>NW_028318005.1:2015000-3215000 GCF_062004578.1 Staurois parvus
CCCCTCCCCTCCTCCTCCCCCCCCCCCCCCTCCTCCCCCTCTTATCTTGTTGCCAGTCCTGCACAGTTAGGGTACTCACCTGCCCAGCAGCCTGAGCGTTGTCCCGCTGAGATCTGTTTCTCTTCTGGCCCCGATCAGTTTGTGCCATCAGCTTCTTTGGTGAAGTTGCCGGAACTTCCTGGTTTAGCTGGCAGTTCTCTGATGACATGCCACTAGGCCCCGCCCCCTCCTCTTTTCACAGCCATATGTGACATACATATTCCAGGAGGCAAAGTGCAAGTCATTTGCCTAGGCAACTGATGTGTACGGAAGGGTGGGCCAGATCTTTAATAGAAAAAAAACGAAAACGAAGTGGTGGGGGGGGCCAGATTTGTGCAACGGAGGGGTGTATGCAACGCAACATGTAGTTCAGTCTCAATACTTGCTTTAAATGCAGTTATAAAAGTAGGATCCGAATTCTGAAACCTGACTTTCATCGGATTAGTGAATTGATGACGTTCAGCCACTGTTCTGTTCTACAAAGCCTCGTAGTTTGCATTAGGGTTTGTGTGCACTGCTATCGGCCTTCATGCAGAGCAGCCCTCAATGACTGCTTCAGGGCTCTTCCCTAGATTTCAGTGGGTGGGGGCAGCTTTAGGTTCTGTGTAGGTTGTGCTTCGGTGATCATAGAATGATGGTTTCTTCCCACCGTACAATGTATAAAGTCACCCACACATCACTGTGCATTGTATATGTAGGGTTGTGTTACTTCACTGCTTGCTGTTAAATATTTTACATCCTCTGTGTCTTGTCTTGAAGGCTGTGCATTCCAGAGAAGGTGAATTCCAGGGGCGATCTGCTCGGAGGGAAGCAAAGCACCAGGTTTGGGAAGAGTGGGATGCTTCACGTCACAGGTATTGTTTTCTTGTCAGAAGGGGAAGGGCTGATAAGTGCAGGAATTGAAGTTGTGGAATTGATTGGGCAGTAGAATGACTGGAAGACACTTGCACTGTAAAAACATCAGTGATGGCTGGAGTGTCTGTGGCTGATGACCTCACACTCTGCTAGCTAGATTTTATACTGATTTACTATTCAGAAAGCTGAATAATTAATAGCTGCAGAGAGCCAGCCAGCACTCCGACCTGTTCTCCATGTAATGTTTAGTCAGGATTGGTTTCTAAGATGATGATTTTTAAATAAGATAATGCCACTACCTAGCGAACTTTCCATTGTCTGTGTTGATGAATCGCATCTTATTTTTGCATCGGTTTATTAGTCTTTAGGATATTTGGCCACTGCAACAGGTTTGTGAAACTTACTTTGATATCTTGTTTGTGATCTGTGTAATCTGGAAAGATAGATACTCCGAGCCAGTTTACACTACATGCGTTTTCAGTGTGCTTTTTTTTTTCCGGATCCAAAACGCACCAGAGGTAGGCTATATGGTTGCCAATGTCATAGTTCGCATCAGTGCTTGCAGTTTCAGTGCGTTGTGGATGCAGAAAAAAAAGTAGAACAGGATGCATTTTTACTGCACAGACTGGAACACGGTAAAACGCATTGGAATGCACATGTTCATATTTAAATTGAAGAAAGAGGTGGAAAAAATTAACTGGAACGCGTCAAACACATCGCAAAAATGCGCATCCAGAACACATCTGGACTGCGTTTCTATGGTGTGAACCGGCCCTCAGTGTTTTTTGTGCAGAAGGGAATCCGTACTTTTGCATGAAGGGAGATTTGCAGACATGTTTACAATCTGGTGGGTTGACGGCAATAAACTAAGCTTTCATATGAAGCCTATGAGTCCTAATTGGTTTATAGTAAAGACATTTGATTTAGTTACTTGTCATCTTGAATTATCTGCATGTTGTATCTCTAGGGACAATTGTGCAGAATTCATGTGTATTAGTGCTCTTGTTTTTCTGATTTCACTTTCTATCAACACAGCTGTTTGTCAGGGAATCCCTATGTCAAGCTAGTATGTGATGTATGCAGAAGAGGCCATTGGATGGCATTGTAGAATCCACTTTAGCAAGCTGCCTTTTTGGGGTCTAGGTTATACCTTGTCATGATGCTAAATGTTGTTGCGGCAGGGTGGATTTGATTTAATTTAAACTGATTTAAATCACTAGTCAGTAAGGCTTGATTTAAATCCTAGTTTTCTACATAAAGACTAATTCTTGCTGGTATAACTTTAATATACAAGTAGATGAAGATTTTTAGAATAACAACTTTTCATATTTTTTATCCCCAGTTTAATAGGTTAATCATTCATATTTGGACAACTTTTCTGTTGTACTTAGGAAGGAGAAAAATAACCTTAATAATAACAATTTAAATAGATTTATTCAACTGAAACAATAACATTCCAGCATATGTGATTTGCTTAAACAAACATCCATGTTTGTCAACTAATTTGGCTAAACAAAATATATATATTTTAAGAAACTTAGACTGTCAGCCCCTTCCTCCTCACACTTAGTTTCACTTTCTTCTTGTGCAGATCTATTCCACTCCAAATCAGAAAAATATTGTTTCTATTCTATTCCCTGAACTTCTTGAAACTTAGCACTGAAGGGGTTGATTCTGTATTCATAGGTTTGTAGAAGTTAGGATTAAGGTCTTTTTCTTAACTCTGTTCATGTTATAACATTTTTGCTGTGAAGAAGAGGCATGTGATCTCCGCTGAGTCAAATTCAGTTTTGAGAACTGCAAAAGTAAACCAAGCATCTGTGATAATATCTTGTAGGCATAGAAACTGCCCAATAATCTTACAAAAACCTCTGGAAGAGCATGACATTGTGAATGGATTCATGGAATTTATTTACCAAAAAAATTAAACATATACAGCCTTATTCTACATAATTAAAAAACGAATCTTTATTTCATGATGGAATAACCTTTGGATGGTAATATATTTTCCTCAAAAAGCATTTTATTCAAAAAAATCCGATTTAAATAAAACAAATCCGTTTTTTTTTCAATTTTTTTTTAAAAAAAATCATTGATTTTTATCCACCCTGTGTTGCGGCATACAAGCGTTTACGGTATTCTGCTGAATGCCAAGGCTGTCCATCTTTTAACATGTCAAATATATAAAATATAAAGTTTCCATGCTCCCCTATTGTCTTTTACCACTTGCCTTCCTGAGGATTTACCCCTTTTCCTGACCAGGCCATTTTTTACGTTACTGTGTTGCTTCACTTTAACTGACAATTGCGCGGCCATGCAACACTGCACCCAAAAGAAATTTACATCCTTTTTTCCCACAAATGGAGCGTACTTTTGGTGGTATTTGATCACCTAATGCGGTTTTTATTTTTTGCACTATAAAAAAAAAAAAAGACGGACAATTTTGAGAAACTATATTTTTGACTTTTTGCTATTAAACATGTCCAGTAAAAAAATGTAAAAAATCTAATTTCGTCATAAATTTAGGCCAAAATGTATTCTGTGACATGTCTTTGCTAAAAAAAATCCCAATACTTGTAAATTGGCTTACGTGAAAGTAATAGCATTTACAAATGTTGGTATAGATACTGGAACTTTATTTTATTTACTAATAATGGTGACGGTCAGCGACTTATAGCGGGACTGCGGCGGGCATTCTGACACTGGGGGGAACAGACTTGCTGTCAATGACATCCCCAGTGACACCAATACAGTGGTCAGTAATTAAAAAAAAAAAAAGCACTGACACTGTAATAATGGCACTAGGCAGGAAGGGGTTAACATGAGGGGCGAGTAAAGGGTTAACTGTGTGTTTTACTAGGGGGAGTAGTGTGCCCGAGCCGATAGGGAGGAGGACTGTTAGTAAAGCAGCCCTCTTCCCCGTTGGAGATCCTCGGTAATCACCTGCCGGGACCTGGTGATTGACAGCCGTGAATGGCGGAACGGGCAGGACGTGTGCACGCCCCCTACCAGGAAGTGCAAAATCACGTATATATATGTGATTTTGTGCACCTCTGCTGCCCTGTAGCAGTATATCTGCTATAGGGAGGCGGGGAAGCAGTTAAGATTGTAAACTTTTTTTTTTTTTTGTCTTTTTTTTGATTTACTTCTTTAGCCCCAATACTTCTTTTCTGTGCCCCCCAGCGGCTCGTCTAGCTCCACCTCTTCAAGTGCCCCCAAAGGAAGCTGAATCCTATGGGGGGTATTGGTGAAACTTGATCCTGAGCCACACTGCCTGCGTCTATAGACACAGTGTGGCTCCCCCCTCCCTTTCCCACTTTGTCACAGAATGGGAATGACAGCAATGTGCTCTGTGAAGAGGAAGAGAGCCGCTGTTCTCGGGCACAGTGCTGGATCGAGGTCAGGCTCATGTAAGTGTTGCGGGGAGATCCTGTGACACAGAAGCATTTTTTCACCTTAATGCAGAGAATGCATTAGTGTAAACAAAAAAACTTAGTGGTTGTAAATGTTTATTTTTTTTTAATTAAAATAACAACCATGTCATACTTGCCTGCTTTGTGCACAAAGCATACCCGGTTTTCCTCTTCTCGGGTTCCTCATCGACGCTCCTGGCTCCTCCCCCAGAGGATTTTGCCAGCGGAGGATTGGATTTTATGACCTTTCTCTATGCGGTATTGCCTGTGAGGCTCTTGCAGAATGTGGGTGTTTTGAACCTTTATTAAATTAGAGGTTGGTTTTACTACACCATGAGAGTTTCTGTTTTCTATCTTTAACACTACGGACATCATTTGGAGCGGTTTGTGGGGAGAGTTGTCTGAGATCCAGCAGCATCCCGGTATTGAGCTTTAAACACACGTCATTCCTTTATTGGTGGTCAGAATATTTGGTAAGGTGCACTTGCACACACTGCGGTGTCTGGTGGAAGCTTTCCTTTTTGACTGGTGGAAGATCTACAGTGAAGGCTCCTATTTTCTGTCTGTGAACATAATTTTTTATCACATTTTCTACTTTGATCCTCTGTGAATTTTACTTTTGTTGGACACTTCATGTGTGTATATATTTTTTATTTTTTTTTTCAATTTCATGGGGACATTATTATGCGATTTCACTACATTTTGAATTAGGTGTTTGCACTTTTTTTCTGTATAATTTTGATTGAGTTTTATACAAGCGTATTGTTTTGAAGTAATTATAGATGCATTGGACTACTTAGCACTGCACTTTTTACAATATTGTTTTGGTTTCATAATCCTTAGTGCTGGCTGCTTATCTATTAATTTTTTCTAAGCGCAGCGGAGATGCTGTTACTTCCCCCATTAAGGTGAAAATGAAAGTGTCTGTTGATGGCCTAAACCTCCCCTCCACCAATCTGCTTCCCTGCTCTGTGAAAGCCCTTGTTCCATTGCTCTAAGGGGGTGCTGAGGGGTGCTTCTGTGTATGGAGGAGCATGTGACCTCTTATGTGATAGTGTATGGGGCCTGAGTGGCCAATCAACAGGCCTGAACATTATGTGGAAAGGAGCAGTGACATCATCCATGTGGGTAAGCTCTGATACCCCTTATAGTGGGGAGATGGTGTGGATTGAGGAGTGTAACTTACAGGAGGTGGGCTGTCAGAATTAAATGGGGCTTATTTACTTACCCCTGGTTCACATATCCGCGTTCCTGTGGACCGCGTTTTGCGCGAGCACAAGAGAGCCCATTATTTGACTGGACTCCCGTGCCTGGGACACGCAGGGAAGAAGTCCCTGCACTTCTTTGGAAACCGCAGCCCGCACGGGAACCTCGGTTCCCAGTCCTGTTGCGATTTCCAGTGCGGGCAGCGTGCCATTAGATCTAATGGCACCCGCCCGCGGGTCTGCATTCTTCTGTGCGGATGGTGCGGCTGCACGGATTTTTGTGCAGATCCGCAGCGGCACCTCCCGCACATATGTGAACCTAGCCTAAAACTGGAGAGTGCAAAATTTTGTGCAGCTGTGCACAGAAACCAATCCGCTTCAGCCCGGGTTCACACCAATGCAGTGCGTGAACCACTGCAAATTTTGTGCGTTTCCCACACCGCATTGCAATCGCATCGTTTTCATGCAATCTGGTGTGGGTGTCAATGATAAATTAATGACCCCCCAAAACAGATCGCAAAATGCAATGCGATCGCCAGAAATCGCATCGCATGGATGAGAACACCCAGGTTTTAAAAAAGGGTCCTGCATCTTTTTGGTGTAGATGTGATGCAATTTGAGCCATACAAAATGGCTCAAATCACACCATACAGACATTTGCATTTAATTTGCACAGGAATGTGGTGCGATTTCTGTGCGAGTTACATTCGGTGTCCCGCACCGCATAGTGTGAACTCAGGCTCCAAGTTTCTATGTCCCTTTAAATAGACTTCACACTAACTTCTGTGTACATAAAGCACAAACATGTACTACTACTGATAATATACAATGTGCTTATAATGAAAAGCTCAGAACGTAGTTTTTCTAAAGTGATTCTAAAGCATCAAGGTTTTTTTTTTTTTTTTTTTCCCCCTTAATTCATTCTTTACATTAAGGTAAAAAAACCTTCTGTGTCGAGACCCCCCTCACCCCTCATACCCGAGCCCCATCACGATCCAGTGCTGTGGCTCTCTCGGCTCTGTCCCTCCTCACTTTGGCTCCCACTCCTGTTAATCAAATCCACTAACAGAGGGGGGGGAGCCATCTTGTCGGTTTCAATAGATGTAGACAGAGAAGCTCAGGAGTGAGTCCACATGAGTGCCCCCGCTGAAAATTTCTTTCTATGAGGGCACTGGACAGGGGGGCAGGAGCCGGGAGTGCCAGCGAGGGACCCGAGAATAGAAGGATCGGGGCTGCTCTTTACAACACAGAGCAGGTAAGTATGGCTTGTTTGTTAGGGAAAAAAAATGAAGCTTTATTATCACTTTAAAGCTTCACTCTCTCAATCAACAATGACTATTTTTAATCTTTATGTTGCCAGCATTAGTATATAGAAAGGAAGGTAAGTTTTTTTTTTTTTAATATTTACTGTACTTTTATTTATTTTTAACCATCAGTTACTTCCTGGTTTTTATGCCTAGGCAAATTATGTCATCCATCCCAGGATTCTTTAGGAGAGGTTTTCTCAGCTAAGTACGCCTCTATGCCTGAGCTAAGGGCAGGTGGATTCCAGGAAGTAAATACCACATGAATCCTCTGCCCTTACTCAAGATGGCCACAGCAAGAAATGCTAGGGGGTGTTTTTCAAAGTGATTTCTCAGCAAAATAAAGCATGGAGACATAGATGGGAGAGTTTGTTTTAAATATTAAAAATGGATTAAATAGCCTTTTTGGTTTTTAGTGCTCAGATGCAGTGTAGTTCCACTTTAGACCCAGAAACAAGAAGCTTTATTCGATTTTATTTTAATTTGGCAGTTTTGTGTCATTGTTTCTAATCTGTCAGTGCCAGTCTTCAAACCGCCACAAGATAAGCAAAACGGGAAGGAAAAATATAAATTTGCTGCCCAAGACCCAAGTCATTTAATAATCTCCAGGCCTCGCGTTATTACCTTTTTGGCGCGGTGTGTCCTCTGTGCAGGGTGGGTAGGTCAGAAACGATCGTGAAGCCTTGCCCTTCATGGCTGTGCTGTTTCCACCCACCCCCCTAAGGAAGCTGCCAGTCTGAACACCATACAATAATCTCGGAAGCGCTAGCCATTCATGTACCAGATTGTCCTGCGTATGGTGCTTTCTCTGCTCAGCTCAGCCAGTGACGTACTTTGACTCGGCGAAGTGATCCAACATCGTCGGTTTTCACCAGCCCTTTTTGGACGCCAAGCCTCGCTTACGCACCAATGCCATTGTGCCGTAGCTGGAGGAAAATGTTCCTACGAGCAAAATGAGAAAACAATACAAATGCCAAAAGCATTCTTGGATCGGCGTGGGGTTTATTTTGTGTCATCGTCTCCCTGCAGAATTTTTTTCTCAGTTTGCAGAAACTGGAGTCTGATCTCTATAGGCCTGGTGCCAGCGCCTTTAAGCGGCTTCAGATTTTTGTCCCAGTGCCATTTTTCCCCCCCCCCCTCCTCCAGTTTTATCTGTGTTTTGGGCATTTTGGACCAACTGCTTGTACCCATCTGTGTGCCGGAATAAAAAAAAAAAAATTAGATTAGGTTTTGACGATAGGCATACAAGCTAGTGAAAGGCTGTCTGGGATATAAGCCAAGCGCTGGCAGAATACTAAATGACCGATTTTGTATTAATGTATTGTCAATAGACCGTTTCTGTCTTAAAGGAGATAGTCCCTTTTGAAAAGCAGGTAGTACAGCAATGCATTCATTTGATAGCAGGCTGAATGTGTTTGTTTTTTTTTTGTTTTTTTTTCTGCACAAAAATACATTTTTTTTTTTTTTTTTTTCTTTGTGAGATGGGATTGTCTTCCTTTTCCAATAGTCCTCATCAGTGACTGGATTCCTGCTAGGCATTAACATGCAATGGAGGTACTTAATGTGGTTGTTTGTGGGCTTTGTTTTAGAAATGTCTCCATCCTGCTGTAGCTGCTGTACAGAAAACAAATATTGCTTCTTGTATAATGCTGTTCTATTTTTATCTAGCAATTAACATTGCTCTATGTATGGTGTTTTTTATTTTTATTTTTGTTGTTACAGGATCTGACTCATTACAGGATGATGGCATATAAACTGTGATGGCAAGTATTGATGGTTCTGCTTTTGTAAAAAAGAAAAAAAATCGCTATCTATCATATATTTATTTATTGCACTTTATAGGTTTCAGTTTTATATGGTTTTATTTTCAGTGAGTGTATAAAAGTTGTTGTGTTTGCCTGAATTTTATTTTTTGATTTTACATGCTTGTTGTTTCCGTATTTTTATGACTGTCATAAGTAGAATTTCAAAATTACTGCCAAGCCACCTACAGATTGTATTGTATGTGTGTGATTGAGAGAGAGATAGATATAGAAAGAGATATATCTATCTATTTGTATAGTCCTGCAACTCCACCGCAAGCTTTAGTCACCGGTCACACCACTGTGATTTAAAATTGCGTGATGTGTGCAGTTTCAGCGCGATTTATGAAGACTTTATTGCTACTTGTGAAGATTTTTCAACTATTTCTTGCAATTTGCAGTGCGATTTCCATTATATTCTATGTATGTGAAATCGCAACAAAACTGCAGGAAAAAGTAATGCAAGAACTACTTTAGAAATCGCGCTGCAGCAAATCGCAAATGTTAAATCATTGACATTCACATTCATTAAAATGTCAATTCCCAAATCGCACCAGTATGACTGTGGGCACTGACAATATTTTTGAAAGTTTTTGACATGAATAAGGACTTGTTAGAAAGTTTTGCTGCCATTACTTTAATGGAACGCATTAAAAAGTTTCTAACAATCATGTGCTTATTAATCTCCATTTTTAGGCTCCACGCACGTGTTTTTTTTTTTTTTTCTTTAAAGCTCTTAGAAGCTATTATGAGCGTTTTATTTATTTATTAGCCTTTTAGAAGCTAATAGTGTTACCCTCTGTGATCATGCACACTCTTTTATGCTAGAAGCCTTTTTCAAGCTTCACCAGGAGCTGAAATAAAATTTGGGGAGCATTTTCTTAGCAGGAAAAAAACCACAAAACACTTCTAAATGCTCCTAACAGCTTTTTTTTTCTTCATATATTGTAAAAACACTAAAAAACCGCGAATGCTCCTAATCGCTACTAAAAGCCAGCACAAAAATGCTATCATTGGTGTGTTTTTTTTTTTTGTTTAGCTTTGTTTTTTTTTTCTTCATATATTGTAAAAACCGCGAATGCTCCTAATCACTCCAAAAGCCAGCACAAAAATGCTATCATTGGTGTGTGTTTTTTTTTTTTTTTTTCCCAGCTTATAAAATAAAAGCTAGTGTGTGTATAGAACCTAAACAGAGGAGTTCAGGACTACAATTTTTATATAGGGAGGGGAAAAAAAGCAAATGGTTGTGAGCATGCTAAGTAGACCACCTTGGACAAATTTCATCTAATACATAATAAACATTTGATGAATGCCTCCCATGTAGTCATATTTTCAGTCTTCCTTTCCCCCCCGAAGTAGTGAAAATACTACCTTTCATTGGTTGGATGCCCTGGCTCTTTATTTTTCTGCCATTTGCATCAACTGATTTAAAGTGGTAGTAAACCGCAAAGAAAAATTGGACCCCTGCAGTATAATGTCGTATTGTGCAGCACATACTAGAACATTATGACAGACTTGCCTTAAAACGAAGCCCTGCTGTCACCACCACTGGGGCTTCCATCCTTACCCAGTCTTCCTTCTGGGTTCATGGGCTCCAGCTGTCAGATGGCCGAGCCGGGATGGTGTCACTCTCATGGCACAGAGCTCGGACTGGACGGCACAGTTCACTCGGAGCGCGCATGCGCTGGCTGCTACTAAAGTAAATATCTCCCATACGGTATTTACTGTACCTACCGGTAAGCATTATAGGTTTACCTGTGCATATAACTCAAACAGGTGACTTTACTACCACATTTAAGAAAAAAATAAAACATTTTTTTTTTTTTCATTGTTTTGAACCTGTTCTATCTGCTGTCCCACAGATTTAATGCATGGCTCCAGAGTTTGTTAATGTTAAAGTTAATTTGATTTTATTCTAGTATTTGATAGTTGTGGGGGTTAGAACCCCTGTCCAGCTTTTTATTACTGTTTGTGCACCTGCTGGGGAGATTCACCCTTTCTAGTTTTCATCTTGCTCAATATCACTAGGACTGAAAGCGATCACACATAACTTGAGAGCTGTCACCAGGCCAGGAATATAGGGGAAAGATACCAATGAGGACACTTATTCCAGTGAGGACTGAGAAAGGATTTTTCTCGTTGGAGAGATTTCCCCCCACTTCCTGTATGTGTGGAATAAGTCAGGAAAATCTCAGAAATGTAAGGAGGGAAAAAGACCTGACGGGGTTTTTAAACGTTTCAAGCATTACTAGAAAAATGAAAATATTTGTTTTTCATATACTTTTAATGGTCCGCCTGTTCTACAAAGTGGCACCTTTTGACGCTAGAGACAAATTTCCAGATTTAATTTCCATTCTAGAATACAGTTAAGGTTCATTATTATGTCATAATTGACTTTACACACGACTTAAAAAAAATTCCTTTAATTTGATGGGCACAGATAATATTTAAGTTGGCATGGACTTAATTTCAATTATATTTAATATTTCTGTATTAGCTGAGATTTGAGAGGTTGTAGTGACAGAATTTGTCATTATGATGGTAATGTTTATTTGGATTTACATTTCTTTTTTGCCTTTTTAGGCCTGGTTCCTTTTGTACGTTTTTTGCGGTGTGTTTTTTTTTTTCCTTTCCTTTTTTATATGTTTTGTTGGGATTTTTTTTTTTTTTTTCAGGACAAAACTTTTGCTGGGCAGATTAAAAATGCAGTAAAACACTACATATGTTTTCCGCACCGTCTCCATTGAAGTCTTATTGAGCCAAAAATGCAACGTTATGCTTTTAAAAGAAAAAAAAGGCCCTGACCCTTTTGAAAAACGCAGTGGTTCAAAAAAGCATAGTTATGAACGTGTCTCATAGGAAACCGTATTAAATGGAATATAGTTAGTGAGTGTGTACCATGCCTGTGACCTTGAACCTTTGTATGCCAATGGAACTCCTATTATAAGGTCCATGGTTGACCGATGTCTCTGAGAGCGATGGTTGCAAAATATCTGCATTTCTGAATGTGTCGCCATGTATCCAAAACCTTCTGAGACATTCTCTGAACTAGCTGTGGGAAGACTGCAGTGCATGTGCAATGAGAAAATAGTTTTGTTTTTCTCATGGAGTTGGTTATACCATCCACCTGCACACAGTTTGCTTAACAATTTAAAGTTTATGTCCAGCTTTACTTTCACTTGAAATGGTTCTTTCAAACCATTTCCTACACTAACGTGTGGCTGCTGGGCACGCTCTGTAAACTGTATGTAGTCTCAGCTAGATACAGTATACAGCACTGTGTTCCGGGTGTGAGACAAGACCACCTCGTCTCCCACCCAGAATAAAATGGTGTTGGGCTGAGCAGCACTTTATATTCTGACAGTGAATACAAGGCTACCTCTGATTGGATGAGTCGGAAAGGAAGGCTGATGACTTCACAGTCCCCGCCCTAGCCTATCAGTTATCAGGAAGCTTTGTATTCATTGATGGAATACAAAGCTGCCTATGAATGTCTTAGTGCCACTCAGCCCAACTGTATTTTGTTCTGGGTGTAGGACAGGAAGGTCTCACTTCACACCCGGAGCTCAGTGCTGTATAATGTATGTAGCTGAGGCTACATACGGTTCATACATCGTGCCCAGCTTAAGTACAAGTTAGTGTAGGAAATGCTTCATTTGGGCCAGCTTGGTCCAAATGAACTATTTCAAGCGATATTAAAGCTGAAAATCCTCTTTAAAGCAGTATTAAATCCAAAAGCATACATTCAATATACTGTAGCTTATGAATTCTTAGATGTGATGACTGCATTAGTTTCCTTTCAGGCCGGCTTCTATTTTCATCTGGTGATCCAGTTAGTAAGTCTGTTGTTTTTCAATAGAAAAGTTCTCATGCAGTTATAGGGGTAAGACAGGCCATTTAACAGTGACAGGGGTGCTTAAAATGATCACCTTTTATTTTATGTAAAGCCTTTATCCCAAAAGGGAAAAAAAAGCTGATGTAATTGTTTATGAAGCATTAGCTGAAGTTTGGCTTCAATTTGTATCTAAATCTGTTAGTACATCTAACACTTCTTTGCTCCTAGACTGAGAATGCTGCTGTCCAAAGGTGCCCCTGTGCTCATTCATCCAGAGTGGGGGCACTCTTAATACAGGAGGTGTGTTACTGGCCAGATCAGGTGAAAACAGGAAAAAAGTCTAAAAAAAACCCCAAAAAACGAATGTAGTCACCACATCAAGTGATTGATAAGGCGCAATATATTACTTTTTGGGTTTAATACCACTTTTAAAAAAAAAACTGGATGCATAGGGAATTCTAACGTTTTCATGACAGTTGCAGGTAAAGTTTGGGTTGAATCAATGGTTTGCAGTCATTAGACTTTATACAGCTTAATCCATCCAGGGTAAGCTGGCCATACACTAGTAGATTTTCAAACGAACGTCATACGAAAAGTCTTAGTACAGTCAATGACTTGATAATTGTTATTCGGATGAATTTTTAGAGAAAGAAAACCAAATACACTGTTAGAAGTTCATTTGTTCTCAAAACAATTTCCATTCTGCTCTTTTGAATTTTCTTATCACTGCAATTGAAAATGACCCCACTAACAAACAGAAAATCGAGCGAACATTCTTTAAAATTCAAAATTTCAAAAGAAATTCTGCAAGTGTATGGCCGGCTTTGCTTGTCTATCGTATTCCTATTCAGCTGGCTTTTAGTTGCAGAAACTACCATGTGGATCTGGGTGAACTTTCCAACACTTTGGGGGTTATTTACTAGAACTGGAGAGTGCAAAATCTGGTGCAGCTGTGTATAGTGGCCAATCAGCTTCCAGGATTTATTGCCAAAGCTTAATTGAACAAGCTGAAGTTAGAAGCTGATTGGCTACCATGCACAGCTGCACCAGATTTCGCACGCTCCAGTTTTTAAAATCAACCCCTTTAGATCCAGGGTTGTGCATTAATTATCCCCAGACACCTGGGACATGCAGTTCTGGGTGCTGGGCAAGAGGACTTTTTTTCTTTTTTTTTTACATTTAGCCGTGCTGCTGGCAACAGCAGGGTTTAGAGCTGACGGTCGGCAATCAGTGTGGCTAACTAGCTGCTGTCTCACTTTTACAACCAGTGGGATGGGATGTCCCTCTCCCGATGCCTTCCGCGGGCTGTGATATCCCACCAGGACATCCGACTGACCAGCAGCACTTCTGCCTGTTGATCGTTTAGGCAGACAAAGATAGGAAACGGGAAGCAATGTGCATACGTCACTTCCGATTTCCTCGGATGTAAACTGCGTCATTTTTAAAAACGGAAAGCCTTTTATCACATCGATTTTGGTGTGAAAAAATGCTTTTAAGGGCAGAGGAGGGATCTGCTCTCTTATTGACCCCAGATATCTCCATAAAGAGTACCTGTCACTGCCTATTGTCACAAGGATGTTTACATTCCCAATAAAAATGGTTTAAAAAAAAAAAATGAAAGTGACCGTGTAAAAATAGCATTTTAAAGCACCCCCGTCTACTGTTTTAAAAAGTGGTTGTGTTGGGCCTAGAGGCTCAAGCTTTGTATTTGGAGTGCGAGGGTCTGTTATCAGAGTTCATTTTAGGCATTGCATTTAGTGCCCTCCTTGATTTAGGGGTTTTTAGAGCTCACTTTTGCAGTTTTATAACTGAAAGATGTGTAAAGGCATCTCTAGGTGCCAGCTGTCATCCATTTGATGATAAACTCTGCTCCATCTGCTGATCACAGGTTCACTTTAAATTGTACACCGAAAAAATTCTCTGTATATTTTCACACTCTGGATTACTGTACACTTTCTCTTCCAGGGATATATTGCAAGAAGCAGAAGTCCTTTTCAGGTATGTATCCAGCTAACTGGTTTGTCTTATACAGTCTTTAAGGACACGGGTGGACTGTGCCATGTTGGAGGCCTCTACTGTGGGATGAGGTAGTAGGTTGTTTAGTTTTAGGGTCACACCCAACACTGGGAGATAACTATGCAATCTACTGTCTTTCCTAAAGCGGCAGACTTTCATCAGGACGTCGCCTTTTCATCCTCAAGATATTGTTTCACGTTTATGTACATGTTATGTTTGAATAGATGAAATTAACCTCCCTGGTGGTATTCCCGAGTGTAGCTCGGGGTAGAGTTTCAGTACCAAAAGCGGTAACCCCGAGCTACACTCGGGCTTACCATGCAGCGTTGCCTGTGCAATCCCTCGATCACTTACCTTGTCCTGCACTCCCGCGATGTCCCTCCTGCAGCGTCCCTGGCCATCTCCTCCGGCCGATGCCGGCTTCCGTGTTCCGGTCCCTGTGACGTCGGGACGTACCGGCGCCAGAACTGGCGGCAAATTTGAAATTTTTTTAAAAATGTCATTTTTTAAAAAATGATTATTACATTGCTGTTTCAAAACATTTCACATACATTTTGTCCCGAGTGCTTTGTCCTGTGCCCTGCCTGCATTTTGACTGTTCTTCCTGCCTGGAAACTTAGAAATGTCCATGGTGTCCAAAAAGCGTCCCTTTTATGTCAAAAGCGGTTTTAGACCGGCTAGAGAACAGCGATAGTAAATCAGAACCACTCGCAGAATTGAGTGATAATGATTTGTGGTGAAATTCGTCATCAGACACGGAAAACGATTTTGCGACTTTGCTCAGAGATGTGCGAACTTGGATCTTTATTTCAAATTTCAGTGTTTTTGGTTTGATTATATTATTTAAATTTATTATTATTGTTTTTTATGATTATTTTTTAAATTATAATTTATGATTTCGTGTTTCAAGTTTTATCATATCCGGAATGTTTACTAGACTCTTGTTTGGACAGATTTCAGTGAGTTATTCCTAAAAATTACAGGCCTACAATATAAAAAAATACATATTTCCATGCAAAAAAATGGTACTGCTTTCAGCACCAAAAATCTGAAATAATCATACCGCCAGGGAGGTTAAAAAGGTGGTTCTTAAATGTGACTGGCTAGCAGCTCTTAGATGGTTGTATTAGACACTACATTTCATTACAGATTGCTCTTTCGGGGTGAGGTAGTAGATTGTATAGTTGTAAGGTAGTGATTTTTACCTTGTTCAGGAGATAACTATACAATCTATTGCCTTCCTTGAGGAGCAGACTTCCAGCAGACTTAGATTCTCTCTCTTATGCAGTAAGTATATCAGAATTTACTTTTCATGTAGAATATCGATCATTTTGCGCCCTCTGCTGTACAATTATAGGAGCACACTTTTTGTGATAACTATTATTTTGGCTTGCATAACTGAAACCAGTAAAGAAGATTTTTGGTAAATCTGCTGTATAAATGCACAGTGATTTTTGTCTTGTATTTAGAAAGGCAGCATACTTTCGGGAACAACTGTCATGGACTTCTAGGAAGAGGTAGTAGGTTGCATAGTTTTAGGGCAGCTGTTTTGCCCAGAAGGAGATAACTATACAACCCGCTGCCTTTCTTAGGGTTTACTAAAGCAACAGGATGAATACCTTTTAACACCATGTTTAACTTAAAAAACTTTATTTTTTTGTTTTTGTTTTTTTATCAAACTGTAAATGGAATTGATGATAACCCATTAGTGTAGATCAAATGTTTCTTTATGCACCATATTTGCTTGTTTTGTATGTTATTATTTTAATAAATGTGCATACAAACAGATATTTTTGTCATGCTTAATTGCGACTGCTGCAAACAGGTGAAAGACTCACTTTCTGTGGATATGCAATAGAGAAAAGCCCCAAACATCGCACACCTAGCAAAGCCATTAGTAAACAGGTAAAAGCAGCCTCAACCAGCTTCATCCAAAACCACACCCTAACATGTTTCATCCCACCCACAAGGCTTAATATAGGTCCTCCATGGTTGAGCCCCCACGGCACCCATTGCAGGAAACACTGGATGGAATTACAGGAATTTGAGCAGAGACCTTAAAATGGTTGTAAACCTCAGACTTGAAATATGAACAAAACCTATCCTTCTAAAGTGTGTACTTGTCTTAATCCAGAGCACTACGTGTCATACCTGTGACAGGAGGGCACAGCTTGTGATTGACAAGCCTCTGTGTTGCTGTGTAAAGGCAACGTGGCCGTTCCCTCCAATCCGCTCTCCTTACTGATGAAACTTCAGCTCTCTGCCCCCTGTTTTCAGAGCCGAGAGATCCTGTGTAAACTCTGCAGTTTGAATGGATGTAGGAAAGAACACTGTAGATCAACACACAATATGATATGGTTTTCCCGCAAGCATAGATGACCAGACGAATAAGGCAGCTCTAGATGCTAAATGGGAAATGCCAAGTATAACACAGAACCTTCTTGATGCACAAAATATCAGAATACAGGTTGGTATTCCCAGTTTTAATATTTAAAGGGAAAGTGTGGGATACTCAAACAAAAAAAAAAACAAACCCTATACTTGCCTCTATGGCTGCAGCATCAGTCCATTGCTGTAGCTCTCCCCCACTGCCTCTAAGTCCAAGAATTGAGGGATCACATGGCTGCTGATCGCTCAGTTCTTGGGTTCATGTTTTTACACCCAAGCAAGGAGAGTAATTGGCCAGGGTGTTGCCTAAAAATGCAGAACCCCAGAAAGGGAGAGGGAGTAGTTATTGGTATAGTAGTAAACTTTAGAGGCAAAAAGGAGGGCTCTTATGGACTTTAGCGTACCTCATGTACACACAGCACATCACTGTTGAATGTCTCCATTTTATTACATTATAATTAATAACTTCTTCACATACAGTAATGATTGAAAAACACAAAATGCACCCTGCCTCCTTAATGATGGTGGTTCCACAAAACAAGATCGAAATAGTTGTAGCAATAACGTCTCAGGGAGACAAACGTCAGTATGCACAACATAGGGGAAACAGAACCACCAGAAAGTCGTAATAAACTTTGACTCTAGTATTCATAAACCACCATGTTCACAGCAGCAAAAATGACCAAAGAAGGAACACAAAAACTGACCCACAATGGACAAATCATTTAGGAGGCAATAAATGGGGTTTCTCTGAAACCGTAAAAAATCCAACCTGAGGTGATCATATTCTAGACCTAGTACTGACATAGGGATCAAGAGAAAACAGGTGGCGCACACACCTAGTGCATTATCCAAGGTTTATTGTAGGAGTGAAAGAATAATAAAAACATACTCACAGACGAAGCATGTATCTAAAAAGCATAGAAAAATGACAATGGCCACAATGGCAGGCAAGGTGTTCTCACTGTCAGTGCGATCAAATGGCTGACGATTTTTGGGGACGAATCCCTTTCCTCAGAGCTGATGACCAACCTCTGATGTATGATGAATGGAAAGTAAGAGCCTTGCTGTTGATGCCCAGGGACATAGGGATCAATTCATGTCAGGATGGGAGAGAATTTGGGCTCTAGTGATCACCAGTGTCTTTTATTTGATATTAAAACAAGAACTGAAAAAAATCCTATAAAAAACAAAAGTTTTAGATTTCAAAAGGACACATTTTGCTGAAGTTGGAATTTCTAAAGCATGAATTGAAAGGTTGGAGTAAAATGACAGGTAAGCGGTGGGCACTGTTGGTCTACCATGCAGGAGGCACTAGATTTATATGTCAGGCAAATTATTAAAGCGGTAGTAAACAGCATCCAAAAAAAGAAAACACCTGCAAGGTAAAGGCGTAATGTGCTAGTATGCATTGCATACTAGCACATTATGGACTTGTATAACACTGCCCCTAATTACATCACCGGCCTTGTCTCTAAATACCACCCAAACCGTACTCTCCGCTCCTCGCAAGACCTCCTACTCTCTAGCTCCCTTGTTTCCTCCTCCCATGCTCTTCTCCAGGATTTCTCACGGGCTTCACCCATCCTCTGGAACTCCCTACCTCAAGCTATCAGGCTATCGCCTATCCTGCTCACTTTTAGTCACACTCTGAAAACTCATCTCTTCAGGGAATCCTACCCTGACCCCGGCTAACTACTGGAATCCCCTACTCCCCCAACCACTCCATCCCCCACAGCTAATTACCTCTTGTACCACTATCCCCTCCCTCCTAGATTGTAAGCTCCAAGGAGCAGGGCCCTCTAATCCCTCTTGTATTGTTACTGTACTGTCTCCCTCCATAATGTAAAGTGCTGAGCAAACTGGCGCTATATAAGTCTTGTATAATAATAATAACTTGTCTTGAAGCAAAGCCCTCCAGCGGAGCACTGTCATGGCTCCCCTGGGCTTCCATCTTCATCCAGTCTTCTTCCTGGGCTCGCTGACAGGCCAAGCCACAATGACGCATGCATGTGGGAGTCCTGGGCCACAGCACAGTGCTCTGAAGGAACGGTACGGGTATGCCATTCCTTCAGATAGCATGCGCCTGGCTATCAGAAAGGGGTAATATCTCAAACCATTGACGTTTAGGAGATATTAATTTTACCTACAGGTAAGCTGTAGTATATGCTTACCTTTAGGTAAGATTTTTAAAGAAGCGTTTACTACCACTTTAAGAATAAACGGAAGGAAAAAAAACAATATGGTTCACTAAAGAGGTAAATGGTGAAAAAAAAAATCGGGCAGACTTGATAGACCACTTGGTATTTTTTTTTTTTGGTCACTTTTCTATGTTTACATGAACTATACAAGAAAAACATGTATGCAAGACAGCATAAATGATATACAAAGATAATCAGTCCTATTTCAGAACCTGTCATAATTGCCTACTTGTTGGACATAATTGGAAAGTGTTGGGATTCTTTTTAAAACATGCATACAGCAAAACTGACTAGAAAGTGTGTATACTGTAACAAAAGCACAGATGGTAGAAGTGGCTACATGTTCTAGTGAGAGAATGTGAATGAAGATGCTGAATTTATTATAGATGTATTTTAATGGATTCCATCTTTTAAATGGTTTGTCCCCCTCCAATAGGTTTAAGGACCATATCTCATAATTCACTTAGTTTTAAAGGGTTGCTTCACTTTGCATTACCATGTCCTCAATACGTTTTATGCAATGCTCCTTTTTTGTAAAAGAAGGCTTACTTTTTCAGCTGCTTATTCCATTGCCCTTCCCTCTCTTTCCTGCCTTCTGCTGTACAGAGGAGGGAGGGAAATGGAATAAGCAGCTGAAAAAGTAAGCCGCCTTTTACAAAAAAAAGCATTGCATGTTAATGTATTGAGGAAATGGTAATGAATAAAGAGGTTTGTGGCAAAGGTCGTCCTTGTAGCCTAACTAACCTATTTAACCACTAGCCTACAGGGCACTTATACCCCCTTCCTGCCCAGGCCAATTTCCAGCTTTCAGCACTGTTGCACTTTGACAATTGCGCGGTCATGCAACACTGTCCCCGTATGAAATTTTTATAATTTTTTTGTGACAGCTTTATTTTGGTGGTATTTAATCACCTCTGGGTTTTTTGTTTTTTCCTTAGTTTTGTTATAAATTTTTTTTAAATAAGTGATTTTTCTCCTTCACTGATGTGTGCTAATGAGGCTGCAGTGATGGGCACTGATAGGCTGCAATGATGGACACTGAAAGGTGGCACTGATAGGCATCACTGATGTGCATTGAAAGGCAGCACTCATATATGGCACTAATAGGTGGCATTGATAGGCAGCACTGATGCACACTGATAGGTGGCACTGATTGGCTGCCCTGATAGATGGCACTGACTGGCACTGATGGGTGACACTGAAAGGCAGCTCATATGGGCACTGATATGTGGCATTGATGTGCACTGGTAGGCACTGAAATGTGGCACTGATGGACACTGACAGGTAGCACTGCTGCGGTTACACTGATCATCAGAGCCCTGATGATCAGTGTACATGTCCCCTCTGAGGGATGCTTTCCTCTCGAGCTGTCAGTGTGACAGCTCGTGAGGAGAGAAATGCCGATAACCGGCATTTCCCTATTTACGTGAGATCAGCTGTGATTGGACACAGCTGATCACATGACCAAGCCAACATCTTCGGCTCTTTCCGTTGATCGGTGATCTGCTGTGTCCGATCCGCTTAGAATGGGAGGACGTCATATGACGTCCTCCCAGAATGAGAACCGCTTTACACCCGTCATTGTACTATTTGGCGGGTGGGAGGAGGTTAAAGAAGTATTAAATCCAAAAGCAAGCATTTATTATATTGCAGCTTACTAATTCTTAGATGTGATGGCTACATTATTTTGTTAGGCTTTCTTACATTTTCATTTGGTGTTCTGGCCAATAGGTCTGTTTTTTAAAAAAAACAAGCTCTCTTCCAGATATATCAGTTTAGAGAGTTGAGATAAACATTTACACTAACAGGAGTGCTTACAATGGTCAGCATTTAATTATGTAAAACCTTTATCCCAAAAGCAAAAAAGCGTTTGCTGTAATTGCTTATAAAGTGTGAGCTTGAGTTTGGCCTCAGTTTGTTAGTGTATCTAAAACTGCTAGTACATGTATTGCTCCCTGCCCCCCCCCCCCCCCTACAGACTGGCAATGCTGCTGTGCCCCTTGTGTGCATTCATCCAGAGTGAGGACACTCAAATACAGGAGGTGAGTTATTAGCCAGGTAAAAACGGAAAAAAGCCTAAGGAGAAAACTGATGCAGCCACCACATCTAATTGGCAATCTAATATTTAACATTTTTAGTTTTGGATTTAATACTGCTTTAAAGTGGAGCTCCCCTTAAAAGGGGAAGTTCCACTTAAGTACTGGTTCCCTACTCCTGGCACCTGGGGGGAGCGGATACCCGATTTTATTTATTTCAGGTGCTTGCATAGCGCCATCAATTTACGCAGCACTTTTACATATACATACACATATATATTGTACATCAGTCCCTAACCCTCAAGGGGCGTACAATCTAAAGTCCCTAACTCACATTCATACATACACATACTAGGGCTAATTTAAACAGGATCCAGTTAACCTAGCAGCATGTCTTTCGAGTGTGGGAGGAAACCGGAGTACCCAGAGGAATCCCACGCAGGCACAGGGAGAACATGCAAACTCCAGGCAGGTGGTGCTGTGGCTATTTTGAAAGGTACCATCTCCCACTTCTGCTGCGTCCGCCCTAGGTGATCAGGTGATCTTGTTCTTCTCAGGTGATTAGAAGCTGATCTTGTGCTTCCCTCCCTGCAGTTTTCTGGGACACATACAGGTCCCAGAAGACTGGGACCATTCACAAGGTGCATGCACAGTGGGCTGCCAGCTGTGAAGTCGCAAGCTGTTACAGTCAGGTACCCACACTTAAGATGCAGGGGAGAGATAATGGCCATTGAAAACTGGCTGTGGTGAGCACACCACTGGATCGCAGGGCAGGCGAGTGGCTGTTTTTTTTTTTGGTTTTTTTTTTCTAGCTACTGACTTTTATTAAGTGTTCTTGCATGGCAAGACCACTTACTGTTATCTCGCATATATATTCTTATTATAGCCAAATTTACCACCCTAACTCCTCCACAGTTTTTACACTACATTGACCGTAATATACCGAAGCGTGCGGATTGTTACCGATTGGTCTGCTATTACTTTGTGGAACATTTCGCCAAATGGTTAACGAAATATCGGCGTTTTTGTGGTGAAATTGGTCCCATAGGAATGAATGGCTGAATGTTCAAAACTAGAGTGGGAGCTGAAAAATCAGGACATGATTTCTAAACTGCCATCACTCCCTCATTTTCAAGCCCACCTACACACATCTTATATCAAAACGTTCAGCTATCCCTGCTGCCACTAAAAATGTCCACGGCTAAGCCATAGTCCTGATAGTTTTCACAATATGACCATTTGTTTGCAGCTCATGCCGCCCATTGACATTCATTGAAACTCCACTCTAGCCACCTCAAATTTGAAGGACAATTTCTAAACTGCGACTGTCCCTTCATTTTTAATATTTCAGAGACATACTATGCATCAAAATGTAGGTCTGGGTCTTGTGATTCTCACAACATAAAGCTCTTCAGTGTAGGATTTATAACTTTTAAACTACAACCGTTTGAAGATGGCAACCGCCAGTGAAGTGAGCAAGTTGGAGCAGTTTGTTTTTAACCGCTCTTCTCTGCCCTTGCTGTAGAATGAGTTACCATTGGAACCCAGGTGTGTGAGCAGGCAGCAGAGTGACAAGCCACTCCACCCAGTTACTCCTCCCACTCCAGTTGTAGACTACTGGTGGAGGCAAGAACACTTCACACAATTTCCACAGAAATTGTAGCTTTTCTAGTTTTATTTATATTTTTTTTTCAGCTTTGACTGCTTTAACCACTTTGGAACCGCACAATAGCCAAATGACTGCTGCAGCGCTGTTACCCAGTTCTGGGAGGGCGTTATGACATCCTCCCCAAATGCCCTCCTGCGTGCACCCGGTGAGGTCCATGATCGCTGTGTCCTATAAACACAGCTGATCACGTGATGAGGTAAAAGGCCAATCACAGTGCCCTTTTAACACGTGATCAGCTGTGTCCAATCACACAGCAGATCATGGAGTAAATATAATTGGCAGTTATCGGCAGCACTTTCCTCATGCTGTCACAGCATGAGGAAAGTACTGCCGATAACCTGCAGTCGTCACTGAGCAGATTGGCTCTGATGATCAGTGCCCCCCCCAGCAGTTGTGCCCAGCAGTGCTGCCTATCAGTGCCACCTATCAGTGACCATCATTGCTGTGTATCAGTGCAGCATCATCAGTGCCTTCTCATCAATTTCCACCACTGCTGCCTATCCGTGCCACCTCATCAGTGCAGCCTCATCAATGCACATCAGTGAAGGAGAAAAATTGCCTGTTTGCAAAATTTTGTAATAGAAACAAAACCTTTTTTTCAAATTTTTTTGCTCTTTTTGTTTATAGTGAAAAAAATAAAACACCCAGTGATGCTTAAACACCACCAAAAGAAAGCTCTATCTGTGGAAAGACATGATATAAATTTCATATGGGTATAGTGTTGCATGACTGCGCAACTGACATTCAAAATGTGACAGCGCTGAAATTGGCCTGGGCACAAAGGAGGTATAAGGACCTGGTAGGCAAGTGGTTACCAGGCACTTGCTCCCCTTTTCTGCCCAGGCTGTCGCACTTTGACAATTGCGCACTCATGCAACACTACCAAACAAGATTTTTTTATAATTCTTTTGAGATAATAGAGCTTTCTTTTGGTGTTAATCACCACTGGGTTTTTTATTTTTTGCTTAACAAATGATAAATGACCAAAAATGTTGAAGAAAAAAAAATAAAAGGTTTTCCTTCAGTTTGTTATAAAGTTTTGTAAGTAAGTGATTTTTCTCCTTCACTGATGTGCACTGAAGAGGCAGCAGTTAAAGGTGGCACTGCTGGGGCTTCACTGATAATCAGGGCACTGATCAGTGTATATGTCCCATTCACATCACCACTTACCGACTCTCCTCACGCGATGTCAGCGTAAGGAGAGGACAGCCAACAACCTGCATTTCCTGGTCATATGGTAAAGGGCCGCACCGATTGGCCTATTACCACGATCTGTGATCAGCTGTGTCCAAAGGACACGGTGATTACTGATCATGCCCGATGTACACCCCTGGGGGCATGGTTCTGGGAGGACATCCATGGATGCCTTCCCAGAACTAGCCAACCATGCTGTAGCCATCTTTTGGCTATAGCATGGTTGGCAAGTGGTTAAATGGCATTGGCATTGTCCGCCTTACCTTCCTTAGTAATTTTCTGGCAAGTCATATCAAGTATCAAAAAGCTAGCTGTGGTTATACCATCTACCAACCTGTTTCATGGCTAAATTAGAACATATAATTTGAATGAATACCATATACAGTATCTTTAATTGGGGGAAAAATTGTCCCCTGGGGATACAAAAAAAAGTTTTTCTCATTCATTACGGAAAAGGATTCAGAGACAATTGGTTTATACTGCTGCACTCAGGAGGATCTAGACACTGGGAAACAGTGAAGTTCCCAATATACCCCTCCCAGTCCCAGCATGTCTCAATTTTTTTCTATTCATCTAGGAGGATGAATGTATTTTAAAAACTGAGAAGTACTTTTGCTTGTTTTTGGTAGCCATTTTTAACTTTATTCAAGATTTTTATTTCTTCATTTAGTATTCTACAGACTTCTTCAGCTAGTTTCTATTCACATCTATATTGTGAATTTGCTGTGAAGGCCATACCCAGACCCTGCTGGACTGGAGGATAGCAGGGCTAGACTGGAATGTGACCTATGCTACTGGGCTTTACATTGTGGCACTTTCCAGATCTGAGTGTGCTGTGTATTTTAGATGTTGAGCTCTTTCTCAGTCCAGAGCCGTGGCACAGCCTCTGGTGTGACCAGTCTCTGAGGGTTCATTTTGTGAGTAAGTCGAGCATCAGAAGCTACCCTGTGAATTTGTTTGTTGGGTGCCATTATAACCACATCTTTTCTGTTGGTTTACTGTGGAAAGGGTTAACACAGAGATTGACCACTGGTTTAATCAGGTGGAGTGTTGGGCACTCTTCTTCCCACCATTTAGCAGGAGGTAACACATTCCTGCCTGAGCTCCTTTTGAGCAATTCCTCAGCATTTCCTTTGCTTTGCAGTAGCCCCCAGTACTTCCAGTTTGTGGCCCTGCCATTTGGCCTACTTGCTGCTCTTTTAGTGTTCACCAAGGTTCTGGCCTTATGCTAGCCTTTCTACATTCCCAAGGTATCCCCATTATGGGATATCTGAAAGATCTTATGTTGGGGGAAGCAGTCATTATGAGTTCTAGCTGATAATGTGGAGTGACCATTCTGACTGAAAAGATTTGGTGTGATCCAACTGGCATTGGAGCCAACTCTCCTCTAGGAGGAGCTTCTACCACTCCCCTTCCCAGACTCCAGCTCTTCAGTCTAGGAGTTGCCCAATTCTTCTTCTGTATGAGAGTTCTAGGACCAACAATAGCTTCTTTCAGTCTTCTTTATCTAGTTTCATTCCAGAACACTACAACTCAACATCCTCTGACCAGTCAGTTCAGTTTCTGAACAAACTGACCAGACCTGATGGTTCAGGAGTCTATTTCTGAAGCTGACAGTCTGGAGAGGAGTCCAAGACACCTTGACACTGCTGGCCTCATCCTTAGAAGATATTCTCTCTTCCAAAGCTTTTTACCCAACAGTATCCTATCAAGCAAAGTTTTCTCTGTGAGAACCTTCTGTGGTCATTCCTGCCTTAATAAGACACTTTCAGGGATAATCCAGTGTTTATAGACAAAGTTTTTAGTGGCAAGAGTCAAGATATTAGAGGCACTCTTTAGAACTCTTTTCTCCCTGGCAGGTCATACCATGCAACCTATTGTATATATGGCTGGCTGTCAGACAGTTGCAATCTGGATTAAACATATGGCCCTGGTGTCATCCTTACTAATGCCTCTGTCCACATTTAACTGAAACTGTTACCTACTGTCTTAAGCTACTGTGTAAATGCTTTGGCAGATACTCTTCACAAAGTTTCCAGGATTAGTTTTGTCTCTATCCATATGTGCAGGATCCTCTTGCCTGAATGTTTGTCAACTGAGCTCCTGTGCAAGAAATTCTTTTTGAGGGTAAACTCTTGTTTGGTGCCTCCTTGGATAAATACATCAAGGAGATTTTAAGCGACAAGTGTACTCACCTCCACCAGATGAAAAAGGCTTGTTACTCTATCTGTAAGTCTTCTATTTCTGATTGTAGCAAGGTTCTTTTTGTCCCTCTGTCTTCCAGCAAGAAATCTAATGCAGGGGCATTCTTTCAAATCAAGATGTAGGTCCATAAGCCAACTAATTTTGGTGCCAAGGCCTCTCAAGTGATGGAATGCCCCCACTTCTTAGTGAGATGTCTGGCGGCTTTCTGATCCCACCACGGACCCGTGGGTTCTGTGTCGTTTCCCAGGGCAACAAGTTTGAAATTTACACATGCCTCATTCCCTTGTTTTTATGGGTGGATCTCGTGTAACAACTTTTGTCCCAGATGGTTATTACTCTTGTTCTTACTATGGAACACTTAAGGTTTATCCTCAAACCTTTTTACGATTCCAAAGCCTAATGGAAATGCCACATGCATTCTGCACCTGAACATTCTCAAATTGTTCCTATAGGTATGAAGGTTTTGCATGACGGATGCAAGGTAAGCCATTGACCACCTTTGTCTGGGGATTTTATGGTCTCCATCGACATCAAGGATGCATACCTGTCCTCCAACCTACTGCTGACATCCTTGTTTTTCTTGCTCGTAAACATATTGCACATAGGTGGCTTTTTAAAGTATGGTCTGCCTGTGTATCATCCTTCTTATTGGACTCTCCCTCCATCCCTTCCCTATAATTAGTTGACCATTATTCTCTGTAATATTTGTTTCTGAAGATACTGGAGGTTACCCTGTGTTGACTATACATAATTATCTCTATACTTGCCCTCTTGGGGCTATCTTGTTTGTCATGCGATGGTTATAGATGCACTGGGTATACTATATTACATACTCCTGTTCTAGCTGCTAAGTGTTTTGTTACTTGGGTGTATCTAGATGTCTATACACTTTGCTGCTATGTACTGTACAAGAATCAGTCTATTTACTTCTGCTACTTTGGATGTTTTATTGTTGGTTTTTGTTTTTTTGTTTTATAAAGCATGTTAAAAAAAACTAACAAAAAGTACCTGATTTAAAAAAAAAAGGACACCCACCTGAGCATTTCCATTTTTCTGCAACACCATCGGACACAACAGTGGGGTAGGGGGTGATGTGACGGGGGCAGAGGACACTGCTGTGAGGGCGAGTGATGTGAAAGGGGGTAGAGGTCACTACTGTGATGCACTATGTGTTCTTCATGTTGTCTGTTTATTGGGAACTTTATAGTCTTTTGTTTGTTTTTTTTAATGGCGGCGCCCAGACACCCCCCCCCCCCGTCCCCCTGGGGATCTTTGATTTCCTCCATGTTGTCCTGGTAGGTCTCAACCTGCATACCCCTGTTCTGGTGGCTTCACACGCTCAGTGCACCCTAATCTATGGCTTGCCTCTCCTGAAACATTCTCATCTACTCTGCAAGGATCTATATGGAGGGCATTGTGTTAATCCTCAAATATTCTGGATTGGCCCAGGTAATTGTGCTATACAAACTTGGTAAGAATGCTTACAGAAACACATGGGCTGTGCCACATCATCTAGATCTGCTATCCCAAGGACCTATTTAACACCCTACTTCTTGGTTGCTGCCACTAATGGCATGGCTGTTGAACTCTAGGTCCTAAGGAACAGGGGCACCTGAGTCTGTCATTTCTACAATGCTCAAGGCTAGAAATTGTAAGGCCTATCATTGGATGTGGAAGGTGTTTTTTGTTTAGCGCGAGCTTCAGGACATTTGTCCTAGAAGTGTTCACCATGTGGTGGAGCCTATCTTTTCTTCAGTTGAGTTTAGACCAATAATTAGCTCTTAATACCATCAAGGGCTGGATCTCTGCCTTTTCTATTCTGTTTCAGAAACTATTGACTTCCCATTCTCTGATGTGGACTTTTGTGTGTGTGGCCTCTTTTGTATTTCCCCAGTCCAATCCCCTTGAATTTTCCTTGAATCAGGTTCTTTTGTGTCCCACAAGATTGTAATTTTTGTGACCAATACCTTTTTTGTCTTGCACAAGAACAAACTAATATTTTCTCGCAGTTTTTCCCTTCTTCTCAAGGTAGTACCACTTTCCACCTTAATCAGAACATTGTTCTTCTGTGCTTCTGCCCATTCCAGTTCATCAAAAGGAAATTTCTCTCTGTTCAGGCTGTATGACTCAATTTTTCATTCACTGCTTCTTTCAGAAAGACTGATTCCCTTTTTGTCATCTAGGATGGGCACCCCAGCTTCTCATTCTACTATCTCTAGGTGACTAAGACAGACCATCCTTTAGGCTTATAGTGTTAGTCTAACTCCATGTTTAATGTCCATTTAAATAGTTTGTTTGAGCCAAGCTGGCTCAAATGAACTATTAACTGGACTAACAGGTCTGCTTGCTGGGCACGTTGTGTACTGTATGTACAGGACTTCCCTTCTCTTCCCTTTCCCGACACAAAATGGAATTGGGCTGAGTGCTGCTCAGCCATTCATGAGAAGCTTTGCACGGGCATTACCTCCTGGCAACTGCTGTCTGGATGTGGTTGTCTGGTCTCGGACGCTATGATCTTGCAATTGTAATATACTTCGGCTGCTAATGTGTTATGGGATGTGTCAGGGCCAGGTGACACTGGCTTAGCTTTGGTTCTATTTTCTGTTACTAAACTTTTGCCTATTGTATAGAGTTGGCTAAAAGCTTAAGGGCTCCTTTACTGTACATCCACCATATGCAGTGGGCTGTGCTGGGTAGCTTTGCCAAGCACAGTCCTAATGCATAGTAAGGGAACTTTACCATAGTTTTAAAAAAATTAGCTACAAATACTGGCTTTTCATTTTTTACACAATGTTAGAGTTTCCCTGGAATCCAGTGCTGTCTTTCACTGCAGATCCCTGGTACTGCCATCTTGAATTTGGGAGCCAGGTGTGACTTCTTGAGGAATCGCAACTGCCTCCCCACTGCACGTGTACGAGGTTGTGTGGTGCAGGGAGACTGGTTCTGCAGTCTTCTGGGATGTGTGATGTGTCCCAGGAGGCTTGCAGTGGGAAGGAGGAGTGGGATGAGGGACACAACGTCATTGATGCCTAGGCAAGAATTGGGAAGGAGGAGTGGGATGAGCGACGCAACGTCATTGACCTTTAGGCAAGGATTGGGAAGGAGGAGTTGGATGAGCGACGCAACGTCATTGACCTTTAGGCAAGGATTGGGAAGGAGGAGTTGGATGAGCGACGCAACGTCATTGACGCCTAGGCAAGAATTGGGAAGGAGGAGTGGGATGAGCGAGGCAACGTCATTGACGCCTAAGCAAGAATTGGGAAGGAGGAGTGGGATGAGCGACGCAACGTCATTGACGCCTAGGCAAGAATTGGGAAGGAGTGGAATGAGCTACGCAACGTCATTGACGCCTAGGCAAGAATTGAGAAGGTGGGAATGCATGTCAAAAAAAGTACCCCTTCCCTAAAAAACCATTTGTGATGGGGGGAGGTGAATAGGAGGTTGAGTGGTACTTTCACTTTTGAGCAAAGGTCCTCTTTTAAGTCCTGCACTGCTATGATGTGCTTTGATAAAGGCAGGACATGCAGTTTTTTTTTTTAGCACATTGTGTTGCAAAAGAGCACCCCAGTACACTGCAGCACAACCCAGTGACGTGATTAGAGAATGAAGTGTTACTTTGTGACATTTAATAAAGTTGAAAAATAGCAAACAGTGCAACACCAACGACCGTAGAACTCCAGAGAAGTCATGGATTACATACACTGCACTGATGATGGCTAAAAAGCCTGAAGCAGCTGTATGCAGATTGGAATCAATTGCTTTATAATATTAGGCAATTTATATCAGTGGTTATGGATGTGCAATTGGTTGTTGGAGCAAAAAAGAACTGATTTTCATAGCTCCTGAAATCATGAATATTTTTCACGTTTTTGGAAAATGTGCAAAAATGAGACATATGATGAATACCTTGTGTTTTAAGAAAGCTTTATTGTGCTATGCACTGCAATAATATAGAAATACTGTAGGGGGCAGCAATTTCAACTAATTTTACACACATATAACGATTGCTAGTAGTACATAAGAATAGACAGGCCTCAGTGTTGAGCTGCTTCTACAAGCCACTGCACTGTTTGACAAATCAGGCTATTTGTTAAGCATCATTGAAGCTTTCTACTGTCCTGATGATGTGCCTGGCCAGCAGCCTGGAATAAAATGTATCTGGACTAAGAATTTAATTCTTAGCTCCTAATTATGGATCCATTCTGTCCAGCTGCCTTTTTAGTCATCAGTGATAACACCAAGGATTTGCTGCTAACCGTATGGCCTAGCAGTTAGATCTGTCATGATCTCGCCACAGAGAACTGATTTAAGCTTGTATTTAAAAAAAAAATATATATATAATCCAAAAAGGATACAAAAAAGGGTCCTAAAAACCTTTCATAATACAGTGCCTTGAAAAAATATTCATGCCCCTTGAAATTTTCCACATTTTGTCATGTTACAACTAAAAACGTAAATGTATTTTATTGGGATTTTATGTGATAGACCAACAGCAAGTGGCACATAATTGTGAAGTGGAAGGAAAATTATAAATGGTTTTAAAAAAGAAACATCTGAAAGGTGTGGCGTGCATTTGTATTTAGCCCGCTTTACTCTGATACCCCTAACTAAAATCTTGTGGAACCTATTGCCTTCAGAAGTCACCTAATTAGTAAATAGAGTCCACCTGTGTGTAGTTCAATCTCAGTATAAATACAGCTGTTCTGTGAAGCCCTCAGAGGTTTGTTAGAGAACATTGGTGAACAAACAGCATCATGAAGGCCAAGGAACACACCAGACAGGTAAGGGATAAAATTGTGCAGAAGTTAAAAGCAGGATTATGTTATAAAAAAAATAATATCCCAAGCTTTGAACATCTCACAGAGCACTGCTCAATCCATCATCTGAAAATGGAAAGAGTATGGCACAACTGTAAACCTACCAAGACATGGCCGTCCACCTAAACTGACAAGCCGGGCAAGGAGAGCATTAATCAGAGCAGCAGCTAAGTGGCCCATGGGAACTCTGGAAGAGCTGCAGAGATCAGATGGGAGAATCTGTCCACAGGACAACTATTAGTCGTGCACTCCACAAATCTGTCCTCTGTAGAAGAGTGGCAAGAAGAAAGCCATTGTTGAAAGAAAACCCTAAGAAATCCCGTTTGCGAGAAGCCATGTGGGAGACACAGCAAACATGTGGAAGAAGGTGCTCTGGTCAGATGAGATTAAAATTGAACTTTTTGGCCTAAAAACAAAATGCTATGTGTGGCGGAAAACTAATACTGCACATCACCCTGAACACACCATCCCCACTGTGAAACGTGGTGGCAGCATCATGGGGACGCTTTTCTTTAGTAGGGACAGGAAAGCGGATCAGAGTTGATGGGAAGATGGATGGAGCCAAATACTGGGCAATCTTAGAAGAAAACCTGTTGGTGTCTGCAAAAGACTGGGGTGGAGGTTCACCTTCCAGCAGGACAACGACCCTAAACATACAGCCAGAGCTACAATGGATTTGTTTAGATCAAAGCATATTCATGTGTTAGAATGGCCCAGTCAAAGTCCAGACCTAAATCCAATCGACAATCTGTGCAAGACTTGAAAATTGCTGTTCACAGACACTCTCCATCCAATCTGACAGAGCTTGAGCTATTTTCCAAAGAAGAATGGGCAAAAATTTCACTCCGTAGATGTGCAAAGCTGGTAGAGACATCCCCAAAAGACTTGTAGCTGTAATTACAGCAAAAGATGGTTCTACAAAGTATTGACTCCGGGGGGCTGAATACAAATGCTACTACATTTTTCAGATATTTATTTGTAAAAAATTTTGAAAACCATTTATCATTTACCTTCCACTTCACAATTATGTGCCGCTTTGTATTGGTCTAGCACATAAAAGCCCAATAATATACATATAAGTTTTTGGTTGCAATATGATAAAATATGGAACATTTCAAGGGGGGTGAATACTAGAGATGAGCGAATTTCTCAAAAATTCGATTCGGCTGATTCGCCGAATTCCAGTGTGAAATTCGATTCGATGCGAATTTCTTCGCTACGAAGATGACTTATAAAAAGGGTTTCTAGGCTTCAGAGAGCCTTTAAATTAGTGCAGAACACTGTACCTTTAATTTAAATGCCCTTGGAGATGAGGAAGGAGAAGGATGAGGAGAAGGAGAAGGATGAGAAGAAGGAGAAGAAGGATGAGAAGAAGGAGAAGGATGAGAAGAAGGAGAAGGATAAGGAGAAGGATGAGAAGAAGGAGAAGGATGAGAAGAAGGAGAAGGATGAGAAGAAGGAGAAGGATGAGGAGAAGGATGAGAAGAAGGAGAAGGATGAGAAGAAGGAGAAGGATGAGGAGAAGGAGAAGGATGAGGAGAAGGAGAAGGATGAGAAGAAGGAGAAGGATGAGAAGAAGGAGAAGGATGAGAAGATGGAGAAGGATGAGAAGATGGAGAAGGATGAGAAGATGGAGAAGGATGAGAAGAAGGAGAAGGATGAGGAGAAGGAGAAGGATGAGAAGAAGAAGGATGAGAAGAAGGAGAAGGATGAGAAGGAGAAGGATGAGAAGAAGGAGAAGGATGAGAAGAAGGAGAAGGATGAGGAGAAGGAGAAGGATGAGGAGGAGGAGAAGGATGAGAAGGAGGAGAAGGATGAGAAGGAGGAGAAGGATGAGAAGGAGGAGAAGGATGAGAAGAAGGAGAAGGAGAAGGATGAGAAGAAGGAGAAGGAGAAGGATGAGAAGAAGGAGAAGGATGAGAAGGAGGAGAAGGATGAGAAGAAGGAGAAGGATGAGAAGATGGAGAAGGAGAAGGATGAGAAGAAGGAGAAGGATGAGAAGAAGGAGAAGGATGAGAAGAAGGAGAAGGAGAAGGATGAGAAGAAGGAGAAGGAGAAGGATGAGAAGAAGGAGAAGGATGAGAAGAAGGAGAAGGATGAGAAGAAGGAGAAGGATGAGAAGAAGGAGAAGGAGAAGGATGAGAAGAAGGAAAAGGAGAAGGATGAGAAGAAGGAAAAGGAGAAGGATGAGAAGAAGGAAAAGGAGAAGGATGAGAAGAAGGAAAAGGAGAAGGATGAGAAGAAGGAAAAGGAGAAGGATGAGAAGAAGAAAAAGGAGAAGGATGAGAAGAAGGAAAAGGAGAAGGATGAGAAGAAGGAAAAGGAGAAGGATGAGAAGAAGGAAAAGGAGAAGGATGAGAAGAAGGAGAAGGAGAAGGATGAGAAGAAGGAGAAGGAGAAGGATGAGAAGATGGAGAAGGAGAAGGATGAGAAGATGGAGAAGGAGAAGGATGAGAAGAAGGAGAAGGATGAGAAGAAGGAGAAGGAGAAGAAGGAGAAGGAGAAGGATGAGAAGATGGAGAAGGATGAGAAGAAGGAGAAGGATGAGAAGAAGGAGAAGGATGAGAAGAAGGAGAAGGATGAGAAGAAGGAGAAGGATGAGAAGAAGGAGAAGGATGAGAAGGAGAAGGATGAGAAGAAGGAGAAGGAGAAGGATGAGAAGAAGGAGAAGGATGAGAAGAAGGAGAAGGATGAGAAGAAGGATGAGAAGATGGAGAAGGAGAAGGATGAGAAGAAGGAGAAGGAGAAGAAGGAGAAGGATGAGAAGAAGGAGAAGGATGAGAAGATGGAGAAGGATGAGAAGATGGAGAAGGATGAGAAGAAGGAGAAGGATGAGGAGAAGGAGAAGGATGAGAAGAAGGAGAAGGATGAGAAGAAGGAGAAGGATGAGAAGAAGGAGAAGGATGAGAAGAAGGAGAAGGATGAGGAGAAGGAGAAGGATGAGAAGATGGAGAAGGAGAAGGATGAGAAGATGGAGAAGGAGAAGGATGAGAAGAAGGAGAAGGAGAAGGATGAGAAGAAGGAGAAGGATGAGAAGATGGAGAAGGAGAAGGATGAGAAGAAGAAGGAGAAGGATGAGGAGAAGGAGAAGGATGAGAAGAAGGAGAAGGATGAGAAGAAGGAGAAGGATGAGAAGAAGGAGAAGGATGAGAAGAAGGAGAAGGAGAAGCAGAAGGAGAAGGATGAGAAGATGGAGAAGAAGGATGAGAAGAAGGAGAAGGATGAGAAGAAGGAGAAGGATGAGAAGAAGGATGAGAAGAAGGAGAAGGATGAGGAGAAGGATGAGAAGGATGAGAAGAAGGATGAGAAGAAGGAGTAGGATGAGAAGGACAGTTCTGTGACAGTTTCTGTCTATTTCTGACAGTTCTGGGACATTCACTCCATACAGCGGTTTCAACCGCTGTATGGAGGGAATGTCATAGAACTGTCAGAAATAGACTATTTATGACAGTTCTGGGACATTCCTTCCATACAGCGGTTGAAACATTGTATCTATTAGTTTCCATTCAGGATACAGATGTTTCAACCGCTGTACATGTGAAGAAGCTGTCAGAGAACTGTCAGAAATAGAGGAACTCTGCACATACACTTTTTGCCGGCTTGGAATTATTCTTCTTTTCATCCTACTTCTTCTTCTTCTTCATCCTCATCCTCATCCTCTTCTTCTGAGGATGAAGAAGAAGAAGAAGAAGTAGGATGAAAAGAAGAATAATTCCAAGCCGGCAAAAAGTGTATGTGCAGAGTTCCTCTATTTCTGACAGTTCTCTCACAGCTTCTTCACATGTACAGCGGTTGAAACATCTGTATCCTAAATGTAAACTAATAGATACAATGTTTCAACCGCTAAACATGTGTTCCTTCTGTCAGAGAACTGTCAGAAATAGCGGAGCTCACTGCAGGGACACTTTTACCGGCTGATCGGGAAATGTTCGATTCGCGCACCCGAAGTAGGCAAAATTTCGGATTCGACGCGAATCGAATATTTCCTGAAATTCGACTCGAATTCCGGTTCGCCTGGTTCGATTCGCTCATCTCTAGTGAATACCTTTTCAAGGCACTGTATATACACCCAATACCATGGGAATTTGTGAGCCAGCCATAAATGGATTGAAATTTGTCTGGTTCAACAGGGACTGGCCGAATTTTGATTCATGTGTGGCCAGCCTGGTTGTACAGAAGTTGATCCACTGATCAACTTCAACAACCAGCGTTTTGGGTTTTTCCTAATCGATCAGTGCCACAGGCTATAGCCAGCAGCACTGATCAATAGATTCTGACGGCAGGGAAGGTTTGCTTTTGTCAACACAATAGCACAGTGGAAGCATCCCATCCATATCGAATGTATGGATAGAGGAATTGGATCAATAAAATATAAATCCTTGTGTGGGGATTCAAAACCAGATCTCACAGGAACAAACCATACGTACTAAACATTTAGGAAATGATTTCAATTTTAAAAAAATTGTCACTCTGGTTTATTATAATGAGTTTATTTTAGACTCTTTACACATAGAAATGATGTAATGTTTGTTTCTGCACATTTCCTATAATGTTTACGTAGATATTTAAGCATACTTCTAATTTATTGTGTTAATTTTATTAAGATGGAATGTCTATATAGTTTTTGCCTTGTTTTTAGTTATATAGCTTTTATGTTGATATATTGATGCTCTTAATATTGACCATAATCTTATTTATTAATGGAATATCTGAAGATTTTCTCCAGGAATTGTCACAAGGGCTACATTTGCCTGTTTTTTTTACTTCGCAGCACTTATGGTACTGGGACTTCTGAATGGCTAAAATGACCTCAAAGTGTATGTGTTGCCTTTTTTTTAGGGAAGGGTTAAACCAGTACCAGAAGTGAGAGAAATTCCCCTCTTTGACATTTGTCTATTTTGGAGGATTTCTTCTCACCTATTGTTCTGGGAGGAACAATTTTGGAATTCCCATCACTTTCTTCTTCTGTGACATTAATCACATTATAAATGTAAAATTGCGAACCCATGCCAACTTCTATCACATTTACCCATGAGATAAATCATGTATCTTGGCTAATCCTGGCATCCACCTCCTCTGATATATTAATCAGACAGCTTAAACCAGGGATGAACAAAGAATAGGAAAACATCAAAATCTAAAGAAGCTATCAGACCACATGATGAAAAAAACCTTAAAAGTGATTTTAAAGTATAATTTATTTTATATTGAAATAAAAAGACAGGTTATACTTACCTTCTCTGTGCAGTGATATTGCACAGAGCAGACCCTTAACTCTTCTTTGGCGGTCCCCCTTCCGTGCTGTCCACTCCTTTCTGTGGGTACTCCCATAGCAAGCTATGTGCTATGGGGGCAGACGTGTGGGCGCCCTCCCAAGCCAGGCTGCATGCATCTATAGACACACACAGCGCTGCTCAACCATGCCTCCCACTCCTTGACAAATATTAAATATTACCAAACACATACAATAATAATAATAATGTTTTTTTAAAAATATATTACAGGATAATATCTGTGGACACAAAGGGGTTTATTTACTAAAGCTGGAGAGTCCAAAATCAGACTCCCTTCTGCATAGAAACCAATCAGCTTCTAACCTCAGCTTGTTCAATGAAGCTTTGGCAATGAAACCTGGAAGCTGATTGGTTTCTATGCAGAAGGGAGTCTGATTTTGGACTCTCCAGCTTTAGTAAATAAACCCCAAAGGGTTGATTCACTAAAAGAAAATAGGCTATTTACTTTGCAAGAACATTTTCCCTTAGCTTGGTAAATGGGTCACTTTGCAGAGAATACCGAATCATATAGAAGTAAAATAAAAAACACAGTTTTTTCTTGCACATGATTGGAAGATGGAAGCCAACAGAGCTTCACCCCTTCACTAAGCTAAGAGAAAATTCCCTCATGTGAATAGCCTATTTGCCTTTAGTGAATTAACCTCTAAATGCGAAGGACCCCAAAGTGGTCACCAGGATAAATAGAGAGGGTGAATCTCCCCAACTGGGACACAGGCAACAATAAAAATTTGATGTACTTGTAGGCAGTTAGTGTCTAATGGTGTGGGTCAGGCAAGAACAGACAGTACAAATCTTTGCCGGCTGCAATCCCTATCAATGTTACTCAGAAATGTAGTAGTAGGGGCAAAGCTTCTACAGTTCCATTCTGCCCTAGTCCTTTTCTGGCATCTATAAAACTATATGGCCATAATTAAAAAATCTTTTGGTAGATAAAACCATGAAAATATACAGTATGCATTTCAACCGTGTTTTCAGCCTTTTGCCCAGAGGTATTGGGTTTTATTAGGCTGACCCTGTTTGGCTTGAAATTGAGTATATAGGGGTCTATTTATTAATATAAATGTGTAAGTAGTATAGCGTTGCTGGAAATCAATAAAACAATGTGAAAAATAATAAAAAAAATTAACTAAACAAATTAAACTAAAATAACATATATAATGGTGTAGTGCTATTAAATCACATAGAACCTCATCAATATTAAATCATATGTTTAAATTTCTATAATGCAACTCCGCTCAAACTATAAAGTTCATGATGCAGTTCATTTATTTTATTTATTTCAGGTGCTTATATAGTGCCATCAATTTATGCAGTGCTTTACATACAGTTGTGTCCAAAATTATTCAACCCCCAATGCTGTAAAGGGGTTTAGGGACTATAGTGTACATTTGGAATTGTATTCAGAATCAAATCCTACAAGGACGTTGTAACTACCCAAATGCAACTAAAATGACATCAATTGTTTATGTAATACAGTAGTAAATGGTTCTTATGTGGTTTCTTCATTGCCACAATTATTCAACCCCTTAAAGACTACCACTCTGAAGAACAGAGGTTCATACAGGTGCTTTCCATCAGGTATTGAAAACACCTGTGGATGTCACCGAGCAGCAATCAAGCATAATAAGCACCAATTAGGCAGCTTTAAAATGACTGTGATACTCAGCTCCTTCTAGACATTTACTGGTGTGGTTACAAACATGGTGAAGGCAAGAGAATGGTCCAGGAAGACAAGAGAAGAGGTGATTTCTCTTCACAGGAAGGGCAATGGCTATAAGAAGATTGCAAAGATGTTAAACATACCAAGAGACACCTTAGGAAGCATCATTCGCAAATTCAAGGCAAAGGGCACTGTTGAAACGCTACCTGGTCGTGGCAGAAAGAAGATGCTGACTTCGACTGCTGTGCGCTACCTGAAGCGTAGAGTGGAGAGAAGTCCCCGTGTGACTGCTGAGGAACTGAGAAAAGATTTGTCAGATGTGGGTACAGAAGTTTCAGCCCAGACAATAAGACGCACACTGCGTAATGAAGGCCTCCGTGCCAGAACTCCCAGGCGTACCCCCTTGCTGTCTCCAAAGAATAAGAAGAGTCGACTGCAGTATGCCAAAAGCCATGTGGACAAACCACAAAAGTTGTGGGATAGTGTTCTGTGGACTGATGAAACAAAATTAGAACTGTTTGGGCCCATGGATCAACGCTATGTTTGGAGGAGGAAGAACAAGGCCTATGATGAAAAGAACACCTTGCCTACTGTGAAGCATGGTGGAGGGTCAATCATGCTTTGGGGCTGTTTTGCTTCTGCAGGTACAGGGAAGCTTCAGCGTGTGCAAGGTACCATGAATTCTCTTCAGTACCAGGAGATATTGGATGGAAACGTGATGCAGTCCGTCACACACCTGAGGCTTGGGAGACGTTGGACCTTTCAACAGGACAATGATCCCAAGCATACCTCCAAGTCCACTAGAGCATGGTTGCAGAGGAAAGGCTGGAACATTTTGGAGTGGCCATCGCAGTCACCAGACTTAAATCCGATTGAGAACCTCTGGTGGGACTTAAAGAAAGCAGTTGCAGTGCGCAAGCCTAAGAATGTGACTGAACTGGAGGCCTTTGCCCATGAAGAATGGGCGAAGATACCCGTAGATCGCTGCAAGACACTTGTGTCAAGCTATGCTTCACGTTTAAAAGCTGTTATAACTGTAAAAGGATGCTGTACTAAGTACTAAGATTGAATGTCACTTGGGGGTTGAATAAAACTGATAATGCTGTGAGCACAGAAAAGACATTTGTGGTTATTTCATTATAACTGTTATGTTATATTTGTCTGACCTACAAGTGCCTCTTTAATGTAAATGTAAGCAAGATGACTGAATGATCAAAAGCAATGTCAAACTGGCCAAAACACTCAATTTCAGTGGGGGTTGAATAATTTTGGACACAACTGTATATATTGTACATTCATATCAGTCCCTAACCCTCAAGGGGCGTACAATCTAAGGTCCCTAACTCACAATCATACATACAAATACTAGTATCAATTTAGACAGGAGCCAATTAACCTACCTGCATGTCTTTGGAGTGTTTATAAAGTCTCCAAGCTATAGAATACTCTTATAATTTGTAAATATATTTTATCCAGCACCAATTGTAAATAACACCAATGCTATCTGTGTTTCCCACATGCTCCCTCCGGTCTCTCAGAACTCTCACCTCCAATCCACATACACCAACGTATATGATCAAATACTCCAAGGTGCCATAGTCTCCGTCCACTGGGGTCTCCCTTGGGCTTCCAATTCTTATCTTCCCAAACAATATCTCTGGTACTTATTCCTTTAAGATGTTATGCATATTCATACGGCGTTAATCAGATCTGTCAACAGAATACACAGAACCTCCAGTGTAGTAATTTATTAAACCAAACAAATTTATTGAAAAATTACACTCACACATGTAAAATAAGTACAGAATGCCTTCAATCATATAATAGGAACGATTTCTGGACTCTCCGTGTGTCACTTCCGATCCACGCTGTCTCCGCCATGCACCCTATGCATTACATGCATTAATTAAGTACAGAATGCCTTCAAGTACAGAATGCCTTCAATCATATAATCCACGCTGTCTCCGCCATGCACCCTATGCATTACATGCATTAATTAAGTACAGAATGCCTTCAATCATATAATCCACGCTGTCTCCGCCATGCACCCTATGCATTACATGCATTAAAATAAGTACAGAATGCCTTCAATCATATAATAGGAACGATTTCTGGACTCTCCGTGTGTCACTTCCGATCCACGCTGTCACCGCCATGCACCCTATGCATTACATCGCAGTCATGTGAATTCATCAGAGGGGAAGCAGCAGGTGAACACTTTGAATACATCTTTAGAACTTAATGGGATGGTGGCCATTTTCTCATAGCTTCATATAATGTAATGTCTATGCGACCATCTTCTTAGTTATATCTACTTTAGTTATCAAACGTTAGCCATCTTTATAAAGTTATTGTCGGTCATTTTCCCTAAGATATTTAATAGGAAACCCTGGTATACATGGCAAGCAACAAACGATTGTGAGTAAATATACAAACTTGGACAAGTTATTAATCTTGTACTGAAACCAGATAAGAAAGCAGTCTGCCTTGTAAACAACAAATGAGCTTATATTCAAAAACATGTAAAATTCATAATAATCATAATAGGAAAAGTTATATATAAAATAAAGATAAAAATAAAATTAGAATACATAGAGGATGAAATAAATAAAAAGAAGGGGGGGGTAAAATGTCCTTACTAATGTTCTCACCCAGGATTTATGCAACTTTAACCTATTTTTCTATCAGAAATGGGTGAAAACATTGATAAATAGGCCCTATAGTGTTTCTCTATCTGCAGTTACCAAATCTACGATAGGACATATCCCAAATATAGTTTGTTTTCTTTGTTTTACAACTGGTGGCTTCATCCTGTTTCAGTCGAACAACCTGAAAATCCGAAAGTGAAGCCTTTAAATCCCAATAATCTGATGTATATCCCCGGAAGTATGACAAGAGTAATTATCCCAAATTGGAACATTAGAAGATAAATAGATGTAATGCAGCTAGAGATAACAATCAGCGCATTTATCTTCATGAAAATGGGAGGAGCTGACAGGCCCGGAGTGATGAAATGTCATCAATCAGGATACTTTGATAGGTGCATTACTGTGTTTATCTAATACTCAAATGCTTTTTAGCAGTTATTGTACATGTTAATACTGGGCATTTTTCATGAACCCAGTGGCAGGTGACAGCTTCCCTTGCCTCCAAAGTCGGGACCTCCAATGTAACATTTTTTCAGTATTTCAGCACTTTATAAGTCATTATGTTACCTCTAACATGCCAGCAGCTTAGGAAGTGATGAAATGCCTTTATATAAACACTTTCTACCTCATTACACACAGAGCATCTTGAACTTGTGTAGGAACTTATGTGTTAAGATAGGAACCTGATTTCTTTGTAACCACGGTGGGATTGAGTCATTTCTGCATTTATAAAAACCAACAAGCACTGATAATGACACTACAAGAAGTCTACACAATGTTAATTACAGCATTGCCATTTAGTGAAAAATATTAGCGTTCTGATTTATTTTTTTTTAGTTGACCATAGGACACACTCATTGGGCTAATTAACATTGCTGATCATTAAATACATGGCTTTTGTTAACATAAGTTCTTTACGATCACCAAATTTCTATATTTAAGATGTAAGATTTGCATAGTTGCTAAATTCATACATTTGATTTTTTAGAATTGTGCCGATTGTAATTCACAACTTGTGTTCTGAAAAAGAGAATGCCAGTACTAATAAGGAAACCTTAAAACTGTACTGGGGTAATCTTGCTTTAATCTATTTTTTTCTATAATCCATTACAACCAAATCAGGTTGAACTGGAATCCCATTCCACAAGGACTGAAACTATAGGGATTTGGAAATTAGGAGCAAGTAAACTCTATTCTCTGAGTATAAACTCTTGGCTAAAGCATACCTAGAGTGTTCTATGATCACTTATTGATCTTTTTTTTCCCAGGACCCCCCTCCTCTTACTATCATTTATACCCACCCATGTCTAATTAGTAACTGGATTAAAAGAATCAATGGTTTAATGCAACCTTTCTCAACCAGGGTGCCTTGAAGTTTCTTCAATGTCTAAAAATTGCCCATAATTTGTATACAAGCCAGCGGGTGGAACAAACCTTCCGTTTAGATACATAAAGTCACAGGTTTTCATTGTGCACCATTACGACCTTCTAGCCCCCCGACATCTTGACAACCAATGACATCATCAGTTGATAAGGAGGATGCCAGTTGCCTGCACAGCATCCTAGTTTGATCCTTCCCTGCCTTTCTCCATCAGTGCTGGGGTCACATTAGCTTAGTGATGGAGAAAAACTGAGGGAGAAGAGAAACCCTGGAATATTAGTCAGTACCAGTGTGCAAAAGTATATTTGCTTTGGAAGAATAAATCACCTCTAATGTTGGACGTCCTACATGTTTGGATGTTTCTGCGTTTATATAAAATTATTAAAATAGTTTTTCACCCTTTAGAATGGGGCATGCTTTTATAATTATGGACAGTCTTGAGGCACCCCATTTTAGAATGGGGTGCCTCGGGACTGTCTATAATCTTAAAGGGTGTCTTGACTGAAAAAAGATTGAGAAACACTGGTCTAATGAGTTGCTGGGTTATGAGTCTTTTATCTTCTGGACTGCAGAGGGGTAGAGTCCTTCAGGTCTGCACATCACTATCTGGGTGACATCGACACTTCCAATTGGCAGGTGTGGTTCTCTCAGGCTACAGAAGACTGCAACAGTGCAATTATGTCACAGCAAGGGGTGGCAACAAGACCAGTCGATGATAGGCTCAGATTGCAGCACTGGATCATTGGTCTCCATTCTTGGAAAAGGTGCCACAGAGGGTCAACTGATGGAAGACTCGATAGAAGTAGATGTTAGAAGGTTTTTTTTTTTCTTTTTAATGTGACTAGGGGTGAGTGCTTTGAATCAACCTTTTTCAACCAGGGTGCCTTCTGGGTTCTTCAGGGTTACCTAAAAATGTACCCAAATTGTCCCAAAAATGTACTCAAATTGTCCCAAAATTGTGTACAAGCCAGTGGGTAGATTAAGCCTGCTGTTTTTGGTACATTAAGCCACAGGTTTTCATTGTGCAACCTTACAACCTTGCACACTGTGCAGGCCAGTCGCCAGCATCCTAACAACTCTCGACATCATTGGTTGATAAGGAGGATGTTGTGCGCATGCACAGCATCCTTCTTTTTCTCCCTCGCCCCTCTGTCAGCACTGGGGTCACAGAAAGAAAGTGAGGAAGAAGAAATGCTGGAGCACTAGTGTGCAAAAGTGTATTAGATTTGGAAGACTAAATCACCTCTAATGTTCAGTGTCTTATGGGTGTGGATACTTCTGCAATATGTAAAATTATTAGTTTACTTTTTTTACATTTTAGATGGGAGTGCCTTATGATTGTTCATAATTATAAAGGGTGCTTTGACTGGAAAAAGGGTTGAGAAATATCAATCAGGTTCTTGCTTTCACTGGCTGCTGCAGAAGAATTCATACAAAGGAAAGTTTGGCTAACACTTTACTATTCCTTTTATCCAACTTTATGAATCAGTTGTGCTGTTTGTATTTGTAAAACTACAACCTGCCAACACTTCAAAACTGCAAAAAAAAAAAAAAACCTGGTAAGACTCAGGGTTTCCTAGATCAGCAAATGGCAAAACACAGCTCCCCATTTCAACCTCATATGGAGCAAATGATTCTGTTCTATGTTCAACATTTATTTAACAAGAATCCCCATAAAAATAAAGTAATTAAAGGAAATTCCTGATGCAACAATCTTGTCAAATATATGCTTTTAAATGCCAGCCCTGCTTTGTATAGCAATTGATGCCTTGCAGTTCACCTGTCAGGCCCAGACTGTTAACCTGGTAAATGTAAATTCTAGAAGGGCTTGACAGAATATTTGGACTGGTTGGGGTTCTTAGAGCTTTTTTGCAAAATTATATTGTTGCAGTATATTGTCCCAGAACAGGTTTTTTATGCAGGTTTGTAAAGTTAGTGGGAGGTCTGCTTTAATCGATAAAACTGGATTCAGCCTATGCATATCTTGCATAATACTGAGTCAATGGTGGTGTCAATGCAAAATTATACCTATTTGGTTTTGGTGAATACTAATAAATAAATAATGGGATCAGTGTACAACTGTAGTTGGGCTACAACATTGTTCTTGTGATACCTGGTGAGCTTTTGTGAATATATTAAAGCAAAACTAAGACAATTTCATTCAAGGTATGCTGTAAATGATAACTGTCATAGTTGCTTGTGCTCTCAACTGAACTGTCAAGCTATCAAATGACTGGTGTCATAACAGATGAGCACCATGGCAACTGTGGATCAAATAGAGATGGCAACTTCCTTAGCTGTAATGGATATGAGGGTTTCATTCCACTTTAGCAAACTAACTATGATATTTTGCATTTTATATTAATAATCTTGGAGTTTACAAGAAAACCCATTATTTATGTATAACCCCTCTATCGAGCAATGCTAAGGGACCAAACTTTCATCTAATACATATTTGTATCATTCAGCCAAAGTATGTTGTACAGGGGCTCAAGCACTCCCCTGAGCCATCCTTGGTCATATTGTCCTACACATGGATGCTGATGCCCATTTCTACAGGCTTAATCCATTTTTCCATCAACAATGTTATGATGGTCACAAATGGTAAGCTAGAGTGTTCTACTGGAGGCAGCAAAGTTGGCTAACTCATTTTCAGAGTTTCCATGGAACCATACAGTGTACCAAACAAGAGTAGAGAGCGTACTAGAATATAAAAAGAGAGAGAGGGGCGCCAGATTAAGTGCAGTATTGACAATCCTTTATTTGCATACAATAGTATGTAACTCACTAGATGTAGTGGCATCACTTCCTCCTGGTGGCCATCTTGCATTCCAGCCTGGTTCCACACGAGACACAGCCTGTACACGCTGCAGAGGACTCGATGTGAGTCAAGAGACCTGGCTTCCACCACAGCCGTGGCCCCCAGATGTCCATCCACCCTCTCTTCTCTGAATTTGGAACTCCATCTGGATGACGTCCCTATGTATCCATGCCTATTAACTACTTACAGTTGTGTTCAAAATAATAGCAGTGTGTTGAAAAAAGTGAATAAAGCTCAAAACGCTTCTAATAGCTTTTATTTCCATCCACACAAATGCATTGGGAACACTACACATTCTATTCCAAATCAAAACATGAAGAAAAATAGATCAAATTTGTGTTGTTCCTCTAAAAAAATTGAAGAAAAGTGAATATTAGACTGTTCAAAAAAATAGCAGTGTTTGTATTCTTCTTTACAAACTCAAACATTCACTATATAAACTGAAAAATGTTTGAATATTTTGCTTTCCTTTGAATCACTTAATGAATATTTGGTTGTATAAGCACTGTTTCTGAGAACTGCTGTACATCTGTGTTGCATGGAGTCAACCAACTTTTGGTACCTGTGAACAGGTATTCCAGCCCAGGATGATTGGTTTACATTCCATAGTTCTTCTCTATTACTTGGTTTTGCCTCAGAAACTGCATTTTTGATGTCACCTCACAAGTTTTCTATTGGATTAAGATCCGGGGATTGGGCTGGCCACTCCATAACGTCAATCTTGTTGGTCTGGAACCAAGATGTTGCACGTTTACTGGTGTGTTTGGGATCGTTGTCTTGTTGGAACACCCATTTCAAGGGCATTTCCTCTTCAGCATAAGGCAGCATGACCTCTTCAAGTATTCTGATGTATTCAAACTGATCCATGATCCCTGGTATGCGATAAATAGGCCCAACACCGTAGTATGAGAAATTTCCCCATATCATGATGCTTGCGCAACCATGCTTCACTGTCTTCACAGTGTACTGTGGCTTGAATTCAGTGTTTGGGGGTCGTCTGACAAACTGTCTCCGGCCACTAGACCCAAAAAGAACAATCTTACTTTCATCAGTCCACAAAATGTTGCGCCATTTCTCTTTAGGCCAGTCAATGTGCTCTTTGGCAAATTGTAACCTCTTCAGCACGTCTTTTTTTCAACAGTGGGACTTTGCGGGGGCTTCTTGCAGATAGCTTGGCTTCACATAGGCGTCTTCTAATTGTAACAGTACTCACAGGTAACTTTACACCTTCTTTGATCTTCCTGGAGCTGATTGTTGGCTGAGTCCTTGCCATTTTGGCTATTCTTCTATCCATTTGAATGGTAGTTTTTCGCTTTCTTCCACGTCTTTCAGGTTTTGGCTGCCATTTTAAAGCATTTGCGATCATTTTAGCTGAGCAGCCTATCATTTTCTGCACTTCTTTATATGTTTTCCCCTCTCCAATCAACTTTTTAATCAAGGTACGCTGTTCTTCTCAACAATGTCTGAAACGACCCATTTTCCTCAGAATTTCAGACAGAAATGCACTGTAACCAGCATGTACAACATTTGCTGCCTTCCTTCCTTAAATAAGGGCAATAATTGCCACCTGTTTTTCAAAGAATGAATGACGTCACTAATAGAACTCTACACTGCTATTATTTTGAACATGCCCCTTTCAATTAGTGATTCAATGACACAGAATCAGCAGCATGCATATCATGACTGGTGGGTCTGTTGGATTTCTATTACTCTACTACACCTGCTAGTAAATTATTTGCCATGTAGAAATATCATTTCTACCAAAAACAGTGATTGATCAGGTTAGTGATGTCTGACTGCTATTATTTTGAACATAACTGTACATCTAGTGAGTTACATACCATTGTGTGCAAATAAATGATTGTCAATACTGCACTTAGTCTGGTGCCCCTCTCTCACTTTTTATCTTCCACTACAGAGTCCAGCTTTACTCTATAGGGTGCTGCCTCACGACTGTGCTATCTAAATAACTGAATACTTCCCTACTACCAATGGGACTTTCATTTTTAACCCCATCTTTCCAGATCCAATATATTACCTCAGAGTACTAGAATATGAATGCTTGTACTGTTTTTAGCAACCACTGCCTGTAGTTCTGCTCCTGGATGGGCAAGACAGAAATATATAAAAAAAATGTAGATACAATTTGTGAACAACTGTGCTTCTCCCCTGCAGTCATAGACACCGGTCAATAGTTATGATACATTTGGTTGCATGATTTCTCACTGAAATCATTGGGGGTGATACCTAACTCTACCAGAAAGGACTAGTAGGAGTCAATATCACAAGGATTTTTACAGCACAAGATGGTCGCACTGGGAATTCATAATATAAGCTGAATTCCTACCATCCAGGTCTTCTAAAGTATGTTACATGGGACCTACTTTGGTAAATATCGTTTCAGCACTTTTTATATTATCACAATAGCTTTGCCATGATTTCATTTTATGAAAAATATTTTTGGTTTCTCTGTTTGGGAGTTGAAGCTATTTGGCAGAGCAGAGTAACATAAAATCCCTCATACTTTCCCAGGCTCACCCACACAATTCTACAGTAGATTATGCATACAGTGTTTCAGTTTTTTCCAGTGGCATTTTGGTTTTAAATAGATTCACCACAGTCTCTATTTTAGTCCATGCTACATCATGTTCCATGCGTAGGTCACAAAATTCTTCTTCCACGATGCATTTTGTCACTTTGTCCGAGCAGTTGTGGATTCCAAGGTGTTTATAGCAGGATCAAGGATGAGAGATGAGTCAAGTTGTCGTCATTTATTTAGAAGCCAACAAACCAATGTCACTGAATGGGTCTTGCAATAACGGGTTAGGGTAATAAGTAAAATATATTATCAACAGCCCAGACGAGTTTACTAATGATTTTGAATTAATGGTCCTTTTCCTAAGTCTGCTCAGAAGAATGATTTGCACTCCTTCACACAACACAGCCAGATGAATGACACCACTTACAGTTAAAGAATAAAATAGTGTCCTCTCTACACCCCCAGACTTATGACAGGACAGTAAAAGTGCAGCCAAAGACTGATGAGATTATCCTTCTGCTCTCCTATTAACATGTTTAAGGTCAGCACATTTACATGCAGCAGCACTGATTAGTTGCTAGTGTTGCTCTTTCCTTTCTCACTGTTGTGTGCTTGTCTGAAAGGGATGGTGAGAGGCTAATACCAAGTTAAATTAAGATACATTATATTTCCAGAAGTATTGGGACGCCTGCCTTTACACACACATGAACTTTAATGGCATCCCAGTCCTAGTCTGTAGGTTTCAATATTGAGTTGGCCCACCCTTTGCAGCATAACAGCTTCAACTCTTCTGGGAAGGCTGTCCACAAGGTTTAGGAGTGTGTCTATGGGAATGTTTAACTATTCTTCCAGAAGTGCATTTGTGAGGTCAGGTACTGGTTGGACAAGAAGGCCTGGCTCACAGTCTCCGCTCTAATTCATCCCAAAGGTGTTCTATCAGGTTGAGGTCAGGACTCTGTGCAGGCCAGTCAAGTTCCTCCACCCCACACTCGCTCATCCATGCCTTTATGGAGCTTGCTTTGTGCACTGGTACGCAGTCATGTTGGAACAGGAAGGGGTCATCCTCAAACTGTTCCCACAAAGTTGAGAGCGTGAAATTGGCCAAAATGTCTTGGAATGCTGATGCCTTAAAAGTTCTCTTCACTGAAACTAAAGGGCCAAGCCCAACCCATGACAAAACAACCCCACACCATAATCCTCCATTACACTTGGCACAATGCAGTCAGACAAGTATCATTCTCCTTGCAACCACCAAACCCAGACAGGTCTATTGGATTGCCAGACAAAGAAGCATGATTCGTCACTCCAGAGAACGCATCTCAAATGCTCTAGTTCAGTCGTGGCCTGCTTTACACCACTTCATCTGAAGCTTTGCATTGCACTTGGTGTGGTAAGGCTTGGATGCAGCTGCTCAGCCATGGAAACCCATTCCATGAAGCGCTCTACACACTACTGTTGTGCTAATCTGAAGGCCACATTAAGTTTGGAGGTCTTTATCTATTGACTTTGCAGACAGTTGGCTGCTTCTTCGCACTGTGTGCTTCAGCATGCGCTGACCCCGCTCTGTCATTTAATGTGGCCTACCACTTCATGGCTGAGTTCCAGTTGTTCCTAGTTGCTTCCAATTTGTTATAATACCACTAACAGTTGACCTTGGAATATTTAGCAGCAAGGAAATTTCATGGATGGACTTACTGCACAGGTGGCAACCTATCACGGTACCACGCTTGAATACACTGAGCTCCTGAGAGCGACCCATTCTTTCAAAAATGTTTGTAGAAGCAGTGTGTATGCCTAGGTGCTTGATTTTATGCACCTGTGGCCGTGGAGGTGATTGGAACACCTGAATCCAATGATTTGGAGGGGTGTCCCAATACTTTGGGCAATATAGTATACATACGCTAGTTGCATGAAAATGCATTTCATTATTTATTTATTAATTAATATATAGCTGTAGTAGTGTATTTTATATCTGCCTGGAGCTCAGCTTTAAAACAATCCTAAGGGTCTTCTTTTCACATTGATCTACACTATGTTCTTCACTAGAGGTTGGATCCATTGGGATATACTGTATTTATAGCAGTAATATATTTAATTCTATAGTAATATATTTAATTCTGGCTGTTAATTGGCACTGGGGTCATCGATTTGAATCCCAGCTATGACACCACCTGCATGGAGTTTGCATGCTCTCCCCGTGCTTTACATGGGTTTCCTCGAGGTACTCCAGTTTCCTCCTACATTCCAAAAACATTGGTTAGTTGGCTCCTGTCTAAATTGTCCTTAGTAGGTGCATGTATGAATGTGAGTTAGGGACCTAAGACTGTAAGCTGCCTGAGGGCAGGGATTGATGTGAATGTAACGCTACCCCTGTAGGGGCTGCTGGTAGTAGCTGGTAGTATAGAGGCTGTCTGTCCCCACAAGCACCAGTCCATTCACACTGGCTTCAATAACTCAGTCTAGGGGATATGTTTTTAAAATTTGTTGCTTGAGGAACTTTAAAAAGGAGAGGGTTTAAGGCATAGGATACTCTAAAATGTTTGCACAGTAACAGAGGACACTCTTCATTAGGCATACATATTTTAGGGACACAGGGGAAAGTCCAGTACTCTGAGACCCTATGAGAGCTGTCTCAGTCCATAGCTACCACTGGTACTCACATCCGTAGAAACACACAGTTACCAGGGATGACAATTTAGGGTTGGTACAAGTCCCTAGGACAGCTGCACACCTATCAGCTTCCTCTGGACATGGTCCAGTGAGTGAGACAATCTTTCTCCAGACAACATCCCTTATGGTGAAGCCAGCTCTTCAGAAAGATTACTTCAAGCTCTCAGCTCTGCCACAGCTGAGATCTCAAAAGAACAGCTACACAGTCCACCTCAGAAGGACAGCACCTCCTCCCTTCCCCAAAGTTTGGAACCCTCCTGGGTAGAGAGAGCAATCTCTCCCGGGCACCAGACTATTTATTACCCCCCAACCACCATCTGGACACTCCTAGTCTTGAGAAATTTGGAGTGTTAATTGGTAATATCACTACTGTGCTCACTGTTCTTCTTGCTGGAGGCTGTGACAGGGAGCAAAGCCCCACATTTACCAAGTTGGCTGTCTCCACACAAAGGCACAGTGCAGAACAAAGCATTGTAGGTCAGTAATGGGGAAAGATCAGTTGCAGTGAGACCACAGGCAAAACTGGCAACTAATCATTTGCCCTCTGTCTGCTTGTCTGTCTGAGTGTTGTAAAGACATGTAGCCTATCACTAATGGGTGGATTGTGTGAGATTACTGCAAACATAATGAAGAGTTAGCAAATAGGGTAAATGCAGAAAAATAGGACTGATCTCAACAAAGGTGTTTGGAGGTAACATTATCAGTGTTTTGCTGCAGTGGCAAAAAGTGGTCCAGAAAATGTGCACCTTACAGTGGGGCTGACTTTAAAGGGAAAAGTTAAAGTGAAAGAGGATCTATTTAATGTATACACTGCTTGCTCATGGTGCAGTTCTTATGCCAACAAAATACTCTTTAAAGTGTGTAAAGGAAATTTTGTTTATTTTTTGTTGTATTGCCAAGTTTTCATTGCTGACTGTGCTCTCGCTGGGAAGATTCACCCATCCATTTGTTCTGGTGACCTTTGACCTCTCTGGAGACAGAACGAAAGGATAAATTCAAAATGTTAGAGTTGTCACTAGAGCAAAAGATGACTGTATATCCTTTAATGAGAATACCTGTTATTATGGCAAATTTCTAATTTCTGAGATTTGCATCTCAATTACACAAAATAAATGGAAATCTCCCAAAGTAACCTTACAAATATCCTGAAAAGAAATTTAACCCTTCACTACTAAACATAAAGCAAAAAATGTTCTGCCCATATGTACACTTTAATTACAGGCCGCAAGTGTATTGTTTCACAGAAAGAGTCCAAAAATGTTGTAATGGCTCCAAGAAATTTTAGTAGGCTGCAGTTTCACATTGGGACACAAGGCAGCTTTAAATCAGGTGTATTATTAGAAAACAAAAGTGTGATTTTGTATTGACTCCGTGTACAGTTTGTAAACATTTTTACTAGGACATATTTTAAGATTGAGACAACAGGCATCTTTTAATCAAGAAGTTGAAATTGGAATGAATTACGTTACAGAAAAAAGGCCAGACAAGTTCTACTGACTCCATGCATAGTATTTCAACACATTTCACTAGGCTGTTGTTTGGTAGGGAGACACCACACAGATTTTAATCAACGTATTAACTTTAGAGTGTATTTATTCTTAGAAAAAAGCCAGAAATACTGGCTCCAATGTACTGCAGCATTTAATACTCCACAGTTTGCCAGGGAAAACCAGGCAGCCTTTAATAATGTAACTGCGTTCAAAATTTAAAATCATATACAGTATTTATTTCCACTATGAATTTAGTTATTTTTTAACCTACTCCTAATGATCTGAATGATGTTGAAGTTTGAAAACTAACTTTTTGAAGAATCCTCCACATTTACTTTCTTGAATTCTGTTAAATACTGTACATTCAATGTGTCCTTCTATGTCACACATTTCCTGACTTCTGAACTAAACAGGAGCTAAAAAGAGAAGTTTCAAGAGGCATAGTCAGTATAGGAATTGCTGCCTGCAAGCAGGTACCATGGGTACCATAGTCTTTAGAAATTGAGAGTCCACTAAAGGAATGAGCAGAGGAGAAGCTTCAAAGCATGTGAAAAATCCAGGGATTTGTGAAAAGAGATGACCAACAGACAGGCATCACTTACAACATAAAAGGAAATTTTAAGTAACCTTATAATTGGATTGTCAAAAATGACTATTGTTTGTATTGCTATTACAATGATGATAGTATAAAATGAAAGTGTATGCTGTGACTATGGAGATATTTTAGTCAATAAATCAGTATTAGAGAATTTATTTTATTGTATTTATCCACAGGAAAAAAAAAACAGAAATATTGTAGTGACACACTTTTGTACGCAGCGAATCCACAGTTTTACAGGGCTACATCAGGTAGCTGCTAATCAACAACTCAATATCAGAGTGATTTATTCACAGAAAAACAACAGACATATTTTAGTCACTCTCTGCTCACTACATGAGCAGCTTTGATTAGACCACAGTTTCACAGGAAGACAACAATCAGATTTCAATCAAGAAATTAAAATTATAGTATACTATTTCAAAGATTAAAAGACAAAATAATTGCACTAGGGTGTAGCCACCCTAGGGTGTTATGGTTAGACACACTCCTGCAGCCTGAAACAGATTATTATTCTGAAATTTGCTGGTTGTGCCTCCTTCTAATACTCAGTTTAGTCTGTAAATTTGGTGGTTACTGTCTTTTGTATGTATATTTGACCTGTTCATGACGTATATATATGTGAAGATGCAAGACAGTTTGTACTGGTATGGAAAGTGTTTTGTATTTCCACAATATCATAAATAGAGAATTAAAAATATATATTGTACTGATTCTGTGCACATTGACATTTACTAGAATGCAGGTTCACATGGAAACACAGTCAGCTTTTAATTGATAAATTAAAATTAGAATGTATTATTTCATGGAAAAAAATCATATAATATTGAACTAACTCCCTACACACTATGCAAGAGCTTTTACTAGGCTATAGTTTCATAGGAAGGCGCAGGTGTACTGTTCACAGAACAGTAACCAGAAATATTGTACTGACTCCATGCACACTATTACTAGACCACATTTTCTGAGAAAGACACAAGGCAGCTTTTAATCAGGAAATAAAAGTTTGAGTGCATTATTTCACAGAATAACAAACAGAAATATCAGACTGATGCCATGCACAGTATGTAAGTACATTACCTAGGCAGCATTCTCTGAGTGAGCAATAAACTATGTTTTAGACAAGAAATCAAAATTACAGTGTATTATGTTACAGAAAAAGGCCAGAAATTGTACAGGCGCAAGGCAAACTATATAAGTGGCTTTGGTAGGCTGTATTTTCAAAAAGAGAGACCAAGCAGGTTTTAGTATGAAATAAAAATTAGAGAGTATTGTGCAAGCTATGGCTGGTGGTCCAACTTGAACACTCAATCGTCTGCAGGGTTCATTCATCACTTTGAAGAATTAATCATATGGTTTATGTGCATTTTTTTCATTGGCAGATGCAGAACTTGCTCAACCAGTACTAGTTACCCATGCAGAACCTCTGCCTCTCTCTTCAGGCTTGCCAGGTATTGCCTATTTTTATTAGGAACTACAGGAATAGGAGAATTGAGAATCTATTGCTTTGGAATACTAAACTGTATCACACAAAAACAGTTGTGTTCAAAATAATAGCAGTCAGACATCACTAACCTGATCAATCACTGTTTTTGGTAGAAATGATATTTCTACATGGCAAATAATTTACTAGCAGGTGTAGTAGAGTAATAGAAATCCAACAGACCCAACAGTCATGACATGCATGCTGCTGATTCTGTGTAATTGAATCACTAATTGAAAGGGGCATGTTCAAAATAATAGCAGTGTGGAGTTCCATTAGTGACGTCATTCATTCTTTGAAAAACAGGTGGCAATTATTGCCCTTATTTAAGGAAGGAAGGCAGCAAATGTTGTACATGCTGGTTACAGTGCATTTCTCTCTGAAATTCTGAGGAAAATGGGTCGTTCCAGACTTTGTTCAGAAGAACAGCGTACCTCTATTAAAAAGTTGATTGGAGAGGGGAAAACATATAAAGAAGTGCAGAAAATGATAGGCTGCTCAGCTAAAATGATCGCAAATGCTTTATAATGGCAACCAAAACCTGAAAGACGTGGAAGAAAGCGAAAAACTGCCATTCGAATGGATAGAAGAATAGCCAAAATGGCAAGGACTCAGCCAACAATCAGCTCCAGGAAGATCAAAGAAGGTGTAAAGTTACCTGTGAGTACTGTTACAATTAGAAGACGCCTATGTGAAGCCAAGCTATCTGTAAGAAGCCCCCCCCCGCAAAGTCCCACTGTTGAAAAAAAGACATGTGCTGAAGAGGTTACAATTTGCCAAAGAGCACATTGACTGGCCTAAAGAGAAATGGCGCAATATTTTGTGGACTGATGAAAGTAAGATTGTTCTTTTTGGGTCTAGTGGCCGGAGACAGTTTGTCAAACGACCCCCAAACACTGAATTCAAGCTACAGTACACTGTGAAGACAGTGAAGCATGGTTGTGCAAACATCATATGGGGATGTTTCTCATACTACGGTGTTGGGCCTATTTATCGCATACCAGGGATCATGGGTCAGTTTGAATACATCAGAATACTTGAAGAGGTCATGCTGCTTTATGCTGAAGAGGAAATGCCCTTGAAATGGGTGTTCCAACAAGACAACGACCCCAAAAACACTAGTAAACGTGCAACATCTTGGTTCCAGACCAACAAGATTGACGGATCTTAATCCAATAGAAAACTTGTGGGGTGACATCAAAAATGCAGTTTCTGAGGCAAAACCAAGAAATAGAGAAGAACTGTGGAATGTAGTCCAATCATCCTGGGCTGGAATACCTGTTCACAGGTGCCGGAAGTTGGCTGACTCCATGCAACACAGATGTACAGCAGTTCTCAGAAACAGTGCTTATACAGCTAAATATTAATTAAGTGATTCAAAGGAAAGCAAAATCTTCAAACATTTTTCAGTTTATATAGTGAATGTTTGAGTTTGTAAAGAAGAATACAAACACTGCTATTTTTTTGGACAGTCTAATATTCACTTTTCTTCATTTTTTTTTAGAGGAACAACACAAATTTGATATATTTTTCTTCATGTTTTGATTTGGAATAGAATGTGTAGTGTTCCCAATGCATTTGTGTGTATGGAAATAAACGTTATTAGAAGGATTTTGAGCTTTATTCACTTTTTTCAACACACTGCTATTATTTTGAACACAACTGTATGTGGTGATGTGCTGCAGGCACAGCTCAGCTTTGGCTTTGGCTAAGTCTGAAACATGTTCACACTGCTGACACTGATAGAAAAAAAAATAACTAAGCCACCTTACCAAGGTTTATAGGCCAAAATGCATTATTGATGTTTAGTTGCTCTAGACACGAAAAGCTACATTAGTTCACTATTTTCTCAAACCAAGAATGACTTGGGTTGAATTGGAACTCATGTCAGATCTGAACTCAAAGCTCATTCCTAGTCAGCAGTATTTAATGCACAAAGTGCACAAAGTCAGGATTTTGTAATGTGCAAAGTGCAGGTGTCATAAGCACATAACATACATAGTGCATTGGGTACATAACATACAGAGTGCAGGGGTTAGGAATATGCAACATGCAAAGTGTAGGGTCCAGATATATGTAATGTATAGAGTGCAGGGGTCAGGATTGTGTAAACTACAGAGTGAAGAGGTCAGAAGTAAATATAGCCAAGTTCACAGCAACCCAAATGATTCATTTTGCTATTACTGCCTAATAATAGCACATCAGTATTATCAATGCACACACATTGTATACACATACATTCACAATGGACACATGCTGTCCATCCAGCCTCTTTATCTGCCCCTGCAAGCCAGAAATTATGGGGCAGTGGTGGTGCAGAGGGCTGTGTCTTGTTTAAGGCCATATTCCTCATGTCTGTATAGATGGCAGTAGAGTAGGGACCTATGGCACCTGGCAAGAGATGCAGGACGCATGCCCTTTGCTAGTAACATCCTACCCAGATCCAGGGGGTGCATTGGAAGCTCCTAGAAGTACAAAGCACTCCCCTGAGGATTTTTGTGGTATGACGATGCCTGTGAAGCAGGGAACTAACATAACCAAGGATGAACTGTGTGCAGAAACTTCTCACTGCTTTGCCTCTCAGCTAAAAAAGTGGGCAGTTAATGATAAAGCTAAGTAATTTGAGGTTATAGCTTCAGAAAGTTACTGTATATTCTCCTGGAGGCCTGTATATTCCAATAAAACAGATATGAGTGTCTGAAAACATCTGGGGGTTGATTTACTGAAACTGGAAAGTGCAAAATCTGGTGCAGCTTTGCATGGTAGCCAATCAGCTTCTAACTTCAGTTTGCTCAATTAAGCTTTGACACAGAGCACAAGGGGGCATTCTTTACATCTGGAGGAAAAGAAATGCAATCTCCAAACACGGAAAGGTTTCTTCACAGTGAGAGCTGTGAAAATGTGGAATAGACTCCCTCAAGAGTTGGTTCTGGCCAGCTCAGTGGATTGCTTTAAAAAGACCTGGATTCTTTCTTAGATAGACAGAATATAACTGGATACTAACATATATAGGTAAAGTTGATCCAGGGAATATCCGACTGCCTCTTGGGGGATCAGGAAGGAATTTTTTTCCCCGGAGGAGCAAATTGAATCATGCTTTGCTAGTTTTTTTTGCCTTCCTCTGGATTAACTGTGGGTGTAGGATTATAACTTTTTTGTTTTAATGGTTGAACTGGATGGACTTTTGTCTTTTTCAGACAGACTAACTATGTAAATAAAACCTAGAAGCTGATTGGTTTCTATGCAGAGCTGTACCAGATTTTACACTCTCCAGTTTTAGCAAACCAACCCCAAGGTGAGAAGACATGGGTGAAAGCTGTGTGCCTGGCTTGTCTGTAGCTACTTTGGAGGAAGGAAATCTTCAAAAATGATAAGAGGGCTACATTTAGACTTCCAATGTGAAAGGACTCTTCTCTAGTGGGGTGAACACTGGTTGTGTGAGAAGAGCATGTTGACAGTCACCCAATAGTAAAAAGTGGCCCAGTGCATTTAAATAGTACAGGGACAGAGAAGGTGAAGCTCTGTAATCTGTATGCAGATTTATTAATTTGAAGTTCTGAGTCCTGGCATGGGGGCAGCTAGCCAGAACCCGATCACCTTTCATAGATATCAGAGTTTAGAACAGTGGTGGGATCACAAGGTGACACGTGCACCCACTGACAGAAGCCTCATCCTCGGCATGTATGTGGAAGTCACCCTGTTGTAAGTGTTACAGTTACATAGAAAACAAGCTGTGACAAGACTTGGACCTAAGCAGAGGGGGAAGTTGTCTAACCATTCCTTACATAGATTAGGAAAGCAGACCACACAGAACTGACTGCATGGTGTTAAACTGCCTGGGATTTGTGCTATTAATAAAGGTGACATAGGATAAACAAATAATTATGCTGCTTACTGACAAAATGTCAAATGTAGCTTAAAGGACCACTAGAATGATAACTTCATGTGGTAAAGCAGAACTTAAGCATGCAAAAAAAAAGAAAAAAAAAGTATGCTATGGAATCTTGCATGTCTCTTCTGCTTAAAAAAAACAATTTCCCTATTTCCTAACATTTTGCTTATAGTGTACACTCCTGGCCCATTTCCAGCATCTGTAGGATTCTGGGAATGGAGCCAGGTGCTAGGACATCATGAGTGGCCTCCCAATGATAGGGATGGGAGCCACGCAGAAGACTATATATAAATATAATGTACCTTCCTCTCTATATACTAATGCTAGCCACACAAGAATTAAAAATCATTACTGCTGATTGACAGAGTTTAGTTCCGCTTTAACTAGTTACAAGTTGCATAAATTGCTACAACACAAATCTTTTATTAACTGCAGCTGATTTTTTTCTTTGCATCTTTTCCACTATATGGAGCAATTCTGTTAATATCAGCAATAAAAATTTGCACCTGAAAGTGTTGTGTAATCACTGAAATCCATATCTGTATTGGAGAACATCTGAGGTCTCGGGCATACTGAGGTCTGAAGTACACTTTTCCAATGCGGTGAGTTGCAGTAATGTACACACTACTGTGATATTACGGGGTAGCACAGTGGCTGGGGCGGCACAGTGGCTTAGTGGTTAGCACTTTCCGCCTGGCAGTAGTAGGGTCATTGGTTCAAATCTCGACCACGGCACAACCTGCCTGGAATTTGCATGTTCTCCCTGTGCCTGCATGGGTTTCCTCTGGGTACTCCAGTTTCCTCCCACACAGCAAAGACATGCAGGTAGGTTAATTGGATCCTGTCTAAATTGTCCATCATATGTGAATGTGAGTTAGGGACCTTAGATTGTACACCGCTTGAGGGTTAGGGACTGATGTGAATGTACAATATGTAAAGCGCTGCGTAAATTGACGGCGCTATATAAGTACCTGAAATAAATAAATTATTACTGTTAATATTGTTTTTACAACATGCATTAGAGTGTATTACAAGTGTCAGCACATTGTGATACCATTTATTTTGAGTGATACTGCAATGCATTAAGACAACACAGCTCCAACACACATGCATTGCAGCACACCACAAAGCATGGTGACATACTACCTTGTATTGTCTTTGCTGCGTTGCCAAAAAAGGTACATGTCCATTTTTTTTACATTTTGGGGCATTGCCAGCCTAGTAATTTCAAAGGGCCATCTTAATGCAATGCACCATAATGCTAAAGTCTGAATGGGCTTAAAGATCCAGGAATAGAAGAAGTTGTGGTCCAAGGGGTATCTGAGATGAGCCAAATTGAGATTGGTTCCAAATACCCAACGTTTTTGGATTTATATTTGATTCTTACTAGGTTTCTAACATCTGAATTTCCAAAATACTGCAAAGCAGGTCAACATGGACTGGTATAGATTCTGATTTTCATCTTAGGTCTCACGTATTATTGCGTACACCCATGTGAGGCCATGTTTACCTACACAAGGAAGCACAGGTGTTCCGTGCATCTTCGTGCAATCAGTCCTATTGGTGCCAATTGGGATGGAGCACCTGCACAGACACAGCCACTGCTCCCAATTTGACATCCATTCAGGCCCGTACATCCACATGGATGTCAAATTATAAGCATTGGCTGTGTCTGTGCAGCTGCTGCATCAATGGCACTGCCTGCATGGGTATGCACGGAACACCAGAGCAGGTAAACACAGCCTAACAGGGGCAAACGCATTAATATGCCCCATGTGAATGAGACCTAAGATGAAAATCAGATTCTATACCAACCAATTCTAACCTGTTTTGCAGAATTTTAGAAATGCAGATGTCAGTATCCCTTACAGTAAAAATCATAAATATGGACAAATCCAAAAACTTGGGTTCTTTGGAACCAATCTCAGTTTGGCTCATCTCATGTACCCCTCTGAAGACAACTTCTTTTTTTCTTTGACCTTTAAGCCCTTTGAGATTTGGCATTATTGTGCTTTACATTAAGACAGCCCTTAAAATCTGGCATTGTACTGCTATTAGTATAAAGTTTTAAATGTATATAAAGGCCTTTTGCACATGGACGTAATAATTTACCAATGTTTATACACAGGATCTTGCTGACAGAAAGATCCATAGTAAAAAGCACAAGTAATGTTCCATAAAGATCTTGTATATGTGTGCGTAGACTCATACATGCATCAAATTCTTCTTTCTCCTCTTCTAGCTGCCAGTGTTGCAAGTTATACTCATACGTAGTATACTTGTGTAAACATGCATGTACATGGAAATTACTGCACACAAACATACAATTTTAATGGTTTTTTACAGTTCTGAACTCATTATTGCATTACTGAACTTTATGCAGCTGTGCACTGTTCCTTAGACCAGGGGTTTCCAAACCTTGGGGAGCAGACTGGTACCGATCCATGGCCTGCTGGGGGACCAGGCCATGCGGCCGGGGGCGGTGAGCAGAGTAAGTCAGATCACCAGAGGCGCTCCCCTTCTCCCAGTACCACTAATTCCTTCCCTCTCTGTGGTCACAAAGAAAGAGAAAGGAAGGGAGGAGAGCTTGCTGGGGACAGGATCTCATAGAGCACTGGTGAGACCCAGGCTGCACCCCCTTCCCCCTGCCATGAGGAGACAGTCTGTCCCCCCAAAACCCAGTTTTCCCCCTACAGGTGTCAGGCTGCTCCGCCAAGACCCCCTCTCCCCTCATCTCTGGAGTGGTTGTCTTCCATGCGGCCAGTCCCTGGCCCCAGGGAGGTTAGAGACTGCTGCTTTAGACAATAATCACCTGTGTTTAGTTCCATTAAAAAAAAAACACTACAAGCCTACAAATGTGACAATTTTTTTTTTGCCTGTGCACAGGAGGCCTAATTATTACTTATTATTATTTTTATGATATTTAGAGGATTTTACATTATGTTATAAATAGTAATTTTACCATGAACTCAACATTTTAAATGGGTATTCATTCACTATTTATAGACCCCAAGTAAGAGTTTAAATGTGAATCCCAGACCTTAGCTAACAGTTATAATTAAAGCATTTTATTTGCCACTTTTTCCTACTTTGGGCTTTTTATTATCTGTCCAGATTTATTGACTGACAAGTTTTAAGCACATCGTTTTACGCATATTCCTAAACCTCTTCTAACCAACAATTAAATACTTCTGTTGATTAATTTATCTGGCAATTTTTAAAATTGTGTTAGAAGAAGAAAGCTTAAATACTTCATTATACAGTTTCATGACAAAAGATCCCAAACAAAAGAAGAAAATCCCAGTTTAAACCATGCTCACACAAGGGAGCTATTTAAAGGACAGTCACCGATGGAAAGGCACCACGCTTTTATAGATGGCTGCTCCTTTCGGCTTGCTTAGATAATTTTCTTTGTACTTCAATGAACAGTGTGTTTTAACAGGATTCTGAAAACATAAAGAGGATTTTATTTGAAGCCATCGACTCTTCCCTTCAGCACCGCACTCTCCCTATAAAACAAATATTGTCAGTGTACGAGACCTGGTTAAGAACAAGCCAGCTTTAAACCTGCCAAGTGCTTGCAATGAAAGGGGCTATTCTTTTTATCATTGAATTCCAGTTTGATGTGGCCAGTGAATTCTCTAAAGCCTCAAGGAGCTGCCTGAACAGCGCTGAGCCTGGAGCTTGATTGAAGAGGACGCTAGTGGCATCCATTGAACCTGTCCTACCAAATTAGCATTTTTCAAATCCATTATTAACATTGCTCTGCCTTTTTATAGTTTCTCCAGGTCCGGCTCATTGTCTGCTTGCTTTGTGTCCATTGAAGGTTTACAGTTTGGCTATTCCACCCCTGGGTCAGCGTCCATTTTGCATCACCATCATTATTCTTGACACATCAGTCTGCGGAATCAGCAGACTGTGCAGCCACTACATCCAGGTGCAGTTAAAGATAAAAGTGATGTATAATGGGGATTTAATTAAGAAAGTTCTTAGGGATATGCTTTACAAATTGTTCCAGATTCATCAAACTGTGTCAGTACAAAGACTACCTACATCATATAATAAATTATTTGTTAAAACTGAACTCTGAGTTAATATATTGTGTAAATACAAGGTGCGCTGTTATTCTTACTCAAATCTTGGTATGATTTGTGTATTTCTTCCAAGTCTGTGCAGTAATCCGGTGTGAAACTTTGCCTTTTGAACATGAGCTGCCTGAAACAAAGACTGGTCACTGCTGCTCTTTCTCCTTGTGCAGAGTGCCTGGTCTTGTCTCCACCCCCTCCTGTAATTTTCTGCAGGCAGCCTGTGGTGAGTGGACCTGCTGGGCCCCTCCCACAGCTCTGCTCTCTGCAAAGACTATGTGCAGTACCGTGATGATGTCACTGTTACTTTTGCAAAGTAACAGTTGGGTTTGCAAAGGCATTTGAACACACAAAGTGAATTTATATCCTTTGTGACTATAGAGCAGGCCTTGAAATTTCCACTCACCTGCTCACCAATGGCGAGCGGATATTATAGTGGGGGCGAGTGTGTCCCTCAGGGCCGTCTTGCTAAGCAGGCTCGGAGCTCAGGCCGGATCTGTCATTGGCACTGGGAGCCGGCAGACTGCTCAATAGCTGAGCGCAGTGAAAGCAAAGGAAGGAGTGTGTGCTGTGCTCTCTGCCTCCCCCTAGAGTGCAGTACACGGCTCTGTGAGTGAACAACGAAGTACTGCAACTTTTTATAGGGCTGTGTGTGTATGCATGTACATGTTTGTGTGTGTGTATGTACATACATGTGTCTGTGTATGTATGTACATGTGTCTGTGTGTATGTACATGTGTCTGTGCGTGTGTATTTCTGTGTATGTACATGTATCTGTGTGTATGTGTGTCTGTACGTGCCTGTGAGTAACTCTTAAGGCCTGGCTAGTAGCTCAGGACTTGAAATTTAAGCCCTGCTATAGAGGATTAAATTTAAATTAAAGTTTTGCCCGAGTTCAGCTTTAAACAACTCTTCAGCATAAAGAGGAAGGAGGTCACATTGGAGTCCCTTTTTTCTCAACCCACCTATTGAGAGTTCCAAAATCAAAGCAAATTCAAGACCAATTGACTTACAGTTGTACTCCATCCACATTGTGTTGACTGAGGTCTGTCAAGTATTATTATTATTATACAGGATTTATATAGCGCCAACAGTTTGCACATTGCTTTACAATGTAAAGGGGACAGTACAATTACAAAACCCTAATATAGGAATATTAAGACTCTACTCATGGAGCTTACAATCTAAAGGGGGGGGGTACAAAAGGTAATAGCTGCAGGGGATGATCTTGTGGAGGTGACTCAAGTACAGTTTTAGGCGAAGGTGCAGTAGGCTTCCCTGTATAAATTCTGATGTCACCAAAAGCCCCATGTTCTCTTATAAGGCAGTTTTCTAGTGTTACTATCAATAGTATAGACTACTACTAACTGTCTATACTTTGGGTGGCAGTAGTCTAGTGCAGAGGGTCTTCAAACTTTCTAAACAAAGGGCAAGGGTATTGTCCTTCAGACTTTATGGGGGCCTGGACTGTGGCCAATGGGAGTGGAAATTTTCATGGCATCGGTAGGAGTAAACATCACCACATGTGATATTAGGGGGAGGAATAGTGCCCCATCGTTAGTATCATTGTGAGGAATAGTGCCCCATTATTGGTGTAGGTGGGAGAAATGGTTTATGTCAGTTGACTCTTATCAATGGGAGGAATAGTGTCGCAAGGGCAGGATCAAGGCAAGCAAAGGGCTGCATCCAGTCCCCATGATGCAGTTCAGAGACCACTTTTTTTTTTTAAATTCTTTAAAAAATTTAAATTTAGTAATTCTGTGAATTGGGAATCCATTTTGCTTAGGTACAATGAGGCATGGTTTTCAGCAAAGGAACAGCTGACTTGACCTCCCTAAGGTTACAGAGAGCAGTTAAAGTGGAACTAAATCCTCTGATCCTTTACAGCCAAGGAAGAAACCATCTTAGCCTCCATTTGATCTGCAGTTGATATGGTGCTGCACATGTGGTCAGTTATTACATCAGTTATCTGATGGTTTGTCAGTTCGGTTGAGAACACATGTGACTGTGACAGTTATTCACAGCATTTCTTGAAAGTAACTATTTGTAGATACATTTAAATCAATGGCTTTAGTTCCGCTTTAAGGCTAGGTTCACATCTGTGTGGGTGGTGCTGCTGTGGATCCGCACAAAAATCCATGCAGCTGCACCACCCGCACAGAGGAATGCGGACGCGCGGGCGGGTGCCATTAATTCTAATGTCACGCCGCCCGCACTGGAAATTGCAACCGTACTGGGAACCGAGGTTCCCGAGTGGACTGCATTTTCAGAAGAAGTGCAGGGACTTCTTACCTGTGTGTCCCGGGGCATGGGAGTCCATTCAAATGAATGGGCACGCAAAACGTGGAATGCGGATATGTGAACCAGGGGTAAGACTTGGAAGGAAACTAAACCTGATCCTACACCACCCAAAGAAAAATGAAATTGGATAGAGTTCTATATAGATAGAACTCTAATAAATACTATTAGTCAATGAACCTCTTGGGAACATCTGCTGTCTTTATACAACATACTAAAAGGGGTGAATTTCTGTTTCTATTACACCAACCTCCATTTTCGAGAAATGTCTTATCCTACATCATTTTATTTTCAGAAATGCTGAAAATTTCAACATAAGCCAATAACAGAAGTAATATAAATGGCTTTATACAATAAGTAAGTGATCTGAAAACTGCAGTGAAATATGGTAATCAATCGGAAATAATCTTTCACTTCTCTAAATAGAGTCAACTGAAATATAATTGGCTGCTTTCGTTTTTGGGCTTTGCTGAGTATGCCCTCCGCAGCGTCCAAACAAGTGAGGATGTCATTACTCTAGAAGCGTTACCTATATTTTCACACATATGTGACATGAGAGCACAGCATGTACAATATACAAACAATGACATCACTGCACACTAAATATAACAATGTGCTTAACAGGATATTTTACACTCTTTCCTGTAATGTGTAATATAGTTCTCAGAAAGTGCTTATGTCAACTCTCTCATCTGACTTTCTCCTTTGACGATCAGTGTGATCTGTGCCAAAACCACCAAGGATTTTTTTTCAGCATCTGTAAATTGTGTTTCCTTAAGGTTTGCAGCCCTTGACAAGTTCATGAATGCTTAGGGAGCATTTCTTAGCCAGCATCAGACAGTAACTAATGACTCTGATAACATGGCAGGATGTGTTCATGATAACAGGTTCCCAATGACCAAACGACTCCTATTACTATGCAGTGAGGGCTCCGCCTGGCCACAGATAGACAAGGGAAAGAAGATACAACCGTGTTATTTAAAATAGTCACCGATCTGATAGCGTTCAGTTAATTGCGTATGAAATGACCCACTAAGAGCAGCCCCAGCCCAGGAGAGGGAAGCTTGACCTCTGGCCTTCATCAGCTTGTCCATGAGCCAGAAGGAAATCACATGTATGGCACGAGCCTGACCTAGAATTATAACAGGGAGTGGGAGATTTTGTGCGAATAAGGAAGGGCTGGGGCTGAAACAGATGAATCATTGAAACAATCATTATCCTGAGGAAAAGCCTTGAAGGGTGGATTAGTTCTGATAACTGCCCTTTCAAGGTAACAATGTAAACTGTAAATGATCCTGAGCTGGGAGCAACAGAAACACCATCTATTTAGACACTTTATTAAGTGTCTGTGCGGCCAAGAGCCATTTCTAGTAGGACCGGCCTGGATCCAGAATGCAGACAATATTTTAGATGATCATATTCCAGGCACAAGGTAAACATTTTATCTAAAGCCAACACTTTTTCTTTGTTTTTAAACATGAATGCATTTAGCAATAGCTGCATCATTTGGGCAATGAAATAGTACAGGTTAGTAGTCACTTTTATGTCTCGATCACGCTTGCGGTTATACCGCACCCCCATCCTCTACCTCCTTTAGCTGTACAGGCAGATGCCGTGATGCTTTGCTTCATGGCCTCAGCAAGAATTATACACCTTTTTGCTTTCAGCGGGTATAGCACGAACGCAATCCATTTAAATAAACGCAATGGTTCAAGGGGTTAACCACTTCCCGTCCAACCCATGTATATAAACGGCAAGACAGGAGCATTGCAGGAGCAGATGGCCATTTATAAACGTCCTCCCCACTTCCCTGCCCGTGCGTGCTCCTTAAGAGCGCACGGCACCGCGATCCAGTGCCCGCTGTGTCCGGAGGACACAGCGGAACACCGATCGCTGTATGGGACTTCTGTGTGAGGTCCCGATCATGTGATCACTGATTAGCCAATCAGTGATCACATGAATAGTAGTAAGCAAGATTTCACTTCTGACATCGCTGCTTACTACTTGTGAAATCTGTGAATGATCACAGAGGTCACATGGTACAAGGTTATTCACAACAAGCTGTAACCAATCACAGCTCTCACAGTATTTCTCAATGGCTGCAAGAATTCAGCCAGAGAGAAGAAGAGATTATTGCTTTTACAGCCTTTATGGGTGAAAAAGCAATCAGTGTAAAAAAAAAATCTTCATCACCCCCCACAAATAGTACAGTGTCACTATGGTGACACTGTACTGCTAGGGTGACAGTATGTTAAAAAAAAAAACAACAAAAAACACAAATAATAATATAAATAAAATAAAAATGTCATAAACATTTTTGAAAAATTATAATTTTTGTTTATAAACTAATTTGGGTTATTTTTTTCATTGTACTAAAAAGATAGATGAATACATTTTGGCCAAGATTTATGAAGAAAGATTATTTATTCGCAAAATTTTATAAGAAAAACACTTTTTTTTCAAAATGTTTGGTCTTTTTCATTTATATAGCAAAAAAATAAAAATCCCAGTGGTGAATAAATACCACCAAAATAAAGTTTTATCTGTCTCAAAAAAATGCTAAAAAATTAATATGAGTACAGTGTTGTATGACCGCGCAATTGTCATTCAAAGTGTGATAGCACTGAAAGCTGAAAATTGGCCTGGACAGGAAGGGGGTAATAGTGTCCAGACATGAAATGGTTAAAGAAGGCAGTGAGGAGTAGATACAAAGAATCCTCACTGCCTGTCAAATGCTCTTTGAAGAGCAATCCGAATCAGGGGCTGACTGACCATTTGGAAACTCGGGCACTGCCCGAGGGCCCGGGGTCAGTAGGGGGCCCCATGAGATGCCCCTGGTACCTTTTTCATAGGCTTTTTTGAGTTTGGGCAAGGACACAGGGGCCCCATGATCCCCTGTTGCCTGGGGGCCCCATGAGTTGTCAGTCCACCCCTGATCCAAATGCAAAAGCTAGTCTAAATGAGCCCTAACAGAACAGTTTAGGGTTAACCTGGTGACACAGTGTCCAGTATTACAGCAGAACTAAAGTCACAAATACTTACCTTAGTTCCAATGGTTCGACACTTGTGAGGTCGCTATCCGGCACCACCATCTTCTCCCCAGTTTCTTCTGGGTGCTGGTGTTTAGCTGTTTTGATTGTCAGGCAAGGGATAACATCACACTGGCAGTGTTCTGGAATGTAAACTGAGCTGCGCATGCGCAGCTCACTGTACATTCCACAGAGGATTGCGAACAGGCAGGTAAGTGTACTTTATTGCATGCCTCTTTTGCAATAAAAAGCCTGCCTGTTCTCAATGCTGTATTTTTTTATACATAGTTCTGTTTTAAATATTAAATATTGAACATTCTGTGGGTGGAGGTTGGTTTTATATCTGGCCTCGCTCAATGAGTTGCAGGATATGGTTTAAGTCGGGGGTGGTATTTCAATTGAAGGATCACAAGTACTTACCTTAGTTCCAGTGGTCCAATGTCTGCAAAGTCACTTGCTGGTGCCAACATCTTCTCTTCAGGTTCATCCTGTTGCCGGTCTTTGGCTGTTTTAATTGGCTGGTGCAGGATGACATCACACTGTCAGTGTGCTGTAATGTAAACTGAGCTGCACATGTGCAGCTCACCAGACATTCCGCAGATTACCAGCTGATAGGTAAATGTAATTTATTGTATGTCTCTTCTGCTATAAATAGCCTGCCTGTTCTCAATTTTGTACTTTTTACACGTAGTTCTGCTTTAAATATTTAATATTGAACATTATGTGGTTGGCAGTCAGTTTTATACCTGGCCTTGTCCAGTGAATCGCAGGGTATGGTTTAATTCAGGGATGATATTTCAGCTGGAGGGTCACAAATATTTACCTTCATTGCAATGATCTGATACCTGTGAGGATGCTTGCTGGTATCAAGATCTTCTCCCCAAGTTCTTCTGGGTGCCGTTTTGATTTACCGGCGCGGGATGATGGCACACTGTCAGTTACTGGGCTGCCCTATGCGACATGCAAAATCATGTGACATTCACCTGTCAAAATCATGTTCATGAAATTGTGCAGCCTAAGTGCTAGTTTACATACAGTGGGGATCGAAAGTTTGGGCACCCCAGCTAAAAATTTGTATTAATGTGCATAAAGAAGCCAAGGAAAGATGGAAAAATCTCCAAAAGGCATCAAATTACAGATTAGACATTCTTATAATATGTCAACAAAAGTTAGATTTTATTTCCATCATTTACACTTTCAAAATAACAGAAAACAAAAAAATGGAGTCTGCAAAAGTTTGGGCACCCTGCAGAATTTATAGCATGCACTGCCCCCTTTGCAAAGCTGAGACCTGCCAGTGTCATGGATTGTTCTCAATCATCGTCTGGGCAGACCAGGTGATGTCAATCTCAAAGGTTTTAAATGCCCAGACTCATCTGACCTTGCCCCAACAATCAGCACCATGGGTTCTTCTAAGCAGTTGTCAAGAAAACTGAAACTGAAAATAGTTGACGCTCACAAAGCTGGAGAAGGCTATAAGAAGATAGCAAAGCGTTTTCAGATGTCAATATCCTCTGTTCGGAATGTAATTAAGAAATGGCAGTCATCAGGAACAGTGGAAGTTAAAGCAAGATCTGGAAGACCAAGAAAAATATCAGACAGAACAGCTCGCAGGATTGTGAGAAAAACAATTCAAAACCCACGTTTGACTGCACGATCCCTCCAGAAAGATCTGGCAGACACTGGAGTTGTGGTACACTATTCCACTATAAAGAGATACTTGTACAAATATGGTCTTCATGGAAGAGTCATCAGAAGAAAACCTCTTCTACATCCTCACCACAAAAATCATCGTTTGAACTTTGCAAATGAACATATAGACAAGCCTGATGCATTTTGGAAACAAGTTCTGTGGACCGATGAGGTTAAAATTGAACTTTTTGGGTGGAATGAGCAAAGGTACGTTTGGAGAAGAAGGGGCACAGAATTTAATGAAAAGAACCTCTGTCCAACTGTTAAGCATGGGGTTGGATCAATCATGCTTTGGGGTTGTGTTGCAGCCAGTGGCACAGGGAACATCTCACGAGTAGAAGGAAAAATGGATTCAATCAATTTTTAGCAAATTTTGGATGGTAACTTGATGCCATCTGTGAAAAAGCTGAAGTTAAAGAGAGGATGGCTTCTACAAATGGATAATGATCCTAAACACACCTCGAAATCCACGGGGGATTACATCAAGAGGCGTAAACTGAAGGTTTTGCCATGGCCTTCACAATCTCCTGACCTCAACATAATTGAAAATCTATGGATAGACCTTAAAAGAGCAGTGCGTGACAGACAGCCCAGAAATCTCAAAGAACTGGAAGACTTTTGTAAGGAAGAATGGGCAAAGATACCTCAAACAAGAATTGAAAGACTCTTGGCTGGCTACAAAAAGCGTTTACAAGCTGTGATACTTGCCAAAGGGGGCAGTACAAGATATTAACTCTGCAGGGTGCCCAAACTTTTGCAGACGCCATTTTTTTGTTTTCTGTTATTTTGAAAGTGTAAATGATGGAAATAAAATCTAACTTTTGTTGACATATTATAAGAATGTCTAATCTGTAATTTGATGCGTTTTGGAGATTTTTCCATCTTTCCTTGGCTTCTTTATGCACATTAATACAAATTTTTAGCTGGGGTGCTCAAACTTTCGATCCCCACTGTATATGTGGATTGTATGCAGTTTGAACCGCATCCAATTCGCATGACATGTGAAATAACATTGCTTCCTATGGTGCCTGTTCATATATGTCCAGTGCACTGACGGTGCGGATTCAGTGCAGTTTGAAAAAGAGTCCTGTACGATTTCTGAGCAGTGCATTCAGGTTCAGGTGTGGATTACTGCACATGTGTGAACAGGATAAAATCCTGAGCTAATCCTGTCCTGAACCTGATATAAACCTGACATGAACCGCTGAACAACTACTGTGTTGTGAAACCGGAGCTTCAATCCACATTGCACATGTATGAATCAGCTTTAAAGGGTCATGCACACAGGTGGCGGAAGCCAAAGGACATCTGGAGCTGTTGTGTAAAAATGAAAGTCTCAACTTTAGTGATGCAGGACCAGGTTTCAGCTTAATAGGGCACATTGGAAAATTTTGCAAATAATTTATAGGCTTGATTTCATTTAACTGTTTGCTCCTATAAAGTCATAAGGTTTACTCTATTTTATATACAGTATCTCCTTCTTTAAATATATTTGAACGCTCACCTTGTAAAATAACCCATTCAGGTTAAAATAGAAGTGAAAGGCAAAAAGAGCAATGGAAAAAGGTGACCTGGTCAGTTGAATAATGTTTTGCTTTACATCAAATAGATGGGTGCGTGTGTGTCACTTACCTGGGGAAGAGATGGCAGTAACTGCTACAGTTTTAAAAAATGCTGGATAAAACTGGAGATTGTTGATTTGGGCAATATTTGCTCGCCTTAGGGGACCAGAAAGATTTTTCTTTCCCTGTTGGAGAGAATTGGACCATGCTTTTAAAGGGTTATTTGTTGCCTTACTCTGCATCATTGTGGATACAATGTCCTGTATATGAGATTTTCATTGTATTTATTTTTTCATTTGGTTGATTGACCTCTGTCTCTTCAGCCTGCCTAACTACGCACAGGGCACTCCTGTTGCTTTACATGCATGGCCAAAGCACACATTTGCTTTAAAATTACCCTGTCACCACAGGGCCACTTTTACCCAGTTGGTTACCTGTAAATGAAGCATGAATTATACTTAAATTTTTGGTGGCCCATTTATTAAAAAGCATCTCCTTTGCTGCTGCAAGTATTCAACCATTGAGATTCAAATGGTTGGTTCTCCCATCGTCCACTGTGGTTCCCCTCATTGGCTCATTTGACCCGTACTGATATCCTAATTGATGGCAGGAACCACAGTGGTCAATGGATGAGCAAGTATTCTACACACCTTGAAGTGCAGAATACTTGCAGCGACTGGGGATCAGAGATGTGGCAGCTTTTCAATGCTTTCAGAAAAATAAGTATATTCATGCTTCTTTTACAGTTGACCTGTTGGGTAAATATGATGACAGGGTCACTTTAAGATCAATGCCTGTTTAGACTGTTTTTAAATTGTCATCTCATATTCATGGGTTGATTTTGTCATGACACCTATATAAGACATTTTTCAATGTGCCTCCACAGTACTATTACCTGTTTATCATGGTTGTGGACATGGAGGGGAGTATCTAAGAGATATAATCATGCTGGTTCTGCCTCCAGCAGGAAAAGTTCAGCCTGCAATATTAAATTTGACACTAGATGGAGCCAGACATAAATGTACTGTTTTACAGAAACCAAAAACTGTTTAGATAAGAGTTAATAAACATTTCCATAATTCTGAGAGAAACAAAAGAGATGCATCCTGGGAGATCAGACTCGATCCTACAGACTAGGAGAAAAGGAGCCAGCTATCAGAGCACTTGTTAGACTAAGACTTTCATCTTTTTGCATCCCCTAAAGGCAGCATCGCTGGTAGGCCTGAACTTTCTGATATCTATAACTGTCCATTGTGTTTTCTGTATGTTCGTACATTGATTATATGTACTTCTTATCTGTTTTTTCTTAATAGTATCATCCCACCCTGTTATGTTAATAAAGCTTCAAGATTACATTCAGTGTGGCTTATTGCAGAATAGGAGGGTTTAGCTGCATGTCGAGTTACACACAGGGAAACATGTAGCAATACTTGTGTGCATTGGGCAGAATGGACTTTTAGTACACCCACTAACAGGGACCTTCAGTACTCAATGACAACCACTCACAGAAAGGAACAATCCGATTTGTCGGTTGTGAAGAGATACAAAATACAATTGGTTGAATACATCAAGAATGCATCTGATTGATCTCCTCACCTTCTCCTGACATACATTGCTCACAGTCTTGTAGAGTAATTCATTTAAGGTCTCTTTGTAGCATTTTCAGCATCAGCCCTGCAGTATACATGTTAAGACTCACACAAACTCTTTCTGTGCTATACTTATGAGATTATGTGTAAAATAGCCAGGCTGCCTGCCAGCTGCTTAACCTAAAATTATGACTTTGAAATCAACAGACGGAGGAGGTCATCAAAAGGCTTACTGCAATAGTGCAAGCAAGCAAATATGTTTACTGACACTGTACTTATCATAAATAGGAATTATCTCTTGTTTTGGTATGTTCGGATTGTGCCCAGACAACCAAAGGCCATACAACACGGCAAAAGCCGTTATGTTCCACCAGCACATAAAATGTGGCATCTCATCCTGAAATTAGACAAGTGGATACCCTCCAAACAATTTGTACATTGGCGTTGACTGGGTTTGGTTTACTTGTAAATATAGACTCAAATTTATGCTGATTGTACATCTACATTCTCATTGCCTTTATAGTCTGCAATCTTCTGTCTACTATTTTTAGATTCTACAGACAAAAATAGACCAGCCACATTATTTATGCTTGGAACAAGTTTATGTAGCTATTGACATTGAGTTCCCTTAAAAATTTCACATTGGCATTAAAGAAGCAGTCTGACCTTCAAAAATAAACAACATTTATTTTATGTGTATGATGTGAGCTAATGGATGGCTTAAAGCTTATCTCAGGCCAGGGCTCACTCCATCAAACTTTGCCCCAGCACCCTCCTCTAGCTAATTCCCCATGATATGGAAGTGTTCTTACTGGCAGGTATCAAGGTAATGTGTTTAGCTTGTTCACAGCCCCAAAGAAGACCCACAAAATCTGCTCCTAAGTGTATGAATGGTGGGTTCAAAGTCCCAGAGCAAAGAATATGTCTCAAGAGCCGCACACCAAAGCAATTCAGTACATCAAAGAGATAGCAGTAGCCTCAGTCTATCTCCATCCCAGCCATGCCCCCAGTGTGTTTCCCCCCACCCACAGGGCTTAATCATGACTAAGCCTCATGGGTGGGGTGAAACACGGAGGCATGGCTGGTACAGTAATAGACTGAGGCTACTGCTATCTCTTTGATGCACTGAATTGCTTTGGTGTGGGGCTCTTGGGACATATTCTTTACTCTTAGATTCTACATTGAATCTTTCTAAATATATTCTTTCTCCAGCCAGCACCCGCAGTGGAAATCACCAAATTTGGCTGTACCAGGTTCAAAACCCTACTGCACCATCCCCCTTGTCCATCACAGTCTCAACTCATCTGTTCAACCTGAAGCTACTTACATCTCAGGGCCCTGCATTCCTTCCAGGGGTTTAAGCCAAGATTCTGAAGGTCAAACCGTCCAGCTGGGGCCCATGTAACATAGGGGCTAAAGTCGCTTAATGTGTATTCCATTGAGAGGTTGTCTTTTCACCGCCAGGCTGGAAACCTCTTCCCTTGACTACCACCATCTTTCCACTTGACCAGGTTTACACCATTAATTTTGTTATTCAGAAGCCTGACACTATTTCCTGTCCAGAATATTACAAGAATATACATACCATGGCAACCTGTGGCTCAACTATGTCAAGGCTCACTTCATGCCTTGGCACTTGAAAACTCAGGCATCCTTTATGAATAATACCACCTCCATCCAGAAGCCAAGTTCCTCTTGATTTGAAACATAAGAATAACACATTTTTCAGATTATAGTATCAATATATAAAAGGCACTTTGTTAGTACTTCATATTTTTTTCATGTAAGACTCTATCTTCTAGTATAATCAGGTTCTTGTTGCGTTCAGGTCAGCTAACTGGTCAGCAAACATGGTTGCACTGAGTCTCCCCTACATCACACACTTCTGGAATTCCACTTCACCACCACATTAAACTCCACCCACCCTATATATGGGAATTAGCTAGAGGGGAAGAACACTCATGTCACTTCCTGCCAGGGAGTGGCCCAAATTAGAGGAAATAAGTTCACTCTTTCAGAAATAAGTAATTAATAGTAAAAGAGCAAAGTTGATACTTTTCATAAGTCCTTCCTCAAGTTCGGTATCATGACTGAGTTCAAAGAATAAGAGAGAGACAAAATGGCTTGACTTGCCATTTATCACACACATGCACATAAAATATCACCCATATCTCCATCCCTCAGTTGTTGATTGAGAGTCCTCTGTCAAACCTGTAATCTTCATGGTTTCTGCCCTGATCATCGATATTGGTTATATTATGGGTTGTCGCATAATGCTCTGAATCTACCTGGTATCAGCTTCCTGCAGTCTCAGTACAGCAGAACAAAGACTGGGGGAGGGAAAAGCAGCACAAGTTGCCAATCAGTGGAAGGAGCATGCTGATGGTAGGAGAGTGCAAGGGTTGCAGACAGATGGACCCATGAGTCTGTTGCTTCTTGTTTTACTGTCCAGCTACAGGGTGAGAATTGGGAGGTAACCTGCATGTTTTTCTGAACTGCTGCTATGTGGTAGAGCTGTGATAATCTTAGGACTGAATGGCCAGAAATAAAAATCCTTTTGGCAGGTAAATAGCTTATATATATATATATATATATATATACAGGTGAAACTCAAAAAATTAGAATGTCGTGCAAAAGTTCATTTATTTCAGTAATGCAACTTAAAAGGTGAAACTAATATATGAGGCTCATTACATGCAAAGCAAGATAGTTCAAGACGTGATTTGTCATAATTGTGATGATTATGGCTTACAGCTCATGAAAACCCCAAATCCACAATCTCAGAAAATGAGAATATTGTGAAAAGGTGCAATATTCTCGGCTCAAAGTGTCCCACTCTAATCAGCTAATTAAGCCATAACACCTGCAAAGGGTTCCTGAGCCTTTAAATGGTCTCTCAGTTAGGTTCAGTAGGAATCACAATCATGGGAAAGACTGCTGACCTGACAGTTGTACAGAAAACCATCATTGACACCCTCCATAACGAGAGAAAGCCTCAAAAGGTAATTGCAAAAGAAGTTGGATGTCCCCAAAGTGCTGTATCAAAGCACATTAATAGAAAGTTATGTGGAAGGGAAAAGTGTGGAAGAAAAAGGTGCACAAGCAGCAGGGATGACGGCAACCTGGGGAGGATTGTCAGGAAAAGGCCATTCAAAAGTGTTGGGGACTTTCACAAGGAGTGGGCTGAGGCTGGAGTCAGTGCATTAAGAGCCACCACACACAGATGGATCCTGGACATGGGCTTCAAATGTCAAGCCGCTCCTGAACAACAAACAACCTCAGAAATGTCTTACCTGGGCTAAAGAAAAACAGACCTAGTCTGTTGCTCAGTGGTCCAAAGTCCTCTTTTCTGATTAGAGCAACTTTTGCATCTCATTTGGAAACAAAGGACCCAGAGTATGGAGGAAGAATGGAGAGGCACACACTGCAAGATGCTTGAAGTCCAGTGTGAAGTTTCCACAGTCTGTGTTGATTTGGGGAGCCATGTCATCTGCTGGTGTTGGTCCACTGTGCTTCATTAAGTCCAGGGTCAACGCAGCCGTCTACCAGGAGATTTTGGAGCACTTCATACTTCCTTCCGCAGACAAGCTTTATGGGAATGCTGACTTCATCCCATGTGGACTTGGCACCTGCCCACACTGCCAAAAGCACCAAAACCTGGTTCAATGACCGTGGGATTACTGTGCTTGATTGGCCAGCAAACTCGCCTGACCTGAACCCCATAGAGAATCTATGGGGCATTGCCAAGAGAAAGATGAGAGACATGAGACCGAACAATGCAGAAGAGCTGAAGGCCGCTATTGAAGCATCCTGGTCTTCCATAACACCTCAGCAGTGCCACAGGCTGATAGCTTCCATGCCATGCCGCATTGAGGCAGTAATTGCTGCAAAAGGGGCCCAAACCAAGTACTGAGTACATATGCATGCTTCTACTTTTCAGAGGTCCGATATTGTTCTATGTACAATCCTTGTTTTACTGATTGCATGTAATATTCTAATTTTCTGAGATTGTGGATTTGGGGTTTTTATGAGCTGTAAGCCATAATCATCACATTTATGACAAATCACGGCTTGAACTATCTTGCTTTGCATGTAATGAGTCTATCTCATATATTAGTTTCACCTTTTAAGTTGCATTACTAAAATAAATGAACTTTTGCACGATACTCTAATTTTTCAAGTTTCACCTGTATATATATTGTGACAGTGTGTTGATCTGTCACTATGTAAAAATGATATTTCACCCAGCAGGATTCTCAACAAGGCAGGTTGAGGGGCTCCAGGGTGCTTGTTTAAGTTGGAGGAAACTGTGTTTTCTCTACAAAACTCTGGGACATAAAGCCTGGAGATTTCAGAGTGATCAGGGTGGGAGGAAATCTTCAATCCTGGGACCAGGTTTTGGGAATGGCCAGGAGACTGATTGGGCAGGTGTGTGTGGGTCTCTTATAGAGTCAGGATTAGGGTTCTGGGCTTCACCCTCCCGAAGAGTCCATGTGGGTACAAGGGAGCAGCCATAAGTGTGCATGGTGGCACAGGGTAGTCTGACAGAGCAGACAGGGCCCAAGCCTGTGGGTTGGAGAAGCAGGAATGCTTTGAAAGGGTGCTAACCAAGGTACAGCGTTTTGTATGTGAATGGTCAAGAGGACCGAGACATAAAGCTTGAGCACTGAGCAGTGGTGCTACTAAAGAGAGCCAGGAGGCTGAATCTTTTTTTCTTTTGCATTGATGGTGGATACCAGGGGTGGACTGACCATTTGGAAACTCGGACACTGCCCCAGGGCCCGGGGTCAGTAGGGGGCCCCATGAGATGCCCCTGGTACCTTTTTCATAGGCTTTTTTGAGTTTGGGCAAGGACACAGTTGCCCCATGATCCCCTATTGCCTGGGGGCCCCATGAGTTGTCAGTCCGCCCCTGGTGGATACCCCTACTTGGGAAACCTATATTGTATGGACGTTTCTTGTTTTCCTTTTAATAAAAGTGGGCTACCAAGCCCTGAAAAATAGTTCCTGACTGGTGTGAACTTACTAGCAAATGCATCTACCACTGAGCTAAACACCCCAAATGTTACAATATATATATATTACCTGTGTACTTTGGAGTTCAGCTTTCATAAAACTCCTCTGAAGTGTAACTATTTTCTTGGATTTCCCTTATTTCCTAATTAAATTTTATGTTCTACTGTACCTTTAATTAAACAAAATATTCAGACAATGAGACATATTCATTGGCAAGTTTTTCCAAACTTCTCCTGCATCTGAGATATTTGTAAAGTCTACAGCGTTATCTGCAATAATCTATATAGGGACAGCTCTTTCTTCCTGTCTGCGGTCGTGTCAATTCCAGGTCAGGTTTATAGGAAGTCAAAGCATTGTTGTCTTGCTTGACAGAATCAAATTGACTAAAACACAATGTCAAGGTGGAATGGTTTAAATGAAATGCTTTGTTACTCTCCAGGTATTCAGCTCTGCAAACAATCTAATGAGGTTTTGTGTTCTTGCACTTCCATGGCTTGATACTAACTCTGACTAGAACATATAGGACGTTCATCAGTATACTGTATGGAAGACATCCACCTAAAGTAGAACGCCATTCTCTTAATTAACATTGACTATTTTGATCCCTGGTTGCACATATGCGCATTCCTGTGGTCCGCTTTTTGCGCGGGCACGAGAGCCCATTCATTTGAATGGACTCCAGTGCGCCGAGACACGCAGGGAAGAAGTCCCTGCACTTCTTCTGAAAACGCAGCCTGCACGGGAACCTCGGTTCCCAGTACGGTTATGATTTCCAGTGCGGGCTGCGTTAGAATTAATGGCACCCACCCGCGGGTCTGCAATCATCTGTGTGGGTGGTGCGGCTGCACAGATTTTTGTGCGGATTCGCAGCGGCACCACCCGCACATATGTGAACCTAGCCTTAATCCTTATGGTATTAGCATTAGTCAATAGATAGGAACGCATCATAATTGCTTGTTTTAAACTTTTTAAATCCATTTCTTCAGTTACGTCTTAGTTTCCAGGCATAAGCAAATGATGTTATAGATTCCAGGAGTCTTCAGGAGGGCAGGAGGGGATTTCTCAGCTAAGCACAACTTCGTGTTTGCATGCCTGAGCCAAGGGCAGATGGATTCCAGGAGGCAAATGCTACATTAATCATCTGCCCTTTCTCAGGATGGCCATGGCCAGAAATGCTGGGGGTTGTTTTTCAAAGTGAATTCTCAGCAAAACAAGCTTGGGGACATGTGATGGATGGGGGAGTTTGCTATATATACAGTTGTGTTCAAAATAATAGCAGTCAGACATCACTAACCTGATCAATCACTGTTTTTGGTAGAAATGATATTTCTACATGGCAAATAATTTACTAGCAGGTGTAGTAGAGTAATAGACATCCAACAGTCATGACATGCATGCTGCTGATTCTGTGTAATTGAATCACTACTTGAAAGGGTCATATTCAAAATAATAGCAGTGTGGAGTTCTATTAGTGAGGTCATTCATTCTTTGAAAAACAGGTGGCAATTATTGCCCTTATTTAAGGAAGGAAGGCAGCAAATGTTGTACATGCTGGTTACAGTGCATTTCTCTCTCTGAAATTCTGAGGAAAATGGGTCATTCCAGACATTGTTCAGAAGAACAGCGTACCTTGATTAAAAAGTTGGTTGGAGAGGGGAAAACATATAAAGAAGTGCAGAAAATGATAGGCTGCTCAGCTAAAATGATCGCAAATGATTTAAAATGGCAACCAAAAACTGAAAGACGTGGAAGAAAGCGAAAAACTACCATTCGAATGGATAGAAGAATAGCCAAAATGGCAAGGACTCAGCCAACAATCAGCTCCAGGAAGATCAAAGAAGGTGTAAAGTTACCTGTGAGTACTGTTACAATTAGAAGACGCCTATGTGAAGCCAAGCTATCTGCAAGAAGCCCCCGCAAAGTCCCACTGTTGAAAAAAAGATGTGCTGAAGAGGTTACAATTTGCCAAAGAGCACATTGACTGGCCTAAAGAGAAATGGCGCAACATTTTGTGGACTGATGAAAGTAAGATTGTTCTTTTTGGGTCTAGTGGCCGGAGACAGTTTGTCAGACGACCCCCAAACACTGAATTCAAGCCACAGTACACTGTGAAGACAGTGAAGCATGGTTGCGCAAGCATCATGATATGGGGATGTTTCTCATACTACGGCGCTGGGCCTATTTATCGCATACCAGGGATCATGGATCAGTTTGAATACATCAGAATACTTGAAGAGGTCATGCGGCCTTATGCTGAAGCAGAAATGCCCTTGAAATGGGTGTTCCAACAAGACAATGACCCCAAACACACCAGTAAACGTGCAACATCTTGGTTCCAGACCAACAAGATTGACGTTATGGAGTGGCCAGCCCAATCCCCAGATCTTAATCCAATAGAAAACTTGTGGGGTGACATCAAAAATGCAGCTTCTGAGGCAAAACCAAGAAATAGAGAACTGTGGAATGTAGTCCAATCATCCTGGGCTGGAATACCTGTTCACAGGTGCCAGAAGTTGGTTGACTCCATGCAACACAGATGTACAGCAGTTCTCAGAAACAGTGCGACTACAACTAAATATTAATTAAGTGATTCAAAGGAAAGCAAAATCTTCAAACATTTTTCAGTTTATATAGTGAATGTTTGAGTTTGTAAAAAAGAATACAAACACTGCTATTTTTTTGAACAGTCTAATATTCACTTTTCTTCATTTATTTTTAGAGGAACAACACAAATTTGATCTATTTTTCTTCATGTTTTGATTTGGAATACAATGTGTAGTGTTCCCAATGCATTTGTGTGTATGGAAATAAAAGCTATTAGAAGGATTTTGAGCTTTATTCACTTTTTTCAACACACTGCTATTATTTTGAACACAACTGTATATACTAAAAAATAATGAAATAGCATTTTTGCTTTGTGGTGCTCAGGTGCAGTGTAGTTCCACTTTAAAGAGAACCTGAACTGTGAAAGCTCTGCCAAAAGAAAAAAAAAGCAAGCAGAACAATGGACTAGTAACAGTGGCCTCTCTGCAAATGACCTTTTCCCTGTTACTGACTGCCATGTTCATGCACTAACAAGTTTTCACTGCACTGTCTCAGAGTGGAGGTGGCCTTCTTGGTAGAGGAGCAGAGCTTTGCTTCCTCATGTCAGAGCTGATGACTGTTGGTCTAATGACTTGTAGCAGCAGCAGGGGAGGTCATGGAAGCACAGACCCACAGAATGAATGAAAGCAGTGAGTAGCATAGTTGTGACATTACAAAGTCCCACTTCAAATCTGTCAGAGACAGCAGTGCCTTAGATGACGTCACCCTGCAGATATACAGCTATGAGGAACAGTTTTACGAAGTGCACTGCAAGAGAATTTCAAGGCAAAAAGGTAGATTGTTAAGGGTACTACTTAGGAATTAACTTGTCTAGATTTTTCCTATAAGATGACAAATCTTTACATTTTTGAGTTCAGACACTGTGATTTGTGCACAAGGTACAACTGTAGCTTACACCTGAGCTCCAAGTAGAATTTTAAAGCTAGTAAAAAGTAAAATGATCCACTACAGGGGGACTGCTCCTAGACTGCAAGGGTTAATAACTTGTCTTTTTATAGGGGAGAAGAGAAACAGTTCTACCTACCCGATTCTCCGCTTCCCTGGCAGATGGCACTCCCCTACACTCCGGCAGTGGACAGTCCCTCAACGGTGGATTCTGCTTTGGTCTTGATGACATCAGGACCCTAGACTGCTGGAGTGTGGAGGAGAGGATGCTGTAGGGACTGGTCCAGCTTTATGGAGAAGAGGAGGATCAGGTAAGTAATTTTTGTTTCACTAGATATAAACAAGCAATTAACCCTTGCAGTGCAGGCACAGCCCCAACCACAAGATATCATTTTGTAGTTGTCCAGAATTGGGCTTTAATCCAATACTTACATTGGTCCAGCTTGGACCAATTTAAGTATGCATATTTCATACTGGAGGGGCTAACAATCACTGCCACTACATTGATCACTTGGATCTTCAAGGTCCTATGTCAAGTGACTTCTCCACTACATACTGACCATAAAGGGTCGCTTGATCAGCATTGCAAGATCACTGCCCCTCCATCGCATCCAATCATTAAATTAATTGAAAAAATACAAGGTGTTTCTTGAATGGGTGGTGAAGTGAGTTACCTCCTATGGTCAGTAAGGAGTGGTGCAGGAGGTTGCGGCCACCACTGTAGTAGCACTGACTACTACAGTGACTGTCAGCTTATCCAGAGGCATAGGTATGACATATGCATACTTACATTGGTCTAAGCTGTAATTATTCAATAAAGATCATACCTAGAATTGAGCTTTACCACATAGGTAGTTGCCCACCGTCATTCATAGTTTGGCTCCAAGCACACTATTTTAAATTGTTTTTTCTTTCACATTCAACTGAAGCAGTGCTCATTAAAGTGGTTCTAATGGTTTGATTTAAAAAAAAAAGCACATCATACCAGCTCTGTGCAATAGTTTTGCAGAGAGTAGCCCCGCTCCTTCTCTTCTCGGGTCCTCCCACTGGTACTTCTGGCCCCCCCCCCTGCCAAGTGCCAGGCAGCTTGCTCTGGGGGTACTTGTGTGTGCTGGCTCCAGAGCAACCTCTGTGTGGCTATGGTACACACAGAGGTGGCTCAGTCCTACTCCCTCCTCACTGGCTGTAATTGTCAGAAGTGGGAGCCAATGGCTCCTGCTGCCATGTCTCAACCAATGAGAAGAGAGAGACTCAGGAGAGCTGCTGCTCTCATGCACGTCACTAGATCGAGATCGGGCTTAGGTAAGTATAAGGGGGGCTCCAGGGGGACCGGCACACTAAAAGTATACCTAAAGACAAAACTATTTTTACATTTTGGATAGAGTGGTGATGGATTAGAATGCCTGTCAGGTTTTATCGCTGTCTGTGACCCTGTTAGGGAGATTCACCCTTTCTATTTGTCCTGTTTACCATTATCATCAAAAGTGAAAGTAAAAGAATCCCCATATTTTGGGTTTCCCCATAAAAGTAATACGGGGAAATCTTCCAATGGGGACACTAGTTCTGCAACCAGGTCCCCAAGGAATTCCCTTAAGTGAAGGTAAATCTCCGCAATGGAACCCTTATTCTATCCAAAATGAAAAAAAAAGTGTTGCCTATAGTTTTACTCTGAGGTCTTTTTACCTTCATGGATAGAATATATGAAGGTAAAAAACCTTCACCTTTTACAACCACTTTAAAGCCGATGATTTCTCCAATTTTTTCTTTTTGGTCTGTTCTCTGTTTTTGATACCTTTTTTTTCCATCCTTATGTGCTGAAAACCCTGCACTGTCTTGGCATTAGGTGCAAGGCCTTCTCATGGTTTTTCAGGTATTTAGACTCTTGCCTCAAAGTTCTCCTCAGCAGTGAATTAAAGCTGAATTCCAGGTATGGTGATTTTACATTGGTCCAACTTGGTATCCCCATGGACTGTAGTCATCACCACTACCACAGAGAGCCCCACTAGCTTCCAGGTCCTGGGTTGAGTAGCACCATTGCTTAGTGAACTCAGCAGGGTGCTTGTTTGGCTTGGGCACCATTCAGGTAAAGTTTTTCATTTTCTCAATGAATGCAAAGCATTCTCTGATTAGATGAGGTGGAGAGCAGTGACGTCATGATACTGTACCTTCAGTAGGATGTGGAAGCAGCTGCCTGAATTACTTTCATATGAAAGCCCATTGCCCACTCCACAGGTTTATAAAGCAGCTGGGGGTGTGTTTAAAATACTGTACCTGTTTACCAGGTGCTGTTTATGAATGGCTCTGTTAGAAAAGTGGTTTGGGAGGAATGGACTGCCTCTGGGCAAATTTGCTCTCAATTTATTCATTGCTAAATATGCATCAACATGGAGGTGCTCATAGATGAGAGTTACTATGTTTGTTCTCTGAAAAGTCGCTCCATGTGCACCTTACTTTAAAAACTAGTTATGGATTGTTTGGAGTGATTGCCATTTTTTTTTGTTAACATATTTCTCCCTTTTTTGTCCAATTGACCCTTGTATTCAGATGTACCTGCCCTCTCATGATCAGATTGGTTTTTATTTTTTTCGTTTTTGCTTTCCCCTTCTTTTATGGGTGTCTGAAAGGCAAATGAAACCTAGCGTAGGGACCTGCTTCCCTCTATTGTCTGTAATTGTAAGTGTTTTTTCTTCATACTGTCATAGAGTTATTTATGTACATCTCTCCATGTCCTTGCTAGCTGGTTCAGAAACCCCAGATTTCCAGGAGAGTTTCCAGAAAGAAGACCGAGAAAGAACTGAGCCATATGTCCTGTTCATGGAATTGTTACTGTTGTATTTTCACTCAGACCAGAAGAGACTATTGGAAACTACTAGGGAGGGACTATAGTGCAGAGTAGATAGGCTAACTCTAAGTTCCAGTGCCACACCACAGTTCCTGCCAGTGAGAAGTCCTATTCCAGGCTGGTTGGACAACAGTTGGAGGGTCTTCCTGTGATCACTGATCTTGTTTTCAGGTTTCCAACACAAAGGCAGACACTGCATTATCCTCAGCGGTCCCTGCAACTGGACTTTGATGCAACAGTCATCTGAAGGTATCTTTATCAATAACTATATATACCAGGGTATATGTGCACAATTCTACTAGGACTCCTAGAGGGCCATTTGCTGATAATACATGTTTGTAAATTGGATGTATTATTATTATACTGGATTTATATAGTGTCAACAGTTTGCACAACACTTTACAATATAAAGGGAGACAGTACAGTTGCAATACAATAAAAACAAGAGGATTAAGAGGGCCCTGCTCATAAGAGCTTACAATCTAATAGGGTGGGGCAAATGGTACAAAACGTTATAACTGTGGGGGATGTGCTGATGGAACTGATAAATGTTTAATTGGAGGCGTGATAGGTTTCCCTGAAGAAATGAGAAGGGATAGCCAGGCAGACTGAGGTAGAGAGTTCCAGAGGATGGGAGAGGCTCTGGCGAAGTCCTGGAGACAAGCATGGAAGGAGGAGACAAGGGAACTTGAGAGCAGGAGATCATGAGAGGAGCGGAGAGGACGTTTTGGGCAATATTTGGAAACAAGAATGGTGATGTAGCTCGGGGCAGAGTTGTGAATAGCTTTGTATGTTGTTTTTAGCATTTTGAATTTAATTCGCTGGGCAATTGGAAGCCAGTGGAGGAATTGGCAGAGAGGGGTGGCAGACACTGAGCAGCTGGTAAGATAGATAGGTCTGGCAGCAGCATTCATGACAAACTGAAAAAGGGGGTTGCCTACGGAGAGGTAGGCCTATGAGAAGGGAGTTGTAAGTGTCAAGGCAAGAGATAAGAAGGGAGTGAATGAGTAGCTTGGTGGTTTCATTAGTTAAGTGGGGATGAATTTTAGAGGTGTTATGGAGCTGAAGTCTACAAACTTTTGACAGCGATTGGATTTGGGGCCAAAAGTACAGTATGTACTGTTATTAATCTCTTCCTATATACATCTTGTATTATTTCTATACTGGTGTGGATCTGTATATTTATGGTTAATGTTATATGCTGGTTGCAGTAGTTCCTCTGCTCCCAATTACTTTGATTAGATTACTGATTGATTTCCCAGGGAGGGAATTTCCAGGAATTAATCTGTTCACAGAGGCCTTGTCCTGGATGGAGGCACTGCAAACTTTATTATGAAATCCATTCTTCCACTTAGCAAAGGTTCTGCTTCTTTTATTTACCTTCCTTATTTTACCTTATTTAATGCAATATCCTGTTTGGAGAGGGCCATTTCTCATACCCCCACCCCCACCAAAAGAGGACTACACTAGTCATAAAAAATAACTAAAATAATAGCAGCTTTCCTTCCGCCTCCTATTTTTGTAACTGTAAATAATGTTGTCATTCTACCTACCTCATTAGTTTGCTTCACTCTCCACCTGCACCTTCACTCTATACATCCAGAATAGTGCCTTCCGTTTAACCGCCTCCTGTCCGCCATGTAAGGAAACGACGGGCGCAAGGCGGTTCTCTCGTTCTGGGAGGACATCATATGGCATCGTCCCACTCTAACCGTGCATGCGTGCCCCCGGGGGCATGCAGCGAGGCGATCGGTGATGCGCTGTGTCCCTGGGACACAGCGGATCACCGATCCGCTGAAAAAGCCTATGACTTCGGCTCTGTCATGTGATCAGCGGTGTCCAATCACAGCTGATCACATGTAAATAGGGAAATGCCGATTATCGACATTTCTCTCCTCACGAGCTGTCACGGCATTCCTCAGAGGGGACATGTACACTGATCATCAGGGCACTGATGATCAGTGTAGCCCCATCAGTGCCACCTGTCATTGCCCATCAATGCCACCTGTCAGTGCCCATCAGTGCATATCAATACCACATATCAATGCCTACCAGTGCACATCAATGCCACATATCAGTGCCCATCTGAGCTGCCTTTCAGTGCCAACTATCAGTGCCAGTCAGTGCCGCCTATGAGTGCTGCCAATCAGTGCAACCTATCAATACCAGTCAGTGCTGCCTATCAGTGCCCGTCAGTGCCGCCAGTCAGTGCCACCTATCAGTGCCAGTCAGTGCTGCCTATCAGTGCCTGTCAGTGTCACCTGTCAGTGCCACCTATCAGTGCCAGTCGTTGCCACCTATCAGTGCCAGTCAGTGCTGCCTTTCAGTGCCGTCTATCAGTGCCATATATGAGTACTGCCTTTCAGTGCCCATCAGTGATGTCTGTGAATGCCCATCAGTGCCACCTACCAGTGCCTCCTCATCAGTGCCCATCAGTGCTGCCTATCACTGCCCATCAGTGCCCATCACTGGAGCCTCATTAGCGCACATCAGTGAAGGGTGAAGGAGAAAAAGTACTCATTTACAAAACTTTATAACAGAAACTAAGAAAAAAACTTTTTTTTTTTCAAAATTTTCAGTTGTTTTTGGTATGTTTAACAAAAAATAAAAAACCCAGAGGTGATTAAATACCACCAAAAGAAAGCTCTATCTGTCTCAAAAATATGATAAAAATTTCATATGGGTACAGTGTTGCATGACCGCGCAATTGTCATTCAAAGTGCGACAGCGCTGAAAGCTGGAAATTGTCCTGGGCAGGAAGGGGGTAGAAGTGCTGGTAGGTAAGTGGTTAAACTTGTGTAATTTTGTGGTGTTCATACCTCTGGCCTGTAGATGTCACTATTTACAATTGTTACATAAATAATACATTCTATACTCTGTGTTCCATTTCCTCTTTCTCTTCTGATATACTCATGGATGCCTGACCTAACACTCCATGACTACTCTGCCTCCATGACTACAGGAAACCACCAGATTGGTAAGGAGAAAGTCTCAGGTATCTTTTCAGCAGTCTGCATCTTTCCTTCCACACCCTGGTGAGCCTGCAATGCCTTACGTACCTACTAGATGTATATTTTCTATGTTCTAAGTTTGTTGCAGTTCCTGTTATAATATACTCATGGATGTCTGATGATCATCCGTTTTTATCCGTTAATGTCCGCATCCGTTAACATCCAGTTTTTGGAATGGAAGAAAACCCTATTTTTCTATATAAAAAAAAAAACAAAAAAACAGAACGGATGAAAAATGTAAATGGCCAAAAAACGGATGTAAACGGATGAAAAACAGACAGCCATGTATTTCTATGGACTAGGGGCTGTAAACGGATGATCCGTTTCTATCCGTTAATGTTCGTATCCGTTAACATCCAGTTTTTTGAATGGAATAAAACCCTATTTTTCTATATTAACCTCCCTGGTGGTATTCCCGAGTGTAGCTCAGGTTAAAGGTTCAGCATCACAAGCGGTAACCCCGAATACCATGCAGCGTTGCTCTGGGATCCTTCGATCTCTTATCTTGTCCTGCGCTTCCGCGATGTCCCTCCTGCAGTGTCCCCGGCCATCTCCTCCGGCAGATGTCAGCATCCGTCTTCCGGGTTCCGTTCCCTGCGAGCGTCGGGACGTACGGGGGACGGAATGGCGGGAAGTTTTAAAATGTTAAAAAGTGACATTCACTAAATACACTAAAATCACATAGTAAAACATTACTGTATCAAACCATTTCACATACATTTTGTCCCGAGTGCTTTGTCCTGTGCCCTGCCTGCATTTTTACTGTTCTTTCTGCCTGGAAACTGAGAAACGTCCATGGCGTCCAAAAAGCGTCCCTTTATGTCAAAAGCGGTTTTAGACCAGCTAGAGAACAGCGATAGTAAATCAGAACCACTTGCAGAATTGAGTGATAATGATTCGTGGGGGAAATTCATCATCAGACACTGAAAACAATTTTGCGACTAAGATCAGTGATGTGCGAACTTGGCGCTATATTTCAGATTTCATGGTTTTTGGTTTGATTATATTATTGAATTAAATGTATTATTATATTATTATTTTTTATGATTATTTATTAAATTATAATTTATGATTTCGTGTTTCAAATTTTAACATACCCGGGATGTTTACTAGACTCTTGTTCAGACATTTTCCATGCAAAGAAATGAACCGCTTTGAGAACAGAAATACTGTCATAATCAGACTGTTAGGGAGGTTAAAAAAAAAAAAAGACAGAACGGATGAAAAATGGATGTAAATGGAAAAAACGGATGTAAACGGATGAAAAAGAGACAGCCATGTATTTCTATGGACTAGTGGCTGTAAACGGATGATCATCCGTTTTTATCCGTTAATGTCCGCATCCATTAACATCCATTTTTTTGAATGGAAGAAAGCCCTATTTTTCTATACTAAAAGAATACGAAAAAACAGAACGGATTAAAAATGGATGTAAATGGACAAAAAACAGATGTAAACGGATGAAAAACAGACAGTTACGTATTTCTATGGACTAGGGGCTGTAAACAGATGCTCATCCGTTTTTATCTGTTATTGTCCGCATCCGTTAACATCCAGTTTTTTGAATGGAAGAAAGCCCTATTTTTCTATGTTATAAAAAAACCGCAGAATGGATGAAAAACGTATGTAAACGGACGAAAAATGGATGCAAACGGATAAAAAACAGACAGCCATGTATTTCTCTGGACTAGGGGCTGTAAATAGATGATATCTGTTTATGCCTGTATACGTTAACATCCATTTTTTTAATGGAAGAAAACCCTATTTTTCTATGTTAATAAAAAAACACAGAACGGATGAAAAACGGATGCAGATGGATGAAAAATGGATGTAAACGGATGAAAATATGGGCAGCACAGTGGCTGAATAGCACTTCTGCCTGGCAGTACTAGGGTCGTTGGTTCGAATCCCAGCCACGGAACCTCCTGCCTGGAGTTTGCATTTTCTCCCTGTGCCTGCATGGGTTTCCTCCAGGTACTCCGGTTTCCTTCCACGCTCCAAAGACATGCTGGTAGGTTATAATTATTATTATTATACAGGACTTATATAGCGCCGACAGTTTGCTCAGCGCTTTACTTATGGAGGGAGACAGTACAGTAACAATACAGTTCAATACAAGAGGGATTAGAGGACCCTGCTCCTCGGAGCTTACAATCTAGGAGTTAATTGAATCCTGTCTAAATTGGCCCTAGTATGTATATGTAGATTTTACGCCCCTTGAGGGTTAGGGACTGATGTGAATGTACAATATATATGTAAAGCGCTGCGTAAACTGATGGCACTATATAAGTACCTGAAATAAATAAATGAAAAAACGGATGTAAACTGATATTAAAACGGATGTAAACTGCTGAAAAACAGATGTAAACTGATCTGTTTTTTTCTTTGAAAAAACGTGACTGAACTGATGAAAAAAACGGAACGCCCATGTGAAAGGACCCTAACATTTATAAAAAAAGATCTGTGTACTTATTCATTTTTAGTCCACTCCAGACCGATCACGTGGTCCTGCAGCTCCGGCTCCCCTGTTGCAGGAGAGGAGGGAAGGCCGACAACTGATGGGCTATGTAAGTCTATGGGTGGCGTCATGGCTCCTGGAATTCCCATCCATTTCTGAGCACCCCCTGAGCTGGAGCTGGAGGAACACGTGACCTGAATTGAGAGGAATAAAATGAGGTACGTATACAGGTCTTTTTCATGGTTAGGTAGGATAAGTAGGCGGAGGGAGATGGAAAAATTTAAGAATAGTTAGGCTTAGACTTTTCTCCTAATTGAATGAATCATAATATAACGTCTCTACCTCCAAGGCTACAGGACACAAGAAATATCTCTACAATATGTCCCTTCTTAAGATACCTCCAAAGCTTCCTGTCTTCCCCTAAGGACTTGTTTACACAATGTCATTTGAGCTGCGTTGATCTGCATAGGCCAACTCCGGCTCAATGACATGGCACATATAAAACAGTTGCTTTCTATGTGCCCTGTTCACACCATACATCTGTGATGATGCACACTGCAATAAAAATATGGCATATATTCATTTCTATGCAGCACACTTCACCGCATGTCATTGAATGAAATGTCATTTTGTCACGTTCAGGGGCGGACTGACCATTTGGAAACTCGGGCACTGCCCGAGGGCCCGGGGTCAGTAGGGGGCCTCATGAGATGCCCCTGGTACCTTTTTCATAGGCTTTTTTGAGTTTGGGCAAGGACACAGGGGCCCCATGATCCCCTATTGCCTGGGGGCCCCATGAGTTGTCAGTCCGCCCCTGGTCACGTTTCAATAAAATGAAAAAGAAAACAAGGGTAAACATGCAAAGAACCACCCCTACACAGCGGACACCAGCCGGCATGCATTTTATCAATCAAGCTGGTGTGGAAAAATCCTTAGAAGGCTTTCAAAATTAGCCCCCTTGCACACGGGGCTGTCTAGCTGCAGTGCAACCCTCTTGGCATTTCAAGGTGCTTTGGTGGGAGAAGTGCAGCATCTATATCAATCCAGCTCTGTAATTATGAACACATTGTTAAATATATATTTAAATGCCAGCAGTGTGTTTGAATTTGACTTGGTATCAGCCTCTTACAAGAGGTTATTTACTAAAACTGTATGGTGCAAATTCTGGTGCAGCTCTGCACAGAAACCAATCAGCTTCCAGGTTTTATTGTCAAAGCTTAATTGAACAAGCTGAAGTTAGAAGCTGATTGGCTACCATGCACAGCTGCACCAGATTCGGTGTGCACCAGTTTTAGTGAATCTCTCCCACTTTCCCTCTATAGAATGCTGGAATATGGGAGGCAAAAGCAGCATGAAGAACCAATCTGTTCATGTGAAGAAAAGAAGCATGCTGATAGGAAGAGGAACACAGAGGAACCCTTGAAATAACTTTCCGGTCTCAGGGAACCCCTGTTAAAAAATTACTATATCTACAACTCATGATTTATTAGTGTGTTGATCAGTGGGAAGAATGCTCCTTACACTTGTGGTCATTGGGAAGGAGTACCCCTTACAGATAGCTAAAAAGATCAATGGTGTCAGTGGGAACTTATCTAAGAGGCAGAAATTGCTCAAGGAACCCCCTACCAACCTCTGGAGTAATCCTGGTTGAGGAAGAGTACTCCATACATTTGTGGTCATTGGAAAGAACAACCCCCTTACAGATAGTTAAAAAGATCAATGATGTCAGTGGGAACTTATCTAAGAGGCAGAAATTGCTTATTGCTCAAGGAACCCCCTACCAGCCTCTGGATTAACCCCGGTTGAGGAAGAATACTCCTTACATTTGTGGTCATTGGAAAGAACAACCCCCTTACAAATAGCTAAAAAGATCATTGGTGTCAGTGGGAACTTATCTAAGAGGCAGAAATTGCTTGTTGCTCAAGGAACCCCCTTCCAACCTCTGGAGGAACCCTGGTTGAGGAAGAGTACTCCATACATTTGTGGTCATTGGAAAGAACAACCCCTTTACAGATAGTTAAAAAGATCAATGGTGTCAGTGAGCACTTATCTAAGAGGCAGAAATTGCTTATTGCTCAAGGAACCCCCTACAAGCCTCTGGAGGAACCCTGGTTGAGGAAGAATACTCCTTACACCTGTGGTCATTGGAAAGAACAACCCCCTTACGGATAGTTAAAAAGATCAATGGTGTCAGTGGGAACTTATCTAAGAGGCAGAAATTGCTCGTTGCTCAAGGATCCCCTAGCCAACTCTGGAGGAACCATGGTTGAGGAAGAATACTCCTTACATTTGTGGTCATTGGAAAGAACAACCCCCTTACAAATAGCTAAAAAGATCATTGGTGTCAGAGGGGAACTTATCTAAGAGGCAGAAATTGCTTGTTGCTCAAGGAACCCCCTACCAGCCTCTGGAGGAACCCTGGTTGAGGAAGAATACTCCATACATTTGTGGTCATTGGAAAGAACAACCCCCTTACAGGTAGTTAAAAAGATCAATGGTGTCAGTGGGAACTTATTTAAGAGGCAGAAATTGCTCAAGGAACCCCCTTCCAACCTCTGGAAGAACCCTGGTTGAGGAAGAGTACTCCATACTTTTGTGGTCATTGGAAAGAACAACCCCTTTACAGATAGTTAAAAAGATCAATGGTGTCAGTGAGAACTTATCTAAGAGGCAGAAATTGCTTATTGCTCAAGAAACCCCCTACAAGCCTCTGGAGGAACTCTGGTTGAGGAAGAATACTCCTTACACTTGTGGTCATTGGAAAGAACAACCCCCTTACAGATAGTTAAAAAGATCAATGGTGTCAGTGGGAACTTATCTAAGAGGCAGAAATTGCTCGTTGCTCAAGGAACCCCTAGCCACCTCTGGAGGAACCCTGGTTGAGAAACCCTGATCTAACGTATCAAAAGCTGTATAGTTTTAACAGGGTTTGCCTGTGACCTGAGGATCATTGCAAGCTTTTCTCTGGGTATAAAGGGTGAGAAATATTGGACTCAAATGTATGTATAGCCACAAAGTGGAGAGAAATACAAACATGTATAGTTCCTGTAGAACAAGAAGAGGATACATCTACCAATGGAAATGACTGTTTCTGTGACAACTATCTAAGAAGGGAATTCACCTCACTTTGTTTGGATTTTTTTCTCACAATCTGCTACTCTCCTGAACCTAGAAGTAAAGAGAAATCTTCATTATAGGACACAGACAACAGAAAATAAACTGGCAGGGTTTTAATCCCTTCTGTTCTTTTCTTAAAAACCATTTTGGCTGTACATACATTTTAAATATAAATGTGACTATAGTTTCCCTTTCGGCAGGTTCTGACACACAGCGGGAGCATAGTTATGGTTAGTGAAGGACCTGCTGATGTAGTTGCCCATGGAGCTCTATGGGACCCAAAGGTCAGGAGGTGTATGATCTGTTGTAGAGAGCCACCCTCATAATTCTGGGACAGACAGCTTCTGTACTCTTCAAGCATACTAACCACATTGTTTGTTGACCATAGAAAATTGGTCTCCTCACTTTTGTGCTAGAACAGCAGCTTGGATTTTAGTTTTTTTTTTTAAAGCTTTCATGCCCAGAATATATTGGAGGAGGTTATTTATCAACATCTCATTCACCAAAGTAATGAACCAGGCTATTAACTCATGTTTTTTTAAAGTAATTCTACACATCCGCTACCATTCTGAAATATAAAGCATTGACCTTTTATTCAGGATTTAGTTGATCTCTTTTCAATTCTCCTGCTACGCAGAGCACAATGGATGGATGCTGGGTGGGGAAAAAAGCTGAATAAACTGTTTCAGATATTCTCATTGTCTCTACAAGCGTTGGACTGGAAGGTTGTGGGTTTCATGACTGCCAAGCCATTCAGCAAGAAACTCAGCCAGACTAGGGAAATATTTTGGCCAATATCCAGTGGTGTCTCCTATGAAGATAGATGATCAGTAGGTGAGTATTGCCATGGGCACAGCTGGAGTCATTTTCATCAGTTTTGCCCACGTGGATATTTGTGTCACTCATGCATCCTGCACAGGCAAGACATAACAAATTCAAAGATTTACCTGTACTATAAATCTAAATAATTGATTCTGGGAGCATATTGGCCACAAGAGCATTAAAGTTTGACCTAGATGTCTGCACCCTTTTAAAAAGACTCTTTCGATATTTTTGAAAATGTAAAAAAAAAAGAAAAAAAAAAAACCTGCCTACAAAAGCTGTTTATCCCCTTGGCGCCGGTACCTCGCAGCCCTTTAAGGGTTTCAGAAGCCGGGAGGCGGGGTGGAGTTATAGGGTCATGTGACCGCTGTGATTCGCCATCACAGAGGTCACATGATTGGGAAAGGTTCCAATCAAAACAGGAGATTGGGACCTTTCCGTGAGTACCGGACATGTGTGCTGGGAGCGTGCAGGGTGCGCGCTCTCAGCACATATGTTTTTCTTAATTGTACGCAAATGTGCGGCCACTCGACGCCAAAGTCCAGATGCCGGGAGGCCGCACATTTTCGTGCGGCCGGTGCCAAGAGGTTAAAGGGTAACTCCATATTCTTGGGGAAAAAAACTCCAGCATATACAATCAAGTCATGTTGTAATTGAATGTTATTAAAAATGACCTTTCCTTTTCAATCTGCAGCACTGTCATTTTCTGTAAAATGCTACCTGGAGGTGTTTGTGTACACAGATGGTGTACAGAATGCCACCTGAAAATATAATTTCCTGCTTGAGTGATCGCCTTACTTATTTTACCAGAAGTTTGTACTAAGATACAAGTCAGAATTTTGGCATCCCTGCAACAAAAATGTCATTTTTGGTAAGATACTCCCAAAAGGAAATCACATCTAAAGGGATGCAGACCTTGCTGATTTCCTCATTAGAGCCCTGCAGGTGCAGCGGCTGATTGATCATTATAAAATCACTCCCATATCACATACAGATTCACTTTGCACATGGACAAAGACAAACAGAATTTCTTCAGAATAACAAACGGTAGGGATGTGCAACAAAGTGTGTTAAAATCCCCACAATGTACATAGATAAACCTGAAGGGAATGCTTTTTGCTCAACAAAAGTGTAGCTTAAATCTGAAGTTTATCTAAAAAAATCCTTACAGCTCTAGTCACATTGCTTACCTGTTGTGAAGTATGCCCCATGTTGTGCAGGCCCTTGGATCCTGGAAAAATCTTCACTGCAAGGATGCCCTGTCCTCTTCTTGTTTCTGAACTTCTGGAACTGCAATGGTAAACAGCTTTGGGTCTTCAGGAAGAACAGCAGTACAGATGGTCAAACAGGAACACACCCTGACAAAATCTTAGAATGGGCAGAATCTGACCACTCACAGGATTCTCTCCCTCATTCACAGATCTTGTTACAAGTAGGGTAATCAATGAAAGAACATTGCTCAATGGAGGAGGAGGAAGGAGGGGTGTGTCCAAATCAGACCAGCTGTACTGCTGTACTTCCTGAAGACCCAAAGCTGTTAACCATTGCAGAGCTGGAAGTTCAAAGACAGGAAGAGGACAGGGCATTCCATCAGTCAAGATTTCTCCTGGATTCAGCTGTTTGTACATTGTGGTACTTCATCACAGGTGAAGAGTCACTTTAAAGGGGTGGAGACATCTAGGTCACAAGGTGACACAAATATCCACGTGGGCAAAACTGATGAAAATGACTCCAGCTGTGCCCATGGCCATACTCTCCTACTGATCATCTATCCTTGTAGAAGATACCAGTGGATATTGGCCCAAATACTTCCCTTATCTGGCTGAGTTTCTTGCTGAATCGTTTTGCAATACTGAAACCCTCAACCCTAAGGCTGCATTTGCACATGGGCACTTTGAATTGCGGGCAAATCACTCAGCCTAAAATGACAAATCGTGGAACCATGTGTTCAGGTGCCATTTATTTTAATGGCACCTGAAAATGCAGGGTGGTCCTGCCACGGATCTTCTTATGGGAAACACGCTGAATGGTTTTGCAAAATTTAAACCCTCAACCCTAAGGCTGCATTCGCACATGGGCATTTTGAATTGCGGGCAAATCACTCCACCTAAAATGACAAATCATGGAACCGCGTGTTCAGGTGCCATTTATTTTAATGGCACCGGAAAATGCAGGGCAGTTCTGCCACGGAACGTCTTATGGGAAACACGCTTCACACGACAATCTTGGCAGAACCGCACCACGTTTTCAGGTGCCATTAAAATGAATGGCACGTGAACACGGGGTTCCATGATTTGTAATTTTAACAGAGCAATTTGAAATTGGTGTTTTGCCATTCTGCCCACGATTCAAAATGCCATGTGTGAATGCAGCTTAAGCCTGGGTGCAAACATATGCATTACAGTATATCGCATGTGATTCACACAGGAACCGTGCAGCATTCCTGTGCAAACCACATGCGATTTGTGTGCAATTGGAGCCATACATTTTGTGGGTCCGCACTAGAATCGGATTGCATGGGTATTCAAACCTATGCAATCCGATTCTGCACCTCGCACCACGTTTTGCAGACCGTTAACTTACACACATGCATCGGTTTGCATGAATGGGGTGCAATTCTGATGCCGTGCAGAATTTGCACAGAAAATGCTGCAAATTCCGCACCGCATCAATGTGAACCCAGAGCTAAAAGCTATGGAGACCTGAAACAAGCCATGAACCTTTGCTGACAGAGCCTTGTGACACCCTTGTGTATGAGATGGGTTTACTTGACCTGTATCGACATTATATCATATATTGCATTGAATGCTAGCATGTGACATATCTAACTAAATATATAAATAGTTCAAATGCTTGAATTCAATTGATATATGAATGACAATTTAGAGTAGAGTTCACTGCATACTAAAAATAGCACAGAGACATTTTATGAATTGCCTTGAAAATATTATAACAAGTCAATCAGGAACACAGTATATTGATTTTTATTGTTTCAGGGAAGACCAGAAGGGATATCAGCCTTTAATCCAGTGACTCATTCTTTAACAGTTATGTAGATAGTTACATATTCTCCAGCGGTGTTTCAGATCACCATTACAAACCATAACTAGAAAAGCTACAATTTCTGGGGAAATTGTGTGAAGTGTTCTTGCCTCCACCAGTAGTCTACAACTGGAGTGGGTGGAGTAACTGGGTGGAGTGGCTTGAGTAACTGTTGTGTGGTTGGAGTGGCTGGAGTAACTGTGAAAAGGTCAATGGGCGGCATGAGTTGCAAACAAATGGTCATATTGTGAAAACTATCAGGACTATGGCTTAGCCGTGGACATTTTTAGTGGCAGCAGGGATAGCTGAACGTTTTGATATAAGATTTGTGTAGGTGGGCTTGAAAATGAGGGAGTGATGGCAGTTTAGAAATCATGTCCTGATTTTTCAGCTCACACTCTAGCTTTTGTCAGCTCCCACTCTAGTTTTGAACATTCCGCCATTCTTTCCTATGGGACCAATTTCACCACAAAAGCGCTGATATTTCATGAACCATTCGGCGAAACGTTCCACAAAGTAATAGCACACCAATCGGGAACAATCCGCACGTTTCGGTATATTACTGTCTATGTAGTGTAAAAACTGTGGGAGGAGTTAGGGTGATAAATTTGGCTATAATAAGAATATATATGTGAGATAACAGTAAGGGGTCTTGCCATGCAAGAACACTTAATAATGGTTGTGGATGTGATGGCTAAAGCAATTCACATGTGAAATTCAGGTGTGATCAATGTTGCATACTTGCTTGTCCCAATGTAAATATGCATATCCCATACCTGAAGGTCTATTGGGGAAGTTGATAATCACTGTTGGTGCTTCTACAATGATTGTCACAATATTCTGGGCCCTGTGCTACTACTACTGCTACTACTATTACTACCACTATCATAGATGATGTTACTATTATTACTAAGACTGTTCCTGCTGCTTTTACTACTTCTGCAGCTACTACTCTTTTATCAGTTCTACAGATGCTGCTATTGCCTGAATTCTCTACTGTTACTACTACTTCTGGTATGTTTACTTTAAAGCTGAACTCCAGGTATGATCTTAATTACATACCTATATTGGTCCAGCTTGGCACAATATAAGAATGCATAACTCATACCTGAGAGATTATTGTGGAAGATGACAATCACTGTCATAGTTGGTGCTACTACAGTGATTGCTGAAATCGTCCAAGTCTTGTACGGAGCTGCTTTTCCACTGCATACTGACCACAGGGGGGCTTTGCTCGCTTGGCATGGTCAGCATTCTTGTAATTTTTTTCAGTGACTAAAAGGCATTCTGATTGGATGAGGTGGAGAAGAGGGGCAGTGACAATACAATCTCCACTACATCCAATCAGAGAACGCCTTGTAACCATTGAAAATGCAAGAGGTTATGTAAATCACAAGAGTAAGCAACCTCCCTGTGGTCAGTATGCATTGGAACAGCCGCTCTGCACAGGAAACGGACGATTTCAGCAATCACTGTAGTAGCACTGACTATTGCAGTGAATGTCAGCTTCCGCAATGATCCCTCAGGTATGAGATATGCATTCTTACATTGTGCCAAGCTGGACCAAAGTGACTAGGCAATTAAGATCTTACCTGGATTAAAGCTTTAAAGTAGTAATACCAGAAGTAGTAGCAACCGTAGAGAATTCAGGTAGTAGCAGCATCTGCAGAACTGGTAAAAAAGTAGTTGCCGCATAAGGAGTAAAAGCAGTACTAACAGTATTAGTAACATTAGTAACATCATCTGTAATAGTAGTAGCAGCATTAACAACAGTAACAGTTGTAATTTAGTAGCCTCCCTGGCGGTATTCCCGAGTGTAGCTCGGGGTAAAGTTTCAGTACCACAAGCGGTAACCACGAGCTAAACTCGGGCTTACCATGCGGAGCTGCTCCAGGATCTGTTCTTCTCTTACCTTGTCCTGCGCTCCCACGATGTCCCTCCTGCAGTGTCCTCTGTAATGTCCTCCGACGGATGCCGGCATCTGTCATCTGGGTTCCATCCCCTGTGACGTCGGGACGTACGGGGGACGGAACTGGCGGGAAATTTGAAAATGACAAAAAGTGACATTCACTTAATTCACTAAAATCACATAGTAAAACATTACTGTATCAAACCATTTCACATACATTTTGTCCCTACTGCTTTGTCCTGTGCCCTGTCTGCATTTTTACAGTTCTTTCTGCCTGGAAACTGAGAAACGTCCATGGCGTCCAAAAAGCGTCCCTTTAGGTCAAAATCGGTTTTAGACCAGCTAGAGAACAGCGATAGTAAATCAGAACCACTTGCAGAATTGAGTGATATGATTCGTGGGAAAATTCGCCATCAGACACTGAAAATGATTTTGCGACTTTGCTCAGTGATGTGCGAACTTGGCGCTATATTTCAAATTTCAGTGTTTTTGGTTTGATTATATTATTGAATTAAATTTATTTTTATTATATTATTTTTTATGATTATTTATTAAATTATAATTTATGATTTCGTGTTTCAAATTTTATCACACCTGGGATGTTTATTAGACTCTTGTTCAGACAGATTTCAGTGAGTTATTCTTAAAAATTACAGGCCTACAATAAAAAAATACATTTTGCCATGCAAAAACATTTACCGCTTTGAGCACAGAAATATGGACATAATCAGACCGCTAGGGAGGTTAAACTAGTATTAGCAATATTGGTATCCATGGGGAAAAGATTTCTAAATCTGGTGCAGCTGTACATGGTAGCCAATCAGCTTCTAACTTCAGCTTTTTCAAGTACATTTTGACAAAACCTGAAAGCTGGTTGGTTCCTATGTAGAACTGCACCAGATTTGCACACTCCAGTTTTAGTAAATCAACCCCATAGTGTAGTAGTATCCCAGGGCTGGATTTTATTTATATGCCCACCCCATACCCCCCCTTTTTTTGTGACGGTGCTGCCTCTTGGAGTACAACCATTGCTGTGTTGTTACATCAACTAATATTTGTAGTTAAAAGTGCATGCCTGACCTGGGCAATGTCTGATGTGTGCGCAAAGCTCAACTTATAGGAAAATTGTCTAAGGATAAGCGATTTTTTTACCTGCTTGGCAGCTACATAGTACCTGTGTCTGGCCACAGCCAGCTGTCACATAGCAGATATCCCCTAAAGGCTGCAGAGGAAATAGGCATAGACGTACTTCACCTGAACAAGAACAATGGCGCAGGCTCATCGTACTTTCTGCTGCATTCCTCTAGTGATAACCTGTAATTATACACATTTGTTGTAGTGTTTTCTTTACAGGCCACTTATTTCTGTTTGGCCCATCGGCAAAAAGTTGTCAATTTTGCAAGCCCACATAATGTCAGGGAACTATTGGTGACACCTAATTTAAATGGATGGAGGTATAATCTACCCAGTTTCTGGTATAAAATGATTGAAAATGACAAAGTGGTGCTTCATGCTGCTAACACCTTGAGATTTCTGGTTTCACAGAGGATTCTCCTGCCATTTGCACCTCTTGTGATTGGCTGATTTCTCCCCAAATAATCAATCCCTTTAGCAAATTGGGTTTGGCTAGCGACAACAGGCACATTTACAAAGTTCATTTGAGATTCATTAATGACTGAATTTTGAGGTTTGTGCACAGTTTAAATATAAATAATAATTAAAGCAGCTTTTGCTTCAGCACTCTAGACATATGCCAAAAAGTATAACAGTGGCCAGGTTATGGAAGTATTTACAGGTGAAACTCGAAAAATTAGAATATTGTGCAAAAGTTCATTTATTTCAGTAATGCAACTTAAAAGGTGAAACTAATATATGAGATAGACTCATTGCAAACCAAGATAGTTCAAGCCGTGATTTGTCATAATTGTGATGATTATGGCTTACAGCTCATGAAAACCCCAAATCCACAATCTCAGAAAATTAGAATATTACATGCAATCAATAAAACAAGGATTGCACATAGAACAATATTGGACCTCTGAAAAGTCTAAGCATGCATATGTACTAAGTACTTGGTTTGGGTCCCTTTTGCAGCAATTACTGCCTCAATGCGGCGTGGCATGGAAGCTATCAGCCTGTGGCACTGCTGAGGTGTTATGGAAGACCAGGATGCTTCAATAGCGGCCTTCAGCTCTTCTGCATTGTTCGGTCTCATGTCTCTCATCTTTCTCTTGGCAATGCCCCATAGATTCTCTATGGGGTTCAGGTCAGGCGAGTTTGCTGGCCAATCAAGCACAGTAATCCCACGGTCATTGAACCAGGTTTTGGTGCTTTTGGCAGTGTGGGCAGGTGCCAAGTCCTGCTGGAAAATGAAGTCAGCATCCCCATAAAGCTCGCCTGCGGAAGGAAGCATGAAGTGCTCCAAAATCTCCTGGTTGACGGCTGCGTTGACCCTGGACTTAATGAAGCACAGTGGACCAACACCAGCAGATGACATGGCTCCCCAAATCAACACAGACTGTGGAAACTTCACACTGGACTTCAAGCATCTTGCAGTGTGTGCCTCTCCATTCTTCCTCCATACTCTGGGTCCTTGGTTTCCAAATGAGATGCAAAAGTTGCTCTCATCAGAAAATAGGACTTTGGACCACTGAGCAACAGACCAGGACTGTTTTTCTTTAGCCTAGGTAAGATGCTTCTGACGTTATTTGTTGTTCAGGAGCGGCTTGACAAGAGGAATACGACATTTGAAGCCCATGTCCAAGATCCGTCTGTGTGTGGTGGCTCTTGATGCACTGTCTCCAGCCTCAGTCCACTCCTTGTGAAAGTCCCCAACACTTTTGAATGGCCTTTTCCTGACAATCCTCTCCAGGCTGAGGTCATCCCTGCTGCTTGTGCACCTTTTTCTTTTACACTTTTCCCTTCCACATAAGTTTCTATTAATGTGCTTTGATACAGCACTTTGGGAACATCCAACTTCTTTTGCAATTACCTTTTGAGGCTTTCCCTCCTTATGGAGGATGCCAATGATGGTTTTCTGCACAACTGTCAGGTCAGCAGTCTTTCCCATGATTGTGATTCCTACTGAACCAGACTGAGAGACCATTTAAAGGCTCAGGAACCCTTTGCAGGTGTTATGGCTTAATTAGCTGATTAGAGTGGGACACTTTGAGCCGAGGATATTGCACCTTTTCACAATATTCTAATTTTCTGAGATTGTGGATTTGGGGTTTTCATGAGCTGTAAGCCATAATCATCACAATTATGACAAATCACAGCTTGAACTATCTTGCTTTGCATGTAATGAGTCTATCTCATATATTAGTTTCACCTTTTACGTTGCATTACTGAAATAAATGAACTTTTGCACGATATTCTAATTTTTCGAGTTTCACCTATAAATACTGTTAACAAGCAGCAAATCAGTGTTAAACCAAGCCCTCAATCACTTCTGTCACCTCAGACACCATGGAGTGATTCATCCTCAAAGTTCAAAAAAGAAGCACGGAAGTATTTTATAGTGATTCTATATGCATGCTTTTGTAACTTAAAATAATAAACATATCATACTTAACTCCTCTGTGTGATGGTTTTGCACAGAGCAACCCCGTACGTCCTCTTCTGGGGTCCCATACTAGTGTTCCAGTCTCCTCCTCTTCTAGGTTTGCCTGATAAAAAGCTGTTTCTGTGGGGGCACACCTCCTGTGGGCTCGCTCCAGAGCCATGTTGTGTGCGTCTATAGACACACATATTGTGGCTCGGCCCCGTTCTCTGCTCACAAGATTTGTCTGAGAGCCAATGGCTCCCACTGTTGCCCGAGTCCCTGTGAGAAAAGAAAGGGGAAGAGAAGAGTTTAGCTGCGCACAGCACTGCATGGGTGACAGGCTCAGGTAAGTGTTTGAGTTATGGGGGAATAATGGGATGTTTTTTTTTTACTTTAATGCAGAGGATGCATTAAAGTAAAAAAATACCAGGGCTTTAGAACCACTTTAAGTCATCCTCTCAACAGCTCAGCTTCCTCTCCAAGAGTTTCTGCTCAATGCTTACATTAGAGATTAGAAAGCTGCAAACTCACTGCAGGGAGAGCTATTCCAGCTTAGACAAAGGGGTGGATTTACTAAATCCAAATAGACTGCGCACTTTGCAAGTTGCTCCAGAGCTTAGTAAATAAAATGAAACTTCACTTTTCAAATAATAGCCAATCACATGCAAGGAGCATCCAAAAAAAAGCATTTTTGCTTGCACATGATTGGATGATGGAAGTCAGCAGAGCTTCCCCTTATTTACTAAACTCTGAAACAACTGCACTTGCAAAGTGCACAGTTTATTTTCCTTTAGTAAATCAACCCCAAAAGTGCGCAGTGCTTCACGTGTTAATGTAGATGAATAGTTCTATGGTGCCTGCAGCTCCAGAGATCAGTGAGGGCTTGTTTTAGACTGGCTTCTCACCATTAAGTTGAAGTAACACACGTTTTACAGTAACTCATGAAAATGCGTTATGGTGACATTAATTCTTTTTTTTTTATTATTATATCTTTTATTTTCCTTTTTTTTCCCCAAAAACTTAAAACAACAGACATTCATAGTTATCAAATGAGCAATACAAACCATTCCCCGATATTTCATCAACCAACCCCCCCCCCCCCACCCGGTCCATATGATTCTATCCAACTCTTTCCATCAATTTCTATCCATATCTATATCTCTTTTCTTTACTCCTCTCCTCCTATTCATTTCTTAGTCACTCAGATTAATTCTCCTACATCAGTCCGTCTGGGGTTCCCACTACTTCCAGGTATTTTTTTGATGTCTTAAAATCATACCAGCTACTATTCATTACCAGCTACTAATATTCATTGCCCCATGTGTCAATTTAACCACCCTTGTCCGGCCATTGTATATAAACGGCCGGACTGTGGCAGTGCAGTGGCGGGGGGCTGTTTATAAACTGCCTCCCCGTTCCCTGGGAGTGCGCAGCACCGCAATCCGGTGCCCGCTGTGTCCTCCGGACACAGTGGAACACTGATCGTCGTATGGGACCTCTGTGCGAGGTCCCGATCATTTGATCACTGATTGGCCAATCAGTGATCACATGCAGAGTAGAAAGCAAGATTTCACTTGTGACATCATTGCTTAGTGCGTGTAAAATCTGTGAATGATCACAGAGGTCACATGGTACAAGGCTAGTCACAACAGTCTTGTACCATGTGACAAGCTGCGACCAATCACAGCTCACACTGTATTTCTCAATGGCTGCAAGGATGCAGCCAGAGAGAAGGAGAAGTGATTGCATTTACAGCCTTTATGGGTGTAAAAGCAATCAGTGTGGAAAAAAAAATCTTCATCACCCCCCACAAGTAGTACAGTGTCACCATGGTGACACTGTACTGCTAGGGTGACAGTATGTAAAAAAAAAAAAAAAACATAAATACTAATCTAAAAAAATAAAAATATACATTTTTTTAAAAAAAAATTATAATTTTTAGTTATAAACTAACTTGTTTTTTTTTTTTTACTAAAAAGATAACTGAATAAATTTTGGCTTAGATTTATGATGAAATATTATTTATTTGCTAACTTTTCTAAAAATTTTTGGATATTTCATTTATATAGTAAAGAAAATAAAAATCCCAGCGGTGAATAAATACCACCAAAACAAAGCGTTATCTGTCTCAAACAAATGCTAAACAATTCATATGGGTACAGTATTGCATGACTGCGCAATTGTCATTCAAAGTGTGATAGCGCTGAAAGCTGAAAATTGGCCTGGACAGGAAGGGGGTAAAAGTGTCCAGACTTGCAGTGGTTAAACAGTATATTTTTCTGCTGTTCACTTATTTTCTTTCCCAGCTACCTTTCCCATTTCTCTAAGGACAGCGGAGGACCCGCTCCCTTCAGTTCAATAAGGATCTTATATATCTTAGAAGTTATATGCTTTGGTGCTCTGTCAGAGCTTAGCATTTTCTCACATGGTAGCAAATCCTCCGTCATTCTCAGTGGCTGCTTTGAAACAAAATGTCTTAATTGATAATATTTCATTTCATCTAATACAACAAATTATTCTTTTTTTTTTTTTTTTTTTAATCTTCAAACGTGTACAACCCCCCCTTATTCACTATATCCCCTAAACGTGCATCCTCATTTTTAAACCACTTCCCTGAAATATTGTCATTCCCTTCCCCACCAAAGGAATCAATAAAGAATTATACTTCCGCCCCATATACTTGTGTATTCCATCCCACACTCTCAAAACCTCCCGTGTCAACGTGCTACTAATATCATCCATAGTGCGAACGTTTCGTGGTATCCAAATAATCTTCTCAAGATGTACATTACTTAAAATACCTTCCATTTTAATCCAGCTTTTCTCCCGTGAGTTATATGTCCAATCTACAACTCGTGACAGCATCACTGCAGTATAATAACACCTAATATTAGGCAAATTTAATCCCCCTTTCCCTTTATTGTTACACAAAACTTCATATTTAATTCTAATTTTTTTATTAGCCCATATATATATAAGTATACATTTTTTTATTAGGCCAAAAAAGGATGCTGGTAATGCTTCTCTTTCTTTGAAATATTCACATTCAAGATCTCTGATTTTGTGGGGTTTATTTTCAAGTTTGAGAGCTTGCCATATTGCTTTAGTAATCCCATTAGGTTTGGTAGCGTTAATCTGGGGTTCACAATATAAAACAGCATGTCTACGTACGCTGCTACTTTATGATCTACTTCTCCTATTTTAATTCCTCTGATATCTATACACTTTCTTACTGTCACCAGCAGGGGTTCTAGGGATATAACAAATAACAACGGGGATAATGGGCATCCCTGTCTAGTGCCATTATACATTTTAAAAAATTCTGAGAGGGATCCATTTACCTTAACCGTTGCTGATGGGCCATTACAAAGCTCCCTTATCCACTTCATCATCCTGGTTCCTATTTCTAAAGCCTCCAGGGTGTTTATCATGTATCCCCAGTACACCCTGTCGAACACTTTTTCAGCGTCAATCGATAGGATGATTGTTGGCAGTTTTTCTCTCCTTACTTTTTGTAAAGGAACAATGTTCTTAAGCCATTATCCCTTCCTTCTCTGTCTGGGACAAAACCCACCTGATCTAAATGTATCCATTCCTGCATCAACTCCTTCAATCTGGTAGCTAATACTTTTGTGAAGAGTTTTGTATCTGCATTTAATAACACTATAGGTCTATAACTAGCGCATTGTGAGCAGTCCTTCCGCTCTTTAAGAATGATTGTTATGTATGCTTGTAGGGATTCTTCTCATATTCCAATTCATCTAGGGCATTCATATATATATATATACAAAGTTTAGGGGTCAGTAAATCTTTAAACTTCTTATAATACCCCACTGTATACCCATCAGGTCCTGGACTCTTTTCTCCCGTTGTATTTTGTTCAGGGCTATGCTTATTTCATCCTGGGAGATTGCTCGTTCTAATGATATTAACTTTTCCTCTGGTATTTTTGGCAGATCTGCTGCCGCTAGATATTCCCACATTTTCCCTTACCTTAGTTCCTCTGTTACCATCTGGTTCTTGGGGTTCACATCATACAATCTACTATAGTATTTTTGGAATATGTTTGCAATATCAGTGGTGAAGTACACCAGTTCTCCTTTTTCATCCTTTATTTTTTCATTAAAATTCATCGATTTCTTTTCTTTCCTTTCAATCTTTTCAACAGATGTTTTGCTGGTTTATTCCCCCACTGATATCTTTCCTTGGAGACGCTATTAAAAAATCTTCCTCGTCTCCTGTTCCAACAGGTCCTTTAACTCCTCTCTCTTAAGGATAGTCTTCTGCTGTATCTCTATATCCTGTCTCTTTTTATGCTCCTGTTCTAATCTATATAACTCCTCCATCAACTCCTTTATTTTTCTCTCCTGATGTTTCTTTTTTTGGACTTAGCAGCTATCAAGATCCCCCTGATGTAAGCCTTATGTGCCTCCCAAATAGTGGCTAAAGAGACTCCTTCCATCTCATTTAGATGAAAAAATTGCTTTATTTCATCCCTTAGCTTTTCCTTTATCCCAGGATCCTGTATAAGCGTCTCGTTTAGTCTCCACATAGCCCTCTTATTCCCCTCCCCTCCTATCTGTAGTCTCACTGTAACAGGTGCATGATCTGAGATAGACATAACTTCTATATTAGATTTAATCAGGAAATCCAGTTGTCTATGCTTGATCATTATATATGTATTTTCTTTTTTCTTTTTATTAACTGTCTGCCACTTCTCTTTTCCTTACATTTTTGTTTAGCTCCTCTTACCATCCCTCAATGTCCACATTCTGCAGTTCCAGTTTTTCACAAAAGTTACTGAGTTCTTCTGGAAATCTTAACCTTGCCGACTTCCCATCCTTCCATCCAATCAGACATGCCAGGAACACCCAGGTGTATTGCACTCTTTTCTCCCTCATCTGATCCAATAAAGGTTTCAACAATCTTCTTCTCACTAGTGTCTCGGATACAATGTTAGCCAAAAAAGTTTGATTGTCTGAATCTTATTTCAGGGTTCTCCCGCAATTTTTTCCTAATTATCTCCCTATCCTCATAATGGTGAAAACGGACAATCACGTCTCTAGGTATGTCTGATGCTAATCCTGGCGGGCATTTTAGCCTGTGTACTCTCTCAATTTTCAAAGGATCTAAGACTGACCTGTCCATTATTGGGTTAACCCCCCTGGCAGTATTCCCAAGTGTAGCTCGGGGTAAAGTTTCAGTACCAAAAGCGGTAACCCCGAGCTACACTCGGGCTTACCATGTGGCGCTGCTCCGGGATCCCTCGGTCACTTACCTTGTCCTGCGCTCCCGCGATGCCCTCCTGCAGTGTCCCCTGTAATGTACTCCGGTGGATGCCGGCAGCTGTCATCTGGGTTCCGTCCCCTGCGAGCGGCGGAACGTATGGGGACGGAACGGCGGGATATTTGCGGGAAATGACATATTGTGACATTCACTCAATACACTAAAATAACATAGTAAAACATTACTGTATCAAACCATTTCACATACATTTTGTCCCGAGTGCTTTGTCCTGTGCCCTGCCTGCATTTTTACTGTTCTTTATGCCTGGAAACTGAGAACCGTCCATGGTGTCCAAAAAGCGTCCCTTTAGGTCAAAAGCGGTTTTAGACCAGCTAGAGAACAGCGATAGTAAATTAGAACCACTTGCAGAATTGAGTGATAATGATTCGTGGGGAAATTCGTCATCAGACACTGAAAACGATTTTGTGACTTTGCTCAGTGATGTGTGAACTTGGCGCTATATTTCAAATTTCAGTGTTTTTGGTTTGATTATATTATTGAAATAAATTTATTATTATATTATTATTTTTTATGATTATTTATTAAATTATTATGTTTGATTTCGTGTTTCAAATTTTAACAGACCCGGGATGTTTACTAGACTCTTGTCCGGACAGATTTCAGAGAGTTATTCCTAAAAATTACAGGCCTACAATAAAAAATATACATATTTCCATGCAAAAAAATGTACCACTTTGAGCACAGAAATATGGACATAATCAGACCGCTAGGGAGGTTAAACACTCTCCTTATTTTTTCCCTAAGGTCCTCCTCGTGCAAATCTGCTAATTCTCATACCCCTAGATTATTTCTTCTCTCTCTGTTCTCTTGATCCTCTAGTTTAAAAGAGAGCTTCCTCTGTTCCCTTCTCATCTCCTCTAACTGCTTCTCCAGATTAATGATCTGCTGGGCTTGTATCTCCGTTTTCTCCTCCACTTCTTCTACCCTTGTTAACACTAATCCCAGATTCTTGTGAAATCTCACCATTTCATTTTTCATGGAAAACTCTAACTTTGCGAACATTTCCGCATTTCTGTTCTTGTAGGAATTTGTGATATTGTTCTCTGTTGTTCTAGAACTTTTTGATCGATTACATTTTCGACAATTATAGATTCATTGATCTCATTTCCTTCCCTTACTCCAATTGATAATCTATTTCTGCTCACCATCGTATTTCCTACTTCCCTCCTGTTGTTTGTCCATGCCTTGTATCTCTGGGCTTTTTTCTTGCAATGGCATATATTTCTTTATTGTACTAGTATTTGCGTTGGATTGTGGGGTTTTTACTCTCCCCCTTTAGCGGATCTGTTCCTCATATTGACTCACCGTAGGTTTTAGCTCACAGTTCGAAATACAGTATTGTCAGATCTGAGACAGGAAGGAAAAAAAAGAGAAAAAAGTCCCTCCTTTCCACTCCTCTCAATATACTTGTACAGTCCTAGGCAACATTAAATATGTTTATGTTCTTTACATCGATATTTGGCCTCTGTGCTCCTCACATTCCTTAGTCTTCCGACCACCGAGCCCCACTTCTCAGATATAGCTTTACAAATAACAGAGACCGTGGAAGTTTACATCTTCAGCTGTTGCCCACAGCAACTCACCCTCACCCTCTGAGGTTCCAATTTCCTCGGCCTCTATGTACCTCTCCTGTCCTGCTCTGAGACTCCTGTCCCGATTTGTATGCTGAGTGGGGAATGGGCGGTTATTAGCAGTGCCTCATCTGCAGATGTCTTTGGGTCTCCTGGGCTCCCAGACTGTCAGCCAATCTCAGAGCCGGTGGAGCGTCTTCACCTCTCTTCTGAGTCTTCTTCAGGGTCCTCTCCCAGGAGAGTCTCTGTCAGCAAGTGCCAGACCTCCCAGGAGCTGGGATCTCCGCCCTGCTCACCAGGCTCACACCACTCCCGGTCGCCGCTTGGTCCTTGCCAGTCCCCCCAGTGCCCCCCAGACCCCTGACCAGAGTCACTGTCCTATGCAGGTAAGCTCACAGGGGTACCATCAAGGAAAGTCTGTAAGGAAGGGAGGGTGGGTGGAAGGAAGGAAGGAAGAGGTGGGTGGAAGGAAGGGAGGGGTGGAAGGAAGGGAGGGTGGGTGGAAGGAATGAAGGGAACTCTTAAGACATCAGTATACAAGACATTTTGTGGGAACAGTTTGGGGATGGCCCCTTCCTGTTCTAACATGACTGCACACCAGTGCACAAAACAAGGTCCATAAAGACATGGATGAATGAGTTTGAGGTGGAGGAACTTGACTGGCCTGCACAGAGTCCTGACCTCAACCCGAATACCTTTGGGATGAATTAGAGCAGAGACTGCGAGCCAGGCCTTCTCGTCTGACATCAGTGCCTGACTTCACAAATGTGCTTCTGGAAGAATAGTCAAACATTCCCATAGACACCCTCCTAAACCTTGTGGACAGCCATCCCAGAAGTGTTAAAGCTGTTATATCTGCAAAGGGCGGGGCCAACTCAATATTGAACCCTACGGACTAAGACTGAGATGCCATTAAAGTTCATGTGTGTGCAAAGGCAGGTGTCCCAATACTTTTGGCAACATAGTGTATTTCTCCATTGTAATTGTGATGGTTATGGAACTAGCACTACCTCCCTTAGTCCAGAAGAGGGCACACTGATAAAGTTAGACTTCGAGCTTACAAAATAGGTTACGCTGCAACTGTTACAAGTTTCAGCAGGCATTGAGCTGACAAAAACTCACATAGTTATTTAGATAAAATGCATTTTTTACATTCCGTTCAAAAAAAAAAAAAAAGTTAATGTAACATTTTTCTATTTGTATTTTACATATGTATTTTATACAATACATCTTAGAATATATCAAAAAAGTTTTGTTTTCTTAAAATAAGCAATAAAATGTACAGTTAGGTGGAAAGTAGACATTTTTAAAGTAAGCTCTGTCTCAGATTTCTCATACAAGGATGCTTTTTCTTTATGTGATTGTCAAATGCCCATATGTTTTGTTTTTTTTGTTTTTTTTTTAGCGATATCCTCAAGGTTCACACTATTGCAGACTGTGCAGGCCTGCGTTTGCTCGGGCATGGAAGCCCATTCATATGAATGGGCTGCTGTGTCTGCGTTTCCTGCAGGAAAAAGGTGCATGCACGTTTTTAAAAACGTGCCCGCAGGGAAACTGCATGGAGTTTTTGGCCATCCAATTTCCTTATGGTTCCCGCACCCACAAACGCATTGCGGGCTGAGGTGCGTGGGGTGCCATTCAGAATGAATGGCGGCCTCATGTGTCTCGTATGCGCAATTTGGCTGCGGGTGCGGGAACAGGTGTGATCCTGCACTCGCAACCAGACTGCAGACAAGTGTAAACCTAGGAAGACCAATCATAGCCTATGTTCATCTGCAGGCACACACATAAAGTGAAAGATGGTAATGGATGAGCGCTTGCAGTTTTTTTCATCATTCCCCCAGAAATGTGCATTCATTGAACAAACTTGGCCAACTGACATGTTGCGATACTACTAGGACGATGAATGAACAAACTCTTCCACCTTTTCCAGTGCAGCTCCTGTCCTGCAGCTTGTTGCTATCTGGGCTTGACCTCACCTACACAGTCAAAGAAATGGTTAGAATAGCCTATTACTTTAACTACTTAAAGTGATATCTAAAGCAGAACTCCAGGAGTTATCTCTATTGCCAACTTACTATGGTCAGGCTTGGCACAATCTAAGTACCCATATCTGGAGGGCTGTTGGAGATACTGAAAACCACAGTAGAAGTCCACACTATATTCAGTGGTAGCTGTGATCTTCTGGGTGCTATTCCAGTGACTTTCCCTCTGCACACTAAAAACAGGAGGTCATTTGTTTGTTACCACCACAATTCATTGAACACATTGTATTTTTTTTAATAATTACAAGGAGTTCTCTAAATGGACAAGGTAGAGAGGAATGGCGGGACGTCATGATCTATCCTCGTCCAATCAGAGGATGCTTGGTATTCACTGAAAAAAAACTACAAGGTGTTCTCTGAATGGCGGAGGGGCTGAGCAAGCAACCTTCTGCATTCAATGTACAGAGGCAAAGCTGCTCAAGGAGGACCCAGAAGATCACAACTGTCATAGTATGTAGTGTTAGCTTCCCCAGTGGTCCTCCAGATATAACATATGGATTGTGCTAAGCAGGAGCAATACACGTTGGTAATAAAGATTATTCATAGTTACATAGTTAGTGTGGTTGAAAAAAGATACAAGTCCATCCAGTTGAACCAACAGAACGGGAAAGAAATGTATATACAATCTTATAACTACACAATCCTAAAACGTGATCCAATTTGCTTTTTCTGATCCCCCCCAAGAGGCAGTCGGAGATACCCTGGATCAACTTTACCTATAAATATTAGTATCCATGGAGTCATTTCTGGAGTTTTGCTGTAAGAAACACACACACCAGTGAGGAAGAGAATGCAACTTTGGTTGTAGAGCCTCTGGTCTCTTTTCCCTGCTACAGTGTCTTAGGCTCCATTCACACTGCACTGAGTGTTTTTCAGGTGTTTTTTCAAGCATTTTTTTTCAAACATTTTTTTCAGGCATTTTTTAGCAGATTTGAAAATATAGCCATTTTTCATTTAGGTGTTTTTGCTGTTGCCAATAGAAATAGCTGCTGTTTGAGATGAAAACACCTTAAAAAATGCTTGAGAAAATGCTCATTCCCACTGTTGAGGCATTTTCTATTCAAGTCTATGGGGACAAAATGCTCAGCTCTGCTTGAAAAGTACGCTTCTGAGCGAAAAGTGTTTTGTTACAGGCGACAGAACGCTCAAGTGTGAACAGGGGCCATTGGGAATAATGGGATTTTATTTGTTGAGCGTTTCTGAGCTGAAAAATGCGTTTGAATGGGGTCTTGGGGCAGGCATCCAAGGATTTCTTCCAGAGGGCCCTGGGACCCCCAAAGCTCAGAACAATCTAATATGCAAATCTTAAGAGGAGGTAGTGTGGTCAAACTCAGGCCTACCTCCCCTTGCCATTTACTTTATAATTTTTGACCAGTGAAAAAAAAAAAGGTGGGGTAGGAGCAGGGGCGGACTGACCATGTGGAAGCTCAAGCACTGCCCGAGGGCCCAGGGTCAGTAGGGGGCCCCATAAGATGCCCCTGGTACCTTTTTCATAGGCTTTTTTGAGTTTGGGCAAGGACACAGGGGCCCCATGATCCCCTATTGCCCGGGGACCCCTTGAGTTGTCAGTCCGCCCCTGGGTAGGAGTTGGTGGGCAGAGTGGCTATGCTGGCTATATAGAAATGAGGATTTCTTAGATTTGGAGGCTCCAGGAGAGCTCTAGAAGTAAAGTGTGCATGTCTTCAAGCATCAACGGGTGCATCTTCTAAGTACCTCGGTTAATTTTATTAGGTAAGGTGAGTTCCACTCAAAAGTAGAATCTCCGCTTATTTGCCTCCTCCCCCCCTCCACTGCCATATTTGGCACCTTTTGGGGGGGAGTGGATACCTGTTTTTGACAGTTCGCTGTGGCAAAGTGATCCAGAGGTTCGGCCTCCTCCTTCCTCCCGCAGTCTCCTGCGAACTTTCACAGGTCCAAGAAGACTGCTGGACCAATCAGAAGGTGCAGCACGACTCACGCATGCGCAGTGGGCACCAGGCTGTGAAGCCGTAAGCTGAAATCGAAGCCTGGTGCACACAGTTGAGATGCCAGTGCCATGGAGGAGAGACGGGGAGAAGGGACGGCATGGGCAAACACATCACTGGACCCCGGGACAGGTAAGTGTGCGTTTATTAAAAGTCAGCAGCTACAGATTTTGTAGCTGCTGATGTCTAATAAACACAAAAACGACTGGAACTCCACTTTGACTGAACTCATAGGTATGTTTCTTATGATAAGTATGTATCTAGTACCTCCCCAATCTCCCCAACGGGGACACAGGCAAAAACAGAAAGCTAAGAGGTAGTGGTAAAGGTGCACAGGACTCGGATGTTTACAGGTTAGATATATACAAAGTCATGACTTGAGCTCAATTGGCTTTTATTTGGCAGCTCACCACAAAAAAGGGGACCCCCCCCAAGTGAGAGTTCAATGTCTTTATTGTTCAACTAGTTAGAACAAGCAGGACAAAAGGCAGCCAATGCGTTTTGGGGGCACAGAATCCCTCTTCATCAGGCTGAAGTAGCAGAATGTTAAGTGGACTCAGAAGTACTCCTGAGCAGACTGAGCTGCAGGCAGAGGATGTAATCAGCAACAGTCAGTATTGGTTCACAGTAGAAATGGCAAGCTTTGTCTAGCCCTAATGAAGGGGGACCCCGAAGTGCGTTGGATGTCATGTGTCCTGCTTGTTGTAACCAGTTGAACTCCTAAGGATTTTTTATTTGGCACTGTCTTTCACCTATTACAACAATAAAAACCTGACAGGGAATCTAACCCCTCACCACTCCATATCTAATAAACATACGTTTTGGTTTTATTTATACTTTAGGGTGTCTCTTTATGGCCAGAGAAATTCTCATCTCTCTGTACTCACGTGCTTTGCTCCATGTTATACAAAACTTGTTCTGAAATAAACCAATTCATATGAGCAAATGTACAAATGCTGGCATGTGTTTCTTTTTATGGACGGTCACACATATCATAACGGTGCATTTTTAGCATTAGTCACTCACAAAACTCCATGGCAGATATGAAAGGCACATGTGAATGCAGCTCTGTATACTTTAACGTAGCATTCAATGTATTTTAATAAATGCAAGCAGCACATGTACCTGAATCTGACTTGGTAATACTATCTTGCAGTCTATGCTTGCGTCTGAACAGCAGAGCACAGAGAGAGGGAGGGAACCACAGCACATGGAGCCATGCTGATAGGAGAAGAGAGCAGAGTGACAGAGATGAGCTCATACGTATGCTGTTTTTTCTTTCACTGTCCAGTCACTGGGTGGGGGGGTCAGGAGAAGACCGGCAAGTGAAAGTGATACTGCAGCAGATAAGGGTCAGGTTCCCTCTCTTGCTAGACAGGGCTGTGTAGCAGATTTGTGTAAATCTGGTAGCTGGATGGACAGACATACACATTTTTTGACAGGTAAGACAGCTCACATAAGTACGAGGTGGTATCAAAATGTTTCGTGACTAGGTTTGTAACACGCCAACAGATGGGTGCACAAGGCTGCATGCACAGTCACTGGGAGCACCGACCTTCATAAGTCAGTGTGCCAAAAGATATTGTCCAGTGTAAATCGGGAGCTGTGCAACTGGTGCTGTTCTGACCACATGCGTTACCACGTCTGCTATTTCATCACAACAAAGAGCAAATGTTAAATTCTGCATGAAACTGGGCAAATCACTGGATCACCATAATGTTGTCAAAATGGCAACCTTTGAGCTGGATCTTAATCTTCGGGAAGAGGACTCATTGCAGTATCGCTGTAAACTTGCCGAATCATGTCAAACGTCTCTGTGACAGATTTGCCAATTTTCACGCAGAATTCCACATTTGCTCTTTGTTTCAACTTTCTGACGGAATGATGGAATAGCAGATATGGTAATGCACGTGGTCAGAATAGCACCAGTTGCACAGCTCCTGATGTACACAGGATGATGTCTTTTTGCACACTGACTTATGAAGGTTGATGCTCCCTGTGACTGTGTGTGCTGCCTTGTGCTGCCATCTGTTGGTGTGCTACAAAACCAATCTCAAAATGTTTTGATACCACCTCATATTTTATCTGTGTATTCAGGTTTAACTAGAATCTGTCACCAATCATATCACTATTGTGAGAAGCCTCATGTGGAAGCTGCCACGTATTGACTCAGCTTCTCTGAGTATACTGGGCCAGGAAAAGCATATAGCTCAGTAGTCTGGGAACTAATGCTTTCATCACAAGCATTCCTTTACTGACATATCCTCAAGCATCGGTCATCAATCAGTGTGCTGCGGAATGGACTGTCACAGAAATCACATCTAATGTTTAGTTCCCTTGCACATCGGGCTTTCTAGGTGCAGTGTGTTCCTCCCCGGTGCACCAATCATCTGGGCAGACAGTGGGGCGGAATGCTGCACCTGCCCTCCTGGGCATACTAAAATGCCTGGAGGGATACAGTGCAGCTATATGCCCGTGGATGGAGGAAGCCTTTAGGTGTTGTTACAACTGAGTAATCAGCAGTGAAAATTCATCAGTTTTCTTTCTTCTGTTGAACTCTCTCCTATTGCATTATAAAGCTGTAAAGAGCTGAGAGTTGCATCTGAATACTGCAGATATTAAAAAAGATAATTAGATATACAAGATAGATATATGGCTGTTGCATTTTCTGACAAATCCTGGCTTTACTACCTAGTGAGTCACTGAACTCCAACCAATGACTGGCCACCCCTACATAGACCAGTATATGCCAAAGGTAAGCCATTAAGAAAAAGTCTAAAAACACTCAAAGGAAGAATTGGATTCCTTGCATATAACAACACTCATGTGTTTAGAAGTGATGATTTCATCAAAGGGCATTTTCTGCAGTCATTGAAGGACTGGCTCATAATCCACTGAAAAGAAGCCAATCCTTTATTTGCATGTTTGCTGGCATTTAAGAGATGCCCGAAATGGGCTGAAATGTTTTATCACAAAAACGTTACAATTCCAGGAACCCCCATACATAAATGATATATTTTAGAGTAAATTATACAGTTTCACTATAATCACATAGCAGGAAAGGTGAAGGAAGCATAGATTTCCAGAATGCATGAAGCAGAAGCAGAAGCAGGGAGATCCTTGCAATGCAGGTCCTCAGATACAGCTTCCTCTCCAGCCAGCAGAACAGTGAGTAGCACAACCGAGACATTGCCATATCCCACTCCAAATATCCTGAGACCCAGGAACAGGGCCTTAGATGATCTCATTCTGCAGATATACAGCTATGTGGTTGTAGGCACAGACAGTGAAATTCTTTTTTCAGGTGCTGGAAAGTCAACACAAAACTTACAATTTAAACATTAAAACATTTCTAGATGTTCCATATAACATAGAAAATCTTTTTTTTGAGCCCCATATCATTTTATTGGTACCTTGATTTCAGGGGACATTTCTTACACTTTTAAAATATAAACTTTACATACATATAATTAGCTTTTCATTATTTATGTATTCTCTTATTCTGTATCTAGTGTTTGGAATTCTTTATCTCATGTATCTTGGGTCTGGTAACCTAAAAGTTGTTTCAGTGGTATTTTTTCATATTCCATATCATTTGTTACTTTTTATGGTTTGTAGGAGTGAAAGATTTGTTAAAGCGGAGCTCCAGCCAAAAGGAGAAGTTCTGCTTTAAAGACTGGTCCCCTGCTCCGCTCTCCATTAAGGATTGGCACCTTTGGGGAGCGGGTACCCAAAATTGACAGATACCCGCTCCCACTTCGGCTGCGATCGCCTAAGGCAGGGGTCTGCAACTTTTAAGACATAAAGAGCCACTTGGACCCGTTTCCGAAGGGAAAAAAAAGACTGGGAGCCGCAAAACCATTGCAACATTTAAAACAAATCCGACACTGCATATATTGTTTCTTACCTTAATGCTATATACAGGATCGTGCAGTTAGCTTCATCCCCCATATAGTAATACATCCCCCATAGTAATTCATCCCCCATATAGTAATTCATCCCCCCTATAGTAATTCATCCCCCATAGTAATTCATCCCCCATATAGTAATTCATCCCCCATAGTAATTCATCCCCCATATAGTAATTCATCCCCCCTATAGTAATTCATCCCCCATAGTAATTCATCCCCCCTATAGTAATTCATCCTCCATAGTAATTCATCCCCCATATAGTAATTCATCCTCCATAGTAATTCATCCCCCATAGTAATTCATCCCCCATATAGTAATTCATCCTCCATAGTAATTCATCCCCCATAGTAATTAATCCTCCATATAATAATTCATCCCCCATAGTAATTCATCCCCCCTATAGTAATTAATTCCCCATATTGTCTCAATTCACTTACCTTTGCTCCGCGCGTTCCTCTCGCTGTGTTCCCACGCTGTGTTCCGTCTTCAGGGCGGACTGTGAGAGGAGTTCGTCACGCTGCCCCGCCTACATCCTGGCTGCCCCGCCTACATCCTGACAGCTAATGTTCCACGCTCCGCGGGCCGGATTAAAAGAGTCCTGACTTTTGAGGCGGCCGCCCGAGAGGAGGGAGGGGAGCGGGCGCCCGGCACACAGAAGAGCCGCATGTGGCTTGCGATCCGCGGCTTGCCGACCACTGAAACCCTATTGCCTGTCACCTGGTGGGCAGTGTGCTCCGGAGCCGCAGCAAAGATGAAAAAGAGCCGCATGCGGCTCTGGAGCCGCGGGTTGCCGACACCCGGCCTAAGGCAATCGGAAGCGGAAGTTGTCCTCCTACCCTCCCTCCCCGTAGTCTTCTGGGACACGTGACAGGTCCCAGAAGACTACGGGACCATTCAGGAAGGGCAGCGCTACTCGCGCATATGCAATGGGCACCCGGCTCTGAAGCCGCAAGTTGTCATAGCCGGGTGCCCACACTGAAGATGCGGGCGCCTGTAACACCAGATGGCTGGTGAAATGGTCTGCGGGGAGGACACCGCGGGATCGTGGGACAGTGGAGTGGCTGTTTTTTAAAAGTCAGTAGCTACAGTTTTTGTAGCTGCTGACTTTTATTTTTTCACATTGCGACTGGAACTCTGCTTTAAGGACATGCATGAGTGACATTTGCTTTTTAAGCAATGTGGGAATTAAACATTCTAGGAAGAGGCATAAAATCTTTTTTTCCTCTCTGGACCTTTGACTACCTTCTGTACATCTGTACAGGTTTGATATACTGCTCCAGCATCACGTATCTGAATTATCAGTTAGCTGGCAAGATATAGAAGATTATGGTGTATGGGCACGTTCACACTGGAATGTAGTATGAGAAACATGTTCCATATGTGCAGTCTGCTGCTGGTGTCAATGTAATCCTAACTACATCCCAAACACAGTGCGTCTGCCTGCACCAGATTGCATGCTACCACAGTACCACGCGATTCGGTGCAGTGTGTTTTTGAAAGGTAGTGCATGCATAACCTTTTGATGCAATCCAGCCTATTCAAATCAATGGGATTCAAATTGCACAGCACTGAGTCGCATAGCAATCACACATGAATTTGGATCATGTTCTTGTGCAGTTAAGGTGTGTACTGGCCCTACGTCCAGTTGGGGATTTTTTTTTTATTGATGTGGGGCAGCAAAACATTGATGGGTCCTGAATACGGATATAATTTTGCCAGATTGTATCATTGAAGGTCTAATCACTGATGTGCATCAGGAGAGAAATCTCTGCTTACATGCAAAAAAGCTTTGTATAGGTAATAAGTAAATAAATAGCCCCCAATGGACATACTGTATACAGTAGAGCAAAACCCATGTGTGCTGTAGAGCACCAATTGCACAGATGTGATGTGGTGCAAAAAATGGTGCAAGTAAGTTTTTTGAGGTGCACCACTAGCCCATTCTATGTTGTAAATGAATAGACTGCGTTTATACAACACAATGCATAAATTGGCCTTTAACGCCTTTAATCTAAGCTGTGCTGTCAATCTGATGCCGTGTTTCTCAACCTTTTTTCGGTCAAGGTACCATTTAAAATTATGGACAGTCTTGTGGCACCCCATTGACCCTAAACTGTCCATAATTTTAAAATGGCACCCCATTCTAAAATGTGAAAAACTATTCTAACAGTTTCATATAACGCAGCAAAATCCACACATGTAGGACACCCAACATTAGAGGTGATTTATTCTTCCAAAGCAAATACACTTTTGCACACTGGTACTTCCAATGTTTCTCTTCTCCCTCAGTTTTTCTCCATCACTGAGCTAATGTGACCCCAGCACTGATGGAGAGGGGCAGGAGAGGGTCAAACTAGGATGCTGTGCAGGCAGCTGACATCCTCCTTATCAACTGATGATGTCATTGGTTGTCAGGACGCCGGCGGATAGAAGGTCGTAATTTTGCACAATGAAAACCTGTGGCTTTGTATAACTAAAAGTCAGGCTTGTTCCACACTATGGCTTGTATACACGTTTTGGGCAATTTTTAGACATTTTGCCAAGGCACCCCTGAAGAAACCTCAAGGCACCCCAGGGTGCCTGGGCACCCCGGTTGAGAAAGGCTGGTCTGATGTTATATAGGGGATGGCACAAGCACAGAATTTTTAAGAGGGTGTCAAACATTAGACAATATTATATTTTTTATTCCTTTACAAATAAGGTCAAAGTGATAACTAGTTATATTTAGTAATTTCAGCATCTATCAACTGTATGCTGTTCTTCCTTGAGGTCAGAGTGCTTCTTTAAAGCTTACTTGTCACTTTATAGTACCTTGAATTGCACAAACTCATACCTAACTTCTAGTGTTTGCTTTAGAAAGCAATCATAGCATGAGTCTTACATTGCCGGAATAACTTGCAAATGGAGAGAGCCTTCTCAGCATCTCTTGAATAACACCTGGAACACTAGTGACTATTCTTCCTGATAGGAGCCATAGAACTGGGTGCCCAGTCTGCCAACAGAATAAATAATCAGGGACTTAATAGAAGTTAACACGTTGTTAAAACCAAAGAATAAAATTGAATATATTTCAGCTTAGACCTGGTGGCTGTATTAGCATTATTTCCTAGACTTTTTTTCTTAAGGCCTCATTCACCTGGGTGTACCTAAGCGTACATCTGTGCGAAGGGCCAGCTTTGCCCACGGGGGATACAGGGGTGTTCTGTGCATCCATAGCCAGGCAGCCCCCTTCATGTCTATTGGGCCACAATGGTGTCATGGACATGGCCACATCCCCAATTTGACAGCCATGTAGATGTGTGTCCTCAAATGCAAACAGCGTACAGACAGTATTTTCACCTAGTAATACTTCAATAACAAACTACCTGTGACAACAGTTACTCGCTGTACTGTATATAAGGAGGATCAGCACTGTCAACCGACCACAAGGCTACAGATCACCTTCCCTCCTCTTCTCCATAACACAGAGGGGAGGTGTTTTATAGTCTACAGAGAGAGCTGGGAACAACACTGACTGATAACAGTCAGTACAGGCAGAGTATACAGGAAGTTATAAGTGTACAAGATTTCTGGCAGGATTGACAGGTATATTTGCATTTATCAAACAGCTAGAAGAAAAAAAAACATTCAATGATGTATTTAACAAACCAAAAGAGAGTAAATAAGCAATGTTAACTCTTAGGGTTTACTCACACATTAACCTGTAGAAAATACAGTCTTATTTAATAAACAGGAATCTTTGGGACATGCAAATACAGAAACATAAAACAATCAGTCAGAATTCAGCTAACTGCACTTAGCACTATCTCTATATAACTTTGACATAGCGCAGTGTGAGGTCAGGTTAATTTTGTATTGCAATCATTTGACGTTTTTCGTAATTCTTTGATTTGTTACAGAAAATTCAGCCAACAAGCTATGAAGAGACTATGTTCATCGGCAAGCTATAGAGAGACTATTCACCAACAATCTATGGAAAGTCTTGGTTCAACAAAGCCTATGGTTAGACAACGTCAAGCAACAAGCTAAGGAAAGTCTATGTTCATCAATAAGCTATGGTTAGACTGTCCACCAACAAGCTATGGAGAGACTATGTCCATCAACAAGCTATGGAGAGACTATGTCCACCAACAAGCTATGGAGAAACTATGTCTGACAACAAGCTATGGAGAGACTATGTCCACCAACAAGCTATGGAGAGACTATGTCCATCAAATAGCTATGGAGAAACTATGTCTGACAACAAGCTATGGAGAGACTATGTTCATCGGCAAGCTATAGAGAGACTATTCACCAATAATCTATGGAAAGTCTTGGTTCAACAAAGCCTATGGTTAGACAACATCAAGCAACAAGCTAAGGAAAGTCTATGTTCATCAATAAGCTATGGTTAGACTGTCCACCAACAAGCTATGGAGAGACTATGTCCATCAACAAGCTATGGAGAGACTATGTCCACCAACAAGCTATGGAGAAACTATGTCTGACAACAAGCTATGGAGAGACTATGTCCACCAACAAGCTATGGAGAGACTATGTCCATCAAATAGCTATGGAGACACTATGTCTGACAACAAGCTATGGAGAGACTATGACTACCAAAAAGCTATTGAGGAACTATGTCCAACAACAAGCTATGGAGAGACTATGTCCACCAACAAGCTATGGAGAAACTATGTCTGACAACAAGCTATGGAGAGATTGTCTACCAACAAGCTATGGAGAAACTATGTCCACCAACAAGCTATGGAAAAAATGATATCCACCAACAAGCTATGGAGAGACCATGTCTGACAACAAGCTATGGAGAGACTATGTCCACCAACAAGCTGTGGAGAAACTATCTCTGACAACAAGCTATGGAGAGACTATGTCCACCAACAGGCTATGGAGAAACTATGTCTGCCAACCAGCTATGGATAAACTATGTCTGCCCCCAAGCTATTGAGAGACTTTATCCAACAACAAGCTATAGAGAGGCTGTGTGCATCAACAAGCTATGGAGAGACTGTACCAACAAGCTGAAGAGACTATGTTCACCTATTAGTTATGGAAAGACTATATCCTCCAACAAGCTATGAAGAGACTATGTCTGACAACAAGCTATGGAAAGAGTTTATCTGCAAGCAAGCTATGGAAAGGCTATGTCCATCCAGAAGTTATGGGGAGACTATGTTCACCAACAAGCTATGGCAGACCACAACCCCCTTGACATTGGTGAGGATTATTGTGTTACAGCGGTGTGGTGAATAGTATTCTCCACACTCGTGTCCCACAAATGCAAGATGCATCTTTTTGTTACAAAATGATAATGCTGGTAGGAAATTTTATTTTTTCAACAGCAAAAGATGCTCATTATGGCCATTAACATGATCCCTACTATAAACCTAAGCCCAGCCCAATGGGGTCACGGTGGGCAAATGTAAATCCGACAGAGGTTCTAAGTCTTCCATGGCTGAGGATTGGCTTTAATTTATTGTTACTTGTGGCTTGAGTATAGAAAGCATAGGGGAAACACTTTTGTGAGTAATTTAATTATGCTTGTGTTTTTTTTTTTTTTTTATATCTACTACATTAGTACTACTATAGTGCAGGTGCTATTCTTGAAATCAGTTTCAGTGCTGCGACTGATCTCCTGGATCCCAGGTAGAGGCTATATTTCTTCTACCCAAGTCTATAATAAATGCTACCCAAAGTTGGGACCAAGTATCACCCCTGCCATTCAACAGGTAAATGCCAGAATCTCATTGGCCAGGAGAAGCCCTGATATTGGATGTTGAATCGCAGTGGTTGGATTGCAGGGGTGAGCCTTATGTCAAAATAATAGAATGGAGAGAGATTAGAACACCTGTCAGGTTTTTATTGCTGTCTCTGTCCCTGTTAGAGTGAACCACCCTTTCTGTTTGTCCATTTACTGTTATCACTGAAACTGAAAGTAAAAGAAAATCCCGAAAATAGCTGTTAGCAGTGATCATTGTGTTCTGCAACCTGGGAAAGCTCCCTGCCGGCAGAACACAATAGGGCTGCGGGAGGGATTCCTTCAGCAACACTGACTGTTGATGGGAAAAACAAGCCTGTGGTTGCAGGAAAATAATATTGCATCATCTATGGTTTGCCTTAGCCCTAAGCATTTAAGCCAGGCATACATGATTTACTAAAACTGGAGAGAGCAGGATCTGGTGCACCTCTGCATAGAAACCAATCAGCTTCCAGGTTTTATTGTCAATGCTTAATTGAACAAGCTCCAGTTAGCTATTTGGCTATCATACACAGCTCCACCAGATTTCTACTCTCCAGTTTTAGTAAATCAACCTCTCTGTGGCAGAGTGTTGTCATTTTATTAGAGGAAGTGACCACATCACTAATGCAGACCATACATGGGTCAAATTCCGAAAGCATTTTCTCTCGAAAATCGTAACTAAAATTTTCGTTCTAATTTCGCACCATTAGTTGACTGTAGCATCATCTGATTTTCATACACCCATCGAATTTGAGCGGTTGGGCATGTTGGAAATTTTTTGCAAAAACACACAAATTTTTAATCATTGATGGGAGAATTGTGCAAGAAGTATAATCAAAAAAGAAATGCGCCTGAGCTGTGATGTGGAATGGAAAGAAGATTCCCAGCCAGGAAAATCCTTTTCTGTAGCAACATGAGGTGAAATTGAAGACTTATTCAAATTTAGAAATTGACGGTGGCACCATTGGATTACCAAAGGCACTTAATTTCCGATTTTCTATTAGTTCAGAATTTGACCCATGTATGGTCTGTCTTAAACACCAGGTATAATTTATTAAGAGCTATAGATTTCAAAATGATTCAAAATGACTTTTGAAATGGTTAAAGCTAATCGCAGGGCTCCCCCTATCCCCCCAAATTGATCATTGACAAAAAAAAATACCTGGATGCCCTTTTTACCCATCTAAAGCCGTGGTCAATCCTAAGCCTTCTCTCTTCTTCCATTTACAGGAGGCTTCGGGTTTTGTAGACTCTTCCTATTGGCTGTCCAGCAGTGAGGTCCTCAGGATCCAAAAGAGGAGTGATGACGTCAGTGCAAGCAGATTAGAGTTGTGAGTTGTGTTGTAGACGTATCGCGTTGCTGAAGGTCGTATGTTTGTTGCTGGTGTTTACATTTTGGCCTTGATTCTGCAGTTGTAACTGTATCAGACGTGCCAAGAGCTCCCAGGGGTCATTGTGCTGGGGTGATGACAATTGTACGGTGAAAGCAGTAGTTAATGCTTTTCTTTTCATCATGTACCTACAGAGACATTTGAGGGAAAGTTTTGGGCCATGGCAGACAGCTGACTGAGCAGTGAGGAGCTACAGACCAGACCAGGAGTTTCTAACGGTTCTACTAAGAGTATTATCTCTTGCAATGCGCTCACTGATTGCGCATCTGGTGAGTGCGCAGTCTTTATAAATTTGGATACACCATCACTTACTGGACGCTGTGACCAGTTATCGGAAATCCTTGAGATCTTCCATGCACCTTATGAGATTGATTCACTCTTAAGCTTTGGACTATACGTTTATTTTATTTATATATATACACGTGTGCTCACGAATGAGTTAACGCATAATACTTTGCTTTCGCACTTTATATGCACTTTATGGTCACGCTTAGTGACTTGTTTGGTTTGACACTAATAAGTCACATGATTTGCACTTTATTATATGTTTACATTATATGCAATATCCCATGCCATTAACTTTAGCGCTGCACCCTTCATTTATAAGTGCAAGCAGATTGTTGAGGACCATCCGGCACGGACACATCTGCAGTGCTGCATTAGTAGTCCCTGGATCCTGGAAATGGCACGGCTGAGGGACCAAGACAGCAGTGGAGTATATCTTCAAGGTAAGGAGGTAAAACAAAAGCAGTTTAGGGGATAAGAGAGAGGGGTGGGGGGTTAATATTTGCCCAGAGATGAGCTGTAAAATGTTAATACTTACAATATATAGCAATTTAGTGTTTGGATCCACTTATACTTTAATGCATCCGAATATCTAATATCCATATATAAATTAAATTTGGTTTGTGAGTGATTATGGGCTGTTTAGCTCATACACGAAGATACAGATATTTTAGCCATATGAATGTAATTTTCAAATTTTCTGCAGTTCCTAATAGATGGGTTGAAATTCGCTTTGTGAGTGGCCCTATTGGCCCCCTCCAGCCCGACAACCTTTGATGGAAACGCCTACTGTAAAGTTGGCAGTCCAACAGCAGCTGCATCCAATCAGATGAAGGCACTGATGTCTGCTGTCAGAATGCAATAGTTGTAGGTGGAGTTTTGTCCATCTGTGCTGTATAGCATAGATGGAGGAATCTGAAAAAGACTTGGAGCACTGCTCTAAGCAGGAAGGAGATATTTTCTCTTAGTCTCCAGAAATAGGGGTGCTGATGTCAAGGTAAGCTCATCCAGAGAGTGTCAGACACATGGGTGAAAGGAATACCGCCAGCCAATGTAAGATAAAATTAGGAAGTGACCTCAGGCTTGGCCTCAGGTATGATTAAGCCCCAGCGGACGGGGTGAAATGTGTTAGCAGGTTTGGTTTGCAGAGGAGCAACAGCTGAGGGCGCTTCCTGCTTCCATCTTACATGGGCAGATCAGGAGAGCAGCATTCCTTTCCCCCATGTGGAAGGAGGAGCCTGTTCGAATTTTTTTGTTCACGCCGAATACTAAGTTTAAATACTTGTGTGTATGGCCAGCCTTGGTGTTGAACCAATAGAGTTGATTTACTAAAGGCAAATAGGCTGTTCGCTTTGCAAAGGAAAATTGCACTTTTCAAAGGAATTTTTTCTTAGCTTACAGTAGTGAATGTGGTGAATACTCTTGTGCAAGGAAAGAAAAAAAAAACTGTACACCCCCTGCACGCACGTTCTGCTGTAAGAATACACTGATCATCAGCTGCAGCTGCTGATCAAGAAAATAATTCCAGCATGTCCCTTTAACAGAAATTGATCAAATGATCGACTTCTGTCTGGCAGGCACTGCCACACACTGACTGATGCAGCTAGTACCTGAATTAATTGACCAACTGTCAATCAATGTATGGCCAACTTAAATGAAAATTCGCCTGCAAAGTGCAAATTTACTTGCAAAGTGAACTGCCTATTTCTCTTTTTGTAAATCAACCCCTTTGAATGTATGGCACATATGGACTTAAGCCACACACTGTTCGTCTTTTTTGTTCAGCCAATAGCCTGAATGAAAATAAACTAACAGGTTCCTCCACCAACAAAAAAAGAGGCGAATGGAGGACCTCCCCTGCTGGGGCATTGTATTCTGACAGCTGCACTTGCCATTTGTCAGAATAAACTGATCGACAGAATACACCTGATTGGCATCAGATGCTGATCGATAGAAAAATTTCCAACAGGTCCTTTTTTACAGAAGTCAATTAAACAATCAGCTTCTGTTGAGTGCATTGATTGAAGTTCCAATCAGCGTATGGCTAGCTTTAGCTCCCGAAATTGCACTTCAGCCCCTCTGAGGAAAAGCAATATTTTGGGGTCCTAAACCTTATCTAAGTTAATAATATGAAAGCACCATGGGGTTGGTTTACAGCAAACAGACTGTTGACTTTGCAAGGGAATTGTCCCAAGAGTTAGTGAAGGTGGTATCATTTCACTTTGCATGTTGAATGTTGAAAGTCAGTAAAGTGTCACCCAATTTATCAAAGCAGTATTAAACCCAACGGCCAGCATGTATTATACTGAAGCTTACTAATTCTTAGATGTGATGGCTGCATTCGTTTTCTTTTTAGGCTTTCTTTCTTTTATTTTCTCCGGGACCCAGCCAATATGTCTGTTTTTTTTTCGACAGAACAAGCTGCCCTGCAGATGTAGAAGTTGGAAGGTTGGGGCAAACCATACAACTGACAGGTGCTTACAATAATCAGTTTTTATTTATTTATGTAAACCGGAAAAAACTGTTTCTGTAACTGCTTAAAAATTATTAGCTGGATTTTGGCTTCAATGTATTAGTGTATCTAAATCTGCTAGTACATCTGAAGCAACCCATAGCCTAGTAATTTTTTGGTGGAACAAAACAAAAGAGCTGATTCTCCCATCCACACACTCGATGTGAATGGGGGAATTCTCCTGCTGAGCTATTGTATTCTGACAGTGGGGAGACTTCCTCGCCATCAAAATACACTGATCAGCGCTGCCATCTATAGCCTGTGGCCCTGATCGATAGGCTGGTTGGACAGAAGATTGACCGATTCGACCTGTTCAGCAGTTACGATCCCTGTATGGCCAGCTTAACACTCCTCTCCCTCCAAACTGAAAATGCTGCTGTCCAATGGTATCTCTGTTACTCCTTCATCCAGTGTCTAGGCATCCTAAGGCAAGCCATACATTCTTTTTTTTTTTTCTTTCAACCAGCAGCATCGAATGTGTGGATGGGGAATCCTCCCGCTGTGCTTATGTGTCAGAACACAGCAGGGAGCCTTCCCCACCATCAGAAAACAATGATCAGTGCTGCCAGTTATAACTGACAGCTCTGATCGATCGGGAAAAATCTGACATGCTGGTTGTACAGAAGTCGATCTACGGAACCACTTCTGTACAACCAGCATGTTGGGTTTTTCCAGGGTGCCCATACATGGTTTAGAATTCATCTGGTCCCCGCTAAACTGGCCGATTTTTGATCCATATGTTATCGGGTCAATACAGGAGGTGTGTTGCTGGTCAGATCACCAGGTGAAAAAAGAACCACATCACATGACTGGTGATGACGCCAATCCCACAGATGCACCACAGAGCTCAGCATGAGTATGCCATCCCTTCAGAGCGCATGTGCTGGTGACATCACTGTGTGCAGAATCCATGAATATCTCCTACACTGTGCACTTTTTGGAGATATCCCTTGAACCTACAGGTAAGCTTTATTATTATTTCAGGTACTTTTACAGAACTGTCAATTTATGCAGCACTTTACATATATATTGTACATTCACATCACTCCCTAACCCTCAAGGGGCGTACAATTTAAAGTCCCTAACTCGCATTCATACATACACATACTAGGGCCAATCTAGACAGGATTCAATTAACCTACCAGCATGTCTTTGGAGTGTGGGAGGAAACTGGAGTACCTGGAGGAAACCCACACAGGCACAGGGAGAACATGCAAACTCCAGGCAGGTGGTGCCATGGTTGAGAGTTGCAAGTGTACAATCCAAATGTACACGTTCCTGCGTTAAAAATGGCTGTGTGTATAAGTGGGTGCTGCAGCGACCGTCGGCTGGAACCGAACAAAATCAGCAAGGAAAAATGTCACCAGCACACCGAGGATCACCAATATGGGTCCAAAAGTTTTAATGAACGATCACATAGTTACAGCAAGGCAACGTTTCGGAGACTGACAGGACCCCTTCATCAGGCTTGTGACCACACATGCCTGATGAAGGGGTCCTGTGAGACTCCAAAACGTTGCCTTGCTGTAACTATGTGATCGTTCATTAAAACTTTTGGACCCATATTGGTGATCCTCGGTGTGCTGGTGACATTTTTCCTTGCGGATTTTGTTCAGTTCCAGCCGACGGTCACTGCAGCGCCCACTTATACACACAGCCATTTTTAACGTGGGAACGTGTGCGTTTGGATTGTACACTTGCAACTCTCAACCATGGCACCACCTGCCTGGAGTTTGCATGTTCTCCCTGTACCTGTGTAGGTTTCCTCCAGGTACTCCAGTTTCCTCTCTTGCTGTAACTATGTGATCGTTCATTACAACTTTTGGACCCATATTGGTGATCCTCGGTGTGCTGATGGTTGAGAGTTGAACCAACAACCCTACTAGTGCCGGGTGGAAGTGCTAATCATTTAGCCCCTGTGCTGCCCTTTATTATAAGTGAAAAGGTACAAGTGACTATCGCTTTAAGTTCTGGAAACATTCCCTTGCAAGTGCAACTACCTTTATAAAGTGATTAATCTATTTGCCTTTACTAAATCAGCTCCCTATGTGCCACTTACAACCTGTTTTATTCTTTAAAACTTTTCAGCTAGAGTTCCACTTTAAGTCAAACGATCAGAAAAGTCAGACAATGGTGAGTGCAGTGGATGCTCCTCTAGTTATCCTGATAAGATCCATCCAGTGGAGGGTACGGGACAGAGGCGACGTCTTCATCTGCTGGCTTGTCACTGATTTTCAAAAAGGGGGGAGGGAGCTGTCAGAATCCGGCAGGGAACAATATGTTTCATACGCCTGGCATAACTTTAGGAAGAATCTGCCGCAAACAAAAAAAAAAAGAAAAATGAAAAGATCAGAAGCCTAAGTGGGGAAGGAGGGGCTGCGATATGAGTGGTAAACAGATATAACCAGCCCCCTGCAGCATTGTCCATACTACAGTAGAGGAATACTACACACCCTGTTAAAGGATCGCCTGACAGACAGCCTGAGCTGGAAGATTCACAACACAAGAGGAATGTACGCCGTGAAACAGGATCCCAGTGTTCCAACTTCAGGTATTCACCAGACACTGGCCAAGCTGTCTACCTGTTGATTATCACATGAAGAGACTGCTGGCTCCTCACCATGAAATCCACTCTCTCCGCCGACGTCGGCTGCAAACCTTCAGCTTCAGGAAACAGGTGAACGTCCTGCGGAATTTTTTATTTTTTTTTGCTTTTTTTTAGCTTCTTAATTTTTTTTTTTTTTTTTGTGCTCCCTCTGCTGAGAATCCAACACTTGAAAGGAGACATGCACCGGATGATGGTGAAGTGCGATCACTAAAGGGCGAGCTTTGCACGCTGGCTGCATCACCCAACTCCACGTGTGACTGGCATACAAAATCCTCAGCTAGCCCCGAGTAAAGGAGGAGACGTTTTTTTTTTTTTTTGGGGGGGGGGGGGAGGCTGCCCACACTGACCGGACCTGGCTCTAGTCCCTTGGGATTTACAAACACTCACTGTCTGATCTCGTCAGGAAAAGGGCTTTTGGTTTTTTTGGTGTGCTGTGCCTTTTTGATGCTTTGACCTGGATCTCCTGTTGTCTAACAGAAAGCCCCCCCCCCTCCCCGAGACTGCCGGCTCTGAGCGCTTTGGATCCCCCCTTCCTAATCCAGGAATATGAACAAGAAGACGAGACGTTGGATCTTTCATATCTTTCTCAGTCTGGGGATTGTCTATATTAAGATAGGGTAAGTAGGATGACAGCGAGCATGACTACTACAACTGACCAGGAGCTGTGGTTTGTACACAGTGCTGGCTGCTACTGGCTCCCAGCTTCATTCATTCATCCTGGCTGTAGGATGCCGTGAGAAGTTTATAGACTGGATTGAACTTCGTTTGGGAGGTGCAGGGTGTGAGGAGGTGAAATACACATCTGACAAGCCCACTGATGCTCATAGACAGTAGACTGCGTATTTTGTGTATCTGTAATTCCATAGACATAGAAGTACACCTATGGTATAGTATCCGGGATCAACCTAAAGCTCACCATACACGTTACAATCTGACCGTACAATCAACTTTATGTCGGGTACATATGCACCCATTTTATTATCTGATTGCATCGATAAACCATCGAATAGCCATAACTTCCCTTGCGATCGAGCAAGACTCGATATAGATCAGATTTGATCGAAGTAAACCGAACAGCCACGGTGGAAAATTGATTGATTCCACTTCTTTCCTTTGCACTACATCTGATTAGAAGATTGTATACGAAAATTGCAGATACAATCAATTACTTAAGATTGTGACTTCCAACAAATGATGATAACCTGCCTTCTTGCATGTGGTATGATGGTGAAATAGGTTGACTTTTATAGATCAATTTTAATATCCAATCCTAATGATAGAAATTGATAACAATGATCAATTTTATTATCCAATAGAAATGATAAACTATCAAATCAGCGAAGCTTTCCTTGCAGATACAATCAATTACTTAAGATTGTGACTTCCAACAAATGATGATAACCTGCCTTCTTGCATGTGGTATGATGGCGAAATAGGTTGACTTTTATAGATCAATTTTCTTATCCAATCATAATGATAGAAATTGATAACAATGATCAATTTTATTATCCAATAGAAATGATAAACTATCAAATCAGCATAACTTTCCTTGCAATGGAGCAAGTCTTGATGTAGGTCAGATTCGATTAAAGTGAGTCGATCTGTCAGGGTGTAAAAATGATCGATTCCGCATCTGTCAGTTGCAGTACATCTGATTAGGAGATTGCGTCTTCCAACAAATGATCGTAGCCTGCCTTCTTGTATGTGTTATGATGGGCAAATGGGTTGAGATCTATAGATCGATTTTATTATCCAGTGATAGGGATAATAATGATACTAATGATAATAATGACCGATTATATTATCCATTCAAAATAATAATAAAATAACCATAACTTCCATTGCGATCGAGCAAGACTTAATATAGATCAGATTTGATCAAAGTGAGCCGATCAGCCATGATAAAAAGTTATTGATCGATTCCACATCTATCAGTTGTACTATATCTGATTACAAGAATGTATGTACAATTGTAGATACTATCTATTACTTTAGATCGTATCTCCCAACAAATGATCGTAACCTGCCTTCTCGTATGTGTTCTAACAGGCGAATGGGTTGACATTTATAAATTGATTTAATTATCCAATAATAATGATAATAATGCCCATTTTTATTATGCAATCAAACGATAAACAATCAAATAACCATAACTTTCCTTGCAATCAAGCAAGACTTGATACCGATCAGATTTGATCAAAGTGAGTTGATCAGCCAGGGTGTAAAAATTATTGATTGAGTCCACATCTACTATATGAGTTGCATTACATCTGATTAGAAGATTGTATGTTAAATTGCCGATGTGATCAATTACTTAAGATCACATTTTCCAACAAATGATCGTAACCTGCCTTCTCGTATGTGTTATAACGATTGAATGGGTTGATGACTGTAGATCGATCGCACATATCAGGATTGATTGGAAAAAAGATTGATGATTTATCGATCCAAAACTACCGGTATGTAAAATTGCAGATGCTATTGATTACTTAAGAACATATATTCCAACAAATAATCAAAACTCACCTTCTCGTATGTGTTATAATGATCAAATGGGTTGATGACTATAGATTGATTGTCCTTATTGTGATGTATCGATCAAAAAAGAAGTGGATGATTTATCGATGCATGTGTTAGATTTCACAAAACTGTAATATGAGGACCTACCTAAACTATCCAATGAATCTGGGCAAGTACCCTAAATAGATGTTGGTAGGTGTATAGTAGATTGCACAGTCAGATTGTAACGGGCATGCTGAGCCTACTGCTGGCCATACACTGACCAATTCAGGTTCTGAAGCTTATAGCTATCGATACTTTTTCACCACCATTTCAATAGTTTTTGACCATGGAATGAAAGAGATCGAATGGCTAGGAAAAATCCAGCTGGTTTCAAGTCATCTGCTATTGGGAGCAATCAACTAATTCTAAAACAACCATTGATATGACACTGATTATTGACATGATACTGATTATTGACATGACACTGACTATAGACATGATACTGATTATTGACATGACACTGATTATTGACATGACACTGACTATAGACATGATACTGATTATTGACATGACACTGATTATTGATATGACACTGATTATTGACATGACACTGAATATTAACATGCCACTGATTATTGATATGACAGTGATTATTGACATGATACTGATTATTGACATGATATGGATTATTGATATGACACTGATTATTGATAGGACACTGAATATTAACATGCCACTGATTTTTGATATGACACTGATTATTGACAAAACACTGATTATTAATATGCCACTGATTATTGATATGACAGGGATTATTGATATGCCACTGATTATTGGCATGACACTGATTATTGATATGACAGTGAATATTAACATGCCACTGATTATTGATATGATACTGATTATTGATATGACAGTGATTATTGATATGACACTGATTATTGGCATGACACTGATTACTGATATGACAGTGAATATTAACATGCCACTGATTAATGATATGACACTCAATATTGAAGTCACACTGATTATTGACATGGCACTGATTATTGATATAACACTGATTATTGACAGGACATTAAATATTCACATGACACTGATTATTGATATCACACTAATTAGTGACTTGGCACTGATTACCTGATTGAACCTCCTGGATCAATAAAGGAGATTAGTCATACTGGAACCTGTCCAGACTTTTGTTTAGACACACCAGAGGTGTCTGAGCTTTCATTTGTTGCCTCTGCTGTCTGCAGTCAGTTACATATTTTGACATATCTTTGACCATTTAACTCTAGGCATGTATGTAGAGATGTGTTTTTTGTAGCATTAGGCTGTGGTTTTTCATCAACATGCTTTCCGTTTGTACGCTGATATGCATTTTGAAACACGTTTTCAGGGCATTTTTTGAGTTTAGTTTTATTTGGAGTGGACCTGTAACCAACGCATCAAAACCCATCAGACCCCATGTTATATGCATTGTGATGTGTTCCCATCGATCCTGAGGTTAATCCAGGTCATATATGCTGCAAAAGATGGAGCAGGATTTTGGGAGGGAGATCAAAATTAAAGTAGATTAAACTTTAATTATTTTGCTAAAGCACTGTGTATATTATTCAATTAATCTTGTTTTTTTTTTGTTTTTTTTTACATAAAATGCTGCATTCAACTTTCTTCATCCTTTTTGCATCTTGCTGCTGATCTCTAGTTTTTTCCCAGCCACTTCCTATCTTCATATACCCAATCAATCATCATCTGGACATCATTGCTCCCAATATTGATGATGTCAGCATGGCCACATGTAGGCTTCATCAGGGGTGCATATGTCAGGGTCACATCATAAAGATATCTTCACCACACTCCATACCAGTGTTTAATTTTGTGTGTAGGATTATGTAGGCACTGAGGGGCACCTCTATTATCAACAATCATAAGATATGTCAGCAACACATGTATTTTTTTGGAGAATGCCAGCATTTTATTTGTGGAAACCTGTGTCAGTCGGATCAGCATGTGAAAAGACTGGGGCCAGACAGACAGAATTGGCTTGTCAGGCTCCAGTAGACTTCAACAAAATGGTGGCTCTCTGCGCAGAGACACCAACTCCCTGTTGCATAAATATAATGAGAAGGTTAAAAGATGGCTTCAGCTGCTGTTCTCCATCTGTAAAAAACTTGTCAGATGCATTTTGCACTTTTCGGGGCTTGATCATACAATTTCGCCCCGAAAAGGGCAAACCGCATCTGAGGAGTTCTTCACAGCTGGAGAACAGCAGCTGAAGCCATCTTTTAACCCTCTCATTATATTTATGCAACAGGGAGTCAGTGACTGTATGCAGACAGCCACTGTTTTGTTGAAATCGGTGACAATATGGAAGCCCAGTTGGGAGACAGTAGTCACCCTAAAACAGGAAGTGCTTGTACAAAGACCTTTATGGGAGGAGCTCCATGAATGTTGCATATTTAAAAGACTGAACATCCAAAATAATTACAATGTTATCACTTATATTATGTTTTAGTAAATGGGTTTAATTCTAGTTTAAAACTGAATTCCAAACACCAAAGCTTTCATTTAAATATATTCCTCAATAGCCACAAAGGATGTAAATGCACTTTGCATGCATTAAATGCCTTTGCAAACCGAGATATCACCTTGTAAAAGTAGCAGTGACATCATCACTGTGCTGTGCATAGCCTGTGCAGAGAGCAGAACTGTGGGAGGAGCCCAGCAGCTCCATCCACTACAGGCTGCCTGCAGAAAAGGATAGGAAGGGGTTGAGATAAGACCAGTCACCCTGCACATAGGAGAGAGAGCTGCAGTGACCAGTCTGTATTACAGGAAGCTCCTGCACAGAGGCAACGTTTCACACTGGATTACTGCACAGATCTGGAAGAAATACATAAAACACACCAACAATCAAATAATATTACACATGACAAATGTATTTAGACAATATTCGCTTATTCTGGAGTTCAGCTTTAACATGCAATGCCAAGCTGTGGTTTCTAAAGCGAGCAAACTCCTCTCTTGTATGAAAAGAGGTATAGACTCCAGAGAGAGAGATATCATTTCCTCCGGTACAAATCATTAGTAAGACCTCATCTGGAATATGCAGTTCAATTTTGGGCACCAATTCACAAAAAGAACATTGGGGAACTGGAGAAAGTACAGAGAAGGGTAACCAAACTGATAAGATGCATGGAGGAGATCAGCTATGAGGAAAGATTAGAGGAACTGAATTTATTCTCTCTTGAGAAGAGGAGATTAAGGGGGGATATGATCAACATGTATAAATACATCAGTGGTTCATATACTGAACTCGGTGTACAGCTGTTCACCCTGAGGTCATCACAGAGGACAAGGGGGCACTCTACGTCTGGAGGAAAAGAGATTTAATCTCCAAACATGGAAAGGTTTCTTCACAGTGAGAGCTGTGAGAATGTGGAATAGACTCCCTCAAGAGTTATTCTGGCCAGCTCAGTGGATTGCTTCAAAACAGGCCTGGAGTCTTTCTTAGATACACGGAATATAACTGGATACTAACATTTATAGGTAAAGTTGATCCAGGGAATATCAGATTGCCTCTCGAGGGATCAGGAAGGAATTTTTTCCCCAGCAGGAGCAAATTGGATCATGCTTTGCTGGGGTTTTTTTTTTTTGCCTTCCTCTGGATCAACTGTGGGCATAGGATTATAACTTTTTTTTTCTATGGTTGAACTGGATGGACTTTTGTCTTTTTTCAGCCAGACTAACTATGTAACTGTAGCATTTTTACAACAGGTGTATTTTGGAGAAATGTCAGAATTGCTATACTACTCATACATGCTAAATTGCATTTAAATGTATTTCTCCATAATTGTGTGTGTAGTAAAGCAAAGCCATATCTTTCAAATTTTATCCATTGTTAGACCCAGTCTGTCCAGAGAGTATGGTCACCTGCTGACTTGGCACCATCCACATGCAGCTTAACTGTTCAATAAGACACTGAAGTTTAGTTTAGTGTAGTATTCTTCAACTAATTGCAGTACAGTGGATGTATTTCCAGCAGGGACGGACTGACAATTCATGGGGCCCCCAGGCAGTAGGGGATCATGGGGCCCTTGTGTCCTTGCCCACACTCAAAGCACACCCAAAAAAGCCTATAAAAAGGTACCAGGGGCATTTCATGGGGCCCCCCACTGACTCCGGGCCCTCGGGCAGTGCCTGAGTGCTCGAATGGTCTGTCCACCCCTGATTTCCAGTATTTTGAAATGTAAGAAGACAATGACTTTTCTAAGCCCTGTCTCTGCCAAGTACTAACACTGACTGAAGAACATGAAAGAATTGGGTAGGATCTACCCAGGACTGAACTAACTATCAATGAACAGGAGGGGAGGACAGAGGGAGAAACTAGGTGTATATATCCATCAAGTTGTAGTGGCCCAAAACCTTCAGTAGATGTTAGCATACTACTGAACAATAATAACCTGATGCATAGAAAAAGTACATGTAAGTGGGACGGAGCAAACACTCAAAAGGGGAAAATGGCACGTGTAATGGATTGGAACGTTTTAATCAACTTTCTGTTAATGCTAATCCGCTGTTTTATGGGGGATTACGGGCAAAGATCATCCCTTTGTCCCTGTCTAGGAGGTCAAGGGTTTGCGTGACCCCAATTTTGTCATACCACCAGCTTGTTGGTGTGCCTGTAGGGTAAGATTTTAATAACTGGGTGTAACAATGGGCTGCAGCGCACCTCAATGCACAAAATAGCAAATGCAGTCTGTATTTTTCACAGCACACAGGAAACACTGGGATGGATTTACTAAAGGCAAATAGACTATGCACTTTGCAAGTGCAGTTGCACTCATTTTCCTTAGTAAATATAAATATGGTGATGCTTCAGTTTGTAAAGAGTACCCAATCAGATGCAAGATTGTGATTGGATGTTGGATATCAGTAGAATATTACCATATTGATGCCCTGTTCAGATCTCGCAGTGGTTTATACACCATCCCGCTCGCAATTTTGAAAGTGCGGTTTACAAGCATTTCCACGTGTCATGCATTCTTGTAATTTTTAAAAGCACATTCTACTGCAATTTTTACGCAATTCTGGTATTTATTTATTTCAGGTACTTGTATAGTACCCTCAATTTACGCAGCGCTTTACATATATATTGTACATTCACATCAGTCCCTAACCCTCAAGGGGCGTACAATCTAAGGCCCCTAACTCACATTCATACATACACATACTAGGGCCAATTTAGACAGGAGCCAATTAACCTACCAGCATGTCTTTGGAGTGTGGGAGGAAACTGGAGTACCTGGAGGAAACCCACGCAGGCACAGGGAGAACATGCAAACTCCAGGCAGGTGGTGCCATGGTTGGGATCCGAACCAACAACCCTAGTACTACCAGGCAGAAGGGCTAACCATTTAGCCACTGTGGAATGAGTTTTTTCTCTGATTCAAACCTTCTCACATGCGCTTTCTCTCCTCTAATGCAGTAGCTCTGAGTTCAGCATTCGAGAGCTCACCACTTGTGATAGAGGAGATGAGAAGTGGTGACTAGGCCTCTCTTAGCTATATCCTGGGAGTTTTCCAGTCAGGCTTCATGAGGTATGTAAATGGCCTACACCTATATCAGGGGCATTATTCAACTTTAGTCAAAGCTGCACAGTTTGTTTTTATCTTTACCTGCATAGACGCCCTTTACCCACATATGCATTTTTTTGGTAAAGGTGAACTCCAGGAAATTGAAAGCTGAACATCTAGAAGAGGGAAAGTGTCTTCCAAAGAAGGACAGCTGGAAGCTATGCTAGTTTAATACAATGGCTTTGAGCAAGTAGAAGCATGTTGGTTGCACTGGAGAATGCAGCAAAATGAAGGAAAATGCTTTTGTGAACTAGCCGTCATAAAAGAGTCACTTTGGGGCACTACTAAGACTCTCAACAGACTTGAAGCTAGACATGTACACACCGATAATGTTCCTTTCGTTTCATTTCGGATGCATTTGCTAATTGAAGAATTAAATTTTGTCATATTCGTTATCTATTGTATTCTATATCTGTTTGTATCTTCAGCATTCGTTTCATATATTCTGGATGGATTAGAAAAATTTTGCAGTTTTCTGGAAGATTGCTATATATTTGATATATTATCGAATCAGACAGATATGAATCAGAAGGATTTGATATTTTTGGATGCTAGTCCAAGCCACCAAGAGAAATGGCATGAGCTGATTGAACAATATCAACTGGCATTGTGCACTTTCGGATTAATGAATGGAATGAAATTTGTATCTATTCGTAGTCCAAATCTGAGTTATCAAACTAATTTGAGAATTGATTTCATTTCTCCATGACGTCATACGAATGAAATGAATGAAACAGATGTAATCGTTCATTTCATTATAAGTCTTTTTCGGATTCATTGACATTTGCAACTATGTCCGTTTGGAGATTTGTATACATCCAGATCTCTGAAAATGAAATTTTCATCCAAAAAACTAATTGTAATGAAACAAAACACGTCTACTCAAGATGTAATGTTCACAATAGATAGAGAGAGAGAGAGAAAGATAGATAGAGAGATAGATAAAATACATATGTCCCTTTAATCATTTCATGTCCCCAGAAGAGCTTGCAATCTAAAGTCCCAGCTTCACAGTCACAATGGAGCTAGTTTTATAAGACACCAATTCAGGTATTTATTTTTTAACTTTGAACAAAGTAAAAAATGATTAAAACCTCTGTCAGGATGAAAGGAGGTAAAAAACCTGATAAGAGGATCGAGGACTGGGACCCTTGCTGCCTCGACAACAACCAATCTCACCCCCCTGCATTTACTAAAGGTTGCAAGTTTCTACCCACCCAGGTCACTGCAACCTCACCATATGTACATCATTTTCAATTTTCTCTCTAATGATAAAAATTATTTGAGGTGATAACTTTACTTTAAATGCCTTCTATACTATAAGGGTGGATTTAGACATGCGTCTAAATCTCCCATGCCTCTGAAGCCCAATCCACATTCAGAGCATGCTCCAGAGGCTAGTGGCAGGCGGTGGAGAAATGATACCTCCTCACTGCCTGTTTTTAACCCCATTTTTACCAACAATCATGCTGCAACAGCATGCATTTCACACAGCTGCGGTGAATCTGCGGTGCTTCCCCATTTATTGAATATGTAGCGTTCAGCAGACTTACTGCCCACCGATTGCTACAAGTCAGGTGACCTTTGGCAAGGGCACAAAGCAAAGCATTGTGGCCACGGCATGTAAAACATCCCCATCAGCTGCCTATTGCAGCTTAAGGGGGGGGGGGTTGTTTGGTGGGCAGCAGAAACGGGGCTCAACCACGCATTTTTGTTGCCCCCCCCAACTGCAAGTCTAAACGAGGTCTATGAGCTCTCCCGTTTCTGTCCTCTTTTTTTTCCGGTGGATAACTCAGGCCTTTCTTTGGGTCTCCAATCTGCTTTTTTATGGTCTGAACCTTCAAACCTTTGAAGACCACCACCACCTAAATCCTAAAATCTCCCTCAATTTTTATGTGTGTCGCCCATTCACTAGAGACACTACAGGAAGTGCGGGAAAATCATTTCAAAATAAAGAGAAATCCCCTCTTAGCACCCATATACACCTGAGCTGAGCTTTAATCAGGCGTTTTTTCAAGTGTTCTTCTTTGGCAAGCATAGATGAACATTTTTAAAGTGTTTTGCAAGTGTTTTTCAATGTGTGCTCAAGCTTAGGCATTTTTATTTGGGCGAATGTAAAGCAGTATAGTTTGTGACATCATATATACGAATACTGGGTCCTATAGACAAATAGATGCTCACCATGGCTGGCATGTTATGTGGTAGAGTATGACTCCCAGCACTCCCAGAGTACTCCGGATTCCCAATGTCCTCCCTGGACCTTTGGCTCTTGCTCCTGTTTTTGAAATGTGTAACTCAAGGGTTGTAACGACTGGGTTGTGCACAAATTCACAAAAAGCTCTTGTACCTTTTCAAGCTTCAAGCAAAAGAGAATGACATTTTTTCTGTTGTTGCGAATAGGGAAATGCAGTAAATGTGTGACAATACGCTCAGGTTTGAATGGCTAAGACAGTTATCAGAGAGGCAGGTGAGGCCATAGGAAACCCCCTCTTGTTCTGGTGACAACCATTTATATTCTATACTTTTCATCACTTTCTGTCCTGTTTACCAAAACAGACTTGGCCAATCTCCCCATATGTTTTGGCTTTAGATATCCTTATTTCTTTTTGGATTATGGAAGGAAACTAACTTGTGCAAACATACAAACTCAATGTAGATAGGTAGGCATTGAATCCAGGAATCCCAGTATTTCAAGTGCTAATTTAAATCCAGTGACCCCTCCTGAAAAACGTTTTGGGTTTATATATTCTTAGCGTTTTTTGGGATTATGATTGGAAACTAGGCAATCAACATGAAACCCATGAAGGCAGGAGAACAAAAATACAAACGATCCCTTAGGGCTCATTCAGGCGATATGTTGATGATAAGGGAGCATTTTATTAGTGATTTCAATGGTCCTTTGTGAATGTTGCTGTGTTATTCCATGCACCTCACAATGCTGTAGAACAGACAGGTCCCATTTATAAAATTACGCTGCAAACAGTGCAGAGATGTGAACACCACTTATTTATAACATTAGGACTATGTGAACACGTTTTGTAGTGTACTGGTATGGTGCGAATGAGCCCTTAGTGTTCCAGCTTGGATGCAGAGCTGCAAGACAGTAGTACTATGGACAACTAGTAATATCCTTTTCCTTCCACATGTAGCACCCTCCTAGTGTAGAGTAGGCAGCTAGGCAAATTTAGTTTAGCTCCACTGTAATCAGTGGAGCAGGGTTGGATTGCTTAGGACTGCTTGGTGTTTCACAGGCTGCTTCTCTGTTCCTTCCTTCTGTCTTCTAGAGATTTCTAGAACATAATGGGAGGGAGAACAATGTCTGCAGCTTGGATATATATATGGGACTCCAGCCAATCCCTGGGCAGGTGTGCCCAGATGGTGGGGGAAGAGCCCATAAATAGTCTTTGGCCTGAGCAGCAGGGAAAGAGTTCTTGGCGTCAGTTCTGCAGAAGAGATCCATTCTTAGGTTCTCTGCCCCCCTTGGGCATTAGTCTGGAAGGAAGCCAGTTTGAAGACACAGGTGTTAGACTTGGGCTTAGCTTGGGGGCCTATTTGCAAGTCCTGTCAAAGGATCTAATTGGGTAAGGAGAAAGCTCATGGGACAGAACCGGAAGGAAGCTGTGGGAGAGAGCCCAAGTTGTCCAGAGGTGGTGTGAGTCTACATTTTCCTTCACTAGGAGGAGCCTGCTGGTTATCAGCAGGAAGCAACTGAAGATCCTGTGAGTGCAAGACACCAGTGTTGCAAGTATGACAGAGTGGTGCTTTGAGACCCTTAGAGGAGAACAAATCACAGACAGCTTAGAGATCCTGTGGGACATTACTTTATGAAAGTGCAGCCAGAAGTTGTGCAGTACAGAAATTGTGCAGAGAAGCCAGAAGTTAGGTAGTCCTCAAGTTGTGCAGTTTTACAGTTCCGAGGTATCCCATGCTCATTATCCCTATACATGTTCATTGTTCCCCAAATAAGAACTCCAAAAGAAACCCATAAACTGACCTTTGAGCCAGAGGAAGTATGTCGGAAAAATGTGTGAACATTCTGAGGGGGAAATAGAACTCAAAATACACCCGCTTGAGAATCAGTGCGACAGCTTGATCGCCTTACATCGCTTCCACTATAGCCCTGTGTGTTTATTGTACACTTGTACTGATCGCTCTTTAATTTATGAGTCAGGAAGTAATGTCAGGATTTGGCACAAGGCACCGGCTTTTTATCGGTGTTATAATTATAGCAAGGAAAAAAAAAATCACAAAAACACATACAAACTGATAGGGAAAAGGCGAGGTTGAGTTGTCCATGAAATTTACACAGTCCTTCCTCCCAGTGTAGTTTGTGATTACAAAAGCTACTTTTGGAGAGGGAGAAGATGTTTAATAACAGATGTTAACGGACACAAAACACGCAGTGTCTTTTAGACGGGAATTTCTTCAGATCTCCATGTGCAGCTGAATGAACTTGTCATTGTTTAGGCTTTCAAAGAAGGAGACAATAGGTTAACCAAGCAATACATAAAACAGGGAGGAACTTGAAGAGAAGAAAGGAGATCCCTACTTATTATTACAGCCGGGATATCCAATCCTGCAGGTTTCATCAACAAGGCTTTAATTGAAAAAACAAAAAACAAAAAAAACCTATTAACAATCTATTAATATTTTTAGTAAAAAAAAAAGATATTAGATAAAAAGTAGGCAGGCCTGTTATTTAAAGAGGAACTTCAGTCTTAAATAAAATTAAAAGTTAAGAGCTACAAATACTGTAGATGCTGACATTTAAAAAAAGGACATTTACCTGTCCAGGGATCCAGGGCCATCCTCACCAGGGCCAGTACTTTGTGTCCCCAGTGCTATTTACTAAGGGAAGCAGGCTGTGACTCCTTGGGACTTCACAGCTGGCTTCCCACTGCGTATGCATGAGCTGCTCCAATCGCCTAGGCAAGAACTTCCACTCCGATTGTTTAGGTACCCACTCCCCCCCAAAAAACAAACCTCCAAAAGTGGGAGAGGAGAGGGGAAGGAGTTCTTAAAGCGGAACTTCCCTTTTAGGGGGAAGATCTGCTTTTCCTCCTCCTGCCCCCTTCTTCTCCCTTTTGTGAAATGTCCTTTTTTTGGTGGGGAAGTAACTGATTTTGACAGGTGCCACTTCCTTTCGGACCCCCTAGGTCAGTGGTTTTCAACCTTCCTAATGCCTTGACCCTTTAATACAGTTCCTCATGTTGTGGTGACCCCCAATCATAAAATTATTTACCCAGCAATTATAATTCACGAAGTGTCGTTTTACCTCCAATGCTGCTGCTTCCAACACAGTAGCTGCTTTCAACACAGTAGCTGCTTTCAATACAGTAGCTGCTTTCTACACAGCAGCTGCTCTTTACACATCAGAAATATGTGTTTTCCGATGGTCTTAGGCGACCCCTGTGAAAGGGTCATTTGACCCCCAAAGGGGTCGCGACCCATAGGTTGTTAACCACTGCCCTAGGTGATGGGAGCAGAAGTTTGCCCAACCCCCCACCACTCTTGGGACACATCACAGGTCACAGGAGACTAAAGGGCCATTCACGGGGCGCAGCATGGCTCATCATGTGCAATGGGCAGCTGGATGTGAACTGGAAAGGGTAAGGACATGGCTGGATCCTGGGACAGGCAAATTTTTGTTTCCAGGGTGAAGATCTTCTTAAGGTTAGTGGTTATGTTGTACAGGTTTACTTCATTTTACTTATCTAGCCCTGACAATTTACACAGCACTTTGCATATTGTATATTCATATTAGTCTGTGCCCTCAAGGAGCTGAGGCTGATCATACGCTGATAGATTTTTGTCATTTGGCCTGCAGGTTGAGCCAAAACATTTCACAGCTGGTCATACACTGTCAGTTTGCTAAAGGAAAAAAAAACTAACAGATTCTTCCATCTACACAAACAAGGTGGATAGAGGAATCTTTGCTGCCAGGACATTGTATTCTGACAGCAGCTCCCAGAGCTGTCAGAATACACTGATCAGCAGATCAAGACAAATTTGGGTATGGTCTCAGGCTAATTGAAATACGGCTAGTACCCACTCAACCATACAAACAAACAAAGGACTTCCCAGCAACACTTAGCAGCCAGCCTGCGAAACAACCAATTTGGCCCTGTCTAACAATATGCGTTAAAAACAGAGGGTTTTATTTGCGCACATTTGCAAATACATGCGTAAGCCACAGTTCCGCGTCAAGGGTCTTATGTATACCATGGACCTAACTCTAAAATTTCCAGAGTCTCCATAGTAGAAGTACATACATCAATGGACAGGTTAAGGGCAGGTGTGCCTGGAGGAGCCCATCCCTCCTTAAAGGTACAGGGACGCACATGATGCCCAGATATGACTAAATGACAGCAAAGGCATTCAGTGCATCCCTGTGTCCAAATTAGCCAACGGCACAAAAAATGGCAACCGTTCCAACCTATAACAAGCCTTTAGCAGTAAGGTGCACATGGAAAGGCAATGCACATCATAAACAAACACGGGATTTCCCAGCAACACTTACCAGCCAGCCTGCAACACAACCAATTTGGCTCTGTCTAACAGTTTGCATTGAAAACAGAGGGTTTTGTTTGCACACATTTGCAAATACATGCGTAAGCCACAGTCCCGCGTCAAGGGTCCTCTGTATACTGTGGACCTAACTTAGTTTCAAGAGCCTCCATACCCACTGACCCAGGCAAATTTCAGTCAGTGTGTAGCCAGCTTAACAGTTTCCTCCTGTATAGCATGGATAAATTAATCCAAACTAATGGGCTATTGTATTCTGATAACTGCTAGCAGAACGCCCAAACAGCAGCTGCATCTGATTGTTTGTATTTGTTTTTCACCTAGAAGAAGGTAGACCCTCAAAAGCTTGACCTGAAACTAACGAATGCACAGACAGTGCTCAACTGTGTGGTTACCCATGCACTAATATGAATATAACAGGGGCAGACTGACCATTTGGAAACTCGGGCACTGCCCGAGGGCCCAGGGTCAGTAGGGGGCCCCATGAGATGCCCCTGGTACCTTCTTCATTGGCTTTTTTGAGTTTGGGCAAGGACACGGGCCTCATGATCCCCTATTGCCCGGGAGCCCCATGAGTTGTCAGTCCACCCCTGGACTCTAATCACCTTAAGAACACAGGAGGAAACCCACACAAGCACAGCAAGAATGTACAAACTCCATGCAGGTGGTAGCCTGGTTGGGATTCAAACCAATTACCCTTGTGCTACAAGGCAGGAGTGCTTACCATTAAACCACTATGGTGCTATTGCTCTTTTTCTGCTGCTGCTTTCTTGATTCATTACTATCCCATCTGAAATTTGAGTATATGTAAGGATTTCCTAAAACTTATCACAAGGCCAACTCCAAACACCCTCAACTCTATATGGCAGTGCAGGGGCCTAGTGATTGGCTGCAAGGGCATTAAGTGCTGCTGGTGGTGGAGGGAAGGGGAGCTAGCAATGGAACCTTTTACTTTGCCCTGAATGTACAGAGAAGACAGGATCAAACAGTCTTTTTTCATAATGCAAAGGATTAACCGTAGGTTCCACAGTGAGTATAACAAACATGCTTACTGCGTATACAGACTGACTTTACTGTTGTGGGTTTAATAATACTTTAAAGAGCGTTTATGGCAATCATACTAATTTAAGGGCAAATGCAGCATGTTTTGACATCAGTTTGAGATTCTTCAGAGATCAGTGTGTGTACAGTTGAGTTTCTTCAGTTACTCTTGAATTCCCATGGACTTGTATGGGGAGAGAAGCAGTTTTTAAAGTGAATCATCTGATCAAAATGACTGATAGGCAGCTAGAATTTTTAAAAGGAGAGTTTTATATTGGCAGACTACAGATTTACATCTCCAGCCAAATGACTGATTACTAAAGCTGGCCGTACAGCACTGATGAATGAATGCCCCACTATGGACTATGTATTTTGACATCTGGCCCTGCTGGCAATTCACATCTACGGTGCGTCATCGTGCATTGCAGTAACACACATTAAAATGCACATTACAGTGTAAAGGAGCTTTCACTTTGAGCTCAATTCTTTTTACATAAGCCCACCTAGCTATCTTCCCTTGTTCTGTTTCTCTAATATAAGCCCACCTAGGTGCCTCCCCCTGCATGCTGTTCCCCTAATACAGGGGTCTCCAAACTGCAGCCTGAGGGCCAGCCTTTTGCTAGATTTTATCCAGCCCTTGGGGCACTGTTCCTCCCAATGATATGAGGTACCTTTCCACCCATTGACAGCAACAATGGGGCACTATTCCTTCCACTGATACCAATGAAGGGGCACTATTCCTCCAGTGATACCAATTATGGGGCATTACTCCTCCACTGATACCAATTATGGGGCACTATACCTTCAGTGATACCAGTCATAAGGCACTACTCCTCCAGTGATACCAAGCATAAGGCACTACTCCTCCAGTGATACCAATGATGGTGCACTATTCCTCCACTGATACCAATGATGGGGCACTATTCCTCCAGTGATACCAATGATGGGGCACTATTCCTCCACTGACACCAATGATGGGGCACTATTCCTCCACTGACACCAATGATGGGGCACTATTCCTCTAGTGCTACCAATGATGGGGCACTATTCCTCCACTGATACCAATGATGGGGCACTATTCCTCCAGTGATACCAATGATGGGGAACTATTCCTCCAGTGATACCAGTGATGGGGCACTATTCCTCCACTGATACCAATGATGGGGCACTATTCCTCCACTGATACCAATGATGGGGCACTATTCCTCCACTGATACCAATGATAGGGCCCTATTCCTCCACTGATACCAATGATGGGGCACTATTCTTCCGGTGATACCAATGATGGGGCACTATTCCTTCAATGATACCAATGATGGGGCACTATTCCGACAGTGATACCAATGATGGGGCACTATTCTTCCACTGATACCAATGATGGGGCACTATTCTTCCACTGATACCAATGATGGGGCACTATTCCTACAGTGATACCAATGATGGGGCACTATTCCTACAGTGATACCAATGATGGGGCACTATTCATCCAGTCATACCAATGCTGGGGCACTACTCTTCCTCCTACTTACCACCAACCCTGAGGCCATGTTTTTTCCCACTGATACTGGGCCAGAAACATTTTCTGTCCTCACTGGCCACAATCTGGCCCCTGAAGGACAGTAAATTGGCCCTTTGTTTGAAAAGTTTGGAGACCCCTGGTCTAATATACACCCACATAGATACCTCCCCTGGGCTATTTTTTCTTCTAATATAAGTGAACCTATGTACCTCCCCCTGCACTCTCTCTTCCTCTAATATAATCCCATCTAAGTGCCTACTCCTGAAATCTCTTCCTTTACATCAATATCTCTCCTTACTTTAGACTCCTTCTCTTATATCAGAGTCCCCGTTACATCAGACTCCACACCAGATTCTGTCTTTACATCACAGTCCCCCCCTTACATCAGGGTCCCCATCAGAGTCCCTCCCTTATACCAAAATCAGCTGTGGGCTGCATTTGGCCCAGGGGCCATAGTTTGGAGATCTCTGCTGTAATATACAGTATGTCCTCCTTGGTACCTCACCCTGCACTCTCTTTCTCTCATATAAGTCCACCCAGGTAATTCATCCTCATTCCATATTACAGGACAGGCACTACCACTACACATTTCATTTCTACTGCACCTTGGAAAATGTATCAGACCAATGTGTCAGCCATTTTTAGATTTTGCAGTGTCTTATAATTTGTATCACACTCAGGGAAAAACCCATCTTGGATGGCTGACTGCTGGTGTGCCACCAGCACAATATTTACTTCTGTATGCCTGGTGTGCATCAAGTCTGAATGCAATGACAGATTGGATAGATTGAATGCAGTGATAGATGACAGCAGGACATCTATATTGGCTGTTTTTGCTCCAAACTCTTTCTTTTGGATCCACTAAATTTACAGTATATGAAACTTTAAATACGTTTGTTAACAGACTGAGTTTTTACAAACTTCAAAGTACATATTATTATGTTCCTAGACTAACTGGTTCCTGCGATCTCCATTCATCAGGGCTAGTAAATGTTAAAAAAATTACGTGTATTGGACAACACAGACAAATCTGTCTGAGGAATAGGCTATACAAATCCTCTGAGGTTTCTCCAGTCTCTGGCCAGAAAGGTAATAGAAGCAGGTGAGCGGTTGCTTTAGTGATCCCATTGGTGCCAGTTTTCTGTCAGTAGCAGGATGGCCCTTACAATCTATGTCAACTCAGTTATTAAAATTTCTTAAAAAACCTTTAACTTGATAATGTGACTTCAAAAGTCATCTGCACCCAGGATAAATATTATTTGAAATTTGGGAATCATTTGTTTGAACCTTTACCATTGACACCAAGCAATTAATAGGCCAATGCTTCCAATGCACTCAATGGTATTAAACCAGGTTAGCTGTTGACATTCCACCATCAGCACATAGTCGGCTGGCCGAAATCCTAGCTGCGGTGGCCCTGCAAGCATATGCAGGCTTGATTTAAAAATCGACTAAGCTGAGGGGAAATATATTGGCCAAACAGTGGATGCATCCTATTAGATACAGTCACTGTTTGGCAGTGCTGCCATATTCAGGCCACCACGAGCGCTCCAGCCAGGGCCGGGATAAGGGGTAGGCAGGAGGGGTGACTGCCATGGGCATGGTTGGAAAATTGGAGGGTTGTGCTAGAAGGGGTGATTTGGAAGGGGATTTGTACTAAGAGATGGGATTTGTACTTGGAGAGGGGAGAAGATTTATGCTCAGAGGGAAAGTTTGAGGGGTAGAGAATTTGTGCTAGGAGGGGAGATTTGGGGAGCGAGCGTATTTGAGCCGGGAGGGGGGATTTGTGCTAGAAGAGGGTACATTTTTTGTTTAGGGAGAATTTTGACCTGTAAAGGGAATTTTTGCTGACACAGTGCTTAAACATTTTGGGTCGGATGGTGCCTGATGGCATCTTTGCTCTGGGATCTAGATGACCCTGTAGTGGGCTACTGGCTGCAATTGCAGAATACAATAGCTGGCGGTGGTGATTTCTCCAGCTATGTAATTTAACGTGGATCAATTGGTCTTCTCTCATGAAGTCCACTGAGCTGAGAATGGCTAGCTTAACTTATTCCTATTGTGTGAAACCTTTACTTCTCTATGTGGAGTTGGGTATAAAACCGACCACCGTGCTAGCCTGGCCCTGGCAACAATACAACAGATACTCTTTACCTTCCTTTGTATTATTACGTGACTATCTGACATGCTCAGTGGCCAATTGTTATGCCTTCCTTTTTCCAAACCACATTGTTCAAAAAATAAATCATTAAAAAGTTGTTTTTATTATTCTAAAATCTGCAGCTTTTATTAAAACAATACGTGGTGATCCTGCCAAGAAGATCCTTGATCAGGTACTTTCCTTAATTTTTAATCAGATGAGTTTTTGGCTCATGCTCAGGGGCGGACTGACCATTTGGAAACTCGGGCACTGCCTGAGGGCCCGGGGTCAGTAAGGGGCCCCATGAGATGCCCCTGGTACCTTTTTCATAAGCTTTTTTGAGTTTGGGCAAGGACACAGGGGCCCGATGATCCACTATTGCCCGGGGGCAGTAGGGGGCCCCATGAGATGCCCCTGGTACCTTTTTCATAGGCTTTTTTGAGTTTGGGCAAGGACACGGGGCCCCATGATCCCCTATTGCCCGGGGGCCCCATGGGTTGTCAGTCCGTCACAATTCTGACCATTATTCCAAATCATGACAAAACACATGCAAATGTGGTGCAATTTTGCTGCGATTGTTGCATGGCAATCGCAGCAAAGTGTGTGTTGAAAAATCACTTGAAGCTTGACACCCAAAAAGGAACAGGAGCTCTTTTGAGCAACAAACGTGCATATGAGAGCCCATTGAAGTGAATGGGCTGCCCTATGCATGACACATGAAAACGCTTGTAAATCGCACTTTAAGAAATCACAAGATCTGAATAGGGCCTTACACTTGCTGTTGGGAAGGGGGAGTGTGCAGTAAAAACAAGCAGTTGGCCCATTTTATACTGCCCCTCCTTAAATTAGAAGTAAAGGCAACATTTTTTTTTTATTTTGGATAGAGCAAAAGAGGGTTATGACCCCTGGGAGAATTTACTTCACTTCCTGTCCCATAGCCAAAACAAAGGAATTCCCTCCAAAGTGAGGGCATCCCTGGTTGTCACCAAAACTAGTGCCCCCATTGGAAGATTTCCCCTCGATTACTGTTCTGGGGACAACCCAAAATTTTGGATTTTCTTTAACATCACTGTTGGTGATAATACTAAACACGAGAAATAGGGAGGTCGAATCTCCCTAACTGGGACAGAAACAGCAGTAAATACTGACAGGGGTTCTAATCCCATTCCTCTCTATCCAAAATATAAAAAAGCCTGAAAAGGCAGCTGGATGAGGGTGTACACATGCCATGGCAAAAATGATATCCCCTGTTGCATTTAGTAAGCAGTGCAGCCACTGGACCCGATCCATTTAAATGAATCATCCAGCTGCCTTTGGGGCTACGCTGGATGAGGGTGTAATCCATCTACCCCCATCCACCTGCCTTTGGGGCTACTCTGTAACGACAAGTTATGCATGCAGTTTCAGTAAGGTGGTGCAGAATTTACAGGCGGTGAAAAGATGACATATTACCTTTTCACTGCTTGTCAACATGCCTCTGAAAAGCAGTTCACCATGGACTGCTTTTCAGAAGAGCAGTAAATCTGCCACAAATCTAAACTTAGCTAACTCACAAAGAATTTTCTAATGGACATGCAGATTCTTGTAAAAATGTGTAGTAGTAGTGCTATCAATTCATCTGCAGCTTTCAATAAATTATACCCGGTGATCCTGCCTGGGAGGTTCTTGACCGGGCACTTCCTTTTATAGAGGAACCACTCTCTGTTCTAGTTGTGTTCCTGCATTGTCTATAATATCAACTTTAAATAGAGTATACAATTGTACATTTTACAACACATTAGACAGACATGGTTCAATATTGTCACCACCAGGAAACCTGTCCTGAGTACTTGTATGCAGCCTGTGCATAATAAACAGTACATAGACAGGAAGTGAGTGCAAAGAGAATGCAGGGGATCAGGAGCACTGAGATACAATAAAAGATGAAAAAGGTGAAAATAATTATTTTTATTTAAATAAAATATATATATTTTATGATGCACAGTGCATTAGTACAGTAAATGCTATTCAGATTTAAGGTTAAATGAATAAAGTATATGTGAAGCGCAAACTTTTTTTCTTAAACTGGCCATACAGTTAGCGAAATTCATCAGCGAACCGGCTGAAATTTGATAAGTGGATGGCTTCCAGTCAGGCGCCTTTTAAGTAAGCTGTCAGAATACAATAGCTGCAGTGGGAGGTTTCTCTTCCGGATCTTTGAAATTAAGATGGAATTGGCTGGACTCACACATGAAAAATGTGTCCCCTAATGAATCAACAGGGACTCTGTCATGGGATACGTATGGAGGATGCTATTGCCGGCCTTACTCTAAAAAGGCTAGTTATCTGGCTATTCTTGCAGCAATACTTTAAATCGTTGCCTTGGAACATGCATACTGTATTTGAGTAGAGAGAAAACAGGTGGCGCACACACCTAGTGCATTATCCAAGGTTTATTGTAGGAATGAGATAATAAAAACATACTCACAGACGAAGCATGTATCTAAAAAGCATAGAAAAATGACAATGGCCACAACGGCAGGCAAGGTGTTCTCACTGTCAGTGAAGCATCAACAGTGAGGCTCTTTCTGTCCATAAATCATACATCAGCATCAGAGGTTGGTCATCAGCTCTGAGGAAAGGAATTCGTTCCCGAAACGCGTCAGCCATTTGACCGCACTGTCAGTGAGAACACCTTGCCTGCTGTTGTGGCCATTGTAATTTTTCTATGCTTTTTAGATACATGCTTCGTCTGTGCGTATGTTTTTATTATCTCATTCCTACAATAAACCTTGGATAATGCACTAGGTGTGTGCTCCACCTGTTTTTTCTCTATCCAGTGGCTGATTTCCTCGTCTGAGGAGGGCTGCACCCCTGAAGCATTTCCTTTGGTTGTCGCTGTCCTGGTACCCTTGGCTTCCCTTTTGGCTGTGCATATCCTGAGGCGCTGGAGAGTACATACGATATACTGTATTTAAGTGTCAGAAAAGTATCAGCATCCTTATTTCCTCACTTGTTTCACGTCAGTCACTAAGAAAGCAGTGAGACCCATGGCAGCCATGCAGCTAGCATTTTCATAAGAAGGACAGTAATGACAGACCACATACTTCCTCATGAGAATGACCCCTTAAAGCAGTGGTTCTCAACCTGTGGGTCGCGACCCCTTTGGGGGTCAAACGACCCTTTCACAGGGGTCGCCTAAGACCATCGGAAAACACATATTTCCGATGTGTACAGAGCAGCTACTGTGTAGAAAGCAGCTGCTGTGTTGAAAGCAGCTACTGTGCTGAAAGCAGCTACTGTGTTGAAAGCAGCCGTATTGAAGGTAAAACGAAACCTGAATTATAATTACTGGGTAAAGAATTTTATGGTTGAGGGGTCACCATTACATGAGGAACTGTATTAAAGGGTCGCAGCATTAGGAAGGTTGAGAACCACTGCCTTAACCTCCTTGGCGGTATTCCCGAGTGTAGCTCGGGGTAACATTTCAGTACCAAAAGCGGTAACCCCGAGCTACACTCAGGAATACCATGCGGCGCTGCTCCGGCATGTGTTCTTCACTTACCTTACCCTGCGCTCCCGCGATGTGTCCCCTGCAGCGTCCCCAGCCATCTCCTCCGGCCGATGCCGGCATCCGGCTTCTGTGTCCTGTCCCTGTGACGTCGGGACGTACGGGCGCCGCCGCCGCCGGCGGCGGGAAATTTAAAAATTTAAAAAAATGTCATTTTTTTTTTTTTTCATTTTACACAGTAAAACATTGCTGTTTCAACCTATTTCACATACATTTTGTCCCGAGTGCTTTGTCCTGCACCCTGCCTGCATTTTGTCTGTTCTTTCTGCCTGGAAACTGAGAAATGTCCATGGCGTCCAAAAAGTGTCCCTTTAGGTCAAAAGCGGTTTAGATCAGCTAGAGAACAGCGATAGTAAATCAGAACCACTTACAGAATTGAGTGATAATGATTCGTGGGGGAAATTCGTCATCAGAAACTGAAAACGATTTTGCGACTGAGCTCAGCAATGTGCGAACTTGGCGCTCTATTTCACATTTCAGTGTTTTTGGTTTGATTATATTATTGAATTAAATTTTTTATTATTTTTATATTATTTTTATGATTATTTATTAAATTATAATTTATGATTTTGTGTTTCAAATTTTATCATACCCGGGATGTTTACTAGACTCTTGTTCGGACAGATTTCAGTGAGTTTTTCCTAAAAATTACAGCCTACAATAAAAAAAATACATATTTCCATGCAAAAAAATGGTACCGCTTTCAGCACCAAAAATCTGAAATAATCATACCGCCAGGGAGGTTAAAGGATAAGTTCATCCAGGACTGATATTTTAAGTTGGCTCACTCACTGGCTTCTTTTATCTCTTGGGCACTTCAGTTTTCCCTACCATAGTTCTCCACCATTCCTCATACTAGGACTTTTGCTATATAAGGAAGATTTCTGTTCTGCAACCCATATAATACGAGGGCTGTACTGAAAAAATGGGCGCAACTTTTTTTTATTAGCCTATAAATTAAAATTTTGCATGTTGGTAGAGTAATTCTTCCTCTATAGTAATTCTTCTTCTACTCCTTCTTCTTATATTTCATTACAGGTAAATAATGGATTCCAAGCAGAAGCAACGTGCTGTCATTCAGTTCTTGATGAAGGATGGGTGCAGGCTGTGCAATGTTGATGGTCTCCCACTGTGTGCTTTGTCTTCAATGCTGGTTTTTTCTTCTTTAAACTTCTGCATCCATCTCTGCACATTGCTCTCGTCAATAGTGTCATCTCTAAAAGCATTCTGCAGCCTTCTGTTGATGTCGGATGAGCTGCACACTTCCTTCATCAAGAACTCAATCACAGCAAGGTGCTTCTGCCTGGAATTTTATATTTACCTGCAATGAAAAAGAAGGAAGAGTTACTATAGAGGAAGAGGTTACTCTTATCAACATGTGAAATTTGAGCAGCTTATGCAAGTTAATAAAATAATTATGGCTACTTGTGCATTACTTTTGGTACAGCCCTTGTAAAAAGCATATTAATAATCCAAAAGGGAACGTGAGATCAGCTTGTACTGACCTCAGCATGTAGGATCCCAAGGACCAAGATATTACCACCTTGTCCTTAAGAGGTAAAAGCAGTTGCGAGTTATTGAACTATGAAGTATATACCAAAAACGGAGTTTTTGTATCAGTCGCGCATGGGATGACCCTTTTGGTAATGAATAAGAGCCAAACGAAAAGTGATATGCACAAGCAAAGGAGACAGATGTTATTTCTAATTAACAACATTGTTAGTGACAGACAATTCCTAAGATAGTTCTATGTTGTAGAAGAACCTGTGATTGACCTCTTAGGTCAGGCAATGATTGGTACTAATGTTACTCTTTCTCCTGTCTCCTATAATAGAGGCTTCTCTTCCGTGGTGGCACTGGGGGCCAGTGTAATCTGCAGTAAGATTCCAGGCTTGGCACCCAGACAGAGGACTATCTGTCTCAACAGACCTGATGCTATCATCGTGATCGGAGAAGGAGCTCAGATGGGGATCAATGAGTGTCAGTTTCAGTTCAGACATGGACGCTGGAACTGTTCTGCCCTGGGAGAAAGGACAGTGTTTGGGAAAGAGCTGAAAGTGGGTATGTTACTAATGATTTGATACTGTACAGCTGACATCTCAGTCATTTTCTTACCTCTGAACAATAGCAAAGTTATCTGTCCAAGTCAGCCATCTGCAAAACTGGGTCACGTACTGGGGATTCACTCATCATAGAATCTTCAAGGAGTCATTCACGAAAGTCTTCTTTCTACTTAGTGTGGAAAATTCCACATTTAGAGGTATTTGATCATAACCATTTTTGACTGCAGTTCTTTTGTAATCCTAAAATAAAAATGATCTAATATGAAAAAGATTGCCATAAATTTCACAAATATACTGTATATACTGTATAAACAATGTCCTATGGGTGTATAACACAAGCTCACATGCTGTGAGCTTGGGTTTGGCCATGCAGGGCAAAAAAACAGGTTTGCATCATTGTTGCCCTGCTCTCCTACTTGTTCTCACCTTCCATACACTTCACCGCCACCCATTGCCCTGTCAGACAGGTTGGAGCTTAAGCAGAGCTTAGGCCTCAACCCCATAATGACAAGCTCGAAAGCCTCCTCCACATTCTCACGCAGATGTAGCCATTGCCAACCATGGGAGATGTCACATGCCTCACCAGTGCCAAGTACTGAATATTGTGGGTGGCGGTGAAATGCATTAAAAGTCAGTTTGAGCAGTGACGGCATTAAGCTAAGTGAACCCGTTACTCCCCTGCATGGACAAAGCAGAGGTCTACTTTGCAATATTTAGAACTTAAACTTAATCTTTGATAAGAATAAAGGTCAGCCATATACACTACAAGGCAGTTTTACTACAGAATCTTGCTTCCCTTTGTTCTGTAGATGTTATTCACAGGCTTTCCTAGTGGAAAATGTAGCTCAGCTCCATCCATAACATGACCTTGGTTTTGAAAAGAGTAGGAAAGAACTCTGAGGTTTTGTATTTGAGTCCTAGTCCAGGGGCGGACTGACAACTCATGGGGCCCCCGGGCAATAGGGGATCATTGGGCCCCTGTGTCCTTGCCCTATGAAAAAGTTACCAGGGGCATCTCATGGGGCCCCCTACTGACCCCTGGGCCCTCGGGCAGTGCCCGAGTTTCCAAATGGTCAGTCCGCCCCTGAGTCCTAATTGTAGCACTCCCCATTCTAGCCAAAACTGAGGACAAAGAGGATTATTTTACTAAAACTGGAGAGTGCAAAATCTGGTGCAGCTCTGCATAGAAACCAATCAGCTTCCAATTTTTATCTTCAAAGTTTAATTGAACAAGCTGAAGTTAGAAGCTGATTGGCTACCGCGTACAGCTGCACCTGATTCTGAGTGCATCGGTTTTAGTAAAACTCCCACAAGGTTTTTATGGAAGTCAGGATTTAAAGCCCCAACTCCAGCCAAGAGTAGGGAAGAGTTAACATTTCTGTTTTTATTCATGTCTGTGACTCCATTGGGGAGCTTTTCATTCATTTTTTGTCCCTTCAAGACCTGTGGAAGAAATGAAAGGCACAAACAGAGCAGCAACACTTATCCTTTGTTCCAGTTTGTGTACATGATTTTAAAGGGTCTGTTTATCCTAAAATAATACTTTACCTTTATGTAGATTTTAGGAATTAAAACAGCATGACAGTTTCTTCTGCTTTTCAGGGACTTTAGTGGTGAAATCTCCCTGACTGAGTTCCTTGGTCTGCACACCTATTACGACCAATATGGAAGATATACAGTGCATTCATAAAGTATTCAGACCAACTTCATTTTCTCAATTGTGTTATGTTGCAGCCTGATATTACAATTCTTTAAATTCATTTTTTCTTATTAATCCAATGTTAGTGAATTTATTAAAAAGAAAAAAACTGAATTATCACATTTACTTAAGTATTCAGACCCTTTACTCAGTACTTTGTTGAAGCACCTTTAGCAGCAATTACAGCCTTGAGTCTTTTTGGGTATGATGCAACTAGCTTTGTAGACCTGGATTGGGGGATTTTCAGCCATTCTTGTTTGCAAATCCTCTCAAGCTCAGTCGCGTTGGATGGGGACCGTCAGTGGACAGCCATTGTCAGGTCTCTCCAGAGATGTTCAATAGGGTTCAAGTGAGGGCTCTAGCTGGGCCACTCTAGGACATTCACAGTGTTGTCCCTAAGCCACTCCTGTGTTGTCTTGGCCTAGGATTGTTGTCATGTTAGAAGGTGAACCTTTGGCCCAGAGGTCCTGAGCGCTGTGGAACAGGTTTTCATTGAATATATCTCTGTACTCTACTCCATTCAGCTCTCAACCTTGACCAGTCTCACTATTCCTGCTGCTTTAAAATGCACTCACAGCATGATGCTGCCACATCACTATGCTTCATTGTTAGGATGGTATTGGGCAGGTGACGAGCAGTGCCTGGTCTCCTCCAGGGATAACATTTAGAATTAAGGCCAGATGGTTCAATTTTGGTTTCATCAGACCAAAGAATCTTGTTCCTCATAGTCTTAGAGTCCTTTAGGTGCTTTTTTGCAAACTCCAAGCAGGTTTTCATGTGTTTTGCACTGAGGAGAAACTTCCGCCTAGCCACTCTGCCATAAAGCCTAGATGGGTGGAGGGCTGCAGTGGTGGTTGTCCTTCTGGAACTTTGCCCCATCTCCACACAACATCTCTGGAGCATGGTCAGAGTAAACATTGGGTTCTTGGTCACCTCTGTTACTAAGGCCCTTCTCCCCCAATTGCTCAGTTTGGCCGGATGACCAGCTCTTAGAAGAGTCCTGGTTGTGCCAGACATCTTCTATTTGAGAATTATAGAGGCCACTGTGCTCTTGGGAACCTTCAGTGCAGCAGAATTTTTTGCAGCCTTCCACAGATCTGTGCCTTGCAATAATCCTGACTCTGAATTCTGCAGGGAGTTGCTTCAACCTCTTCTTTTGCTCTGATAAAGTGGGGTTTATTTACTAAAGCCGGAAAGTGCAATATCAGGCTCACTTCTGCATAGAAACCAATCAGCTTCTAACCTCAGCTTGTTCAATTAAGCTTGGGCAATAAAACCTGGGAGCTGATTGACTTCTATGCAGATGTGAACCTGATTTTGCACTCTCCAGCTTTAGTAAATAAACCTCAATATGTATTGTCAGCACCTCCAGTGAAGGTGTAGAAACATCTCAGCAACAATCAAGAGAAATGTGCGGCACTTGAGCTAAATTTCAGGTGTTGCAAAGGGTCTGAATACCTATGCCAATGTGATGTTTCCGTTTTTCCTTTTTCATACATTTTAAAGCATTTCTAAAGTTCTGTTTTCACTTTGTCTTTATGGGGTACTGAGTGTATGCCAATGAGGAAAAAAATTAACTTAACCACTAGCCTACAGGGCACTTATACCCCTTTCCTGCCCAGGTCAATTTCCAGCTTTCAGCACTGTCACACTTTGAATGACAATTGCGCGGTCATGCAACATTGTACCCATATGAATTTTTTATCATTTTTGTGAGACAGATAGAGCTTTCTTTTGGTGGTATTTAATCACCTCTGGGATTTTTATTTTTTCTTAAACAAACCAAAAACCACTGAAAATTTTGAAAAAAAAAACGTTTTTTTGTTATACAATTTTGTAAATAAGTTATTTTTCTCCTTCATTGATGTGCGCTAATGAGGCTGCACTGATGGGCACTGATAGGCTGCATTGATGGACCCTGATAGGTGGCACTGATGGGCACCGATGAGAAGGCACTGGTAGGTTGCACTGATGGGCATTGACAGGCATCACTGATGGGCACTGAAAGGCAGCACTGATAGGCGGCACTGATAGGCAGCACTGATAGGCGGCACTGACTGGCACTGATAGGTGGCACTGACTGGCACTGATAGGCGGCACTGACTGGCACTGACTGGCATTGATATGCGACACTGGCACTGATAGGTGACACTGACTGGCACTGTCAGGCAGCACTGACATGGCACTGTCAGGCGGCACTGACTGGCACTGTCAGACGGCACTGACTGGCACTGATAGGCGGCACTGACTGGCACTGACTGGCACTGATATGCGACACTGGCACTGATAGGTGACACTGACTGGCACTGTCAGGCAGCACTGACTGGCACTGTTAGGCGGCACTGACTGGCACTGTTAGGCGGCACTGACTGGCACTGATAGGCGGCACTGACTGGCACTGACTGGCACTGATAGGCGGCACTGACTGGCACTTATAGGCGGCACTGACTGGCACTAATAGGTGGCACTGACTGGCACTGCTAGGCAGCACTGACTGGCACTGTTAGGCGGCACTGACTGGCACTGATAGGCGACACTGACTGGCACTGATAGGCACTGTTAGGCGGCACTGACTGGCACTGTTAGGCGGCACTGACTGGCACTGTTAGGCGGCAATGACTGGCACTGATAGGCGGCACTGACTGGCACTGATAGGCGGCACTGACTGGCACTGACTGGCACTGATAGGCGACACTGACTGGCACTAATAGGTGGCACTGAATGGCAGCACTGATAGGTGGCACTGACTGGCACTGATGGGTGACATTGAAAGGCAGCTCAGATGAGCACTGATATGTGGCATTGATGTGCACTGGTATGCACTGATATGTGGCATTGATGTGGCACTGATGGGCACTGGTACGTGGCACTGATGGGCACTGGCACTGATGAGCACTGACAGGTGGCACTTCTGGGGCCACACTGATCATCAGGGCACACTGATCATCAGTGCCCTGATGATCAGTGTACATGTCCCCTCTGCGGAAAGCCGATTACCGGCTCTCCTGTCCTCTCGAGCTGTCAGCGTGACAGCTTGAGAGGAGAGAAATGCCGAACCGGCATTTCTTTGTTTCCATGTGATCAGCTGTGATTGGACACAGCTGATCACATGACCGAGCCGACATCTTCGGCTCTTTCCGTGATCCGCTGTGTCCGTGGGACACAGCGGACCGGCGATCGCCGCGCTGCGCGTTCCCTGAGCCACGCATGCGCAGTGAGAATGGTAGGACATCATATGACATCCTATCAGAACGAGAGAACCACCTTGCGCCCGTCATTGTACTATAGGGTGGGCGGAAGGTGGTTAAACAACTGTAGTAGGCTTCAACATAACAAAATTTAAAAAATGAAGGTAGCCTGAATACTTTATTAATGAACTGTAAATGAAATCCTACTTCCAGTTGAAACCATGTGAACTTTTTATTATCAATGCACATGGGGGAGCTACCCAAAGCTGGGCATGACCTCCAAAAATGCCATGTAGACAAGAAGCAGAGTCTGGAACTTTGGTTGGGAGATCTCACTGGTTGGAATTTCTTTTATAAGATAGGGCATTTTGAGTCAAACAGGCTCTACATATAATCAAAATATAACATTTGGATGAACTTGCCTTTTAGGTCTCATGCACATGGGCGCCTGGGACCATATAGGGTAAGGTTTGGGTGTATTTCTCTGCATAGGAGCCACAGATGCTCTGTACAGCTGCCCATAAAAATCATTACCTGTACGTGTATGCCCATATGCATGTACTGGTCTATACCTGCATACAGCCATTGATTTGTATGTGTGGCTGTACGCAGCAACTGTGACTCCTGGGTGTAGAAATGCATCCATATCTTATGTCACACAGCACAGAGTACCTGCGTCCATGAGGTTTTAATGTTTACGTAATTTATTTTCTCTTATTTGCCCCCCTTTAGTCTGTGTATATATATATACCATTGAAAGAGTTGTATTACATTTGTTCAACAAGTGTGAAAAAGGTAGCTGTTCATCCATCCTGAAATCTTGTGAACTGATACTTGTTCTCTTTTTATCTGAACTGTTATCAGTCAGCATTGTTCCCTGCTATCTCCATAGGCTACAAAACACCTCCCACTGTGATGGAGAAGAGAGGGAGTTTTTATGTAGTCTCAACATTGTGTTATGTAGTCCTACACTGACACTAACAGTCCTATTCTAGGGTGACAAAACTGCTCAGTATGGTTTTCACTCTAGGGCAGGAATTGTGGTAATGGCAGGATTAGCAGATGAACATAAAAGAAAAAAAAATGTGAAAAAAGAAAAACTACAGATTTTTTATTTTTTAATTTAGGTATGCTTTAAATTCTGCCACCTCCCAGGCCTATCAGAGCTAACTGCCTGGAGATGGACATTCCGGTCATTTTAACATTCAGTTTAAAAGTTATTATTATTATATTATATTTTACAGGATTTATATAACAGTTTTCTCAGCACTTTACAATATAACGGGAGACAATACAGTGACACAGTTAAATACAAGAGGGTTAGGAGGGCCCTGCTCCTTGGAGCTTACAATCTAAGAGGGAGGGGCTGGTGGTACAAAAGGTAATAACTGTGGGGGATGAACTGATAGGAGGAATAGAAGATTCAGTGTTTAGCTGAAGGCAGGATAGGCTTCCCTGAAGAGATAGGTTTTCAGAGATCGCCTAAAAGTGGGAAGAGTAGGCGATGGTCAGAAAGATTGGGGTAGAGAGTTCCAAGGGATGGGGGAGGCTCTGGAGAAGTCCTGGAGACAAGCATGGGAGGAAGAGACAAGGGAGCTAGAGTGCAGGAGCTCGTGGGAAGAGCAGAGAGGACAGTTTGGGTGATATTTGGAGACAATATTGGTGATGTAATTTGGGGCAGAGTTAATAATAAGTTTATATGTTATTAATGTTTTTAATTTTATTCGTTGGGCAATGGGAAGCCAGTGTAGGGATTGGCAGAGAGAGATGGCAGATATGGAACGGTTGGTAAGGTGGATGAGTCTGGCAGTAGCATTCATAATAGACTGAAGAGGGGATAGCCTGCGATTAGGTAGGCCAATGAGGAGTTACAATAGTCAAGACGAGATAACAAGGGAGTGAATAAGTTGCTGGTTTCCGAGGTTTGGAACGGTCGTATTTTGGAGATGTTGCGGAGGTGAAGTCTACAAGATTTGGACAGTGATTTGAATTTGGGGCTGAAAGGACAGATGGGAGTCCAGGATTACACCCTGGCATGAGGGGATGGACTGATGGTTGTATTATCGATCTTGATGGAGAAGTCAGGGGGGGGGGGGGGGCATGGGCTGGAGGGAATAGTATGAGCTCCGTTTTAGAAAGATTTCGTTTGAGGAAGTGGAGTGACATCCATGCTGATATGTCACGTAGTAGGTTAGTAATGCGAAAGGAGACTGAAGGGGTGATGTGAGGAGTAGAAAGATAGATTTGTGTGTCATCAGCATAGAGATGGTACTTAAAGCCATGGGAGTTTATCAAGTGAGCAAGGGAGGAGGTGTAGATGGAGAAGAGAAGGGGTCCAATGACAGAACCTTGAGGGACCCCTACAGAAAGAGGATGTGGAGAGGAGGAGACAGTTATAGGTAACGCTGAAGGAGCGCTGCAATAGGTAGGAGGAGAACCAGGAGAGAGCAGAGTGGAGTTTTTTGAGGAAGAGGGGATGGTCAACAGTATCAGAAGTACCACAGAGGTCAAGTAGTAAGAGTATGGAGTAGTGGCTATTGGTTTTAATAGTTAGTAATGTAATGTAACTTCCAAACAAAAACCATTTACACTGTCCAAAATCATGTTTGTTCTGCTCCTTTATATTTTGTAGTGACTGTGGTAGAAAACGAACATCAATTTGGCCTCACTAATGATTAGAAAATTGAATGAACGTTTTTAAAGCAAATTCTCCATTGAAATTCTATACATGTATGGCCAGCATTAGTTATTATTTGGACAAATAATCTTGTAACTTTTTATGATAATTGTGGAAAAAATTATTTGGTATAAACAAATCTCTTTGCATTAACGATCAGACGGAGAGGACTGGCAGAGACATCTTTCAAATTGGGTTCTTTAGGTGATATTCATCTATATTAATTTACTGCAGATCTCTCATTATTTCCCATTCATCTTATTGTATTTGATCTCTTTCTGTACTATAGAGTCCATCCAATCCATTCAATCTCAAAGCATCAGGATGGCATATTTTAACTTTCTTTGTCCTGCAATTTTTCACGCATTTTTTGCGTGTTAATAAGTCTTTGAGTTTCTCAATTGACTCATCTCCATTGACAACCTCTAAAAACCCTTAAAGGGTCTTATTATCACCCACCTTTCATTCTGTGACAGCTCTCATGGTTTTACAAAGGGTGTTCAGTTAAGCATAATATCCATACATGTTAAAGACACCACAATACGATCTTGTTTGAGTGACTTTAGAAAATACAGTTAGCCTTGCTCTTAACTATGTTTTTACAAGTGTGGCCTTTTTGTGTCTGGGGAACCCAGGTTTCTCCCACGGTCCAAAAACCATGCTAGTTGGTTAATTAGTATCTGACAAGAATTTGCATGTTTGTGCGTGTGTATGCATATGCTTGCAAGTTGGCCTATTGTATCAAAGCTGAAATACCAGTAGACCTATAGTGGAAACCCTCTCATTGTTCTATCCACAAATTAATGTGTTAATATATCCATATAAATGTAGCACCCTCCTAGTAAGGTTGCTAGGATGTTAGGCCAATTTAGTCCTCTTTTGGCGCCTCTGTATTCAATGGAGAGGTGGTTAATTTCTTTTAGCTGCTCTGGATTTCACAGGCTGCAAGTTTAATTGCTCTTCCCTGCCTTCTAGAAAGTTCTGGAACATAAAAGTGGAGCAAGACAAATAGGCAACATGAATATTTATGGTGCTGCAACTAATTCCTGGGGAGGTGTGCCTGGAAGGTGGCTGAGGAGCACATAAATAGTCCAAGCTATAAAACGGCAAGGGCCTCCTGTCTAAGGGATTTCACCTGTTTAGGTGCAGAGTGGCTATCCTCTACCCCAAGTTGTACTCTGAATTAGGGCCAAGTAGTTCCTCTCCTCGGGGGTTCATATCTTTGACCTGCCTTAGTCTCTCATGGGAGAATCATGCTCTGAACTGGGGCCATGCAGTACCCATGCTGAGAGGTTCATATCTCTGGCCTTCTCTAAACTTTCAGGGGAGGATTGTACTGGGCAGAAGATCAGTTCTGAAGTTTGTAACATTGAGAAGTGTGTCCTTCTGTTTTTGTTAGTGATCCTGGAATACCCCATACTATCCTACACCCCATCCACGTTAATCACAAAGACATCCCTTAGACTGCTTTCTGTGTGTGCCTGAACCGTGCTTTGGGTGTTTGGCAGCCTTGGAACTAGCAAAGGAAGAACTCTGGTCACCATCGTCATCTATACTGTTAGGTAGTGTACAGTGACTGTGCTTTTTACCATCATCAGCCAAGGGCCCTTTTGATGGTAGCGCCACATAATCTAAGACAGCCTTTCTAAACATTTTTAACATGGAGGAACCCTCAAAATAATTTTCAAGTCTCAGGTACTTGTCATCATGTCCTTTGCAGACTGGATATGAATTGGAGGGACTGGTTGACTATCAGCAGCTGGTGCACTTGCAGTGTTCTGATGAGAAAAGTTGCAGTGTCTGCATCCCTTTAGAAGCCTTTACCTTTGGATAGTATCTCACCAAAGCTAAAATTCCTATTGCAGAGGATGCCTAAAATCTGAGTGCAGACTTCTGTGAAAATCAGTGAGCCAATCACCAAAGAAGGTAATGACATTTTTCGGGGAGTTCTATACACCAGCTGTGTACAGAACACCTCCAGGTTGCCGAATTGCATTGCATTCTACAGGAAACTACAGCAGCTGCAAATTGAAAAAGAGAGGTCATTTTTAATACCATTAAAATACAATATGGCTTGTCCAGCAATTGTATATACTATATTATTATTCATTTTTTTCCCATGAAAATGGAATTATCTTTAAACATACCCACAGACATTAGAGAACATACAATCAATTCGGCCAATTGCAGTCCTATCAGGGAATGTTCATAGAATGTTTGTAGGCACTCCTATGATTGACATGAAAGTGGTGGGGGAGCAAGCTTTGTCAACATCAGGAGTGATGGCTGTAACAGCAGGGCTTTGAAGAGTGCTGCAGGTACATTCATACATCTCTTTTAAGTGATACGTTATGTTTGTTCTCCAAAATTAGAATTTACCAGGAGTGATGTTAAAAGGGAAATATGCAGCTGCAGTGCTCTGTTCTAAAATGGAACCCTTATAGTGGAGTGTCTCTGAGTTAGAACAACATGGGAATTTCATGGAAATATCCTTTAAATTCATTGTTCATGCCTATCTTATTTTTTATTTTTAAATAACAAACTTGTCATACTTACATGCTCTGTGCAATGGTTTTGCACAGAACAGCCCTGATCTTTCTCTTCTCTGGTCCTCTGCCGACACTCCTGGCTCCTCCTCCAGCACTCCTGGCTCCACCTCTATTTTGAATGCCCCATAAGTAGCTGCTTGCTATGAGGGCACTTGTGTGGGCTTTCTCCCAAGCTGGCTCTGTGTGTCCATTGAAAAACAGAGGGGAGCTTGGACCCAGCCCCACTCCCTCCTCACTGGCTGTGATTGACAGTAGCAGGAACCTATGGCTCTCACTGCTGTCTCTGAGCCAGTGAGGAGGAGAGAGCCATCACTGAATCGAGATCAGACTGGGTAAGTGTAAGGGAGGCTGGGGGAGCTGCATGCAGAAGGTTTTTTTACCTTAATGCATAGAATGCATTAAGGTAAAAAAACCTTCTGCCTTTGCAACTACTTTAATGGTGTTATGGTGAGAGTCCCCAAGAGATGGCACTCTCTCTCTCCACAAAACTAATATATTTAATTTGTTACATACTACTCTGAGGTCCTGGTGCATGCTTATATGCCCTAGACTGTGTTCTATCTGGGGGCCCCTCTTCTTACCTTTAAAGTCTCATTTATAGATAATGAACTTTTTTGCCTCAGACTTGCTGTGGCAACTCCTTTGCTACACTTGGAATTCCTACCCAAGCCTACTGAGGCAGAAGATGCAGGATGATTGTTGATCAAACAAATATTCTTGGGTCTGAGAATAAACTAAAGCTTTCCATAACCTAGAGTTAGAGATATCCATAGTACCATCATTGACTATACAAATTTCATATGAAAGTTATTTGATTGCCATGATAATGATGGACTTTTTTTTTCACTTAATATCAACTAATATTTGAATGGGACTTATTGATATTATTATTATTATTATACAGTATTTATATAGCGCCAAAGGGTATGCTCAGCGCTGTACAGTAGCAAGGGGGACAGAACATGAGGCAAGACAGTAAAAATACAATACACAAAGGGGTTCGAGGGCCCTGCTCTTTCGAGCTTACAATCTAGGATGTTGGACATTATTTGTATTTTCTTGTGTTGTCTATTTATACTTTTTTTTAAATAATATTCTACCAGAGTATGGCTAGTAAAGTAGAATTAACCAATTCCCACCGGAGTTACACATTAATGCATTCTCTTGGTGAGTGGGCTTTAATGCAGAGAGGCCGCATATATGCATCCCTATGTAAACATTTTCCTGGGCTGAGAGCGCATTCCCAGCACAGTAAGCGGTGAGTACCGGAAAGTGTCTGATGCATACTTGTGATCAGTGTGATTCTTGTGATAGTGTGACCACCTTGACTCCCAATCACAGAGGTCACATGATCGGAATGGCATTTAGAAATTCTTAAAGGCTGAGAGGTGGGGGAAGGGGTTAAAGATAAAACTTTTTTTTTTAATTATTTCAGACAAAGTTACAAAGGGTTATAACCTCTGACCGTTTCTTTTTTGCCAATGATATACAGGACAAATAGAGAGTGAATTTCCCTAACTGGGAAACAGACCGCATTAATAAAACCCTGAAAGGGTTCTAATCCGTCTCCATGTATCCAAAACTAAAAGTTTTGCCTTTAAACTTTAAGAACAGCAGATAGGTGCTGACTTTGGTATATACCAGAAATGGATAGTCAATAGAATTTGCATTTTATAATAAGGAGCTAGGAAGATGCGTGAGGTTTGCTTTCCATTACCGCTGATTTATGTCAACCAATTATCATCAAGTTTACTCTTTTCCTATTAACAATATAAGTTTCTATTGCCATAATTTTGTTATTTGCAAAATGTTTTCCCCTGTATAAAATGTTCTTTGGATTCCCGTGGTTATTATCCTAAAGTTTTGTTTATTTTATCTTGCAAAAGTATTTTTGTTAAACCAAGTTGTCCATTGGCTTCTACACCAATTATGATATTCAAGGTGCAGAAATAAAACGATATTAAACCCAAAAGCAAACTTATTATTATTATGCAGCTTACCAATTCTTAGATGTGATGGTTGCATTCAGTTTCTATCTTTGGCTTTCTCTTCTATTCTCATCTGGTGATCCAGCCAGTAAGTTTGTTTTTCAAAGGCTCTCAAACAGAATGTATCAGTTTCAAGGATGAGACAAACCAATAAACACTAACAGGGGTGCTTACAATGACCAGTTTTATTTATTCATGTAAAACCATTATCCCAAATAGAAAAACTGTTTTCTGTAACTGATTATTAAGTATACGCGGATGTTTGGCTTAATTTTGTTAGTGTATTTAAATCTGCTACTGCATCTAACGCTCCCCTCCTCCCAGAATGAGAATGCTGATGTCCAAAGGTGCCCTCTGTGCTCATTCATCGAGAGTGGGAGAATTCTAATACAGGTGGTGTGTTACAGATCACCAGCTGAAAACAAAGGGGGAAAAGCCTTAAAAAAGAAAACCAATGCAGCCACCACATCTAATGATTGGTAAGGTGCAATATATTACATTTTATGTCTGAGGTTTAATACTGCTTTAAAGTATGTGTAAACCAATGCATAAAATCATATTTTCAACATGGTCATGTCATTTGAAAAGTACTTTTTAAAATGTTCAAATCTCCAGCTTTTATTGAAATAATACCTGGTGATCCTACTAATCTGCTCCTTGCATTTTCTGTTATAGCATGATGCTCTGTCTCTGTCTTCCTGTTGTGCTCCTGTGTTGTCACCCTGTCCTGTGGACTGTCGATGGAGATATTAGTCTTTCATCAAACATTACTCAGGCTGTTCAGTCCACTGTTGTCACTGCCCTATGGAGCGGTTCACCCCAGGAATGTCATAGGAGCGCGCTGTGTGTTCCTGTGCAATTCACATGCAGTTCTGTGTGGTGTGATTTCAGCCCATTCATTTTGAATGGGCTGAAATCACACTGCACCAAAGTGGTGCATGAGCTACTTTTGGAAACTCACTGCAATCAGATTTCATGGTACGTCTCTAGCATGCAATCCGATGCAGGTAAATACACTGCCTTTGTGACCTGTGTTTGGGGCGTCATCAACTTAATATTGACACCCGCCGCAGATGCTAACTGCAGTGCATTTTGAATGCGGTGCTGGAAATGCCCACACTCTCTTGGTGTCAGGAAAACTTGTCAGAAGTGGTTTATGCTGATAGCAGAGGAGTGAAGCAACTTACTGCTGTTAAAACCAGAGTAACACAAGCCTTGTTATATGCAAAAGTGGAAGCCACAATTTTAGATACAATCCCTAAATTCTTGAATGTTTGGAACCCCTGGGTTGAGTGTTTTCTTCCGCCATATTTTGGCGAATCACCTCTCCTCCCTTGATATGTAACCTACACCCTTTGAGCACTATTCCTGAACCACCTCATACAATACACTGGTATCACCACACCTTTCCCTACCATTCGTGGAGTCATTACTGTCGCTCTCCATTCCCCCCCCCCCCTTTTTTCAACCCCCTCTGATTTTCCATAACTTTTCACATTGCTCCAGAGAGTCATTACCCCAACTGATCAAATTTAACAATATTATCTCATCTTTCGTTAAAAACCTTTGCCCATGTGATACCATTAGGAATGCTGCATTGTTTCCTTGATTCTTCTTTCCCCGTCATTATAAAGACATTGACACTGTGACCTTTATTCCTTATGATCTGCTGTTAGCATAATGCCTAATGCATACTGGTATTGTCTCTCTACCCTTGTTACATTGTTATGCTGTTAATAAAATGTTTGAACAAGAGGAGTGAAGCAATAGACAGAAATGACGCTTAGGTGCCCTTTTATGAAACAAAGATCAGCGGCAATCCTGAGGATCGTTGCTGATCTCCGATCATTAGTGGTTTAGGAAATAGAGATGATCAGCGGAGAACATGTTCTCCTCTCATCATCTCAGCACACAGACTGTCAGTGTATGAAGGAGCGATGTCAGCCCTTCACTGGTGATGTGTTCTCCATCCAGATTCTCCAGTCCAGAGGTGGAGAATCGGGGGAACCACAAATGAAGCAGCGGTAATTTACCGCTGCTTAGTAAACGGTGTTTGTCTGATCTCTTACTGTAATCTCGTGAGATTATAGTAACAACAGCCGTTTTCCAGCGTTCAAAGCGTTTGTAGATTGCTTCTCTCCTCATTCGGAGAAGTGATCTACACCGCTTCATAAAAAGGCATTCAGAGGAGAACTGTCTCCTCCGAGCATGCCGGAGAACTGAGCAGCGGTCATTTACTGCTGCATGATAAAAGGACACCTATGTGCTCTGGATAGAGACAAGTGCACACTATAGAGGGATATGCTTTGTTCATATTTCATGGCTGAGGTTTACAACCACTTTAACATGTTTCTAAACGCAAGAACAAAAATGTAATATAATGTAGTTTACCAATCCTTAGATGTAGTGACTGCGTTCATTTTCTTTTTTTTTTTCTTATTTATTTTTACCTGGTAATCCTACCAGTAATACATTCTGGGGGGGAGGCGCTCAGTCTCTGTACTGTATTTATGCAGAAGCAGTGTTGTCACCCTAGGACAGGAAGTGTGTTAAGATGGAACTCCTCCCTCTCTTCTCAGTGTTCTGTAGTTCTAACACATTTCCTGAGATAACAATGCAGAGTGCACAGGATATTCTGCCACCCCCTCCACTGGCTTCCAATTGCCCAACGGATAAAATTCAAAACACTAACACTGACGTATAAAGCCGTTCATAACACTGCCCCTAATTACATCACCGACCTTGTCTCTAAATACTACCCAAACCGTACTCTCCGCTCCTCGCAAGACCTCCTACTCTCTAGCTCCCTTGTCTCCTCCTCCCATGCTCGTCTCCAGAATTTCTCAAGGGCTTCACCCATCCTCTGGAACTCCCTACCCCAAGCTATCAGGCTATCGCCTACTCTGCTCACCTTTAGTTGCACTCTGAAAACCCATCTCTTCAGGAAGCCTACCCCGCCCCCAGCTAATACTGGAATCCACTACTCCAACCACTCCATCCCCCACAGCTAATTACCTCTTGTACCAATATCCCCTCCCTCCTAGATTGTAAGCTTCAAGGAGCAGGGCCCTTTAATCCCTCTTGTATTGAACTGTATTGTTACTGTATTGTCTCCCTCCATAATGTAAAGCGCTGAGCAAACTGTTGGCGCTATATAAGTCCTGTATAATAATAATAAGTTCACTGGATTTCTGGCAGTGATCCACCCAGATGACATCACTGCCACAAACTCTACACTCCACCTAGTGGCCAATAAGGAATATTCCCCAAGTGGAGCACACCACCAGCTAATACTAGACGATTCATGACTGTCCTTTGAACAACCACATCCGGCGCCTCTGCCAATCAAACAAATGTTGGGCTTTTTTTGCGTTGACTCTGCTTACCAATTAACAATTAATGGCATCTCGTGTGTCAGCATGTGTCACTGCGGGTCAGGAACACACATGATTTTGCAGAGATGTGAACCTAGGGTAAGACTTGCACTCACATTGAACATCATTATATTTTTATAACGTTAACACCCATATTTGTGAATGTTTTCTTCCCAAAGCCAATTACGTATTATAAGAAGAGTACAAGGGATTCTTGATGGGGGGGTTGCCTTGCAAGCCTTTAGAAGTGAGAATTCCCAAGACTTTGACACCACCGTTTGTTCTGCCTCATTTCATCTTCTGAGAAAATGACACCTGGGCCTCTTCTCTTTAAGCTTTGATGCTGTCTTCTCTGGGATGAAATGCTTCATTTTCTTTGAGTTAAAGAAGCCAAACATTTCTTTTAAGAGTGTTTCTGTATGGCATAATGAGCCATGGTCAGTCAGTGAAATAGATTGAGATAGAGCATTGTGATCTGTGCAAAGCTGTTGTCATTACATTTCCCAAATTTTTAAATGCCATTCCACTTTCCCATCTTCTCTTTTGAAATGTATTATGGAAGGATGGCTATGCATGGGTCACTAGAGATACAATGTGGTAACCTTGTCTTTGCTTTTTTTTTCTAAGAGGGTTTTTTTTGTTGACAACTTTGATTTAGTAGTAAACGTGTGCCATTCACTGAACAGTAGAATACAGAAATGAAAAACAATGGATTGAATACAAATAGCTTCCTGTGAGATGTTGCAATATTCACTTTCAACCCAGAACTCCCCTGCAGTACTTTTGTTTGTCACAAGATGTCCTCAGTCCAATGTACAGCATCATTCAGCCTACTTCCTCTGAGCCCAGACTGTCTTGGACCTGCTCCAGTTTGCTACTGGACATTGAAAGCTGAAGAAGAACATTCTCTGCTCACCTCTCTGCCCTCGCATCATATCAGAATGCTCCTTGTCAGTACTTGAACCGATTGGCTTCTTCTGCTGCTTTTTTTTCCCTTGTTGAACAGGGACTATAAGAATGGTAGCAGGCCAAATGTAGGTACTTGCAGTGCTTGCATTTAAAAAATTGTATTAATGTTTGCAGAGCTGCTTACACTTGTGTCTATTATTGACTTAGAGTTCAGCCTCAAAAGGTTAGTTCACCTGTAGAATACCATTGCCTATGCATAGCAGTGTCCTCAGTACATTAAAAATACTACTTCTAATACTAGGGTTTGAAAAAGATGCTTCAATGTTATACCTGTAGGCCATGCATAACCTTTCCCAAACCTGTCCAATTAACTCCTAGGTAGGAAAGGGCTGTTCCTTCCACAGACAATTTCACAAATGAGGGTGTGCTAGCGACACAGAACAAGATTTAGGACCTAAAGATAGCAATTATAGAGTTAGTAAATGCAAGTCTAATTTGCTGCCCTTATTATGGTTCAAAAAGCATGCACTTTAAAGAACCTAACTACCAAAGATTTTTTGAAAAGTGACAGGCATCACTGCATTTTCTCTGGTGATGTTTAATTAAATGACAAATACCGGGCATGTTTTGTGCTGTGCTATGTAAATATGTATCAAAAAAAGTGATTGTAAATGTGTTTTTTATATATATATATATATATATATATATTTATTTATTTTTATTTTTTTCTTTTAAATAACAAACAGGTTTATACTTGCGTGCTCTGTGCAATGGTTTTGCACAGAGCAGCCCCAATCCTCCTCTTTTTGGGTCCCTTTCTGGCAGTTCTGGCTTCTCCTTTTCTTGGTGTGCCACCATAGAAAGTCACTTCCTATGGGGGCACACCTGCGGGCTCACTCCCAAGCTACCCTGCTTGTGTCTGTAGACACAAACAGGGTGGCTTGGCCTTGCCCCCTTGTCACAGGATATGACTGACAGTAGCAGAAGCCAATGGCTCCTGCTGTTATCATCCAAACCTGTGAGAACAGAGTGAGGGGGGAGAGCCGCCGCAGACGAGCACGGCTTGGGAGGGCTCAAGTAAGAATAAAGGGGATCGGTGAGGGGACATTCTGCTACCTAAGCATTTTTTCCCGTAATGCAAAGAACACATTAAGGTAAAACATGTTAAGGCTTTACAACCACGCTAACATGCTGGTCATGGCAACAGAAATATGCTTTTCATAGTTGTGGTCATGCAGTCAGTTGCCAGTCTTGATCAATCATGTCTCCCATACACATTCTCCAGACCAAAAAATGCAACTATGGATCATATTGATTTACTGTTGTTGGTATTCAATGAATAATATGAAAACTGGGTTTTGTGTCTTTCTAAAGGTGTCACGGTGACCAGCACCACCCCCATATTTTGTACTGTGTCACAAAGGGCAAAAACGTCAGAAAATATAACTACTGATCACACTGGTTTACTGTTGTTATTCAATGTACAGTATAGTATACCAAGTGAGTTTTGTGTCTTCTTCTTCTTTGTGTCCCAGTGACAAGCACCACCTCTGTGTTTTTTACTGGTGTCACAGGGGCAAAAACTCCAGCACATTTCCCAGTCAGGACATAAAAAGGCTTAAAGGGTTGGTTCACCTTTTCAGAAAGTGAAAAGGTGAACCACCTTACACCCTCCCCACCCCCGAATCCCCGATGTACTTACCTCCATAGGTGATGAGTTGGCAGTGCACACACAGCCGCTGTAGCTTTTCCCCCTCTTGTTCAGATGCTCTGTGCCGACGTTCTGCGATAAATCAGAATCACTCTGTCCCAACCCTTATGTCAGGAAAATAGGAAACATTACATGTCACTATAATCTATTCTTCTTTTTATGAGTCAGTTGATTGAGTTGTAGTCTGCTTTTTACCTGTTCGTGTGTTTTACATTTCTGTGCTAAAAGAAGTTTATTTTTTACAGAAGTAAGTAGCTCAGGGAGAATGGGTCAAAAAGGGTTGACTCATCCCTTATAAGACATCTCTTTAAAATCTCTTTTCAGTAAGACAATGAGCCACAAAGCATTCAGTGTCTACTGAGCTGTTCATTTAGCTAACCCATACTGCTCTGGGAATCCTTTTCTGTGTTTTAGAGATTTACCTGCAAAAACTTTTTAAAAATGGTAAAATATATTGAATAACAGTTTAAAATGAATAAACGTAAAAGTATGATACAAAAAAATGTTTTTCTTCTACCTCACTGATTTGAAAAGTGGGAGCATTTGAGAAGTTACCTCAACACATTATATTTCTCTTGCTTCCTTTCAACTGCAGTGCCATAAGTACCCAAAAGATAATGCTGGAAGCAGCACTGGAGTCAAGAATGGTTAAAAAAAAAAATCTGAAGAATATATTTAAAAAATATAATTTTTAAATATATTCTTCATTTTTTTTAACATATAAAAGTCATTTTAACATATATTTTTACATATATTTATAAATGCATTCCAAAAATGTAGATTTGTATTTTTAAAGACATACAGTATATTTGAAATGTATTTTTAAAAATGTTTTTCATATATTTTGTAATAAAAACGCATTGCAACATGCAGTGTAAATATATATATATATATATATATATATATATATAATTTATTGAAGTATATTTTGAAATATATTGAATATGGCCAAAATTGTAGCATTTCAAATATATTGCAATATATTTGGGAAGAATATTTTTAAAATATATTTCAAATATATTTTTCTTCCATGTGGGATGTTCTTCTGTTCTTCCTCTAATAATGGTCATGTGACTAAAACTTTAGGCATTTGGTAATGTGATCTCTAGTAAAGAATCACATTTCAGATTAGCTTCCCTTTAGTAGTGGTAATGTGCACAGATGGCTAATGTTCTGGTCACATGACCAGCAGCATAGAGCATTTTCTAATGAAATGTTTTTTTCATTCCTTATTTAACACTTTATTTATCTTAACAAAACTGTGAAAAGATATTTAAGTTAGCTTTACAATATTAATCTCATTACACTAACACCTTATTAAACTAACTGAATTTATACTTTTATAACAGTTTCAATAGCTTCAGATTACATCTTTTTTAAAGCTAAATATGCTGTTCTATCATTAAAATAAACTAGTAGCAAGCTTTGGCTATTCAAACTGACTATATGAAGAAAATGTACATTCAAAGAGGTTAGCTAAAAAGCACACATAAAAAAAAATCAGTGAATTTAATAACACAGCTGAAGTTATAAGAAAATCTCAACTTTCTGTCAGTTTAACTTAACTCCATCCCCTGTCCCCTCCAAAACCTACCTATTGACACTATAATGCAGGGGTCTCCAAAGTTTTTAAACAGAGGACTAGTTTACTGACCCTAACACATTGGGGAACCAGACTGACCCAAGAGAGTAGAAAATGCCCCAGCATTAGTGGGGTTAAATAATGCCTTAGGCTTGGTGGTCAGTAGGGGTAAAAAAATTAAACAGCACCTGCGGTCATTGGTATCAATGGAAGAACTACTGCTCTTAGTTTATGTCAATAAGAGAAATGGTACCTCATTGCTTATGTCAGTGGGAGGAACATTGTGTCCCATCATTGGGAGGGATACAGGAATAGTGCCGCAAGGACCAGAGGAGGGGAATGAAATGGACGCTTTTGGCTCATGGCCCACAATTTGGAGACCATTGTTTTAATGTAATGGGTAGCCTCATTAATCAATAGGATAGATAGAAAGACAGAGGGGTTGAAGCCAATTCAAATTTGAGATTTTGTTTCAAATTATACCGACTATATCTTTGGGTCTACTGATTACTTTGATGTGCAGTTTTCACTGGTGATAGCCTCAGTTTGGACATTGTTTCATCATATTTTCAGTTTGATTTGGCAGAGTGTATGGCAGTTTGCTTGGAATTAGCTTGCACTTGAGTGGCTAAAAAAGGCAACAAAAATATTCAATTTTATAATAAGTAAAGCGATACATAGGGGGTTGATTTACTAAAACCAGAGAGTGCAAAACTGCCTAATTGAACAAGCTGACGTTAGAAGCTGATTGACTACCATGCACAGCTGCACTAGATTTTACACTCTCCAGTTTTAGTAAATACACCCCATAGTCTATATTTGACAATAAAATTTGGATCAGTGTTATAAGCAGAATCCCAAAATAAAGATAATTATTAAACAACTGATCTCTAAAAAGGTACACAAAATGGCCGATGTGCTCAAGTGAACTTTGTGAAAAAAACCCTCATGTTCATTCATATTTCTTTTTTTTCATATGTTCTAAATTATTGTCACGTACACAAAAGAAAGGGATGTCAAAAATGTATGCTGAAAAATGTATGTTTTATTTATTACTCCTTCATAAATGCTAATCTCACACAATTGTCATTCATCTATGCATGAATGCATTTGTGCCTCTCCTCAGGTTTAGGGACAATCATATTTTCCATGAATTCATTATTCAATGCTTCATCAAGAATCACCTCCTTATGTTCTACATATTTATTTCAGAAATAGGTACTCAAAGAGGACCTGTTGTATACCAGACATATCTGACAAGTCACCCAATGACTGTTAAGGGACAGTGAGCAGATTCTCTTACAAGCTGTTTAAAACAATGTCTTTAAATTTTACCGACCATCTAATTAAGAGATCCTGAGGCTGTACAAAAAAACCTTGCAAGACAAGGATAAATGTTTCCAGGTCAAATCTTTAGAATCAGAACAGAAAGGCGCTTCTAAGTGTAGTATTCTAGTAGTTTATTGTGAAGGAACAGTTAAAAACTCAAAATCATGGATGCATGAAGGCTCATCATAATGAAAGCTCCTGTGCAGGGTCACTGTTTCCCTCTTGCACCATGCTGACCAGCACAAATCCAAGATGGCCACCACTACATTTATACAGAGTCCTGCTTCTATTCTTGAAAGTGCTGCCTCTGTGCCCTTCCCAATCTAATGTTACATAGTGTTCCCCATCTTTTATGGTCTGTCTCAGCGGAGACGCCCTATGACTTTCTCCTTGTTCAAACCTTTGGAATCACCTGTAGGTTCTGAGGGATCTATGAAGTCAAGCTCCAAACTGTATTTTAATTTTATTTTGACTCAGCTAGTTCTGCCTAAGACCAGGTTCACATATTTGTGGGGCCTGTGTCAGTGCGGTTTTTCAAAGGAGTACAGTACGGTTTCGTTCAGGTGCGAATTTCTAAAGTGTATGACAATTGAAATCGCACCTGAACCAGACTGGAAATGGTATCCTGACTTTTTAGAAACACATTGAGGCCGGCCCACACATATTTGAATCAGCTCCATAAAAAGCCAGTTTGGTTCATATGCAAATTGGATACAGTTTAAAATTCATCCAGTTCACATATATGCGAACCGAGGCTAAAGTAATATCCTCAGGATGTGCAATTGTTCAAAAATGTTGAAGCTATATTTATAATTCAGATAACGCTACCAGTCACTTTCAAAGGTCTCGACCATGTTATTTCTTCACTGCAATCAAAGGAATGCAGCTGAGCCTAGGCTTGTGAATAGGTGGTGAAAGAACAGTAGTTCACTGATAAGGTAATCTCTGAGCTCTCTCCTCCAATCAGCAAGCTCCATTCTGTGTAGTCACAATACTGTGCAATGCTGTTAACCAATATTGACTAGCAGCACTGTTCCTGCCTCTGCCAGTCTAGTGATAACATGTAGGGGATTGCAGGAGGCTAGGACAAAGACAATGCAAGTACTATTTCATATACCTTTATGGATTTTTACAATTAATATTTAAATACACATGCAAACTACTGTATAATGTGTGTGGGTTTGTATGTATCTATGCAAAGAAAACTGACAAGAAGTTACTTTCCAACATACTTCTCTTTGGACTCAACATTTTTTAAAATTACTTTTTCCCCTCCAGAGTAGAAGAATCAGGAAGATTCTGGCTTGGAAATTAGCACATCAACTTGAACTCCAACACCTTTCATCGGTTGTAAAGGGTTTAGGGATCTAAAAAGAAAAAGAAAATATTAGCACACTTTCAGAAATTTTCTTGGTAACTGTGTTAAGACTATAAGTCCCCATGGACGTTTTTACAGCGGCTGTTTTTGTCTTTGGACGTTCTACAGCCAGTAAACTCCCCAGCATGTTATCCTATGTTACATATTTACATAGTAAGGTGTCCATTTATGAACCAGCGATAAATGATCGCTGCTCAGTTCTCCGGCATTCTCTGAGAACACAGTTCTCCTGTGAATGCCGTTTATGAAGCGGTGTAAATCAGTTCTCCGAACGAAGGGAGAACGGTCTACAAACTCTGGAAAATGGCTGATTTTACTATAATCTCGCGAGATTGCAGTAAAAGATCAGTTTACTAAGCAGAGGTAAATTATCGCTGCTTAGTTTGCGGTCCCTCCGATTCTCCAGCTCTGGGCTGGAGAATCTGGAGGGAGAACACAGATCTCCAGTGAAGGGCTGAACATGTTCTCCGCTGACCTCCTGAGTATCATAAACTGTGAATGACCAGAGAATAGCTGCGATCCTCTGAATCACAGCTATTCTCTGTGTCATAAATGGACACCTTAGTCTGGCTGAAAAAAGACAAAAGTCCATCCAGTTCAACCATTTAAAAAAAAAAAAGTTATAATCCTATACCCACAGTTGATCCAGAGGAAGGCAAAAAAAACCCCAGCAAAGCATGATCCAATTTGCTACTGCAGGGAAATAAATATCTGTCCATGCACACATAGACTGTAATCAATGTTTTTTGGCTGGAAAAAAAAAACAAGGACTTGTGGGTTTCTAGAGGAATTTTTTAGCTGGAAAAATGCTCTAATGCTGAAAAATGTTTTTGAAATATTTTTTTAATAAAAAAAAATTTTTTTTTTTTGGTAAAAAAAAATGCTAAAAGATGCAAAAAAACACAGCAAAACACTAAAAACAGCTAAACGCTAATACAAAAATGCTAAAAAAAACCCTGAAAAACTCACGTGACTTTACACAGCTAACGTTACCAGTGTTATTAAAAACGCTGCGCGTGCATGGAGCCTAATTGTTAATGTAAAGGTTACAGTACAGTAATACTGCTAATGAAGTTATAGTAAACGATAAACCCTGTGTGATTTGCTCACATAAGCTATTTCACAGTACTTAATAACTGTTAATAATACTTTTACAATACTTTAAACATTTATCAGTGATAAGATTATAAAATAGAAAATTAATTGTGTAAATTATTCCCTTCTTTTTTAACTTTTTCCTCTAAATGACATAAAAGTTCCTTTCTCTTTACATGTTCATTGCGTTTTTTTTCCAAAGAGCAAATTAGTAATATTTTTAACTACATGTCAGCCTTGATTAATGGTCCCTTATCTTGTGATATGGACATAACTGGACATTGATAACAGGGAGTGTGGAGACTTCAAGTGCATATATATATATGGCAGTTTTTACTGCTACTATAGTTTGAATAGATTTCTAATACAATTAGTTACTTTAACATTTTCTTTCTTCATATAATTACATTTTAGCAGGTAAGATATTGGTTGTGATTTGGCACATTAAAAAATATTAAGTTACCCTTTTGGTTTTTTAACTTAAATCCTAATGAGTAATGATTTGCAAACTTTTATTTTTTTTTTAGCAAAACCTTAAAGAACTTGCTTTGGAAAATGAGATAAGATCCATTCTAATATACAGTATTTGGAAAATGTCTGGTGATAATAGAAATGGAATTTCCATTAGACACCTTACAATATAGAAGGATTCTGGATTGTTTTAAAGTCAAAGGAGTGATTTACTAAGGGTTGCCAAAGCATCAGACTATGTTCTATTCAAACTATTGTTGTAATAATGAGAAATGTAAAAAAAAGAAGGACAATCTTGTTTTTGGAAGCAGACACAAAAATTCTAGTGTTGGATAGAATGGAGAGGGATTAGATCACCTGTCAGTTCTTTAATGCTGTCTGTGCCTCCATTAGGGAGATTCACCCTCTCTATTTTTCCTTTTTACCGTTTTCATTGAACGTGAATGCAAGAGAAAATCTCAAATTTTGGGTTGTCCTGAGAAATGTAATAAAGGGGAAATCTTCCAATGGGGACACTAGTTCTGGAGACCTGGGGGGTCCCAAAGGCTTCCCCTTAATTTGCAGGGATCTCCTCTCACTCACCTGTTTTGGCAGTGGGACAGAAAGTGAAGGGAAATTTCCCCAATAGGACACAGATGACAAGAAATAAACTGACAAGGGTTATGACCCTCCCGTACGCTATCCAGCTATCCTAATTTTTAATCTTCTATTGCTTATAGTTCTACTTTACCTATCAAAAAAATTGCATACAAAATAATCAGAAATATACTGTATATTTTATGTGCTATATATTTGACTTTTCTCATGATTATACCCTTAGAAGCCCTGAAGGGAATAAAAAATATATAGGCCCATTGCCGATTATGAGGTACTGTAAGCTCTTCCCCGCAGCTGGAACCCCTGAAATTCCTGTGCAGATCTAGACTTTCGATGTTGAACCCTGCACAGAAACAAGCTCCTTGGTCCTCATGTAATAGTGTCTGAGTTTTGTAAATGGCTCTTAATGTACCAAGCACTGCATTTTGTGAGCTACAGAGGACATACATGAGTGCTGCATACCCAAAAGTGCAAAGTACATGAGGGACTTTTGTTAGTGGATCTAGCAGTAGGAAGTGTGGTAGATGTAAAATATACTATGTAGTGGCACACTTTGTTGTCCTTTTTTACCTACAGGTTCTGGTAAATGGGTCTAAACTTGAAAATTGGGTTACATCCACAAAAACATAGTATTGATATATATTCCTGTGACCCAGCATGTTCTTTCTTCAGGTGCTCAGTATCTCTGATATTTCCTTTATAACTCCGGAACTGAATATTTGTGTGACAACGGCACAGGTTGGATGCCTGAGCTTAAGTAACCAATTAATGTCTTTGCCTATAGTATCCCCAGCTCTTTGGCTAGTAGGCAGAAAACATCAGGGATGCAGAGGGCCCATTGGAGTACCGCCCTAAGTCCCAGGTAAATATTTGGGTTCCATTTTTTTTATTTAAGTGAAGCTAGGCAGCATGGGGTTAAGGTGACCCTAACACCGTAATATGACCAGTTCTTGATAGGGTTGCGCTATTTTTGCTTGTACTATTTTTTGTGAATTATGTAAATTATGTATTTGTGAGCTATATGCTAAATGTAAACATTATTAAGCACTAGTTATTTGATATGGCCATCTTGTACCATTTGTGTAACAATTCTTATCTTGCTCTACAGGCAGCAGGGAAGCTGCATTCACTTACGCCATCATTGCGGCTGGTGTGGCCCACGCCATTACGTCTGCTTGTACTCAAGGAAACATGAGTGACTGTGGGTGTGATAAGGAAAAGCAAGGACAATTTCACAGGGAAGAAGGATGGAAATGGGGAGGCTGTTCTGCCGATATCAGATATGGATTAGTATTTTCCAAGGACTTTGTGGACTCCAGGGAAATCAAGCAGAACGCAAGGACGCTCATGAACCTGCACAACAATGAAGCTGGACGCAAGGTAAGAATCTGACCTCGTGCTCTTACTTACATCCAGATATTGGCATCACTCGGCATGTAATGGTCATAAAGACTGAGGTCAGATGTCCTAATAAAGGGAAACTTTGTTAAGTATTGTCTGTATGTAACACGGCCACATGAGCCTAAAGTTGCAGTTAGAATTTGTACCCATTATGTGTCTTCGCCATTGTAAATGCTGGGGCCCATTTCGAGAAACTTGAAATTTGCCCCTGTGTATGAGCACTTTCTCTTCTCAACAAGTCATAAATGAGCAGGTAAGAACAGGACCTCAGCGTGAGCTCCTACTACACAACAGAAACTTTCAGTACTTGAGGTATGTAAGTTGTCTAGTCAATCAGTCTGATGTAGTGGAGACCTCCATATGTGGGGATGTCAGACAATGGGCTACAAATTCCTTACATTGCAGGTAAAAATATATTTAGCATTTTTAATCAATCTTTAAACATATGACAGATTCTTCTCCTTCATAAAACCTCAAAAAAACTTTTCTAGTATAATGACCTACCTTAAAGCAGTTGTGACTTACACTGCAGGGCTGGGCCTCTGCAGTCTCAACACTCCTTTGACATTTAATCTATTTGTCCAGAAGATGCTATAGAGAATACTTTTTGCCTCAAATTTTAGAGCTAGGGTGACCATTGCTCTCTATGGTGACTTATGTCATATGTAACAGATTAACAAAGAAGCCCTAGAAAAGCAATCTGACACTCTGTTACAAGCCTGAGTATTCTGGTTAGTGTAAAATATAGCTTCAAGGATATTTAAAGTGGTAGTAAATGAATTTTTTGAACATGTACCTACAGGTAAGCTTACAATCAGGCTTACCTGTAGGCACAATGAATATTTCCTAAACGTGCACCATTTAGGATATGTTCACATCGGCAATATCCGATGATATAACCTACGCATGCGCAGTGATGCTCTGCAGTCAGGTCACATAGTATGCTGTGGAATGCAGAGCGTCATGCTGCAGCCGGGGCTTCCACATGCATGTACAGGAGTGATGTTATTCAAATGGCCGGAGCCCACAAACCCAGAGGAAGACGGGGGAAGATGGAAGAGCTGGGGGAGAATTAAGTTTTTGAGATTCAGCACTGGATAGGCCAACAACTATCAGACTTCAGGGGGTTTATTTACTAAAGCTGGAGAGTCCAAAATCAGACTCCCTTCTGCATAGAAACCAATCAGCTTCTAACCTCAGCTTGTTCAATGAAGCTTTGGCAATGAAACCTGGAAGCTGATTGGTTTCTATGCAGAAGGGAGTCTGATTTTGGACTCTCCAGCTTCAGTAAATAAACCCCCAGGTGTCTACTGACACTCCAGTTATATTGTTTGTGCTGAAGACTGCGCTGGACTGACTGGATTAGTCACTGGTCGCAGGTGGGTGGGTATGGAGAAGTCCCCCCAGTCAGTTGTACCCCATGGTGGATATTGGCAATAAACCCTCTTAGGGTTTGGGCTGCTGCCTTTCTGGTACGGCCTTGAGGTCGTTTCCACACGTGTACTTGGAATAGTAGAAAAGAAGGAGCGTCCGATGTCCAAAAGAATGCACTTTTGATGGTAGATTAGGAGGCATTTATTGAGAGTAATGACAAGTACATCAAATCAACGTGTTTTGGGAGAAAAGTCTGTCCCTTCTTTAGCGCTATTAAACAAATACGAAAAAAAAAAAACAGAGAAACAAATATATGAGAAAGAAAAAAAAAACAGTATGTATGTACGCGTTGGCTTGATGTACTTGTCATTACTCTCAATAAATGCCTCCTAATCTAACATCAAAAGTGCATTCTTTTGGACATCGGGCGCTCCTTCTTCTACTACTCCAGTTATACTGTCATTCTGACATAAAAAAGGTAAGATTTTTTCCAAAATAAGCCTGCACAATTGTAATGATTAAAGTGAATCAGCACACTTTTTGATTGTTAGAAATAGGCCCACCAGTGGAAATGATTTCCCTGCTTGTAGAAAAATAGTTTTAAGCTGATATTTGTTTTCAAGAAATGTTGAACAATTTTTAGATCGTAGGGCTAATGCAATCACAGATTGCATCTGAAATTTATCAAAGCACAGACAGTTTCCCCAAAAAATATCCACTTACCCTAAACTCATACAAGTTGTATAAAATTATGCCAACTGTGCCACTATCATTTATTCACTTTTAGTTATTATGGTAAAGAATTTTCATTGAATTTTGAACCTTATAAAAATTAGCTGGGCTTGACCCTTCTAGGAGTAATCATTTGTTCAGCTGCTATCCTATTACTATAGCTGCATTGTCTCTTCTGTACATTTGGGTTCCTGCATGATATGTAGATAAGCGTGCCATCCAGCTTAAGTTTCCATGGAAATTTAATTAAAATGTTGGCAGGGATTGATGCCTTCAGGAAGTAAGTTTAACAGGCAGTGGATGGCTGAAAAGCCAAGAACCCAAAAGGGAATTTGTCCCTGGGCCAGTGTATTTATCTAATGGAGTTGGCATATAGAGAAGGAAAGGACTTATTTTATGGTGCAATTAGTTTTTTAAGCATGCAATTAATGCAAACAGTAAAGGAAAGTGCGGTTGTCTTTTAGGTCCCAGCAGGACATATAAGCAGCATTTAGCACATTTTTGGAGCAAGGTATAACGTCCAAGGTTATACAATAAAGCAATGCAAGGACATACAAGGCACCGGGTGAAAAATTACAAATATCCACTTTATTCAATCAAAAACAAAAAATATATACATTAAAAACCTTTGTGTTTATAACTGGCAGTTGGCAACCCATAGTTGATCCAGAGAAAGGCAAACAAAAACCCTTCTAAAAATTGGTCCAATTTTCTGCAAAAGGGAAAAATACCTTTCAGATAGGATACCCCCTGGATAAACAATCTATGGTATTAGTACATGTGAAAATTAATGTATAGCTAAACAGAAAAGCAAAAATGTAATATATTGCAGTTTACCAGTCCTTAGATGTGGTGGCTGCATTCACTTTATTTACATGTTTTTTTCTCCTGGTGTTTCTGCCAGATAGTAAAGAGTTAGAACTAGCTTCTGTGAAAGTCTTCATCTTTATTGTTGTTAATGTAAGGGCCCATTCACACTATGTTCACAGTCATGTTTAGACCAGAATGCAGTGCTTCACTGTGTTCCAGAGCTGTGAGATATTATTCAACATATTTGCACATTATCCCACTGCTCTGGATGGCCTTGCAGATCATCGCATAGCAACAACTGCACACTGCATGGCTCCGCAGTGACATGAGTGAAGTATCACTTTGTAAACTTCATATAACTTGAAATTAAAAAAAAAAGGAAAATAAGGGTGATGAGATAAAATACACACCACTGCCCTACCATACGGCTCTGCAACCCAAATACTGTGCAGGCAGCAGCCTTTGAGTTGTGTGAATGGGCCCAGAAGAAGTCTTTCTGAAACAGTTGCACCTTTTTTTTTTCAGATATCCAGAGCTCTCCTTATCTGCCATGACCTTAACATGAACAATTTTGCATCAAGTTTGTGTATCATTTTTGCATGACATTATTATTCCAATGTGCTTTTTGCAGTGCGATAATGCAGCAATGTAGAGGTATGGCAGTACACATACAGACATTTCTATCTTTCCATTATTACTGCATGTTTAACACATTTTAAGTGACCACAGGGTCACTTTAATGATTGGGTTTGGAGTTTAGGTTCAAGTGAACCAGTGCTCAGATGATGCACACTAAAGTAGCTCTCTATTCTAAAAAAGCAATAAAAGACATTTAAAACAATCCCTCATTCACCTCTATAGCTGTAGAAATTGTGGAGAAATTCATTTTAAAATTTCAAAACCGAGAGCATTTTTCTATGATAACAGAACTTGACAGTCTTTCAGGCTTTTAATGTAAACAAACAGCAGGTGTTTCAAAGTTGTTAGAAACTTACTAAAACCCAGCTTAGGCCTCTTTCACATGGCTGGTTATCTGCATTTTGGAGAATCAAGCGGCAGCTTCTTGCCAGTAGAATGACTGGGTCATGCGAAGAGCGGCAGCCGATCAGCCTATATAAACTAATGACAAGCTGACAGTGGCCGCTGATATTTTTTTACCTGCAGATGTCCAAGCCAGGACACAGTCAGCTGTGTCAGTTTATATTTATACAAAAACATTTCACACTAAAGAATGCAATATTCTTAATACATATGCACACTCTTGCATCGTTTTGTACATTTTGAATATAATAGCTGTAGAAGTAAAAATAGGCTGCATCATCAGTGTTGTAAATTGGATTCAAGTTATTTTTTTCTCATACTGCACATATGATTTAGAATTTGGGAGTTGCCTTTATCTGTGGGTCAGACGTAGCATTTCCTGAAGAATGCAGTCAAGGTTTCAACAATGGCAGCAGAAAGAGCCTAATTTTTCATCTTCTATTGCAGTTATTTGGCCAAGAAGGGCTGCCTTCACTAGCAAGGCAGGAAGAGAATCCCAATCTTATTGTGAATCTCTATTCATTGCACTTAGCAGCCTGTCAGGATGAAATCATGGCCTCATATAGATTAACAAAGTATTAGTTAAAAACTTAGTATGCAGGAGTTAGCACTCCTAACACAGTTAGCATTTAGACTTTTGAGGAATATTACTCATATGTAATAACAGGAGCCAGTGATGTGTTGCACCTATGACAACCATTTGTTAGTTTTCACTAAAAATACAGATCTGACTCCTAATGTATTTCTGTGGGGTCACGGAGGTTTAACTCTTAAGTTTAGTTAAAAACATTTTTTATCTCTACAACTTTAGTTACATTAGTTTCCTGTAATTAAGTGTATGATGTGCAGGCTCCTGGATTATGTAGAAATCTTCACTGCAGGGCTGCCCTGTCCTCTTCCTGCTGCTGAACAGTAGGTGGTTAACAGCTTTAGGTCTCCAGACTCAGCTGCTCTGAAGATGATCTGATAGGGACACCTTCCCTCCTGCACTATCTTCTGTTAAGAAAAGTTTTTTTTTCACTGATAACACTGCTTGTAGCATGATCTGTGAATGGGGGAGAGAATCCTGTGACTGATCAGACTCTCTCTCATTTAGAGATCATTTTGCAGGCAATGTAATCAGTGAAAGAACCTTTCTCAATGAGTGATGCCCTAACAGATCATCTTTGGTGCAGAGGCGCTTGAAGACCTGAAGCTGCTAACCTCCACAGCACTGGAAGTTCAGGAGAAGGAAGAGGACAGGGCAGCCCTGCAGTGAAGATTAATACAGAATTCGGAAGCCTACATATCGAGGGACATACTTTATTTCAGGTAAGTAATGTAACAAAAGCTGTAAAGAAAAAACATTTTTTTCGCTACACTTCAGCTTTAAAGGCAATATGTAGGCTTTAGATAAACATATAAAATGGATCAGCTTGATGTTGTTAATCTTATCAGTGTGTGTCAATCCATTAAAAGCAAACTTGTTCCTTTGGCAACCCAAAGATGATTTGATTTTCTTTCTTTGGGTGGAAGGAAAGAAAATTGCTTGCTCAATATCAAAATCGCTCAATACAGGCAGTGTTGATATGAAAATGTCTCCCGCAGCACTTTTTTGTATTTTACCGGCAGGGAGGGGTACGGGGAGCCTTCCCCAGAACACAAAGATTACTGCTATTGGCTATAGCCCCGGCAATAAACGTATGTGTAACATCCGACAGGCTGGTTGTACCCAAGTTGATCAATGGATCAACTTGGGTACAATCAGCTTGCCTATACATGGATCGAATCTCTGACAGTCCCTGCTGTATGTAGGGCCGGCTTAAGCATAGATTGTAATTATGTAAGTACAGAGCAGACGGATTTGCTCATTACATAGACAAGCTGTGAAAATAAAATGCCAGCACTAAGAAGTTTTCCACAGCCACCAGTTACATTCATACAAGGTTTAGATATCTCAGGTGATACAGGAACATTGCCCATTAGACTGAGGACATGCTGCACGTGCATGGTGTCAGGAACCCACCCCGAGGGGGTGTCAGTGCTGTACGCTGCACTCACAGTGTATTGATACAGAGAGTAGCACTGACATCTACATGTCAGCGCTGATATAAGTATCAATCAAAGACCACTCAAAAAGGATACTGATTGATACATGACCTGCCTGAAGACATTTGCAATAGGTAAGTATAGAATGTAAAAAAAAAAAAAACATAAAAATGAATAGATTATACTGTACATGGGGCATCTCAGTGAGAGGAGGTGGTCCTCTGGTGGGGGGGTTGGGGTTGGGAACAGAGCCTGGAGTTGAGCTTTAAGGAAAACTGATTAAACTTTTAGTTTCACTTGTTGCTTGCAAATACATATTAAGGGCAATGTTATATGGAATAATAATGTGATATAATAGTGAAGATAGACAGAAATAGAAAAAAACTGTGAAATGCATAAAAAACATTATCTATATGTAGCATCCCTCCATGGGACGTAATTGATGTTACCAGGTACAAAGAGATCCCCCTAAATATAGATTTGGCTCATTTATTTTTTGTCAAACAGTGCAAATCTATTGTAATAGACATTTCCCACAATGGCAGCACATGATTCCTAAAGCAGTATTAAGCTGTTAATTTACTTCTTTTTTTTTTAACCAGACCCCCTACAGGTTTATGTCATAATATTCTAGTATTCACTGCATACTCTTACATTATGACAGACGGAACTGTCAAAGGAAGCCCTCCAGACTTGTGCTGTTCCTGCTGGTCCCAGGCGCCTCTGTCTTCTCCAGGTCTTCCTCTTGGGTTCCGTCTGTTCAGTCAATTGAAGAGCCAGGCTGCAATGGTGTATATGACATCTGACAGGCAGAGGGGTGCATATATGACAGAAGAGACCAACAAAAACCTGGCCTGTCATCAATTTTGTTAAAAGCGTGTTTAAAACAGATCTTCACCCTCTGAATAACTTCCTTCCAATCTTCCTCTCTTCCCCTCTACTTGAATAGAGCTGATTTTTTGTTTTTTAAATGAAAAATGTATGGCCCTGCCCTTCCATGCACATCATGTGCCTAGGCAAATGATCTACACAGTGCTCGCTGTGCCTCCTGAGATATACAAACATGTCACATATCCCAGGAGGTATAGCCCGTCGGTCACAAAGGAGGAGGAGGGCGTGCCTAGCGCTGCGGCATCAGGAGGCACACCAGCTGAACCTGGAAGAGCCAACAGGCCTCTTGATGACATCACAAACAACATGGCAGAAGTGGAGGCAGAAGACAAGAGGATCTCAGTAGGACAACGCTGGATCCTCTGGGTGGGTGAGTATCTGAAATGCGCACAAGCAGGGTAATGAAAAAAAATGGGGAGGGGGGCAATATCTGCATTAATACTACTTTAAAGCAGACCTCCAGTCAAAAATGTTTTGCTGCTTTTATTCTTAAAGTGGTGAAGTATTAGTCAGGATTGCTGTGTCCCCATTTGGGAAAGTAACTGTCCTTATTTTCCATGGTGATCTATGTCATTGGGATAGAAGGAGAAAGTTGACACTAAAACAGAGTTTACATGAGGACATCTGTTGCGTTAACTTCATCAGCGGGATTCCCTCTCACTTTGGAAGGATCTCCCTTTACATCCTGCTGTGAATCTGGAACAGAAAGTGAAATGTAATCTCCCCCCATGGGGACATAGACATCATTACATACCTTGGTTTTAGTGGTGAAGTGCTGGACTCCAGACTTAATAAAAAATCAGGTTGAATACCATAAATTTGTGTTGAAGAAGTTCTCCAGTGACCAGAGGATACCCTGTACCAGGGTCCTTGGGGTAAGAGCCAAGTCATAGCTGTCCAGATATTGTTTTTTTTTATTTGTCACAATAGGAGGATCATTAAAATAATGACATTTTGTGGGTTAAAAGAAGGTCCCCTTTCATCAGGGCTTTGATTTACTGGATGATATATGATTTGAAGAACACAATTATACCCTAGGAGGGACTATTATTATTCTAAAGAACCTTTTATTGTGACAAATAAATGACACTATCTGGGCAGCTATGGCATGGTGCACTCTCTTTTAACCTACACAAGTAACGAGGTTCTAACCCTTCCCCACACTATTAGAAAACTAAAGAAATGTTTTGACTGGAGTTTTACCTTAACCTTTTAGAACCCACCAAGATGGATATGTATCCAAGATGAATATGTAAAAGGAAAAAGAGACAAAGGCATTTAGGTATAAAAGAGGTACAGCGATGAGCCTTGGTATTGAGTAAATAAAGTGCACTATTTTTTTCTACGTAATCCCTTTTATCTTCCAAAATTACTGTATAATAGAGTGTAAGGGTCCTTTTACACGGGCGTTCCGTTTTTTCATCAGTTCAGTCACGTTTTTTCAAAGAAAAATGGATCAGTTTACATCCATTTTTCATCAGTTTACATTTGTTTTTCATCCGTTTACGTCTGTTTTTCATCCGGTTTTGTCCGATTACATCTGTTTACATCCGTCTTTCATCCATTCCAGGTTTTTTTTCCGGAAGAAAAATAAGGTTTTCTCCCAATCATAAAAACAGATGTTAATGGATACGGACATTAACGGATGTAAATGGATGATCATCCGCCTACATCCACTAGCCCATTGAAATACATGGGTGTCATCCGTAAACGGACAAATGAAAAACGGACATACGGAAACGCCTATGTGAAAGAGGCCTAAGTCAAATCCTAACTATACCTAAACCTGCTCCCACCCCCATTCTAAGCCTATTCTAACTGCCCTGTAAGGAAAAGATGTCTATACTTACCTATTCTGAGGGCGCTCCAGTCCAATAACTTGATCTGTCCAGCAGATGGCTTCAGGCTAGGTTCACACCTATGCAGTTTGCGTTTGATCTGTTTCTGCAGTTTTGCGGTTTTTAATTTTAAAAAATGTTTCTTTTGTTGCTAGGCTGATTTAAAACGCATAACAAATCAAAAACGCGGCAAAAATGCAGCAAAAACACACTACATGTTTTTCTGCAGCGTTTCCATTGAAGTCTATTGAACCAAAAACGCAACTTTTTGCATTTAAAAAAGTCCCTGACCCTTTCCAAAAACCGCACAGGGTGAAATCTCAGAGATGTGAACCTGTCCCATAGGAAATCATGTTAAATGGACTGAAAAACGCTTAGGTGTGAACCTATGGAGAGTTAGAAGGAGAGATCACCGACAACCTGGGCGACCATAGGCTTACTATGTGTCATCCGTTGTGAGCTGTTCCTCCTCTACACTAAAGCTGGCACTGAGAGCTGCTCATGTGACTGGACCGGAGCGCCCTCAGCATAGGTAAGTGTAGACATCTTTCCTTTCACAGTACAATTAGAATAGGCTTAGAACGTTGGTGGGAGCAGGTTTAAGCCTAGTTAGGATTTGGCTGGACTTTATATAAAGATTATTTTAAACTGATTATTTTTTATTTGATTTCATAGACTGGGAAAGGATTAGAACCCTTGTCTGGAGCTCTCTGTTGGAGAGATTTACCCTTCTTTATTGTCCTTTTGACAAGTTTTAGCAAATTAAGAAGTGAGAAAAATCTGCAACAGGAACAAATAGAGATCTATGCGTAAAAAATGCTGTGCAAAGTTCTCAATCATTTTAACAGCCATTCCAATAATCCCTGTAATTTGTGTAATATGTTTACTTCCAATAATTATCATCTCCATCAAGTATCCATAAAACGTTATTTTCTGGAAAAAGCCTCCATCAGGAAAATACTGCATTATGGCCACTAGAAGGAGCTGATGATCATAGGAAGTAAACATATTCTATTGACATTCCATAGACAGCTCCATAAACAATGCACAGTCTATTGACCTGAGAAAAGCATTTCTTTGATCTTCCAGCCCAATCCAAATCTCTGTCTGAAAAAAGGGGTACCCTTGCAATCCCAGTAACACATTACCATATTTTTTGATCACAAAAAATGTATTCTGGACATCTTATAGTGGAGAGGTGCTTTCAGAAAGCAGTCTACTTACTGCCGCAGAACAATATCAATCTGACAGATTTCCCCTAATCTACCAAAGCAAAGCATTTTTATTTCTTTCCGTGTTACTATTGCAGAGTTTTTCCTGTCAGGTAAAATGTCAGCAGGACAGGAAGTGAGAGTAAATATCTCTAATGGAACCCCAGATAGCAGAAAAAACAGACAGGAGTTCTAATCCTTCCCCTCTCTATCCAAAAAGTAAAAAAAAAATCATTATCATTTTATGGGGACGTATTGAAAATCCTTGAATATTTGGGTTACTGCCACCTATAGAAGTTAAGTACATTAGCAAACAAAAATGTTAAGCCAGCTCCTGTATAACACCACCTCCAACTGCCATGCTTCTTTATTTTATATTTTTACCAGCCTTTTTGTGCTCATCTTTTTCATTTTAATTTTACATTACTCAAAATACTTGATACACCGTAGATATTTCTTTCTTCCATAACATTAGTCAAAAATTATGCTTGAGACAGTTTATTACTGCAACTATTGAGGTGTACCCTCAGCAACAGCTTTGCAGGCCATACCTGGATCCTGTTAGACTAGAAGACTGTAGGTCAAGCCTGGAATGTTACCTTTAAGCACTGGGGTCTTTCTAGACCTCCTTCGTGCCCTGTTTTAGTTAGCCACAGATCTAGCTAAAGAGCCATGGCTAGTTTCTAGTGTGACCCAGTCTCTGTTGACTTTCATAATGAGTAGGGCTTGTCTGCCTGAAACACTTGGAGATACTGTACCTCACAGTTGGCACCATTGGGTGGTAATGTTTGAGGCCAAAAGAACTAAGCACTGATATCATGAGCTAGGTAGAGTGTTGCATGTGTATGCGTGCTCCAGGTTCTTTTTTCTGCCATTCTTCCTCGATAAAGCACTTTGCTTCTGCTACTTGTTCTTCTGAAGTACCTCGTGGATCATTCGGTCTTTGGTCTTGTTCCACTGCTCACATACAGTGATTTGATAACCTCCGGCCACCTGCAACCCTTATCAGCACCTTACAAACATTTTCAACTGCTTGGATCTGTGATTATGAGAGGGCTTGCTTCACTTTAGGTCTACACAACACAATTCCTTTTGCCCAAGGTACTTATATGAGGCACATCACTAAATGAACAGGTCTAAATAAGATAATTCTGTCATATATCATTTTAGGCCTACTTTTCCACTATACAATGCAAAGGGTGACCTCAGCACATACTCCTCCACTGCTTCTAGGGCAATTTCTCAGTATCCCCAGAAGGAACAGATATTTACAACCTAGATCCTACTGTTAGAAGGTCATTCTCATTGAAGTCATCTGTGGCTCTGCTACATGAGGCTGAGACCTTCCATGTATGAACAAGACTGCTTATATCCACTTTCAATTTGAATCTGCTTGCATAAGCTGTAATTGCATTCGGGCATCATTCACGGCAGAGTTTAATTCTTACCCTACTGGGCCTACATCTTTATGTGTGCCTGAGGCCCATAATACTATGTGAGTTCTCACAGTATATTCTGTAGGGACTTTCTTTGAACAAGTTTTGTCTGACTCGTAATTACAAGGAGCTGCTTCTAACCTGATTAAATCATTTCTTTAAATGGAAACAACCTATGGAATCATGGGCCTCTCCTGACAGCATGAAAGGATGTTTTCTCCTTGAAAGGGAATTTATGGTCTCCCCCCATTGTAGACACTCCAGTTATATACCTAACAAGTAGACCATTGAACAGGTTGATGGTGTTCTTACCTAGGTATTTCACTAACCAAATGATTGACTCCCTACTTAAGTCTCAGTTTGAATCAGCTGTAGTAACTCTCCCTCCTCTATTGTTGGTGACTTTGTTTTTTCTTAAACCATGTCACAATGCATCATATCCCTTAAAAGAGACCCCTCCAGCAAAAGGTCAAACCCTTTTGTCTTGGAACTTTTGAAACAAATATTTTTGCTTCAGCTATGGTGGCCTTTTACAAGCTTTCAAGCTTGTGCCACGTATGGGAATGATTTTGGTTTAAATGCACAGGGCACTTTGGCTGCACGCCTGGGAGGCCAAGGATTTTCCTAAGGAAAGTCTGGTTCACTTATTCTTTAAAGGAAGGTGGGCAGCACAGGGGCTAAATGGTTAGCACTTCCACCTGGCAGGGTTGTGGTTTGAATCCCAAACCATGACTCCACCTGCCTGGAGTTTGCATGTTCTCCCTGTGCCTGTGTGTGTTTCCTCCAGGTACTTTTATTTCCTCCTACATTCTGAAGACATGCTGTTAAGTTAATTGGCTCCTATCTAAGGTGTCCCTTTATGAACCAGCAGTAATAGATCGCTGCTCAGTTCTCCGGCATTCTCGGAGAACACAGTTCTCCTGTGAATGCCGTTTATGAAGCATATGTAGATCAGTTCTCCAAATGAAGGGAGAACGGTCCACAAACGCTGGAAAACGGCTCATTTTACTATAATCTCGCGAGATTACAGTAAAAGATCAGTTTACTAAACAGAGGTAAATTTTCGCTGCTTAGTTTGCAGTCCCTCTGATTCTCCAGCTCTGGGCTGGAGAATCTGGAGGGAGAACACAGATCTCCACTGAAGGGCTGAACATGTTCTCCTCAGTGTTATAAACTGTGAATGACCAGAGAATAGCTGTGATCCTCTGAATCGCAGCTATTCTCTGTGTCATAAAAGGACACCATAATTGGCCCTAGTATGTGTATGGATGATTGTGAGTTAGAGACCTTAGTATACTCCTTGAGGGTTAGGGACTGATGTTCAATAAATATATATGTAGAACACTGCGTAAATTGACGGCACTATATAATTACCTGTAATAATATTAAGATGTCTCTTTGGATCTGCCCTTCACAATGTCATTTCAAAAGATATTGGTGACACTGTGCACCTGCCTCAGCTCAGATCTGTGAATCACCAATGATTGTGGCATTGTTTTGAGGGTTTAATTTGTTTTGGTATTAACTATGACATATAGCCATTTTAAATAATTCAGTTTTAGTGGAATGCATTTTCATCCTTCAGGGAACTTTCTTCCACAAATAAAGGAAGACCTACACTTGGTTCCAGTGGTCTACTTTTACAGGCTAGGTGTACTTTAACTACTGCAATACCAGAATGTTTCTTCATTTCCCCAAAAATTGTGGAAAAAATAAGAACACCTTGGGTATCTACTTTACAAAAAGGGGTAATTTTGGGGGTGTTTGTAATGGCATTCTATTTGATATGGTTTATAACAGAAGGTAAAGGAAACTTTTTTTTTTTTCAAAATATTCCTTTATATAATAAAAAAAAATTAAAACAGTAGTTATTTAATGCCACCAAAATTGATATGCAATTAATTTGATTACAGTGTTGCATGATTAAGTAATTGCCAGTGAAACTATCACAGCGCTGAAAACTGAAAAATAACATGGAAAGGAAGAGTGTGTAACATGCTGATATTGAAGTGGTTTAAAAGGATTTAGGGTTAGTTCCCTTTCATTTTTCTCATCTTGGGGGTTCTTCCTCTTGTCTTTATTTGCATTTTATGATGTGAGAGCTTGCAAATCTATAGACATATCTGAGGAAATTAGCTTTCTATGAAGTAATATCCTTTCTTATGTTGAACCTCTCTCTCCCTGAAGGTAAAGGTTAAAAGTATTCAATTTAATGGGTTATTTCACCTTTTTAGAAAAAAATGAAAAAGTGAACTAACATCCTGCATAACCCCCACCCCTCCCCAGTGCCTGTTGCATTTACCTTCATGGGTGATTAACTGTCTGATTGGTCAGCACTAGCTCGTAAATGCTTTGACCAATTGGAATAGCTCTGATCCATCACGAAACAAAAAGATAGGGAAGAAGAGCAAGGGTTTCAAATCCCCCAACTGCTACACCAACTGCATGGGCACAGACAGCTAATCACCCACAAAAGTAAGTCCAGCAGGGACTGGGGGTGGGGAGTGTGTAGGGTGTTAGTTCACCCTTTAATTTTTTCTTAAAAGGTGAACTTACACTTTAGCCAACAGCTGTTGATTGGTTATTTTTTCTTGACCTGTTTTGTCTGTCCAAGATTCCCCTCCCTGAGCTTAAGGGTCAGGTTTTCTAGGGTTTATCTTTTTTGCAGTTGTGAAGATGGTTTGATACCGTTACTGTATCATTTTTGTTGACCACGGTAGTCCTTGATCTAGCTTACTCACATTTAGGTGGTATATATTCCACCTCTTTTAGGGTTCATGGTTGGTTTGGTCCTCTATTCACCAGATGTTATTCATTGCTCTTAGAGGTAGCACTTTTTTCCCTTAGTGGTGTTATCTGTCATGGTCTTGAATGCCAAGTTGATCCTTGGTATCCTCTTCCAGTAACAGCAATTTCCATAGTTAGTTGGCCTTTCTTCATCTGGTTTTCTTTCAGGTGCTGATCTTGTCCAAATCTCTGTGAAGTATAATTTCCACATTTTTGGATCCCACTGCGGGCTTTTGCTCACCCCTCAGTTGGACTGCTTTTTGAAGACCTAACTGTTCAGGAATTTCTTACACTCCTGTGTTTCTCAATGGACTCTAAGAAAAAGATTTTATAGTATACAAAATCTTATTTGTAGCTTGACATACACTTTAATCCTTGCTGGAGTTAGATTTTAACTTTGTTTCCTGATACTGCAATGAATATTTATTTTACATACACAGTGATCCTACTCGGTTAGACAGCAAATTGTAAACAGTTAAGGTTACCTAGCAAAGCAATCCTAAAACACGTATCTTGTTCACACATTTCCCTGCACTCCCCCACAAATGTAATGTGGATGAACATACCCTGCATCTGACAAATTACTGACACTCCTAAGCTTACACAATATGTTGTTTCTGTTTAAAGAGATCACTAGGAGAGATTATGACTATCGTGGAACACTTATACTGTATTATATAGGAAAGTCAAACTTGACACACAAGTTCTGTATCTTTTCAAATGCAAGAGATAACAAGACATTAATGTCCTGAATTATGAATGGGAATCATAGAGAACAAAAGTTGGAATCCGGAAGATAAATTTTACATTAAGGCTATTTTATCTTGTCCAGTTTATCTGAGAAGATCTCAGTGATTGACCTAATTTTATTTCATTCCTTCACTTACTGGGATTAAAAAGCTGAATGGTTGCTTTGTGCACTGGGGGAACCACTGTCATCTGTTTTACATGAAAGCAAAGATATGGACTTAGTTTATCAGCAGGTGGATTGGAAGGCCAGTAAATATAAAATACAAGCTGGTTTAAAAAAACAAAATTAAAAAAATTATATATATATATATATATATATATATATATATATATACATATACACACTATATTGCCAAAAGTATTGGGACACCTATCCAAATCATTGGATTCAGGTGTTCCAATCACCTCCATGGCCACAGGTGTATAAAATCAAGCACCTAGGCATGCAGACTGCTTCTGCAAACATTTGTGAAAGAATGGGTGCTCAGTGAGGAGCCAGCAGTTCAGTGAATTCAAGCATGGTACCATGCTAGGTAGCTATCTGTGCAATAAGTCCATCCGTGAAATTTCCTTGCTATTAAATATTCAACTGTTAGTGATATTATAACAATGTGGAAGAAACTCTGCCACAAAGGGGTAGGTCACGTAAAATGACAGAGTGGGGTCAGTGCATGCTGAAGCACACAGTGGACAGAATTTGCCAACTGTCTGCAGAGTCAATAGCTAAAGACCCCCAAACTTCATGCGGCCTTCAGATTAGCACAACAGTGCATAGAGAGCTTCATGGAATGGGTTTCCATGGACAAGCAGCTGCATCCAAGCCTTACATCACCAAGTGCAATGCAAAGCATTGGATGCAGTGGTGTAAAGCACGCAACCTCTGGACTGTTGATCAGTGGAGACGTGTTCTTTGGAGTGATGAATCATGCGTCTCTATCTGGCAATCCTATGGATGTGTCTGGGTTTGGCGGTTGCCAGGAGAATGGTACTTGCCTGACTGCATTGTGCCAAGTGTCAAGTTTGCTGTAGGGGGGATTATGGAGTGGGGTTGTTTTTCAGGGGTTGGATTTGGCCCCTTAGTTCCAGTAAACGTCAGCATACCAAGACATTTTGGATAATTTCATGCTTCCAACTTTGTGGGAACAGTTTGGCCCCTTTCTGTTCCAACATGACAGTGCACCAGTGCACAAAACAAGGTCCATAAAGACATGGATGAGCAAGTTTGGGATGGAGAAGCTTGACTAGCCTGCACAGAGTCCTGACCTCAACCCGATAGAACACCTTTGGGCTGAATTAGAGCGGAGACTGCGAGCCAGGCCTTTTCATCTGACATCAGTGCCTGACCTCACAAATGCGCTTTTGGAAGACTGGTCAAACATTCCCATAGACACACTCCTAAACCTTGTGGACAACCTTCGCAGAAGAGTTGAAGCTGTTATATGCCATGGGATGCCATTAAAGTTTCTTTTGCTTCCGATGTGCAACCTAGCTAACAGGTGGGAAACTTCACTTTCATCATTCATGAAGTGCGCTGCTAGTAATACAGACTCTTATCAGAGCTTCAAAGAGGGCAAATTGTTGGTGCCCACTTAGCTGGTGCTTCTGTGACTGAAGTTGCTAATTTATTTGCCATGTTGCAAGGTACAGTATCAAAAGTTATGACAGCATATACAGTTTTTGGGAAAAAGACACCGTCAGCTGACTGAACGAGACAAAAGGCCATTGCGTCGGATTTTGACCAGGAATAAGAAAACAACTGGTGCAAAAGTGACTGCAGAGCTCAATTTCAGTCTTGCAAAGCCCATGTCCACAAAAACTGTGCGGAGTGAACTCCATAAGCAAAACATTCATGGGTGAACTGCAATTTTCAAACCACTAGTGACCAATATTAATGCTCAGAAGAGGAGAGAGTGGTGCAACACCCATAAATTGTGGACTGTTGATCAATAGAAGACTGTAATATGGTCCAATGAATAGAGCTTCACGCTGTTCCAAATCATCGGATGTGTTTACATGTGGCAAACACCATCCCAAGCTTGCTTCCAGGACTGTTTTGTGCCAACGGTAAAGCATGGTGGTGGTACAATCATGGTTTGGACAGCCATACTAGGTATTCTGCAGGCCTCATCACCTTGAAAGGTAAAGTCACTGCCAGTGACTATGCACACATTTTAGCCGACCATGTGCACTCCATGGTGCAGACATTGATTCCAAAAGACAGTACCATTTACCAAGACGATAGTGCTCTGATTCCCACAGCTGGTGTTGTCGTGGTTTGAAGAGCATGCCGATGAAATCTTGCACTTTCCCTGGGTGCTGCAGTTGCCAGACCTTAATATCATAAAGCCACTATAGTCAATTTTGGAGAACAAGGTTTGGGTTTGTTTTCTGTCTCCAGCATCTCTGCGAGAACTAGAACAATTTTTGTATGAAGAGTGGTATCAGATTCCATTATTCACCATCCAAGACTTTTATTTGTCAATTCCCAGGAGTATTCAGGCCATCTTGGATGACAAAAGCGGTCCAACACCATATTAGGTAACAATCTTGTTATTTTACTTGGTGTTCCCATAATTTTGTTTAACCCTTATACTCTGAACTGAACTGTCTGAAACCATTTCTGGGTGCTTTTCGATGTGTGCTTTGGGCCATTGTCCTGCTATAAGACCCACGACCTCTGATGGAGACCTAGCTTTCTGATACTAGGCCCTACATTCTTCAGTAGTATTCAGCTTTCTTAATGCCATGCACGCGGTCAAGACATCCAGTGCCTGAAGCAGCAAAGCAACCCCAAAACATCATTGAACCTCCACCGTATTTGCCTGTAGGGACTGTATTCTTTTCTTTAAAAACCTCATTGCTTTTTATGAAAACAAAAAAATGATGGGCTTTACCAAAAAGCTGTAATTTTGTTTCATCTGTCCACAGTACGTTCTCCCAAAAGGATTTTTGCTTCCTCAGGTAAGTTTTGGCAAACTCCAATCTGTTTTTTTATGTTTCTGTGTTAGCAGTGGGGTCCTCCTGGGTCTCCTACCATAGCGTTCATTCAGATTGCGATGTATAGTGCGAGCTGACACAGTTGTACCCTATGCCTGAAGGTCAGCTTGAATTTGTCTGGAAGTTGATCCAGGTTCTTTAGCCACCATTCGAACAATCCTACATTGCAATCTTTGATCAATGTTCTCTTTTGACCACGTTCAGGGAGACTAGCTACAGTGCCATGGGCTGTAAACTTCTTGACAATGTTGCGCACAGTAGACACAGGAACATTAAGATCTCTGGAGATGGACTTGTAACCTTGAGATTCTCCATGCGTGAAACCATTTAAACTTCTTTATTCCAGTAAAAACCATGCATCACACTCACATTTCTCAGTGTCATCACTGACACTAGTACAACCAGCATATGGAAAAAGCGGAAATGCGGGATTGGTTCTGCGCAATGGTAAGGGACTTTTGCTAACACCTACCACACCCTAATAGGAATGTAGAGATACAATGAAAACATAGGGTGTAGCCAGGGGCGGACTGACAACTCATGGGGCACCTGGGCAATAGGGGATCATGGGGCCCCTGTGTCCTCCCCCATGCTCAAACCACACCCAAAAAAGCCTATGAAAGGTACCAGGAGCATCTCATGGGGCCCCCTACTGACCTCAGGCCCTCAGGCAGTGCCCGAGTTCCCCAATGGTCAGTCCGCCCCTGGGTGTAGCGCTGTTCCTCATAAATGGTAAAAATACAATCAGTGTTTTATGTGGTAAGTACCTTATACCGTAAAGTGATCACTCCGTGCTATACAGCATCTCCTCCCTTCCTATTCCCGTGATGATCAATGAATGTAAGTGGATATATACCTAAGAAGACCCCTCCTTCCTATCAGCCACCTTCCTACTTCAGATTGGCCAAGTGTGTCACACTGGATTTCCAAACCATGTGAAATGGAAGGGTGGATCTACAAACTACCCCTCTCTCTTGCAAAAAATACAAAAACTTGAAAAATATATAAACAATTGAGTACATGAGTAGTACCTGGGAAGTGGTACTACAGTACACCTCCCCCGTGTGACACCATGCATGTAACAAGCAGTGAAATATACTCTATACTATAATAAGGCAATAGCAAGCCACCTCCCCCCTTTGAAAAATAAAAATGAAAATGGGCTTCACAATATACACCGTGAACATGAAACTATAGTGCACCTTCCCCTAGGGAACACTCCATTATAAACAACCAATAAAAGTGACATGAAACATCACAGCTAAATAAAAGTGTCCATAAAATAAATCCAAAATCATTATATCAGGATAGTATTGTAGTTCATTAAACACATTTCGTGCTCCAATGTGCTGTGGGTGATAGTAAAAGAACTTGTGCTTCTGCATGTGCTCCCCCTTTTGAAACCGGTTTATGTGGAGTGTTGTTTTTGCACCAAACATATCTTTTGGAATTACGGCCAAAAAGTTCAACCTTGGTTTCATCAGACCAGAACACATTTTCCCATATGCCTTTGAGGGAGACTTCAGATGTGTGTTTGCAAAATTTAGCCGGGCTTGGATGTTTTTCTTCAGAAAAGGCTTCCGTCTTACCACTCTACCCCATAGCCAAAACATATGAAGAACATGGAAGATTGTCACATGTACCACACAGTCAGTACTTGCCAGATATTCCTGCAGCTCCTTTAATGTTGCTGTAGACTTGGCAGCCTCCCAGACCAGTTTTCTTCTCATCTTTTCATATATTTTGGAGATATGTCCAGTTCTTGGTAATGTCACTGTTGCGCCATATTTTTCTCCACTTGATGATGACTGTCTTCACTGTGTTCCATGGTATATCTATTGTGCTCTTTTCCTGACTGATACCTTTTAACAATGAGATCCCTCTGATGCTTTGGTAGCTCTCTGCTGACCATGGCTTTTGCTGTAGGATGCGACTAAGAAAATGTCAGGAAAGACCTACTAGTACAGCTGAACTTTATTTGGGGTTAATCAGAGGCACTTTAAATGATGGCAGGTGTGTACTGACTCCTATTTATCATGATTTTGAATGTGCTTGCTTAATTCTGAATACAGCCCCAGTTATAAGAGTGTGTGCACACTTATGCAACCACATTATTTTAGTCTTTTATGTCCCCCCCCCCCCTAAAAGATTCCAGTTTGTTTTTCAATTGAGTTGTACAGTTTATAGTTCACATTAAAGGTGGAAAAAGTTCTGAAATGATTTATCTTTGACTAATTTTTTTTACATCACATAAACCTGACATTTTAACAGGGGTGTGTAGACTTTTTATATTCACTGTAGATACAGTGGCAAAAATAATTATTTGATCACACATGATACAAATGTTATAAATCGAGTTACAGTTCAGTGAGTAAAATAAGTATTTGGTACCTAACCAACAATAATTCTGGCTCTCACAGACTGGCTAAGTGTTCATGTGGTACACAGATTAGTCCTGTCAATTTAAGAAAGTGCTCCTAATGACAACTCGTTATGTGTATAAAAGACACCTGTCCACAGAATCTCTTTCTTCCATTCAAGCCTAACCACCATGGGCAAGACCAAAGAGCTGTCAAAGGACATCAGGGACATGATTGTAGACCTGCACAAGGCTGGAATGGGCTACAAGACTATCAGTAAGAAGCTTGGTGAGAAGGAACCAACTGTTGGACTGATTATTAACAAATGGAAGAAATACAAAATAACCATCCATCGCCCTCAGTCTGGAGCTCCATGCAAGATTTTGTCTCATGGAGAAAGGAAGATTATGAGAAAAGTGGGGGATCAGCCCAGAACTACACAGGAGGAGCTTGTGAATGATCTCAAGAAAGTTGGGACCACAGTCACCAAACAAACCACTGGTAACACAGTACGCCACCATGGATTTAAATCCTGCAGCGCCTGCAAGGTACCCCTCTTCAAGCAGGCACATGTACAGACCCATCTGAAGTTTGCCAATGAATATCTAAATGATTCAGAGAAGGATTGGAAGAAAGTGCTGTGATCAGATGAGACCAAAATTGAGCTCTCTGGCATTAACTCGACACACCGTGAAAAATGCTGACTATGACTTTAAGAACACCATCCCTACAGTTAACCACGGAGGTGGAAGCATTATGCTTTGGGACTGTTTCTCTGCTAAAGGTACAGGCCGACTTTGCTGCATTGAGGTGCCAATGGACGGGGACATGTATTGTCAAATCTTGGATGAGAACCTTCTTCCCTCAGCCAGAACACTGAAGATGGGTCATGGATGGGTCTTGCTGCATGACATTGAACCAAAATATACCGGTAAGGCAACAAACAAGTGGCTCAAGATGAAGCACATTAAGGTCATGGAGTAGCCTAGCCAGTCTCCAGAGCTTAATCCTATAGAAAATTTATGGAGGGAGCTGAAACTTCGAGCTGCCAAGCGACAGCCAAGAAACCTTAAGAATTCAGAGAAGATCTGTAAAGAAAAGTGGATCAAAATCCCTCCTGAGATGTGTGCAGACCTGGTAACCAACTACAAGAAAAGTTTTACCTCTGTGCTCGCCAACAAGGGATCCTCCACCAAGTACTAAATCATGTTTTGCTTGGGGATCAAATACTTATTTTACTCACTGAACTGCAACTCAATTTATAACATTTGTATCATGTGTCTTTTCTGGATTTGTGGTTTGATATTCCATCTCTATAATTTAAAATACACCTATGATAAAAATTATAGACCCTTAATTTCTTTTTAACACACACACTATATTGCCAAAAGTATTGGGACGCCTGCATTCACACGCACATGAACTTTAATGGCATCCTAGTCTCAGTTCATAAGTTGGCCCACCCTTTGCAGCTATAACAGCTTCACCTCCTCTTGGAATGCTGTCCACAAGGTTTAGGAGTGTGTCTATGGGAATGTTTGACCAGTCTTCCAGAAGTGCATTTGTGAAGTCAGACACTGATGTTGGACGAGAAGGCCTGGCTCACAGTCTGTGCTCTAATTCAGCCCAAAGGTGTTCTATCTGGTTGAGGTCATGAATCTGTGCAGGCCAGTCAAGTTCCTCTGCCCCAAACTAGCTCATCCATGTCTTTATGGACCTTGCTTTGTGCACTGTTGCGCAGTCATGTTGGAACAGGAAGGGGCCATCCCCAAACTGTTCCCACAAAGTTGGGAGCATGAAACGGTCCAAAATGTCTTGGTATACTGATGCCTTAAGAGTTCCCTTCACTGGAACTAAGGGGCCAAGCCCATCCCCTGAAAAACAACCACACACCATAATCCCCCCTCCACCAAACTTTACATTTGGCACAATGCAGTCAGCAAGTACTGTTCTCCTGGCAACCGTCAAACCCAGACACATCCATAGGATTGCCAGATAGAGACGCATGATTCATCACTCCAGAGAACACATCTGCACTGCCGTAGAGTTTAGTAGCGACATGCTTTACACCACTGAATCAAAGCTGTGCATTGCAGATGGTAACATAAGGCTTGGATGCAGCTGCTCGGCCATGGAAACCCATTCTACAAAGTTCTTTGCGCACTGTTGTTGTGCTAATCTGAAGGCCACACAAAGTTTGGAGGTCTTTAGCTATTGACTTTGCAGACAGTTGGCAAATTCTGTGCACTGTGTGGTTCAGCATGCGCTGAACCCACGTTGTCATTTTATGTGGCCGACCACTTCGTGGCTGAGTTGTTGCTGTTCCCAGTTGCTTCCACTTTGTTATAATACCACTAACAGCTGACCATGGAATATTTAGTAGCAAGGAAATTTCATGGATGGACTTATTGCACAGGTGGCAACCTATCACAGTACCATGATTGAATTCACTGAGCTTCTGAGAGTGACCCATTCTTTCACAAATGTCTATAGAAACAGTCTACATGCCTAGGTGGTTGATTTTATGCACCTGTGACCATTGAAGTGATTGGAATCCAATGATTCAGAGGGGGGTCTCAAAACTTTTAGCAATAATGTGTGTGTGTGATGTGATATATATATATATATATATATATATATATATAAATATACAGTTGTGTACATAATAGCTTCTAATAGCTTTTATTTCCATACACACAACTGCATTGGGAACACTACACATTCTATTCCAAATCAAAACATGAAGAAAAATATATCAAATTTGTGTTGTTCCTCTAAAAAAAAATTGAAGAAAAGTGAATATTAGACTGTTCAAAAAAATAGCAGTGTTTGTATTCTTCTTTACAAACTCAAACATTCACTATATAAACTGAAAAATGTTTGAAGATTTTGCTTTCCTTTGAATCCCTTAATTAATATTTAGTTGTATAAGCACTGTTTCTGAGAACTGCTGTACATCTGTGTTGCATGGAGTCAACCAACTTCTGGCACCTGTGAACAGGTATTCCAGCCCAGGATGATTGGACTACATTCCACAGTTCTTCTCTATTTCTTGGTTTTGCCTCAGAAACTGCATTTTTGATGTCACCCCACAAGTTTTCTATTGGAATAAGATCCGGGGATTGGGCTGGCCACTCCATAACGTCAATCTTGTTGGTCTGGAACCAAGATGTTGCACGTTTACTGGTGTGTTTGGGATCGTTGTCTTGTTGGAACACCCATTTCAAGGGCATTTCCTCTTCAGCATAAGGCAGCATGACCTCTTCAAGTATTCTGATGTATTCAAACTGATCCATGATCCCTGGTATACAATACATAGGCCCAACACCGTAGTATGAGAAACATCCCCATATCATGATGCTTGCGCAACCATGCTTCACTGTCTTCACAGTGTACTGTGGCTTGAATTCAGTGTTTGGGGGTCGTCTGACAAACTGTCTCTGGCCACTAGACCCAAAAAGAACAATCTTACTTTCATCAGTCCAAAAAATGTTGCGCCATTTCTCTTTAGGCCAGTCAATGTGCTCTTTGGCAAATTGTAACCTCTTCAGCACATGTCTTTTTTTCAACAGTGGGACTTTGCGGGGGCTTCTTGCAGATAGCTTGGCTTCACATAGGAGTCTTCTAATTGTAACAGTACTCACAGGTCACTTTACACCTTCTTTGATCTTCCTGGAGCTGATTGTTGGCTGAGTCCTTGCCATTTTGGCTATTCTTCTATCCATTTGAATGGTAGTTTTTCGCTTTCTTCCACGTCTTTCAGGTTTTGCTTGCCATTTTAAAGCATTTGCGATCATTTTAGCTGAGCAGCCTATCATTTTCTGCACTTCTTTATATGTTTTCCCCTCTCCAATCAACTTTTTAATCAAGGTACGCTGTTCTTCTGAACAATGTCTGGAACAACCCATTTTCCTCAGAATTTCAGAGAGAAATGCACTGTAACCAGCATGTACACCATTTGCTGCCTTCCATCCTTAAATAAGGGCAATAATTGCCACCTGTTTTTCAAAGAATGAATGACCTCACTAATAGAACTCTACGCTGCTATTATTTTGAACATGCCCCTTTCAATTAGTGATTCAATTACACAGAATCAGCAGCATGCATGTCATGACTGTTGGGTCTGTTGGATTTCTATTACTCTACTACACCTGCTAGTAAATTATTTGCCATGTAGAAATATCATTTGTACCAAACACAGTGATTGATCAGGTTAGTGATGTCTGACTGCTATTATTTTGAACACAACTGTGTGTGTGTGTGTATATATATATATATATATATATATATATATATATATATATGTTATGCATACTTTCTAATTCTCTGCCCTGGACCATACGCAGAGTGAATTCAGATCTCTCGATTTACATATTTGTTCCAGTTCAGTGACCTAGATTGTAGTAAAGCCAAAGATCAACATGATAACCTATTAACTAGCAATTTTAGAGCATGTAAACAGCAATAGAGATGAGCAAAAAAGTCCTGACTTTTGTCCCAACACTGCTGCGAGCCATACACCAGCTACTGGGTGCGGTAAAACGTCATGCTCCACCACCTTCCCCATTGCAATAAGAACAAATGTAGTTCTGCACACTGCATCTCCTATGCATTCAAAACTTTACCGTGTAAGTGTTTTGCTCCTTACAGGTGCTAAATCGTAGAACTGAGGAATAAGAGTAGTCTTCTAGATTCCCTAAAAAGAAAATAGATTTTTATTGAGCTTTTTAAGAAAGTTTTTTTTGCATGTTGGTGTGGTTTTTGGAACAAAGACCTATAGCATTTAGTTATACCTTAATTATTATATGGACACTTTGATAAAAGGTAAATATGGAGTTCCAGTTCTACAAATTCTGTTCTTTCCGATGTCTTTGAGTGCTAGATATGTTCGTATACCATCTTGGACAGTTCTGGGAAACCTTACAAGCCTTAGATTCTCACCTGTAGCCATTTACTCCTAAAAAAGATGTACTCCTTTTCAATCAAAAATGTCCATTGCCCATTGCTTTCTTTTATCTCTCTGAGACTCTGATGTTTCTTTTCTAGGGTATAACTACAGGGGGTGCTAATGCTGTACCTGCCGAGGGCCCATAAGATCGGGGGTCTAAGCATAACCAGTACTATATCTTCCATATTTATTCCTACATATTTAAAGTGGTTGTAAAGACTGAAGGTTTTTTTACCTTGATGCATGAAGGTGAAAAACCACCTGTGTGCAGCAGCCCCCCAAATACTTGAGCCCTATCATGATCCAGCGATGTGCACAAGAGCCTCGCCTCTCCGGGAACTCTCCTTCCCCATTGGCTGAGACAGGAGTGGGTATAAATGTACCATAACAGAAACTTTACGTTAAACTTTTATTGAGAAAATAAATCCCCTCGGGGTGATTTTTGTACGTTTCAAGGATTTTAACAAACTTTGTAGCAGATTCCTATGTTTTTCTGTTCTGAAGAAAAAACTGATAGTTTCACCATGTCCTTTCAAGGCTAATTCCTGTATAGGAGGGTCAGCCTTCATTGTAACCATGTGAGCAAAATTCAGTATACTAATGAAGAAAGCTGCAGTTCATCCCTTTAGTAGACACGCCTTAAAGTGGTTCTAAAACCAATCATTTTTATCTTAATGCATTCCCTGCAAGGTATCAGTATTGTTCCCTCACTTCCCCTTATACTTACCTGTCTGCAGAGGCTCTGTCTTTTCTAGCCGTTCTTATAGGCTTTGATGAGGCAGTGGGAGCCACTGGCTCGCGCAGCTGTCAGTTGTGAGATGTGGGCGGCAGGGCTGAGCCACGCTGTCTGTGTCTATGGACCCAGGCAGCACAGCTCAGGATCGAGGCTGCATAAGCGCCACCATAGCAAGCAGCTTGTTAGGCACTTGCAAAAGAGGAGGAGCCAGTAGTGCTGGAGGGGGGAGGGGGATCTGAGAAGAAGTTTGGGGTTGCTGTGTGCAATTCCATTGCACAGAACAGGTAAGAAAAACATATTTGTTTGTTTTTTTAACTTCCTTTACAATATCACCAAAAATAAAATTCCTCATGCATAGAATACCTGAAATATGACTTCTCAGTGCAGACAAAACTAGTGAGCCAGCCTTACAAGCAGGAAATGACATTTCTGGGGCCACTGCATAACCTAGTGGAGTATAAAATGGCCCCAAATGCCCAAATTGCATTGAATGCATTTACCATTTTAGAAAATTATAGTGACTGCAGACTGAAACAATAAGCTGATTATTAGCTTTTTAACATTAAATTTGAAAGTGGCTTTTGTAACAATTGCATATACTATATCTTTTTTAATAAAAATTCAGTGTTCCTTTAAGGAAACATTTAGAAAGTGGAATGAGGGCCCTACTATAAAGGTCAGAACTGATGGGTGGCCAGGAGAACTCAGATACACAGATCTCACTGCCAGAATTCCTGACAGTCAGAAACACCATGTCTGATTAGGCTTAGTTCTGCCAGAACTAAGATATCAGTTTTAAATGACTTTTTAACTTTAAAGTGCACCTGTGCCTCTGCTTCCTCATGTGTGCCATTGCGTTGCTCACATGGGCAAAGGGAAAGCAAGTATACTGTTACTTTGGCCTGAATGGGCACAGTAGCTGTTCAATTATCTTTCAATTGTCTCTAACCACTTGCTGTCCAGGGCAATTTTGAAATATTTTTCACACATTTTTTGCTAGAAAATTAACCCAAAACCTTATATGCATATAATGCAATTTTTCAGGAAAAAATACACTAAACTGAATTTTACACAAACACAGTATAATACCCAATTTTTTGTAAAAAAATCATGTGCATTGAGTAAACGGATACCAAACATGTCAAGACTTAAACATTGCATGCACTCACCATTAGTTGCATCCATATGCTTATTATGACCATTTGCAGGAAAGACGTTTTTGTACATTCAATGGTCAGCAAGTGGTTATCGACACTCTGTCACCAATTTAAAATATAAAAAAGAACCCTTGAAGTAAAGACTATTTATGCTTTCCTGTCCTGCCACACGTTCTATGAATCTTCCTACCCTTGCCGAACAAAGCTGCAGGCATCATTTTTAGTATCAGTGTCAGGGATGCGGGTGTGACCAGAAGTGTGTGGACTGACACAGGGAAACGTAGGCTCAGATATAGTAAATAATATAATTTATTGAGACTAACAATACAAATATAAAGGCAGTGCACCAAACCCCAAGCTAACACAAATACATACAACAAGGTGAAACAAACCCAAACCTAAACTGATATAGATACACAGGTACATACACATATAGAGCACAACGTAGTCAGGCAGGCCGGGTCGATAACTATCGGGCAGGTAGGTACAGGAGGAGCAGGCGGAGAGAATGGTCAGGGTCACAAGCCAGTGATCAAACAGGAGAAGTCAGCAGAGGTCAGGATCAGGCAGGGTCGGCAACAAGTCAGGCAGAAACAGGAACAGGAATGCAGGTTACAAGATACAGGGGCCCATGGAAAAACACACACCAAGGCCCTGACTGTGAGTCTGGCCATTCCTTAAATACAACCCCTGCAATCAGCTTCAGGTGTTTTGGCTGACTGCAGGGGTGAGTCTCTGATTGCTGAGAGCACCCGCTGGCCAGTCCTGGTACTGCAGCCCACAAGGCAGGTGAGTCTCACCGTTATTGGCAAGTCCATTCCTGACAATCAGACATGTTCTTGTATATCAGATACCTGAGCCCCCACCATGCACAATGATTACACCAACCAGGATGCACTAGTCACATAGCAGCTGGCAGGTGGAACCATAGAGTTGCAGCAGGGGACCAGGCATGCAACATATATGGAAGTGTTGCAGATGCTAAAGATTATTTTTTGCATTTGCTCTTTAAAAAAGCAAGGATTGAAAATACAGCCGTACACACAGGTAAGTATAAATAGTCTTCTTTCATAGAGTATTTTTTTTTTCTGAAGCTGGCAACAGAGTCACCTTAAAAGATGATGATTCTACTTAAAAGACAGAAATACCATTGATAATTTCATTTTACAACAACTTCATTGAATTCTTAACAGCCTTTGTTCACGCCAGACTCTTGTTAGGAATCGACACAGTGAAGTGCTTGTCATTCTGAAAGATTTGTGACTCTCTTGAGACATCTATGACAAGCACAAAATACTATGATATGAATGTAAGCAAGTATGATCCTGCTCGGTGCTCTAGGCTGAGTTGTTTGTTGCATAGTTGAAAAGACTAAAGAGGATAGTTTATCAGACTGTTTAAGTTGCTTCAAAAAATCCCTCTGTTCTCATCTGAAGGATATATTTATCACATACAGGGTGTCCCAAAAGTCTGGATCCACAGACAAAAAAAGTATTTAAAGGTTTTATTAAAGTAAATGCTCAAATTGGGCTTCACAACAATTTACGCTGAATACAAGAACGTTGAGCTTTTCTTCATGTAGCAGAACTAATATTGTTACATTCGGAGATGATCCTCTTTTAGTCTGATTATTCTGGGCAAATACCTATAGATTACTGATTTCAGTTGCACACAGAAAAAGTTGGGTAATGTTAGTTCTGGAGATCCAAGAGGCCATTGAACTGGACATTGCATTCTGAACCACATGTTAGGAAAAGTTTGATTTAAGTAATTTTTCTCAGTAACAGCAAAACCACATTTTATGCTGTTCCAACACAGGAATTTCATCTAATTGAGAGACAGGAAAAAAATGTAACTAGAAACAATATGGCTCAGTTATTCATGAATCAGTTTGAAAATGGCCTCAGCCAGCCAATTTGCATTGTTTTCAGGCCAGTTATGTGCATTGTGCTGGTTGACACTGCTATTGAGCGGAAAGTAGGCCTCATCATTGTAAAACACCATAAAAGTGACACTAAATTCTGGTTTTAAAAAAAGAAACACCCTTGTGTTCTTCAAAAGATCAGATGAAATTAGAAGACAACGTCCTTTCTGATTTTTTGTCTAGATTTGAGGCATAATTTTTGCAGAAATCTTCTAGTTCCCAAATCCTCTGTTAACCATTTCAATACTGGGCAATTTTACACCTTCCTGCCCAGGCCAGTTTTCAGGTTTCAGCGCTCTCACACTTTGAATGACAATTGCGCGGTCATGCAACATTGTACCCAAACAAAAAATTTATCATTTTCTTCACACACACAACTAGAGCTTTCTTTTGGTGGTATTTAATCACCGCTGGGGTTTTTATTTTTTGCTGAATTAACAAAAAAAGACCAAAAATTTGGAAAAAAACCCACGTTTTTCTTTGTTTCTGTTATAAAAGTTTGCAAATAAATAATTGTTCTTCATAAATTTAGGCCGAGATGTATTCTGCTCCATGTCTTTGGTGAAAATAACCCAAATTAGGATGTATTTTTTAGTTTGTAGGAAAGTTATAGAGTTCACAAACTATGGTATAGATCTGAATATTGATCAATCCTGAAGTACTGACAGCCAATTTAATTTCTTGAGGTCCAAGAATGTCAGAACAGTACAGATATCCCCCAAATGACTCCTTTTTGCAAAGTAGACAGTCTGACGTACTTCATAAGAGGCATGGTGAGTTTTTTGAAGTTGTATTTTTTTTGTCATAATTTTTCGGAAAATGAAAAAAGTAAAAAAATTAGTTTCACTATTTTATTTTTACATACTGTCACCAGTGCAGTACAGCATCATCATATAACTGGCATGGCGGTGAACAGGGACACTGACTGGTAACAGTATGAAAAAATATATATATTTTTTTTATTTTTTTTATTTTTTATAAAAAAAAGAAAATTTTTTTTAAGATTTTTTTTTCATATTTCACTATGACCAAAGTAGTACAATGTTACCATAGTAACATTGTACTACTTTGGGGAAGTGATCAGTATTTTTTTTTTTACACAACTTGCTTATAGCAAAGAATTACTTTGCTATAAGCAAGCATTTACCTGAATGACATTGATTCATTCAGGGTTTTCTTTTTTTTGTTTCTTTTTTTGTGCTTAGCTGTGATTTGGCCACAGCTAATCACATGACATGTGCATGTGATTAGCTGTGACCATTCACAGCTAGACACTAGTATACAATGGATGGCATGAATGAAGCCATCCATTGTATACAACTGTCATGTGACCTGCTGTGATGTCCACATTTGCATCCGGCTTTTGTGTTTTTGGTTGCCCACTTCTTGCTTCATCATGGACATCCTGCTACCCTGTCTTAAACCACCTATGCAATTCAAAAACACTTGATTTGTTCACGGAATGTTTACCATAAGTCTTTTGTTACAAAGGCAACGTTTCACTCGCATTTTTGCCAATTTTAGGCAAAATATGTTAATCCACTGCTTCAGATTCTTGTCACTCATTTTCTGGCAACAGCGCAAGTCATGTTATTTCTTCTACTACTCCATAAAGACTGATCCGACTGGTCTGCGACCCAGGAGAAGTTAGAATATGTCAGAACACGCTCGATCGAGTGTGAAAAGCTGTGTTACTCGCCACCACAAAGCTACGCTGTGGGCATTCTGGAAATTAAATTGTCACACTTCATATGTTTTTGTACCTTGTATTGCTGCTAGCCTCCACCAAATTTTCAAGCTCATCGAAGACATTACAAGAAAGCAAAAAAACTGTGAAAAAAACCAATTGCATGAAAAATAGAATACAGGGCTGTAGTGGATGTGTATGAATTATTTTTGATGAAAAAGGATATAATTTAGTCTCATTTTGATACTCGCTGTAAGAGACACATTATTCCATATGCCTTTCTGTGTCATTACTATGCAGTTCCTGGACCAGCTGCACTTTACAGGGCTGGAAAATCTCTCTGAAATTTCAGTGCACATGGATCCAAACTGTTGGGACACTCTGTATATTTAGCATGGACTAAAGGTGTAGCTTCATTCACACAGGCACATATCTTACTGCAGTTAGCATAAAACTTGGCACTAATTTAAAGTATACCTCCAGAAAAAGGTTTATTTTTTTTATGTGGATAAAGTAGGAAAAGATTACAGCATATGTCACTATTGAGGGAATGTCCTATTGCTTCCTGTCAGCACAGGAAATAAAAAGATCTCTCCAATGGGGACACTTAGTAGGAAAATGTTAGAACTGCTGACAGTACGGTCTATGTCTTCCTGTCTTGCTCACAATCACTCCTGTCAAATGGACAGGATCTCCCCACTGGGGTCACAAACCAAAATCCAAAAACAAAAACTGGTAACAATTATAACTCTTCCCCACTCTAACTTAACCTAAATGAAAAAGACTGAATTAATTGTAGGTTTAAAATTGCCACATTTTCAGAGTCCCGGAGCTTTCTGGATAGCATTAGCTGCCCAGTGACTATCATACCTTTTTGTTCTTGTATATGTGAGGCATGACATTATTCTGTACATGAAAAGTATTTAAGTATTAGTGGATCTTATAGATCGTCTAAATGGCCATTTGTATTCTATACAGTTTGTAATGTTTTTTTTTTTGTGTGCATCTTAATGAAAAATAAAACGAGTAATAGGATTTGAGAAAGGTGACAAACTACTTTATGTTGTTATACGGCTACTTAGATGTCTGGAACATTTTATTATAATGAGTAATATTGGGAAATTATTATGTTCTGACTCAGAATATCTAAATTCACCTTAACATTCACTGAACAAAACACTCCCTGTGATATGTAATTGATGGGAATCTACTGATTGAAAGATAAGAAAGTTATTTACTGGAAGATAAGAAATAAAAGCTATTTTGTTTTGACCTTTAGAAATCAGAAACTACTATCAGATTTAAGCCCCGTACACATGATGAGAATATTGGACGAATGATTGTCCGTTTTTTGTTTTGTTTTGCATGCTAGTCATGCTGATGAAGAGGTTACTAAAGTTACGAAAATTTTTGACCGACACAATAAAAATTCTAAAGTGAAGTAATGTATTGTATTTGTATTGCATTTTTGGATGAAAACTATACTAATTAAACAAAAATCGCCGGTCTGGTATCATAGGAGAAACATTTTTGTGCTTGTCCCTTCAAATAATCAGATTATCTTACAATCGCTTCGAAAGCAGTATTTTTCGTACGATTTTCTGATCGTATGTACTAGGCTTTCCTGTATTTGAAATTTAAAATACTCTGCAATATGTACACTACTTCAGTACATCCAAGGAAGAGACTGGATGATATATGATGGATGTATTCTTCAATCTGATACATGCTTTGCCAGTCAGGCTTCATTGGGTAAACTTGTACCACAGCAGGGGCGGACTGACCATTTGTAAACTCGGGCACTGCCCGAGGGCCCGGGGTCAGTAGGGGGCCCCATGAGATGCCGCTGGTACCTTTTTCATAGGCTTTTTTGAGTTTGGGCAAGGACACAGGGGCCCCATGATCCCCTATTGCCTGGGGGCCCCATGAGTTGTCAGTCCACCCCTGTACCACAGTAAGGTCTTTTAGCAGACTGACAGCTGGGCAAGACACGTCTCCATCTGAGTGGGCATTATATGACGTCCTGTCAGAAGGTGCCGCACAGCAGTGTGATCTGTCACCGGCTGTGTCCACGGGACACAGCCGATGACTGATAACTACATCGGCCCACTGCCAGTGTCATGTGACCACTGTGACCAATCACAGCAGACCATATGACAATTGTAAACAATCGATGGCTTGCTTTCATGCCATCCTTGCATACAATTGTGTTGTTAGTTGTGATTGGTCGCAGAAGTCACATGGTACAGACAGGACCAATATACATATACATATGTACCATGTGATGATCTTTGTCCAATCACAGCTAATCATAACAAAAGACTGAATTAATCAGTTTCATTAGTAAAAATGGTTGCTAATATCAATGAAATACATTGGTATTAGCAGTCATAATATGTAAAAAAATATCCTGATCACTTTCCCAGAGTAATACAATGTTACTATTGTAACATTGTATTGCTCTGGTCACAGTGTATTGAAAAAAAATAGTAAGATAAATTATAAAGAAAGTAATAAAAAGAAAACAATAATAGAAAAAATATAAAATTTAATTATTGCTCTTTTGTTTTTTTAATTTTACATACTGTCATCAATCAATGTCTCTGAGCACCACCACACCAGTTATATGATAACACTGTATTGGACTGGTGACAACATGTAAAAAAAAATTTCTGACACATTTTTTCCTAATTCCTACATTTTCAAAAAATTGTGACATAAATTACAACTTCAAAAAAACTGCCATGCCTCCTACTAAATACCTTGGACTGTCTTTTTTCCAAAAATGGGTCATTTGAGGGTATTTGTACTATTCTGGAGCTTTTGGGCCTCAAGAAATTAGATTGGCCGTCTGTACATCTGGAATGATTGATTTGCAGATATATATACCATAGTTTGGGGACTCTATAACTTTCCTACAGACTAAATAATATACACTAATCTGGGTTATTTTCACCATAGAAATGTAACAGAATACATTTATGAAAAAAGGTTATTTATTTGCTAAATTTTATAACAGAAATGAAGAAAAATGTGTTTTTAAAAAAAAAACAGTTTTGGGGGGTTTTTTTGTCCAAAAAGAAAAAACTTAGTGGTGAATAAATACCACTAGAATAAAGCTATATTTGCGTGGAAAAAGTGATAAAATGTTTTTATGGGTACAGTGTTTCATGACCACGCAATTGTCATTCAAAGTGCAATAACGCTGAAAGCTAAAAATTGGCCTGGGCAGGAAGGGGGTAAAAGTGCCCTATAGTGGTTAAAAAACAGAAGTTATCACATGCATCATTCCAAAATGTAATTGTGTTAATCGCTTCTCACCATAGCCTGTATGGTTATGCTCCTCATTGGCTCCAAAGCCCTACTCCATAGAAGCCATGGTTTCCATACACTGCACTGAAGACGCCCAAATAGCCTGAAACAGCTGTTTTCAGTTTGGAATAAATTACTCTCTAATATCAGGCTATATTTTCACTATACATCAGTGGTTCTGGATCAGGTTCTTGGACCAGAGGGTCAAAAAACAATGCATGGCTCTACCCACTGTCCACAAATGAGGAGTAATCCTCTCATTTTTGGGCTATGTCATGGAATGGGACATGTGCATAACTTCAGTTTTAAGAAAGCCTTAGTGTGCTGTACACTGACTAGAGTGAAGGCTTTTTTATTGCACATTCCCCTCTTTCTCATACAACGCAGGACTAATAGCCCTGCATCATTCATGATAATGCTGAGGGACCACCCACAGCCTAGTATATAGAAGAGGAGAGCACCAAAGCCTGCCAGAGCAAAGGACAAGGTAAATAATTGGTGGATGGTACTTTAAATGTCTTTGTGTCATTGTATGCACTTACCACGTGCCCAATGAAGGGTTCCTACATGCCCCGAAATATTGCACTCTTCTGCTGTGATGTGATCACTTTCAAAAAAAAACTTTTGGACGTTATTTGAAGATCCATAGTGTGCTGGCAAATATGCACGGCGATAGGTAAATAGTACAGTCTCTTCCTCTAACCCCTAGAGGTAATGAGCATTTGACCCTTGCAGTGGGGGGATGGTGGGCACCGAAAGGGGTATTTTTTGGGCTTTAATTAAACATATGAATTTTAGTATACTATACAGTACTGGCAATATAATCACAACCGGTAAGAGTCACTGACCTGGAACCAGAACAAGAAGGTTAGAGCAAAGTCAGAAGTCCTTATTTTCTGAACTTATGGTGGGTTGAAGTAGGATCAGCATTAAAGATCAATTCCAGGCTTACTATATTTTTACATAGTTGCTGTACATTGGTCCAGCTTGGACCAATGTAACTATGTATGTACCATGCCTGGCTGATGTCCATGGAAGCTGGAAATCACTGAAGTAGACATCACTATTTCAGTGATCTCCTCTATTTTAAGGGTCCTGTGCTGAGCAGATGGCCAGATGCATTGTGAACACTGGAGGTTGGTGGCTCAGCAAAGAACACCATTCTGAGATTACTGTGCATCTTTTTTTAACCACTTCAAGTCTTTTACCCCCTTCCTGTCCAGGCCAATTTTCAGCTTTAAGCGCTATCACACTTTCAATGACAATTGAGCGATCGTGCAACACTGTACCCATATGAATTTTTTAGCATTTTTATGAGACAGATAAAGCTTTCTTTTTTTATTTATTTTTTTTACACTGATTGCTTTTACACCCATAAAGGCTGTAAAAGCAATCATTTCTCCTCTCTGGCTGCATTCTTGCATCCATTGAGAAATACTGTGTGAGTTGTGATTGGTCACAACTTGTCACGTGGTACAAGGCTGTTGTGAATAGCCTTGTACCTTGTGAGCTCTGTGATCATTCACAGATTTCACACGTAGTAAGCAATGATGTCAGAAGTGACATCTTGCTTACTACTGTCCATGTGATTACTGATTGGACAATCAGTGATCACATGATCTGGACCTCCCAAAGAGGTCCCATACAACAATCGGTGTTCCACTGTGTGTGGAGGACAAGCGGGCACCGGATCACGGTGCTACGTTCTCCCAGGGAGCACCCACAAGCAGGGGGCGTGGAGGCCGTTTATTAACGGCCACCCGTCCCTGCACTGCCACCGTCCGGCCGTTTATATACAATGGCCAGGCGGGAAGTGGTTAATTAATGCACAGCAAGATTGGAAGAGATGGATATGTGGGGCAGTGTTGTCACAGTCACACTATCCAACTTGTCCAATCAGAGAACGCTCTGCATTTATTTAGAAAATGTAAAGCATTCTCTGAATAGTGCTCATGCCGAGCAGCTAACCTCCAGTGTTCACAATGCATCAGACTAGCTGCTCAGCATGGGACCGGAAGCAAGTGGAGATCACTGGAGTGTCTAATTCAGTGATTTCCAGCTTTCAGGGGCCTCTGCCAGGATTTGTATATACATAGTTACTGTACACTGGACCATGCTGGAACAATGTAACTATGTAAAAACATACCATGCCTGGATTTCGTCTTTAAAGACAACTGGCATTTGCAGAATGAAAAATTAGCAGGAAAGGTTTCCGATGAAACATGGCAAACACTACTACAGCTATTTTTTTTTCATGTGTTGTTTCTTTGAATAGATCCAGTAGGTATAGCTGTATTGAGAACATTTCCTTAGTTAACGGTTTAGAAGGGACACCAAATCTGTACAGTGGTACCATGCCAGGTATGTGACACCCAGAATGCTCTGAGCTCACCAAGCTCCTGACTCAGCTGGCATATTGTGTGATACCGCATAGGAGCTCCATGAACAGTGGCCTCTTTCGCTTGCTGATCCACTTTAGCAGCACACTCAGCTTTTTCCAGTCAAACTGTTTATTCCCTCAGAGCATAGCCATTGTCTGTAGCTTGGCTGCTAATGAAATACGTGGCTAGGAAATTGATGCTTTTTGGAAGAGGCGTATTAGGAACACATGGATGGATAGACAATATATTGACAGTTTAAATTCGCAGCTCATCTGGGTACTTAGCTAAATTCTGGCTGAGCAGCACTAAGATTTGCTTCCCCTTTGTTCTCTATTATTTTATACAGTTACATTGAGCCTAAAAATAACATTAAAACCAAGCTAAGTAGAATGAAACAAGAACACAATTTGCAAGAGCTGCATGTTTGTTTAACCAAATAGACATTGTACATTTTGAAGTGTGAGTGTACCTTGAGTTTTTATTATGTGGGATACATGCATTAGTTTTAAACTATTTCATTTTTCTCCTCATTTTTCCTGTTCTTCCTTTTTGGTCCTCATTTTCCCTTCTGCTAGGAGAAAATACCCATTGTAGTAAAGAATAAAAAAACAGAGCGCACCAACCTTGCGCATTACCTCAGTAAGCAATCAGTAGATTTATTGATATAGAAAATATACTGTCAGGAATGGACTCAGGACTGGAGGTGGGACTCACCTGCCGTGTGGGCTGCAGTACCAGGGCTGACCAGCGGGTGCTCTCAGCAGCCAGAAGCTCACTCCTGTCGTCAGCCAACACCTGGGCTGATTGCAGGAGGTGTATTTAAGGAATGACCAGGCCTGTGATCAGGGCCTTGGTGTATGTTTCCCATGAGCCCCTGTACCTGGTATCCTGTGTTCCTGCCTCGTTGCTGACCCTGCTTGATCCTGACCTCTGCTGACTGTCTCCTGTTGAACCCCTGGCTTGCCTGACCATCCTTCTGCCTGATCCTCGGTACCGCGCTGCCTGCTACTTGCTGAACCTGGCTTGTGACCCCGACCATTCTCTGCTTGCTTCTCCTGTACCACGCTGCCCGCACAATACTGACCCGGCCTGTCTGACTATGCTTACTTCACCCGACGATCCATCCACCCTGCACGGATCACCTCTAGTAAGTCTGCCTGCCTCTTCCCATCAGACTCCGTTCCTGCACTCCCCTGCCAGTACTCGCTACCACAGCCGGACGCACTCAGGGGTCGCGACCTGGTTCCAGTCTGCACCAAGTCCATCCCCACCATCAGGGGCCCTGGTGAATAGCAGGCTGGGACTTAGACCCCGTGCCCTGAGGAAATCCGTGCTGTGGGCTCGGCCTGCCTGACCACTCCACCTCTCCAGCCCTGACTGCACTGGTACCTATTAGTTTAAGGTTTATTGCACCTGGTTGTACATATTTATGTTTGTGTTGTCTTTAATAAATTATATTGTGTTACACGCTATACCTGAAGTCTGTGTTTCCCTGTGTCAGTCCACACACCTCTGGTCATACCTGGAGCCCTGACATATACTCACAAGAGTAGCAGTATAAAAGGCATATAAAATCCCCAAAACGAGTCCCTGGATTGGAAGACACGTGCAAATGCCATCTGGAGGGGAGACTCTCAGGATGAATGAAAGGGGGAGGTCTTCTTCATTAGAGCTCTGATGAAGAAGGAACTCCCCTTCGAAACGTGTCAACTTCATCCTGAGAGTCTCCCCTCCTGATGCCATTTGCATGTGTCTTCCAGTCCAGGGACTCGTTTTTGGGATTTTATATGCCTTTTATACTGCTACTCTTGTGAGTATATTTTCTATATCAATAAATCTACTAATTGCTTACTGAGGTAATGTGCAAGGTTGGTGTGCTATGTTTTTGTGTTCTTTACTACAGTTTGTATTGCGCTTCCCCAGCTTCTTGTCAGAGCCGCACAACCTTTGATCGGTCCTGGAGGAACTTCCATATATCATATTTTATATTGGTTTATCGGCCTTCTACTGATCTGGGTCCCTGACTGCAGGAGGTGTTGTATCTGTACCTACCAGTACAAACACCCCAATTAGAAGCTAATAAGAGTTTCCAACAATTTAGTCCGTATATCACAGACATTCTATCTTAATCATGCAGTACAGGACATAGTCAGTTCATACATCATGGATTATAGGCTCATACCTTCAGTTGATACGAACCTTTAACTCATTGTGTATGATTAAGTTACCTGTGTCCACTACTGTACTCCAGGATATGGGCTTTATAGGCAAATCAAAATTGCTCTTTTTTTCTCTGGTCTGTTAAACATGTGACCATACGTCCACTCACTCCTCTTCTCCTTTAGAATGACTTGTCTCCTAACTGTCATTGCATACACACAGTTGACAGCTATTATAGCAATCTATGGTGCCTCTGGTTCCTTTAAAGTGAATCTGTCACTTTACCCTTTTAGTGACAGGTTCTCTTTATAATTTATACTGCTCCCTTGCAGGTCTGTTCAGTTGCCAGGGCTTTGAGTAGAAGGGCCTCTGTAAGCTCATGATTGAATTGACTCAGATCTTTCACAGGTATAATAACCTTCCCGGTTGCCTTTATGCGATAGTGTTTAGACCTGGTGATTTATTGCTCATGTGCTAAGCCCAGCATCACAGGAGGAAGGGGAGAAGGTCGCAAGTTCCCACATACCTAGACATACTAGGCATTCCCAAGGGCCCCAACAGGGGAACAGTAATTATTTGGAGAATGGTTTTCTTATCAAGAATGATTGAAAAGGTAAAGGTAAAAATATGGCAGATAAAAAAATAATATAGCATATACAGTTACTGCAAATGTCTTATTGTAATATAATGTTATTAAAAATTGCCTTTTTTGTCTGCAGCCACTGTAATTTTCTGTGAAGTTTCATGAACTATGGCAACTTGGAGGCGTTCTGTACACAGTTAGTGTGCAGAACTTCCAGAGAAATGTAATTTCCTGCTCGATTAAGAGGCTCACTGATTTTCCCAGAAGTCTTCACTAAGATGCAAGTCAAATTTAGGTATCCCCTGCAATAGAATTTCAGTTTTAGTGAGATACTCTGCAAGAGTAAACTACTTCTACTTTCTTCATCACAACACCAGCTGAATATAATAAACAAAAATAATCCTCCCATTCAGAATCAGTCTGCAAAGGACATGGAAAAACAAACAGCTATTTCTTCAGAGAAGAAAAAGTCTGTCGAGATCCCTGCAATTTACATAGATCACCCAGAGATTATTTTTTCTCAACAAATGTGGAGATACACATTTGATCATTTTTGGATTTATGAAATTATAACTATTTAGGCTTACCTATTAAAGGTTATTGTTTTCCCAATAGTCAGCTATACTTTCAGCTTGAATGTCAAGAATCAGAGGTCACCTGAAGCCTGACATTTTCTGTCTTGTCAACTGCCTGTCACACATCATCTCCTAAACCCTGAAACTGCCAGATAAGAGTTTTCCATAGTTAAAGGATCACTAAGTGAAAAATATTGTATTCTGGTACCTGTAAAAATAATTGTCACACTATGAATTCCTTTTTATTTCATATAATAATGATAATCACTTTATTTATATTTCCCCACACATTTACATGCAGACCCAACATTCTAGGAAAAGTTGAAGTTTGTGGGGTTGAGACAAACCAAATAACTCTGCATTGATTCTTATGGCAACTGTATTGTTGCTGTATTGTCTCCCGTTATATTGTAAAGTGCTGAGCAAACTGTTGGCACTATATAAATCCTGTATAATAATAATAATGGTTTAAAGCTTTAAAAAATGTTGCTGCAAATGCTTAAAAACTGTTAATAGGGTTTAATTTATTTGTTGCTTACTTGATGTCCATCTAAAAGTGTCTACAGTTGGCCAAGTTTGAAAGAATTAAAAAAATTTGTTTGATCTTCTAATAGTTAATGGGGTCAAATCAACAATCGTTTTGGACTGTAGTGCCAAAATAAATTGAAGAAGCAGGATGAAACAATTTTTGTAACAAACTAAATTCTAGCAGATAATATGGTTTTTGGTTGGGAAGCTCCATTAATTCCAAAATGTTTTGAATGGCATCATTGGATGTACTGACAAGATTTTTTACACAAACATTTGTGCTAATATCTGCCCATGTATGGCCATCTTAAGACCAATTTGTCCACCAAGTGACAATGCTGCTGTGTGATTTTACTACAGAATTAACAACTTTATCAAGTGAAAAATCAACGGATCTCCTGGCAGGATCAGTGCATAAAATGTTACATGGGGGAAAAAAAAACAAAACTGCTGCATTACTGTTAGTGACAGACTGCATCATAAATGTCATTTTTGAATTACTTGTTTAGTTTAGGAGGGGTGAAATCAGCTCTGGTATTTTACACTGTTATGCACACTCAGAAGTTGGAAGACAGTGGGGCCTATCAAATAAAGTAAATGAACAAGAGCAAGGATAAATGCTATATCACACTTGCATGGCAAGCTAGCATGTATGTGCAAATGTGCAGGCACATCACGAATATGATTCCTGAACCTATGTAGCAAATTGTACGCTGATGTTCACTGCCTATCTCCTAGTTTTCTATGATCATTGCAGACTCGTGCAGACTCCACCTCTGCAACATCGCCAAAATCCGCATGTTCCTAACCCCAGAAACCACTAAACAGCTCATCCACTCCCTCATCATATCACGACTCGACTACTGCAACTCCCTCCTCACTGGCCTGCCTCGCCGCTGGCTATCCCCGCTACAGTCGATCCTGAATACGGCTGCCAGACTCATTCACCTTTCCAACCACTCCATCTCTGCCACCCCCCTCTGCCAATCCCTCCACTGGCTTCCGATTGCGCAACGGATCAAATTCAAAATCCTAACACTGACATACAAAGCTGTCCACCATACTGCCCCGTACTACATCTCTGACCTAATATCCAAGTACCGCCCAGCACGCACACTCCGCTCCTCACAAGACCTCCTCTCTAGTTCCCTGGTCTCCTCCTCCCATGCCCACCTCCAGGACTTCTCAAGGGTGTCACCCATCCTCTGGAACTCCCTGCCCCAACCCATCAGATTATCACCTACTCTCCTCTCCTTTAGGCGCACCCTGAAAACCCATCTCTTCAGGGAAGCCTACCCCACCCCCTGCTAACTTGCCGACCTCCTCCACTCTTCCTACCACTCCATCCCCCACAGCTATCTCCTCCTGTGCCACCATCCCCTCCCTCCTAGATTGTAAGCTCGAAAGAGCAGGGCCCTCAATCCCCTCATGTTTTGCATTGTATTGTATTGTTCTGTCACATGTTCTGTCCCCCTTTGTAATGTACAGTGCTGAGCGAACCATTGGCGCTTTATAAATACTGTATAATAATAATAATCATTGAACAATGAAGGTTTGAGTAAAGCCACATTTGTATTGTAGGCATGCCACTGTAGAGAACAGAGATGCTTAATAACTATTAATATTCTGAGTGTATGATTTGCTTGCCCACACCAAATTGTGTTCCTGCATCTGTGCATGAGTGTTAGTAAATCAAGCCCAGTGCATGAAAACTGAACATCAACTCTCAGATCTTTGTCTGCTGACATCTGATTCCCGACACTTCAGCTGAAGACAACAGAAGTAGAGCTAAGTAAGGGAACGTGTAAAAACCTTACCTATGTGTGTCTCTCTCATATTAATGTTTTAGGACTTAACATTCAGATTCTTTCATATGCCCAGTCACTGAAAACTGTTTTAATTAGTCAGTTTTAGGAAGTTTAACCCCTTCGTGCCTAAGGGTAGAACAAATCATAACTCCTAAGTGCAATTTTGCAACCTCGACATGTGTTAGCAAAACTGTACATATCACAACTACTTTGTGCATCCAGGTGGATTATAGCTTGTTTTTCAGGACAAATTGGGCTTTCATTTGGTTGTAAATGGTAATAGATATCTCCCGATTTTTTTTTTTTATTATCAAAGTAAAACTGTCCCAAAATAGTACAAAAAATAAAAAACATTTTAAATTTAGCTGTATATTTCTTGTTACTACCATAATCTACCACCAAAGAACAACCCAAAATAATTTCTTCTGCTCCTGATGATCGCAGCGATACCACATGTGTGTGTCAGTTGTTGCTTGTACCCGTAGTACAGCCCAGAAACAGTAATGTACAATATGCTTTTTTTTATCCTGTCACTAACTGATACTGATACTAATTAACCACTAGCCTACAGGGCACTTATACCCCCTTCCTGCCCAGGCCAATTTCCAGCTTTCAGTGTTGTCACACTTTGAATGACAATTGCGCGGTCATACAACACTGTACCCATATAAAATTTTTATCATTTTGTTTTGTGACAGATAGAGCTTTAATTTGGTGGTATTTAATCACCTCTGGGTTTTTTATTTTTTCTTAAACAAACCAAAAACCACTAAAAAAAATTTTTCTTAGTTTTTGTTATAAACTTTTGTAAATAAGTGATTTTTCTCCTTCACTGATGTGCGCTAATGAGGCTGTAGTGATGGGCACTGATAGGCTGCACTGATGGACACTGATAGGTGGCACTGATGGGCACTGGTAAGTGGCACTGATGGGAATTGACAGGCAACACTGATGGGCACTGAAAGGCAGCACTGATACATGGCACTGACAGGCGGCACTGACTGGCACTGTTAGGTGGCACTGACTGGCACTGTTAGGCGGCACTGACGGGCACTGATAGGCAGCACTGACGCACACTGATAGGCAGCACTGACTGGCACTGATGGGTGACACTGAAAGGCAGCTCAGATGGGCACTGATATGTGGCATTGATGTGCACTGGTAGGCACTGAAATGTGGCACTGGTGAGCACTGACAGCTGGCACTGATGGACACTGACAGGTGGCACTGCTGGGGCTACACAGATCATCAGGGCACACTGATCATCAGTGCTCTGATGATCTGTGTACATGTCACCTCCGAGGAATGCCGATTATCAGCTCTCCTCTCCTCATGAGCTGTCAGCGTGACAGCTCATGAGGAGAGAAATGCCGATAACCGGCATTTCCCTGTTTACATGTGATCAGCTATGATTGGACACAGCTGATCACATGACCGAGCCGACATCTTCGGCTCTTTCCGTTGATTGGTGATACGCTGTCCGAGGGACACAGCGCACTGCCAAACTCCGCTCTGCATGCTCCCTGCATGCGCGGTTAGAATGGGGGGACGTCAGATGACCGCCTTGCACCCGTCATTGTACTATATGGCGGGTGGGAGGTGGTTAAAAATTAACAAAAAAAACCCTGACAAAAAAAAACTGACCCCGACCCTTGACCCTCCCTACCCCACTCTTTCCGGCTGTCTCCTAGTCTATCCACCTTTAGACAATCCCTGAAAACCTTTCTCTTTAAAGAAGCCTATCCTGCTTCTACTTAGTAAACCACCATTTATTTCCTCCATCAGCTCATCCCCCCACAGCTCTTACGGTTTGTATCACTCCACCCTTCCTCATAGATTGTAAGCTCTAACAAGCCGGGCCCTTTGTTTCCTCTTGTACCATATTGTATTGTAATTGTAAGGTCTACCTTCATTTTGTAAAGCGCTGCGCAGACTGTATAATAATTAAATACATTGCATGAACTAGGGTTTTTGTTTGGGACCGCTAATTTTGATTTCCTTACATCTTAGTCACTCTTTGTCTTAGGAACCAAAGGTAGATTGGAGGCTGAGGATCCTCTGATGCAGCAAGTTACAAACCATTAATAAGAAGGACCTCTTTCCAAGCCCAGCATTGTTTTGAATTTTCCTATGGTTATACCTAAAGTGGAAACTCTGTCAAACACTAACTATACCTAAATCTACTGCCACCCCCTTTCTGTATATTTACCTATACTAGGATGCTCTAGTCTGGTCACATGATCGGGTCCCAGCACCAGCTTCAGTGAAGCAGAGATCGCTGACAACAGCTGCAGAGCCTGGACAATGACATCACCCACAGGCTTACTATGGGGCATTTGTTGTCTGCTCTTCTTCCTCTACACTAAAGCCGATGCTGAGTCGTAATCATGTGACTGGACTGGAGCACTCTCAGAATAGGTAAGTATACAGATCTTTCTTTTCCACAGGGTAGATAGAAAAAGTTTAAAATTGGGGTGGTGAGTAGATTTAAAGCAGAACTCCAGGCAAAAACTTCTTTACATGTCCTTGTTGGTGATCTGCTACCTTCCCTGAATATTAGGGATGCACCGAAATTCTGGTGGCTGAAACGTTTCGGCCGAAAACACCCCTTTCAGCTGTCGGACGAAATAAAAAAAAGTACCGATACAGGTACCAAATAAACTCTGCCCCTCAAAACCGCCTGTCTGCCTGCCGCCGCTTGGTAGTTCAGTCTTATCTGAGAAACCATTGATCCTGGCGTTGGGCATAGAGATGAGTGAAGGAAAGATGGCCGCCACACATCTCTATGCCCTTGGAGGACCGATGTCACTTCCGGTACCGGCCATTTTTTTTTTAAAGCACTAGATCAATGCTTTTTTAAATCTAATACTTTACATTGCAGAGGAGAGATGAGGGGTCTTATTGACCTCACATCTCTCCATAAAGAGCACCTGTCACTAATTATTTCTATCACAAGGGATGCATGCATAGGAATAAAAGTGATTACAATTTTTTTAAAAGGACCAGTGCAAAAAAACCCAAACCATTAAAAATATATTTTTTAAAAGTTTAAAGTGCCCCCGACCCCGTGTTCAAACCACACATGTGAGGTATCGCCACGAACGTCGGAGCAAAAGCAATAATTCTCACACTAGACCTCCTCTGTAACTTTACACTGTAGAAATTTTTAAAGCATCACCCATGGAGATTTTTAAGTACCGCAGTTTCACACGAGCATGCGCAATTTTAACCTCCTTAGCGGTATTCCCGAGTGTAGCTCGGGGTACAATTTGAGTACCAAGAACGGTAACCCCGAGCTACACTCGGGCTTACCATGCGGCGTTGCTCAGGGAGTCCCTGCAGCACTTACCTTGTTCTTCGCTCCCACGATGTGTCCCCTGCAGCGTCCCCGGCCATCTCCTCCGGCCGATGCTCGCATCTGGCTTCAGTGTTCCGGTCCCTGTGACGTTGGGACGTATGGGCGCCGGAAGCAGCAGCAAATTTGAAATTTAAAAAAAACGTCATTTTTTAAAAAATGATTATTACATAGTAAAACATTGCTGTTTCAATGCATTTCACATACATTTTGTCCCTACTGCTTTGTCCTGTGCCCTTCCTGCGTCCCTTTACGTCAAAAGCAGTTTTAGACCGGCTAGAGAACAGCGATAGTAAATCAGAACCACTTGCAGAATTGAGTGATAATGATTCGTGGGGAAATTCGTCATCAGACACTGAAAACGATTTTGCGACTTTGCTCAGCGATGTGCGAATTTGCCTCTGCATTTCAAATTTCAGTGTTTTTGGTTTGATTATATTATTGAATTACATTTATTATTATTATATTATTATTTTTTATGATTTATTAAATTATAATTTATGATTTTGTGTTTCAAATTTTATCCTACCCGGGATGTTTACTAGACTCTTGTTCATACAGATTTCAGTGAGTTATTCCTAAAAATTACAGCCTACAATAAAAAACTACATATTTCCAAGCAAAAAAATGGTACCGCTTTCAGCACAAAAAATCGGAAATGATCATACCACCGAGGAGGTTAAAGCGTGACATGTTGGGTATCTATTTACTTGCCATAACATCCTCTTACATATTTTACAAAACAATTGGGGTATATATATATTTTTTTTTAATCAAAGTGTATTTTTTCCCCCAAAAAATATTCATTTTTAAAAACTGCGCATTTCGGTTTCGGTTTTCGGCCAAGTGCATTTTGAATTTTCGGTTTCGGCGCCCAAATTTTCATTTCGGTGCACCACTACTGAATATGTCATCCTCTGGTTCACTCTGTTGTTCCTCTGAAATAGCCTATTAATTTTCAAATCAAACTGTTAATTGTCTCTGGTTTCCTGTTTGTAAGACTGGTGGCTGCTATGCCTCCTATTTCCCCAGACACTGGCCTTGGCACATCCCGTCTGTAGTTCTTTCTCTAAGAAGCAGTGATGTAATTCAGCCCCACTTGCATGGTGGGTGGACCGAAACTCTCAGACACATTCAATATGTACAGGCCTAGTGTAAACTACTACATTAATTTCAATTCCCTGTGGATGATAGGAAGCGTAGTTTCCTTTTACAGTAGAGAAAGAAGAGAGGATATGGTGTAATCCCTGATGTTACACCTCCTCCTTGGCAGAGCAGATGCTGTTATCTTTTGAATGACAGAGATGAGGTCATGAAAATTCAATTAGACTTTTCTCCTAAATGGTAAGGAGTTTCAAAATTTTATTAACTGTTTAGTGTTTTCTATAATGGGTAATTTTGTGCCTATCCTGGACTTCTTTAAGTATATTAGTGTTTAACTGAATTTCCACTTTATTTGTGTGACTCATCTCATGTGGGTCAGGGAGGGAATCAAATGATGGAGGCATATACTATACATCTTTAGGCACACGATTCCACACAGAATTTAGGGTGCCATAAGAGTCTCAAGAGTACTACCTACTGCTAATGAATTTTGTTAAAGTCTGTATCCATGTGTAATTTAATTTCAATTTATCTTGGACGATGAACTCTGTAGAATGAAAAAAAATACATATGGCTTCAATTGTGATAGGTCTACTTAAAATCTTAGATAAGCCATATGTATTTTTTTTCATTCTGTCCAAAAGGGTGAGGTTGGCCCACACAAAGTTTTGCCTACAAGGCTCTACAGACCTTCATCCAGCCCTATACATATCGCTTGCAAGCATCTGCCAATGTATTGCCACCTTTAGACCACATTTTGGAAAGACATACAAAGCTCGAAACAGGTTTCAAGTTTTCATGTGTGTAATCTGTGGGGATGTAAGTTCTGGATTCCTTACACTTTTTTTGCCTAATTTTACTGAACTGATCTTTTATGGAAAATCTAGGCAAATGCTGTGAAATCTTACTTTTGATTTGGCAATATGGCACTTCGGCAAAAGAAAGAAATTGGTTATTAATTCATGCTTTTTATATTTGGGCCTGACTTATTTTAGGATAGATCAAAGTAGGAAAAGCAATATGTTGTAAGCGAACAACAAAAAAAGGACATGGATTGAGAAAGCAGTGCACTTTGCTGACTTTCTTCAAATATTTATTTTATTAAAAATTAAAGAAACATAAATTGGTCAATTTTTTTTGGCCAGGATACAGAAAATTCAAGAAAACAAAAAAAACCCCTCCATATCAACATATATTGTTTTAATGAATAACCTGTATTGCATGAGTTGGAATTTTACAATTAATTTAATTGATACAAAGAGTAATATTTTTTTCCTAATGTCTCCTATTTTACTGCAGGCCCTAGAAGAAAACATGAAACTGGAGTGTAAATGTCATGGTGTATCTGGATCCTGCACCACAAAAACATGCTGGACAACACTGCCAAAATTCAGAGAGGTGGGATTTATTCTGAAGGACAAATACAATGAAGCTGTTCAAGTCGAGCCAGTGCGTGCCAGCCGAAATAAGCGACCAATGTTTCTCAAGATTAAAAAGCCTTTGTCCTACCGCAAACCCATGGACACAGACTTGGTGTATATTGAAAAATCTCCAAATTATTGTGATGAAGACCCAGTGACTGGTAGCGTTGGGACACAAGGTCGCATGTGCAACAAGACAGCTCAACACGTCAGTGGTTGTGACTTAATGTGCTGTGGGAGAGGGTACAATACACACCAATACTCCCGGGTGTGGCAATGTAACTGTAAATTCCACTGGTGCTGTTATGTGAAATGTAACACATGCAGTGAACGAACAGAGGTGTTTACCTGTAAATGAGAAAATATCCTGGAACAGAATGCTTTACAGCTTCGGGAACTTTTGCCGTACATTTGCACAGAATTTCAAGCCACGTACCGCAAATTGGAGGCCTATTGCTCCTTTTGTCTTTTAGGAGCTCAAGCGAAACAGGCCCTTGTTGTCTTTCATTTGAAAACGATCGCGATCACTCATCCAGAGACAGCCTAACAATCTAGTAGATTCTTACTTACTGTCTTCTGATAGAGAGAAAATACTAGCACAGGGGCATAAAGATGAGGATAGAAAGGGCTCTCCATACCTTAATTCATTCAGTTATGCATTCCATAATGGAACCCACTTCAAACTGAGTGATGTTGTACAAGTAGGTGAAGCGTGTGTTCTGTTTTATTCTCTTTATCTGGATACACATGAATAGTCAGATGGATCAGATATTCATTGGTGGTTCACACCTAAAAGTTATTGGTTAGACATACTGGAATATAGGATATATCCTGGAAACAGAGGGATATGAAAAAACAGCTGCCTTTTTGAAAGGGAGATTAGAATGAGCTAACAATGAACATGTGTGAATTTCCGCTTCGAGTGTGCATTATACAGATTAAGGTTGTAAATGCTCAGAACTTTGTTACCACCACTTCAGATTGGCTGTAGTGTTTTTTATTTCTCCTGACCAATTTTTTTTCTTTCATTTTTCTTTTTTTTATAAGGCGCTGTTATATATATAAATATATATTAATTATTTTCGTTGGCACATGGACTATAAATATTAGCAATGAATATTTAACAATATATTTTAGAATAAACTAATATTAATTTATTTAATAAATAAACCTACTGCCATTTGCAACTGTTCTGTGCAAAAACAAATATAATTAATTAGGGAATTAAAATGCTGTCTTGGGAAACTGGAGATGTAAATAGTATATATAACTCAAATCCCACTTATAGCTGTGCACAAGGGATAATCTTGTTACTTTTACTTTTTCGTGGTGAAAGCAGACACCTTTACATTAATACTTTAATGCTGTTTGCTGCTAGCTGTCTGGACACTCATTTATCAATATTTAATTGTTTGGTTATGTTTATTTTTATTTTCTTTTTCTAAATTAAGTAATTGGATTCCATTTGTTGGAATGTTCCAGACAAAAAAAAAAAGGAAAAAAGGACCATATGGAAAAAAAAAAGAGTATATTTTGTAAGAGACTATTTTTATATGAATATTTTATTTATATTATGTCTGCTTGTATAATTCCATAATCATCAGTTTCTCAATAAATGACACCTTATATCAAATTTCCGGTGTTTGAAAAAATCAGTACAAATTTAGTCCGAAATACACAACTTCACAAAATATTTGCTGATTTCTTTTCAAATATTTTTTTTTGTAAATCAAAACCTCCACTTAAGATATATCTTTATTTCCCCCTTTAACTTTGGATTAACAACTAATAGATGGCGTGTGTGTTTCTTGTTAGGCACTTTGGCAGAATACACACAATAGACAAAGGTCATTTAACATTCATATGATCACATGGCTTACATTTGTGATTAGCATTAAATTTTTGCTCGCTGATCCCATTCGGAAGAGGAAAAAGAAAAATCCGAATTTGCTTCCCACATGCATCAGTCATTAAACTCTAGGTTTTCTGTTAGCAAATGTGCTGCGTATGCTGCCTATTAAATCTCTATATTGTGTTACTGTCAAATTTGATTTTATCAGTGACAGACTATAGACTATGACTGTACAAACTAACTTGACATACTCTGTCTGATTCTCACAGATAGCATACAAAGCCTACAGGTTTTTCAGCCAACTGCTTTGAGCGTTTGCCCACTTTGTGCCTTAAAAAAATAATATGCAATGTTAAATAATTTCACCGTAATAGCAATGCCATACAAAAAAACTCTCCTTACACACAATTAACAGTTACAGTATTTTTTTTTTTTAATCCTTAGGTCCATTATATTTTTGATTTCACAAACAGTGTTAGACCAGTGTACATCAATGTATAAGATGTCAGAATAGATTTTAGATTAAAATAATTTATTGTCAGACTACTGAGCTGGTAAAAAATAAAATGCAAATATTTTTATAAAGGTTTTTTTTTTGTTTTATTAACTACTGAAATATAATGCACAATGCTGTTAGTCCTGGTAAGAGGGTACAGAATGGGTGTTTCTTTGGACAAAATGGCTTCTCTATAGTTCACGGTGGATTTCATTCTCTTTCTGGAAAAAGCACCAATGGCTCTTTGGAAGTTGGAAATATTTTTGGGATTTTGAAAAAAAATGACTTAAGCAAAAATGACTTGTGTAAGATGGCTTCTTCCAGAATTTGTTGGGTTTTCTTTTTATTCAACAGTTAATTTACAGTGTGGGCTCATATCAGTTCCTCAATCCATTTTAGTTACAATAAAAACTTGGATCTCAAGCAGTTTATTTTTGTGTTGTTTATTGATGGTTGACCAAAATTTACTTCTTAAAGGGGCGGTCTCCAAAATTGTTGAGCTAATTTAACTACTGGCTTCTAAAATTTCTTGGTTCTCTCTAGTGAAAGTCCCATCACTGCTACCTCTTCCAAGGAAGATTCACACCTCCCACTGCAAAAGAAATAAAAAATCCAATACAAAGAATGAATTCCCCTTCTTTAGACTGCTGTAGGTAGGGAGAGCTGGGAATGGAAAAGTAATACTCAACCAATTAGTATATTTTGTGTTCCACTTGAAGGAAGAAGTAGCACAGTTTTCTTCAAAAGTGTTTCACAGCTGCAAAAACAGTTTATATTTTTAGGGGATATGCAAGACAACATTGAAAGTGAAGCCTTGAAATGGACACAGAGAGTACAGTCCATCTGGACGGGGCTTCACTTGTTCATGAAGGCATTGTTTTAGTGCACCAGTCCATCCTCTGCCTTTTGTCAGTTGTCTGATGATCGAAAAATCCATTCTGTTAAAAACCAAGTTCCAGCCTTCTCCCCAAAGGTCACCCCAACCTGTGTTTATTTTTTTATACTTACCTTTTTCACGTTTTCAGGCTAGTAACGTGACATACAGGGTAATCTTCCTTTTCATTTCCTCTCTGGCCTTGGGCAGGCCTCAGTAATGAAGAAAGCTTAGCTGACCTGCTGATATCAGCTCCTTTTTCTGCATCATTGTATTGTGACTCTGGGGCACTAAGGTGATGCTCCCTAACAGCCTGAACTCAAAGGAAGCTGATTGAATGACACTGGACATCATTCTACCCAGAAAAAGGGGAAGAGGACCATAGGAGAGAAGGTGAACATTGCCACCAGATCTACTTTTTATTTTTACAACAGGTGGGGTGAGGTATATAATAAAAAATATAGAAACCTGAAATTAAGCTTTAACTATTTGTAATGTAAGAGTGTTATACTGTAGTCTTCCTGATGTCTGCCTGTCATATCTAAGTGTAAACACTAAGAGGTTCAATAGAACCATGAATTACAGCAAACCAGCTGCTCACTGGACATGAGTCCCGTGAAGCTTCAAGGCATGATATTACCTTTATTCACAGAGCTTGATAACCTGTAGCTACCAGGCTCTGTAGAGCTGCCTAATCATGTGGCCACTGTAACTGGCTGTCATACTGGTCATATGATTGGAAGCTGATCCTGCCAGTTCCTGACCCTTAGTATAGACAAAGAGTCGGCTTTCAAAGCTCAGTCTCTGTGCTGGGAGTGTGCAGTGAGCATGCTCTTAGCACAGAAACCTGTGGTGCCTTTTTGTTAATGCCCATCCTCTTTTCCACCACACATATGTGTTAGATGGGTAGCAAGAGGTTTCAATCCTAATTGATCCTGAGCATCTTTTTAATCCTAATTAAAATCTCAGAATCAGTGTCCTGTACCACACATTGTGCAAGCACTGACAGCCCCTGACTACACATTATCCCTGATCTGCACCCTCTTTGTGTACTGGAAAATGTGGCTAGCAGTGGACCGTATGTCTCCCCATGACCTGTATACACAGAATATTACACAACATAGGAATATAAGACTCACCAAGAACACTATGTATTCTGTAGCCAATATACATCAATGGTCCATATCTGCCTCCCTTCTCCTTCAGTAGACACTGGATACTTTAAAGAGTCTCTCGGTTATAGTGAGTGGGGTTTTCGAACATTAGAGAAGATGCAGTATTTGCTGTCTAGCGTTAGCAGTTAACTGAATTCCCTTTGTCAAAGCACAACTCTAGATATAACTTCTCTGCTTTTAATGGAAGCTAAAGTCTAAAAAACAAAACCTATGAGCAGATAAGCTCTTTATTGAAGAGGAGACATGCAATGTACCTTCTGCAGTAAAAAAAGCAAAACATCTTATGCAGTAATATAAATGTACCTGCCTGCTCACAATCTTCTGCAGAATGTACAATGTCCTGCACATGTCCAGCTCAATGTACAGTACATTTCTGACACGGCACCTGTGCCAGGTCTAAAGAACTCCTGTGCATCCAAGGGAGTTGTATCATTCTGTGCTGGGCAATCAAAATGGCTGACCTGTCATCTGGAAAAAGTCGAAGGAGAAGAAGCCAGTGCCAGCAAGGGACCTCGCAAGTATTGGAGCAGAGGTAAGTAATGTGGGCTTTGGTTCTGCTTTAAAGTGTATGTAAACTTTTTTTAGTAGGGACAGATCAGGACCCCTTTCTGCCACATAATCCTAGTGACCATTATCACAGAGACATAAAATGATGAAAAGTCCTAAATTTTTAAGCTGTCACCAGAACAAGAGGTAAAGAAAAATCTTCCAATAAGGACCCCTGCCTTTGTGACAACCGTCTAAAGGGAATTTCCCTCAGTTTGTAGATATTTTCTCCCTTCTTTTTGTGCCTCCAGGACAGAAATTTAGGATACATCTCCCCACTAGGACACAAACAACAATAAACTGACAGGTGTTTTAACCCCCCCCCCAATTGTATGCAAAACTAAAAATAAAAGTTTGGAATTTTTTCATACAGAACCCTATGCAGTGAGAAAAGACAACTGGCAGATCACTGTGTTTGTATGTATTAAATATATAATGGTTAAACCCCTCCTTCAAGGTGCTGTCTTAGTCCCAATGGTGAGATACTGTATCCCTTCAGTTCCCATTCAGAAGACACAACTGAATGTAGGAGGACATCTTTCCAATGGAAGGGGAAAACCCCTCTTAGATAACTGTCAGCAGACAGGTATTCCCCACCACTTTCTGTCACAGTGGCAACTTTGGATTTGGTTTGCATTTCCTATCCCTTCCTGTTTTGGTGTCAATAGTCCTGGACAAGAAAGAAAGTGGAAAGTGGACCAGACAGTGACACTCAAGACGAACAAGATATACTAAAGGAAGAAGTCATAGCAGCAATTAAAGCTTTATCGAACAATAAGTCACCAGGTATCGATGGGATTCCAACTGAGTTAATTAGAGGCTCTGAAGGTGCTATCATAGCTCTTACTCAGCTATATCAATGGATCTGGAAGGAAAAACCATGGCCAACCGATTTCTAATATTGAAGAAAGGAGATGCCAAAGATTGTAACAATTACAGAACAAATTGTATTAATTCCACATGCTAGTAAAGTATTACTGAAAATATTGCAAAGCGGAATACAATCATACGTTGAGTGAGAACTACCTGAAGCTCAGGCTGGGTTCAGAGAAGGCCAAGGAACAAGAGACATTATTGCCAATGTTAGATGGATATTAGAGAAGAGCAATGAATACCAAAAGACCATATACTTTTGCTTCATTGACTACAGTAAACCGATTGTATGGATCATGATAAATTATGGAGGACTCTGTTGCAAATGGTAATACCTAAACACATAACACAGTTAATTTCAAGATAAGTGAGCGCTTAAAGCAACTTATATAAATCAATTAATTATTAAATGAAATGAAATAAGAAAATAGCAGCTGAACACCAAAAAGGCACCATATGAACCTTCAAAATAATCAAAAATGCATACAAGGGAGAGGTGCAGCGCTAGCTAAATGAATATACACTTATATACTTGATGAATATACACTAATATAAACCAATAAAAGTGCTGTTAAAGTGCAAAACGGTGACTAAATGATGAGTATAGTCCATAGCGTGCTCAAAATCCAAGAGGGTCCTCAAAGAGCTCCAATCCCTGGATTCGTGGATGAGGTGATAAAGGTAAAAATTGCGCACTCACCAGATACGCAATACAAATGCGCATTCAAAGCTGACAATTCCAGGGTCCTCATATGGATCTGGTCAGATCTGGTCACAAAAGCCCCTCGCCACTTGGTAGTGTTTGCCACACATAGATAGAAGAAAAGGCCGCTCTGCAGATGTAAAGGACTCCCACCGGAGCCCAAAGAACAAAGGAGGCCAAATAGTGTGATACCTTATAGGCAAGGGGTATTTATTCCCAAAAACACACAATATACAGGCAGAGGCATGAAAGATACTGACCATACAATAGATAGTAAATGGCCGCCGGGGCCCTCGTGGCGCCGGTCGGCGTGACGTCACACCGCTTGTAGCCGCTCCCTGACGCGTTTCGTGCGAAGGCACGTAGTCATAGGGGGTTAGCTTACAGCAGTGGACGTCAGTGTAGGACCTAAATAGGGAAAGTGGCACATGCGCTGTAATCGCGCGCCATTTTCCCATCGACAAATGTCTCCGTATCGGGCGCCATTTTCATGTAGCCCGCCGAACAGCGCATGCGCGAGCGCTGTCAGCACGGAGTAAAGTGCATAACAATGATCACCAGGGAAAGGTGTGTTGCCCAGCAACCTGTACGTGGAGATAATTCAAGGCAAAACAGCCCCGTGAGCAATCTAATAGCGCCATCAGTGCCAGGTTACTCATTTCCATGGCATAATGATCATCAAAGGGATATCTTACCCAAAGCCTTATATATATATATAGATAAAAGCAGACACTATACTAACAAATTAATCAGCACATATATAATTAGCAATGCGAAAAGGTCAGATTAAAATCAGATTTAAATATAGAATGTCAAATGATCAAATTTAAAATAAGGTTATACCTGGTGGTCATTGCTAATGCCACACTCTTTAATAAACTTACATACAAGATATCAAATGCAGAAAAACATATGACATATTAAATATAATGTAATGTAATACAAAACATATATAAAAAACATGTGAATAAACAAATTAAAACCATATATAAAAAATATATAAAATATAAAATATAAAATATATTGAAAACCTTTTTATATAGAGAAAAAAATTTTTCCTCATATATAATTAATATATAGAATAGATTACACTATGACCTAAAACCAAATGTGCGGTAAGAAGGAAGAGAGACAATGGAATGATATTAAAGGGATTCAAAAGGATAAAAATGATGCTAACTGTTGTCAATAAAACAATTAATATCCATGTCTATGTTAAGTCCTTTAGGACGCATACAGTCAATTTGATAAATCCATTTAGTTTCCATCTGGGAAACTGCTCTCTTTTTATTCGTTCCCCTCCAATGATTTTGTACTACATCAATTCCTACAAATGTCAAGGAAGATGGGTCTCTGTTATGATGAGTCCTATAATGCATTGACAACGAGTGCTCTTTGTAGCCTTTTTTCACATTATTAACGTGTTCCCGCAGTCGGTCTCTAAGTCTCCTGGTGGTACGACCTACATACTGTTTTTTACACGGACATTGCAAAAGGTAAACCACATATCTGCTATTGCATGATATGAAGTTATTAATCTTATAGTTCTTCCCAGTACTAGTAGATGTAAAGTCATCAATCCTCCTTTTCCTGTGTCCATTACACGTACATATAATACAATTATTACACGGGAAAAATCCAACCATGTTGTTAAAAAACGTTGTTTTAATAGGAGGGTTGATGATATTAGGGGCTATCGTGTTTCTCAAAGGTTGTGCCCTCCTGAACATAATCTCCGGCTTATCCGGCAAGATCCTCGCCAAAACCGGATCTGCTTTAGGAATTTTCCAATTCTGGTTAATTATTCTCGTAATTGTTTTGAACTGAGCAGAAAATGTGGTCACAAAAGGACAAATCTTAGAAGGCTTAGAGATGGGGTTATCAGTCAATAATGATTCCCTGTCCATATTTGCCACCTCTTGCATGATATGAGTGAGATGAGATTGCTCATATCCTTTTTCAATAAACCTATTTCGCAAAATAGAGGCCTGTGCGTGGTAGGTGTCCACTGAGGTACAGTTTCTCCGGATTCTGAGAAACTGACCCTTGGGTACATTAGAAAGCCACAATGGATGGTGGCAACTGCTAATGGGAATGTAGCTGTTGCGATCCGTCTCCTTAAAAAAGGAAGAGGTTGCAACAGCCCCATTGGAGCTAATTAATGTTAGATCTAGAAAATTAATGCTGGTCTTACTATACTCATAAGTAAGTCTGATGTTAAGCATATTATTATTGAGAGTCCCAAAAAAGTTCACTAGTGCTTGTTCTTCTCCTCTCCACAAGAGCAAGATGTCATCTATATATCGTTTATAAAAAACGAGCTCTGGCCAATCCCTGGCATAAATGACATCTTCCTCCCACCTGGCCATGAATAGGTTGGCCAGGCTGGGAGCGAACTTCGCTCCCATAGCCACACCCCTTTTCTGAAGATAAAAAATACCATCAAACCAAAAGTAGTTTCTAGTCATAGTGAAATCTAAAAGGGTGAGGATAAAAGTTTGATGCAAAACAGACAACCCCGATTCTTTCAGATAAAAATCAACTGCTTCCATACCATGAGAGTGATTGATACTGGTATACAATGATGTAACGTCTGCCGTTACTAAAAATGTATCTCCATCCAAGGGGAGGCTCCTAATTTCCTGTAGGACCTGCTTCGTGTCCCTAAGATAGGAAGGAGTAGTTCGTACCAAAGGTTGCAGAAAAAAGTCAATGTATTGTCCAGCTCTGGAGCACAAGGATCCGATCCCACTTATGATGGGTCTGCCAGGAGGATTCAATGGGTCCTTATGCACCTTCGGAAGGATATACATAACTGGTAGTCTAGGAGCAGAGGGACATAAAAATTCTCTCTCTTTCTTATTAATTATTTTATCCTGATATCCTTTGGTAATGATATCCTTGAGAGATTTTCTATATATGTTTAACGGGTTTTTTAAAAGGACACGATATGTCTCAGTGTCACTAAGGATGTTTTGCACTTCTCTGGTATACTTTTCTTTATCCATTATTACCACACCTCCTCCTTTGTCGGCAGGGCGTATGACTAAATCCTTTCGGTCAAGGAGGGAATCTATGGCTATTGAGACTTCCCGATTATTCTTGTGGTTCTTAGTTTTAACGGCAGCCAAATCTTTGAGAACCGTCTCTTTAAACACATTTACATAGCTTTGAGCCTGTGGAGGGGGGTTGTACAAAGATGCATTACGTAAATTTGAATGAATATTGGTACTGGGTGCGTCCCTAGTAATGGGATTCTGAGAAAAATACCTTTTTAATGATAATGACCTAATGAATCTATGCACATCAATAAATGTGTGGAACTTATCAAGTTTCTTATATGGGGCAAATTTTAATCCCTTGTCTAATAAACCCATTTCTAGGGGTGTAAGTTCCTTTCCACTGAGGTTAAAAATACCCTTTTCCTTTACGTTTTCCTCTTTTTTGGGTTTGTTGACCCTTTTGCCTCCCCTTTGTCCTCTGTTCGAGCGCTTCTCTTGCGCATATTCCCCTCCCCTAAAAAATGCACCGGGGTTGATTTAGAATTAGGATTATCACCCTGATGTCTAAAATTATTAGATGGAGGTGGAAAGTAGACATTAGTGCCAGATGGTGGGTCATGCTGGTATCCCCCCTGTTGTTCATTACACACTCTAGGACCGTTTGGTGGATTATATTGATATTGATAACCCCCTTGGTTTTCACCATATGTTCTGGGGCCAGATGGTCTCCAATTACCATCTCTCGATGGTGTACCATAGTAGTTTACAGGGGAATTATAATAGACATTCCTTTTATTGTTATGTCCATTAGTAGGCTTTTTGTTATGGTAGTGAGCAGGTTTTTTGAACTGATTGTTTCTATAACCTTGGTCTGGATACCATTCACAATTCCTAGACCCTATATTCTCATCGGGCATAGATTGCAATGGTTCAAACCGATTCGATGTTTGTATGTTGTTTCTCATAGGTAATTGATACTGATTAGATTTCATGGGATGGTGTTGGGCGGGACCTTTCCAACCACTCTTTTTCTTGGATGGTTTGGATATATATGTGGTGACCTCCATGGGTGTGGGGGAGACTGTAACAGTCTCCTCATTAATAGTTTGCCACTTAAACACTCTATTCTCCGCATAGTCTTTATGGTCACGTATATATTTCCTACGTTTTTTAATTCGTTGCTCTTTTTCAATATGTTCTAGAAAAGTCTTAAGATTATCCGATTCTGATCTATATTCATCTTTCTCTTTAAATGGGGTAAGTTTATCCCGTATATTATTAATTTCACCATCCAAATACCCTAGCTTCTTTCTTTTACCTAGAATAAGGAATTTCAATAAATCCAACCCAGCAGAATTGAAATACTGGAACCATTCAGACGTACTATTGACATCTCCTGTTTCTGGGGGAATGTCCCATCTCAATGAGCGGGGAACCATGTGCTCTTTCACATATCTATCCAGAAAGGAAATGTCCCAAAGCGTTCTGACCTCAGCTGAGGTCATATTACGTAACTGTATAAATAATCCCTTAATGTCATCTGTATCCTCATTAATGGTAAACACATCATCTGATATCATCGGTCTCATAGACCTAATCTCAAATATATCAGTCATTATGCAAAATTGCAGGATAGCAGCTCAACTTCAAAATAGGTAATAGTAAACGGTAAATCTCAAGATAAGTGAGCGCTTAAAGCAACTTATATAAATCAATTAATTATTAAATGAAATGAAATAAGAAAATAGCAGCTGAACACCAAAAAGGCACCATATGAACCTTCAAAATAATCAAAAATGCATACAAGGGAGAGGTGCAGCGCTAGCTAAATGAATATACACTTATATACTTGATGAATATACACTAATATAAACCAATAAAAGTGCTGTTAAAGTGCAAAACGGTGACTAAATGATGAGTATAGTCCATAGCGTGCTCAAAATCCAAGAGGGTCCTCAAAGAGCTCCAATCCCTGGATTCGTGGATGAGGTGATAAAGGTAAAAATTGCGCACTCACCAGATACGCAATACAAATGCGCATTCAAAGCTGACAATTCCAGGGTCCTCATATGGATCTGGTCAGATCTGGTCACAAAAGCCCCTCGCCACTTGGTAGTGTTTGCCACACATAGATAGAAGAAAAGGCCGCTCTGCAGATGTAAAGGACTCCCACCGGAGCCCAAAGAACAAAGGAGGCCAAATAGTGTGATACCTTATAGGCAAGGGGTATTTATTCCCAAAAACACACAATATACAGGCAGAGGCATGAAAGATACTGACCATACAATAGATAGTAAATGGCCGCCGGGGCCCTCGTGGCGCCGGTCGGCGTGACGTCACACCGCTTGTAGCCGCTCCCTGACGCATTTCGTGCGAAGGCACGTAGTCATAGGGGGTTAGCTTACAGCAGTGGACGTCAGTGTAGGACCTAAATAGGGAAAGTGGCACATGCGCTGTAATCGCGCGCCATTTTCCCATCGACAAATGTCTCCGTATCGGGCGCCATTTTCATGTAGCCCGCCGAACAGCGCATGCGCTGCTGTAAGCTAACCCCCTATGACTACGTGCCTTCGCGGCTACAAGCGGTGTGACGTCATGCCGACCGGCGCCACGAGGGCCCCGGCGGCCATTTACTATCTATTGTATGGTCAGTATCTTTCATGCCTCTGCCTGTATATTGTGTGTTTTTGGGAATAAATACCCCTTGCCTATAAGGTATCACACTATTTGGCCTCCTTTGTTCTTTGGGCTCCGGTGGGAGTCCTTTACATCTGCAGAGCGGCCTTTTCTTCTATCTATGTGTGGCAAACACTACCAAGTGGCGAGGGGCTTTTGTGACCAGATCTGACCAGATCCATATGAGGACCCTGGAATTGTCAGCTTTGAATGCGCATTTGTATTGCGTATCTGGTGAGTGCGCAATTTTTACCTTTATCACCTCATCCACGAATCCAGGGATTGGAGCTCTTTGAGGACCCTCTTGGATTTTGAGCACGCTATGGACTATACTCATCATTTAGTCACCGTTTTGCACTTTAACAGCACTTTTATTGGTTTATATTAGTGTATATTCATCAAGTATATAAGTGTATATTCATTTAGCTAGCGCTGCACCTCTCCCTTGTATGCATTTTTGATTATTTTGAAGGTTCATATGGTGCCTTTTTGGTGTTCAGCTGCTATTTTCTTATTTCATTTCATTTAATAATTAATTGATTTATATAAGTTGCTTTAAGCGCTCACTTATCTTGAGATTTACCATTTACTATTACCTATTTTGAAGTTGAGCTGCTATCCTGCAATTTTGCATAATGACTGATATATTTGAGATTAGGTCTATGAGACCGATGATATCAGATGATGTGTTTACCATTAATGAGGATACAGATGACATTAAGGGATTATTTATACAGTTACGTAATATGACCTCAGCTGAGGTCAGAACGCTTTGGGACATTTCCTTTCTGGATAGATATGTGAAAGAGCACATGGTTCCCCGCTCATTGAGATGGGACATTCCCCCAGAAACAGGAGATGTCAATAGTACGTCTGAATGGTTCCAGTATTTCAATTCTGCTGGGTTGGATTTATTGAAATTCCTTATTCTAGGTAAAAGAAAGAAGCTAGGGTATTTGGATGGTGAAATTAATAATATACGGGATAAACTTACCCCATTTAAAGAGAAAGATGAATATAGATCAGAATCGGATAATCTTAAGACTTTTCTAGAACATATTGAAAAAGAGCAACGAATTAAAAAACGTAGGAAATATATACGTGACCATAAAGACTATGCGGAGAATAGAGTGTTTAAGTGGCAAACTATTAATGAGGAGACTGTTACAGTCTCCCCCACACCCATGGAGGTCACCACATATATATCCAAACCATCCAAGAAAAAGAGTGGTTGGAAAGGTCCCGCCCAACACCATCCCATGAAATCTAATCAGTATCAATTACCTATGAGAAACAACATACAAACATCGAATCGGTTTGAACCATTGCAATCTATGCCCGATGAGAATATAGGGTCTAGGAATTGTGAATGGTATCCAGACCAAGGTTATAGAAACAATCAGTTCAAAAAACCTGCTCACTACCATAACAAAAAGCCTACTAATGGACATAACAATAAAAGGAATGTCTATTATAATTCCCCTGTAAACTACTATGGTACACCATCGAGAGATGGTAATTGGAGACCATCTGGCCCCAGAACATATGGTGAAAACCAAGGGGGTTATCAATATCAATATAATCCACCAAACGGTCCTAGAGTGTGTAATGAACAACAGGGGGGATACCAGCATGACCCACCATCTGGCACTAATGTCTACTTTCCACCTCCATCTAATAATTTTAGACATCAGGGTGATAATCCTAATTCTAAATCAACCCCGGTGCATTTTTTAGGGGAGGGGAATATGCGCAAGAGAAGCGCTCGAACAGAGGACAAAGGGGAGGCAAAAGGGTCAACAAACCCAAAAAAGAGGAAAACGTAAAGGAAAAGGGTATTTTTAACCTCAGTGGAAAGGAACTTACACCCCTAGAAATGGGTTTATTAGACAAGGGATTAAAATTTGCCCCATATAAGAAACTTGATAAGTTCCACACATTTATTGATGTGCATAGATTCATTAGGTCATTATCATTAAAAAGGTATTTTTCTCAGAATCCCATTACTAGGGACGCACCCAGTACCAATATTCATTCAAATTTACGTAATGCATCTTTGTACAACCCCCCTCCACAGGCTCAAAGCTATGTAAATGTGTTTAAAGAGACGGTTCTCAAAGATTTGGCTGCCGTTAAAACTAAGAACCACAAGAATAATCGGGAAGTCTCAATAGCCATAGATTCCCTCCTTGACCGAAAGGATTTAGTCATACGCCCTGCCGACAAAGGAGGAGGTGTGGTAATAATGGATAAAGAAAAGTATACCAGAGAAGTGCAAAACATCCTTAGTGACACTGAGACATATCGTGTCCTTTTAAAAAACCCGTTAAACATATATAGAAAATCTCTCAAGGATATCATTACCAAAGGATATCAGGATAAAATAATTAATAAGAAAGAGAGAGAATTTTTATGTCCCTCTGCTCCTAGACTACCAGTTATGTATATCCTTCCGAAGGTGCATAAGGACCCATTGAATCCTCCTGGCAGACCCATCATAAGTGGGATCGGATCCTTGTGCTCCAGAGCTGGACAATACATTGACTTTTTTCTGCAACCTTTGGTACGAACTACTCCTTCCTATCTTAGGGACACGAAGCAGGTCCTACAGGAAATTAGGAGCCTCCCCTTGGATGGAGATACATTTTTAGTAACGGCAGACGTTACATCATTGTATACCAGTATCAATCACTCTCATGGTATGGAAGCAGTTGATTTTTATCTGAAAGAATCGGGGTTGTCTGTTTTGCATCAAACTTTTATCCTCACCCTTTTAGATTTCACTATGACTAGAAACTACTTTTGGTTTGATGGTATTTTTTATCTTCAGAAAAGGGGTGTGGCTATGGGAGCGAAGTTCGCTCCCAGCCTGGCCAACCTATTCATGGCCAGGTGGGAGGAAGATGTCATTTATGCCAGGGATTGGCCAGAGCTCGTTTTTTATAAACGATATATAGATGACATCTTGCTCTTGTGGAGAGGAGAAGAACAAGCACTAGTGAACTTTTTTGGGACTCTCAATAATAATATGCTTAACATCAGACTTACTTATGAGTATAGTAAGACCAGCATTAATTTTCTAGATCTAACATTAATTAGCTCCAATGGGGCTGTTGCAACCTCTTCCTTTTTTAAGGAGACGGATCGCAACAGCTACATTCCCATTAGCAGTTGCCACCATCCATTGTGGCTTTCTAATGTACCCAAGGGTCAGTTTCTCAGAATCCGGAGAAACTGTACCTCAGTGGACACCTACCACGCACAGGCCTCTATTTTGCGAAATAGGTTTATTGAAAAAGGATATGAGCAATCTCATCTCACTCATATCATGCAAGAGGTGGCAAATATGGACAGGGAATCATTATTGACTGATAACCCCATCTGTAAGCCTTCTAAGATTTGTCCTTTTGTGACCACATTTTCTGCTCAGTTCAAAACAATTACGAGAATAATTAACCAGAATTGGAAAATTCCTAAAGCAGATCCGGTTTTGGCGAGGATCTTGCCGGATAAGCCGGAGATTATGTTCAGGAGGGCACAACCTTTGAGAAACACGATAGCCCCTAATATCATCAACCCTCCTATTAAAACAACGTTTTTTAACAACATGGTTGGATTTTTCCCGTGTAATAATTGTATTATATGTACGTGTAATGGACACAGGAAAAGGAGGATTGATGACTTTACATCTACTAGTACTGGGAAGAACTATAAGATTAATAACTTCATATCATGCAATAGCAGATATGTGGTTTACCTTTTGCAATGTCCGTGTAAAAAACAGTATGTAGGTCGTACCACCAGGAGACTTAGAGACCGACTGCGGGAACACGTTAATAATGTGAAAAAAGGCTACAAAGAGCACTCGTTGTCAATGCATTATAGGACTCATCATAACAGAGACCCATCTTCCTTGACATTTGTAGGAATTGATGTAGTACAAAATCATTGGAGGGGAACGAATAAAAAGAGAGCAGTTTCCCAGATGGAAACTAAATGGATTTATCAAATTGACTGTATGCGTCCTAAAGGACTTAACATAGACATGGATATTAATTGTTTTATTGACAACAGTTAGCATCATTTTTATCCTTTTGAATCCCTTTAATATCATTCCATTGTCTCTCTTCCTTCTTACCGCACATTTGGTTTTAGGTCATAGTGTAATCTATTCTATATATTAATTATATATGAGGAAAAAATTTTTTCTCTATATAAAAAGGTTTTCAATATATTTTATATTTTATATTTTATATATTTTTTATATATGGTTTTAATTTGTTTATTCACATGTTTTTTATATATGTTTTGTATTACATTACATTATATTTAATATGTCATATGTTTTTCTGCATTTGATATCTTGTATGTAAGTTTATTAAAGAGTGTGGCATTAGCAATGACCACCAGGTATAACCTTATTTTAAATTTGATCATTTGACATTCTATATTTAAATCTGATTTTAATCTGACCTTTTCGCATTGCTAATTATATATGTGCTGATTAATTTGTTAGTATAGTGTCTGCTTTTATCTATATATATATATAAGGCTTTGGGTAAGATATCCCTTTGATGATCATTATGCCATGGAAATGAGTAACCTGGCACTGATGGCGCTATTAGATTGCTCACGGGGCTGTTTTGCCTTGAATTATCTCCACGTACAGGTTGCTGGGCAACACACCTTTCCCTGGTGATCATTGTTATGCACTTTACTCCGTGCTGACAGCGCTCGCGCATGCGCTGTTCGGCGGGCTACATGAAAATGGCGCCCGATACGGAGACATTTGTCGATGGGAAAATGGCGCGCGATTACAGCGCATGTGCCACTTTCCCTATTTAGGTCCTACACTGACGTCCACTGCTGTAAGCTAACCCCCTATGACTACGTGCCTTCGCACGAAACGCGTCAGGGAGCGGCTACAAGCGGTGTGACGTCACGCCGACCGGCGCCACGAGGGCCCCGGCGGCCATTTACTATCTATTGTATGGTCAGTATCTTTCATGCCTCTGCCTGTATATTGTGTGTTTTTGGGAATAAATACCCCTTGCCTATAAGGTATCACACTATTTGGCCTCCTTTGTTCTTTGGGCTCCGGTGGGAGTCCTTTACATCTGCAGAGCGGCCTTTTCTTCTATCTATGTGTGGCAAACACTACCAAGTGGCGAGGGGCTTTTGTGACCAGATCTGACCAGATCCATATGAGGACCCTGGAATTGTCAGCTTTGAATGCGCATTTGTATTGCGTATCTGGTGAGTGCGCAATTTTTACCTTTATCACCTCATCCACGAATCCAGGGATTGGAGCTCTTTGAGGACCCTCTTGGATTTTGAGCACGCTATGGACTATACTCATCATTTAGTCACCGTTTTGCACTTTAACAGCACTTTTATTGGTTTATATTAGTGTATATTCATCAAGTATATAAGTGTATATTCATTTAGCTAGCGCTGCACCTCTCCCTTGTATGCATTTTTGACATAACACAGTTAGTAGTAAAAGAACCTCTACAAAAATCAAGAAGCCGCAGTGAGAACTGAATACGGCAACACTGACTGGTTTCCGATTAAACGTGGTGTCAGTCAGGGATGTATCTTGTCACCTTACCTGTTCAACCTGTACGGTTATAAATTATTTGGAACAAGAGTCTGTCAGTATTAAAGTTGGCGGCTGAAACATAACCTGCGCTATGCAGATGACACAACGCTCACCAGCAGCAAAGAAGATATCCTGCATCTACTGAGAAAATTTAAAGCAGAAATTCGTAACATGGGATTAGAACTCAATATGAACAAGATGAAGATCATGAACACAGAAAAAGACAACAATTTTGAGCTTGACGGTGACAGAATAAAAGTTGGAAATCATTTTAATCTCCTAGGCTCCTTCCTAAGAAGCAACCAACAGTGGTGAAATATTCCACAGAATTGCACTTGGTAGCTACACAATGAAGACTCTCAAAAAAGTTTTCAAATGCAAAGAAATTACACTGAAAACAAAGATCAGACTTGTCTATGCTCTCATTTTCACAGTTGTCAATTATGGTTGTGAAAGCTGGACACTACGGAAACAGGACAGAAAGAAGATCAACTCATTTGAGCGTTTGTACTAGAGAAGGATTTTATGTGTGACGTGGACAGCCCATAGAACTAATAGATCAATTTTGGAAGGGATCAAACTGGCTATGTCACTAGGAGCCCAAATGATGAAGTTGCGACTGTCCTATTTTGGTCACACTATCAGAAGGGAGAGATCACTGAAGAAGGAAATAATGTTTGGAAAGATTGAAAGAACTAGGTGAAGAGGGAGACCGACTACTAGGTTGTTGGACACATTGACTACAGCTGTAGGGGTGACACTGGAGGATCTCACAAGACTAGCACCAAGCAAACTTCTTTTTAGAACTCTTATTTATCAAGTCCCTAGGGTTCGGACTCGAATTGATGGCACTTATTAATGGTAGTCCAGGACAAATGTAAAGCTTGAATCTCCACAACAGTGACACAGACAGCAATAAAAACCTGACACATTTTGGCTTAATATATACTTAAGGATGCAATCCAGCCAAAATGTACAATTCTACCTTGAGGGCCTAGTTATACATTTGCACTTGCATTGCAGTACATGTTTGGGGTATATTATTGACATGCACCATGATGCTTTATCATGCATGTTGAATGCGTCATGAATGCATTTTCAAGTATATCATGCAGCTGGTGTCTAAGTTTGAAGAGAAGGGCCCACCAGATGGTTGTGGGAAAGTGATCATATGCCAGATGTTTGGCAAAGTGGCCAAGACCAATGATCTCCAAATTGCGACCTTTTGCTTGCCTTTACCTGGCCCTTGAGACATTTTTCCTGCCACTGACATTAATGATGGGGCATAATTCCTTCCACTGACAACAAAAATTGGGCACTATTCCTACCACTGACACCAATTATTTCTCCGCCTAATACCAAAGATCAGGCATTGTTTACTCCCACTGAGCACAGCCGGCCTCCATAAAGTCTGATGTAACTGGCCCTTTATTTAGAAAGTTTGGAGGCCCCTGGCCTAGACATTCTTTTGGGACAAGTAGAGTCTTATTGCATTGAGGATTAAGATCCTCATGTAAAGGTGGAATTCTTTTGGCACCTCTTTTTGAACATAAGGTCCAAGTAGGTAGATTTAATTATGGTTCCCTGACATACTTGGAGACTTTTTTGCAAGATCTGCAGTATTTCCTCATTCCCCACAAGTGAACTATGACTTTGTTGATGGTCTCTTCTATGAACTGGTACTCTCTGTGAGGCTGACTGAGATGGCCCAGGTAAGTCCCCCTGCTCTGCCCCTCCATCCAGGAGATCTGCTTCACTGTATCAGTGTCTTAATTACCCATGTCCTCTTCCTGTCTATGGCTAGTCTTCCAGATGGCTTTGGTACTATTTGTAACAAAGGACATCTGTTATTACAGTAGATTGGCCTAAATGTTCAACAATCCACAGATGTGTATGCTTACACACCGATTTCTAGTACAGGAATTCTAGTTAATGGGCATGCATGTATTCTCTTAGTGACCCCCCCCCCCCCCCCCCCCCCGCAGAGCCAATTTGTGTCTCTTGAGTTCTGTGATAACGGTTGAAGTTATCTTTAATTCTGCACCATTGGGTCTTTTTTTACCTTACAACTTCCTGGTTGGCAAATCAACTGCATTCACCAATGAGTAATTAGGGAAAGTAACTAATTATAGCCTCAGCCAAGCCTGGCACATGGTGAAATGCACATTTGGCATTCTGGCCAATAAGTGAAGTATCCTGCAGTCTGCTCTATAATTATCTGTACTCCATACTGTTCATAAACATTACCTGTGGCTCAAAAAGAAACACACTTGGAGTTCTACTTTAGGCATTCAATACTAACATATGTAAAGATATCCAAACAGCAAGGCAACATCAAGGGCACAGTTTTAATGAAGATACTATATAGGCCTTCCTGGTAACTTTCACATTTATCATTCACATTAACCACTTGTCAAACGCGCTATAGCCGAAAGATGGATATAGCACGGTTGTCCAGTTCTGGGAGGGCATCATATGATGTCCTCCCAGAACGCGCCCTCCTGTGCACCCCCAGCAACACGCACCTGGCGATCTCTGTGATCGCTGTGTCCTACGGACACAGCTGATCACATGATTAGCTGTGTCCAATGACACAGCAGATCACCAGGTAAATACAGTTTCGGTTATTGGCCGCACTTTTCTATCGCTGTCACAGCGTAAGGAAAGTACTGCCGATAACCAGCAATTGTCAGAGAACAGATCGGCACTAATCATCAGGGCACTGATCATCAGTGCCCAGCAGTGCCGCAGAGCAGTGCCACCCACCAGTGCCCAGCAGTGCCACTCACTAGTGCCAACAGCTTGTGCCCAGCAATGCCCCCATCAGTGCAGCCCAGCAGTGCTGCCAGTCAGTGTTGTCAGTCAGTGCCGCCCATCAGTGCCCATTAGTTCTGCCCATCAGTGCCGCCTATCAGTGCCCATCATTGCTGCATATCAGTGCAGCATCATCAGTGCCACCTCATCAGTGCCAGCTCATGAGTGCCGCCTATCAGTAACCATCAGTGCTGCCTATCTGTGCCACCTCATCAGTGCCCATCAGTGCTGCCTCTCAGTGCAGCCTCATCAACGCACATCAGTGAAGGAGATGCATCACACAAAAAAAGACCCTCCTTGAACAACACAACCCACCACATTGCAAAGACTGAACACACAGAAAGAAATTCAAGCTTACACACACGTTGTCATGCAAAACTGTGAACAGGCCATGAAATGCATAAAGGTAACATAGCTTACCAAATCAGTAACTTCCACTTCCTTTTGCTGGCAATCTAGTGAGAACCTCTCTTAAAGTGCAGATGTCAGGAAAACCATGCTCAAGTTCATGTTCAAATGAATGTCTATGCTCAAAGGAATGTGCATGTGTGCAGAACGATCCATAGAACTGTGCACAGAATTAGGACCCTGCGCACATCTACACGAGCACATGAGCATTAGCGTGAGCATGCTTGCTTTAATGCCCAGTGGCCTATTTAAAGCCCTACAGGATTTACAGTAGATCATTGCTAAGTGGTCGTCAGCTCCCTTTGCTTGTGACCTGATCCTGTGTACTCCTGTATCCTGACCCTGCTTCCTGAATCCTGATCTTCTGTTGTTTACTTTGGCTTGTGACCAAACCTTGCTTCTCGCCTGCTGTCCTGGTACCCTCTCTGATGTCTGATGCTAACCTTGGCTAGGTTCTGACTCCTGGTTTCTGATTTGGTACTTCTGCTGTCCAGTTTTTGCTGACCTCTACCCGTATGACTATACATCCCAGATCCTGTATTTGCCTGCTGCCAGCTGCCATTCTTCAGCTCTGCATCTGCTATCAAGATATCCTAAACCAGATCTCCTGCAGGCACCCATATCACTGTGTGTCCTGTTATCATCCCCAGAGGAAACAGGACAAGAGGTGTAAGGGAAGCCCACTCGTCAGCTCGGCTTTGACCAAGTATGTGCCAGTGGGACAGCAATGCCCAAACACACTTATAGAAAGCCTGGTGCAAAATGATATCAGTACTAAGAAGTTTCTCCCAGCTACCAAAAAACTGAACACTGCCTTGGAAGATACAGAAAGATGAGACCTTTGCACAGCACAGGCTTTAGGAAGTGTTCACCTAATGACTCTCTGAGGTGCACTCTGGATCCAAGTCCAATGGATTTACTCAGAGCTCATATTAAAGCAGACTTTCAGCCAAAAATAACACGATAAAATGAATAGCCCATTAAAATTTAAGATAACAAAACTAACTTTTGCTGCTATATGCACCTTCAGCAAAGAAATTTCCCCAATAAATACTGTTTTCCTGCCACTAGATGCAGTCTGGTCAGCACCATTCAACTCACCTCCTCTGAGCCCAGGCTGTCTTAGACCTGCCCCCAGCCTATGACTGGACATTAAAAGGAGAAGCAGCAGAGTGAGGAGCGCATCTCTCTTTCATTCTACATTTTTTTTCCATTACCATACCTCTTGTCAGCACATGAACTGATTGACTCCTTGTACTTCCTTTCACTTTCCAGTTCTCCTGTACAGGGATAGCAAGAAGCTGATACCAGCTCAAATTCAGGTACTTACGCTAGACATGTGCATTTTGTTTTGTAACGAATTGATTTTCAGACAAAAATGTGATTTTCATAGAGTATACGGATCTCCGAATGGACATAGTAATGAATGTCAACAAATCCGAAAAAATTATAACGAAATTAATGAATGCAGATGTTGTATCTGGATGACGCCACATGGTGCGATAGTAGTTCAGGCCCATGGGGTAATTAATAAAATTTTCAAATTTGTATGATAATTCGGATTTGAGTAAATTTGTGATTTGAATTGAATTTGCAATTGTCACCGTCTGTCAGTTCAGTTCCAAAGTCTAATGCAATTCTTAGGTTTGAAAATTTTGGGACCGCCAAATTTTTAGTTATTTACTCTGCTGTGTCCAAAAATATTGAAACCTTAGGAATAGTTACGATATATGAATGTCAAATCCATCTGAAATACTGTATACAGCAATCTTCTGGAAAAACTGCAACATTTTTTAATCCACCCAAATCAACGAATATACGAAACGAATGCAGAACATACAAAACAAATTTGGAAAAAGAAAAGGTTCAACATAAGGAAAATTATGAAATTGAATTCTTTAATAAATGTATGCAACTTACACCGATTTCATTTAAAAAATACATGTAATGATATATTCATAATTACAGAGCTGCTTTCATTTGTGTCTTTGTGGTGCTGGGTATCAAGTTATTCTCTTTCCCTCAGTTCATTCTGAAACACGCTGAGCAAACATCAGGGGTCTTTCACCACCAGTAATAGGCCGCTTCCACACGGGCGGCCAGGAGGCTATAAGCAGGTAGCTATAGTACAGTTAGAGGAGGCTGTTCACATGCCGCAGCCATGGCAAGTTTAACATGCCATGTCAATATCTGTCAAAATTGGCTATTCAAGTCAATGTGGTTGTGTCACAACTGTGAGACAATTGCTGTTTGGCAAAAACAGATTTTGAAAGATCTACCGTAGATTGCATTTCAGAACATGGGCAAGTGTGAACCAGCCTTAAAGTGGAATTAAACCCAAAACCAACAATACTGCAGCTTATCATCTATTAGATGTGGTGGATGCACTAGTTTTCTTTTTTAGGCTTTTTCCCTCTGTTTTCACTGGTGATCTGGTCATTAACACATCTCCTGTATTAGAATGGATGAAGGAGCAACACAGACACCATTGGGCAGAAGCATTTCAATTCTGGGGGGAGAGAAGTGTTACATGTATTGGCAAATTTAGATACACTAAACAAATCGAAGTCAGACTTCAGCTAACAATCCTTAAGCAATTACACCAGCAGTTTTTCCTTTTGGGATAAAGGTTTTACATAAATAAATAAAAAATGATGATCATTTTAAGCACACGTCAGTGGTAAATGGTTTTTCCCAAACCTCTAACCGCAACATCTGCAGGACAGCTGGTTCTGTTGAAAAACAAAATTAATAAAGCCTTAAAAGGAAAACTAATGCAGCCACCATGTATAAGAATTGGTAAGCTGCAATATAATAAATGGTTGCTTTTAGGTTTATTCCACTTCAAAGTTAAATAAAAATAAATATTGATGAGGGAAAATAATTAAGGCACCAGTACATGCATACACATGCACACAATTAGGATGTGCTGATTACATAAGCATTAGTTAGCTCAGCATATATTTTTAGGAATAGTTATATAGGAACAGTTTTAGTATAGTGGTGAAATAATAATGTTTTTTACTTTATTTCTTATTTTTACTTTTGTGGTTCTCTCAAGCTTTTATTCTTTTTTTCTTTTTCTTTTCACTTTTCAAAAAATGCAGAATTTAGACATTTATGTTTATTCATGTAACACTGTTTTACCTGCCTTTAAGTATTACTGTTGATTAATCTGTGTTTTTGTGTAGGCTTACATTGATATTAGTGTATATTTTATCTAGAATACTGTCATGTTAAACATTTGTACACTTGTGTTGAGTTTTGCAAAATTACAATACTACATTTCATGAATAACAATAAAGTGTAGAGCAACATAAAAAGTCTCTTATTACACCACTGTGCAATGTGTGTAAGATAAATCACAGTACTGTTATAAGAGACTTTTAATATTGTTTTTATATGAGATATTAGTCTGATGCGCTGTTATTCATTTTGGTACAGGTGTTGTCACTAACAATGTTTTAGTAGCAACTAGAGCACTATCATATTACTTTAGGGTGTGTTGTGCTGATTGAATAGGGGTTTAAATACTACATTTCATAATATGGTTACTTTGTTTTAAAATAAAGTTTTGTTTTTGGGGTCTTTAGTCAACTTTTAGGAATGTTATGTGCATTTTACTGGTTATTATTTGCTGGCAGGGAGAGGGGTAATATTATGGCTTTAACAAAGCAGAGAAGTTGAGGGCAGTGTTGACCACCTACATGTGAGCAACCTGCAGGAACCTATGAGATTAGGGCTGGGGTTAATATTTAAAGACTTAACCTGTATCATCCTCACATGCAAATATAGGATAGGGTTGAGGGGGTACAGTGCACTATTATCCCAAGTTAGCTTCCAGATTAGAATTGCTCCAGGTGCTTTATGAATTTATATTAGTTATCTTCCAATTAATGCTGTATTAAAGCCTGAGTGTTTGTACCAGGAACCAATGGTGCTTTGCAGCCCTACATGCCCCAGCAACCAAAGACACTTATTAGGAACACAAACCTCATCCCTTTATGTAAACATCTTGAGTAGGGTGCAATGTAAGAGGGAGAGACTAGGCAGTTTTTATCATGAGATCAAAATTAGAGTGTATTATTTCATAGACAGTATCCACATATATAGTACAGTGGTTGAGGAATATGTAAGCAACTTGACTGGGCTGCAATGTAAGAAGGAGAGATGAGGCAATGTTTTTTTTCATAAAATAAAAATTATGCATTTTTATTTATTAAAGGAGTGTATTAATTCAGAGAGTTTAGACAGAAATATTGTGCAGTTGCTGTACAGTATTTAAGCAGCTTTATTAGGCTGCAATTTAAGTAGGAGAGACAAGGCAGGTTTTATCATGAAATGAAAATTAATATAAAATATTGAAGTCAATGCACACTGTGTACGCAGATTTATTAGGCCAAATAATATGTACCCCCCCCCCCCACACACACACACACACACACACTATGATTAACAGTAATGTAACACAATAAAGCACTGTGAAGACTGGGGGAGGGTGGCACGCTAATAAGTAGCTCACCACATAGCAATTCACTGTAATGTATCATAATACAGCACTGTGTATAACACTGTATTTAGCACTGTATAGAACCTAGCACAAATTGGGTTCACTTCAATCATTTTCAACCCACTCCTGAAGTTCGTCTCTGAAAAAAATCTCAAATTGTTGACACTAGTTAATCAAAGCGGTAGTGCAGTGAAAACTTTTCTGTTAGTTTTGAATAGAGTGAAGGAGGGAAGTTGTACTTTTGTCCATTTTTCCATTTAATGAAGAAAAAACGTAAAGGGTTTTATGCCTATGCTTTTTGTTTGTTTTAGAGTCTGTGTATGATTTTTTGTGATATGTTTTCTGCCTTATGGTGATGAAAAATCAAAAATCTACCCTCTCATGAGTGGTTATATACAATTTTTCTTTCACCACACTTTGCTTCAATTGTTATTCCTGTCATTATTTTTTTAATGTAGTCTTGCAGAGGAAATCACTATCTAAATTTGTAACCAATTGTAACAGTTTTAATGTTTGGCTCAATGGTTTAAAAAACTTCGTTGTGACATGTAGGTTTTGCTTTTCATATGTGTACCAAAATATATTTATCTAATCTTGTTGAACTAAAGCTTAGAGAAAAAAACTATTTAGAAAAGCATTATGCTTCCTATTTGAGCTGTTCACACATCTATATTTTGTCCATTCACTTTTTTTGGCTATGTTAAACTTTTGGCAGATCCAGAACTATGCAAAGCATGTACAAGCATATCTGTTCCTTTACTGGGGACATGAAAAATGCCTTTTATGCTTGTACTTAATGAGGGCCAGAGCCAAATCGTCACCTCTGTGTCTTGCTTGGGCAAGGAGAGTGGTAGGAGAATATTGATAGATGGCTCATTCTTTGCCTTGCTACCCCGACATTCTCTTTATTCACAAATCTGTGATGTGTTGCTACAACAACGGCAAGTGAGCTGCAGAAAATGCTGCTGAGAAGATCCTGCATATTTAAAACACAATGTTAGGTCTGCAAAACCAAACAACATTTAGGATTTCCTTCAGTCTAGAAAGGAAAATAAAGTCAAATTTGGGCAATTCGGAGACATGGCTGAAAGGAATTTACATTAAAAAAGAGAAATGTTTAGTGCATGATGTTACAATTACACAGAGACACTTTCAATTGAAAAAAAAGAAATTAATTTGATGTATAGCCAACAAGAAGAAGCAAATTCATTTCAACAGCTCACAGTTATTTAGTGCTGCAATCTTGCTTTTGATATGGAGGTCATGAATGCTGTTTCTGGAGCAATAAAACTTTTTGAAATATTGCAGCGTGTTGAGGAAAGAAGAGGAGGGATGGGATTTGTGGATGTGAGCTAGTAAAGTCACTTAAGATTAAGTGGTGGATTGTTTTTATGCTGATCTACCAAATGTTGTATTGGTGTGTAATATTATATTGATGTAGCAGTTTACATGGGAAAAATTAAAGAAACAAACAGTTGTGCGGCCATTGTCAACCGTCAATTCCTTATCAGCCAATGCTAATTGATTATCAGAAAAATGAAAAGCAGATGTGTCAATAGAGACAGTATGTCACCTGCTTTACCTTTAGAAATATTTTTGGACTATACAACCCACCAATGATTAGCCCATACAGAAAGAGGAGGTAGCACATGTTTTTGGAGATCTTGTCTTTCCACTGCCTCTGTGAACCCCATCCTTCAGCGTAGTTCTACAAGGCTACTGTAAGGTGTAGTACCCATCTCAGGCTGAACCTTCTATGCCTTTGGCAGTCAGTTTTTTGAGTATGCTTAATAAGCATTAACAGATATTAGACAGGGCCAGTTTTAGATAAATTGGGGTCAAGAATTACAGCCTAGTTGAACCTTCAGTTTACATTAGCTACATATATTCCAGGTGTATCAAGTTAAAAGGTGTTTAACGTCATAGGCCCCATTCACACTTGCGAATGAGGCTGTGAGTAATGATATGTGGGAGCCACAGAGGGAGTTCATGAAAACATAAGGGGAATACCTGGCAGTGATCGGCCCTGGACGCAGTCTGTCTGTGTCCAGGGCCGATCACTCACAGGTAAGTGCTCCTGGAACAATTATATGTGAGCGGCCATGATTAGCTTTTGGAGATGTCAACATCCCACTGCTTTCAATGGAGCTGCCTTCCTCAACTAATCACAGGGAACCCCTGCTGGGGTTCTCACATGTTATCCTACACAGCCTCTTTCACAATTCTGAAGGGTCCTAACAGTTCTGCTTCCTTCTAAAGCAGCCACAGCCTGTGTAGAAAAGCCTGTCTATGTGTCAGTGTCAAACTTCTGCAGAAAGACTACAGTTTCCACACACGGAGCAAGTGTCCCACTCTGAAGTATGTTGGCAGGGAATAGATTGTACCTGCTTTGGAAAGAAAACAAGTCGTAACACACTGCACACTTTTTGTTTTGTTGTTTGCAGCTGAAATATATTTTGTAGATTTAATCTAGGTTAATTTCAACTTTAAGATTTGGTTATAATAGTGCTAGACCTCCAGCAAGACCTAGTTCATAAGGCACAGCATTCTTTGTCCCCACACATTTTTCTACCTAATAATTTTACAACACTCTGCAAATAATGGTGCAGCTCTTCATGTGCAGAGAAGATTGAGTTCAGGGGGCCCTTCAGAATGTGAGGGCCCTTTACCCCCAACCCACCCCTTTTCCAAATGCTGACCCTGTACACAGGTGCCCCTAGCATAGAATATGGAAAGCATGGTCGTAACCTCAGAAAGGTGGGCTATGGTTAACAAGCTGTCAGAGGGTACCAGAGACACTAACTAGAACAGGTGTTATAACTTACAATTATGAGCACTGGGCACCCATACCATGAATGAAATAATAGGAGATGTTATACACTCAATGGCCACTTTATTAGGTACACCTTGCTAGTGCCAAGAAAATATCCCCCACACCATTACACCATCACCAGCAGCCTGAACTGTTCATACAAGGCAGGATGGATCCATGCTTTCATGTTGTTTATGCCAATTTCTGACCCTACCATCTGAATGTTGCAACAATTAGTCTGCCCATTCTCCTCTGACCTCAACAAGGCATGTTCGTCCACACAACTGCTGCTCACTGGATATTTTCTCTTTTTCGGACCATTCTCTGTAAACCCTAGAGATTGTCGTGTATGAAAATCCCAGTAAATCAGCAGTTTTTTAAATACTCAGACCAGCCCATCTGGCACCAACAACCATGCCATGTTCAAATTACTTAAATCCCCTTTCTTCCCCATTCTGATACTTGGTTTGAACTTCAGCAATCGTCGTCACCACATCTACATGCCTTAATGCATTGCATTGCTGCCATGTGATGTGATTGACTAACTAGCAATCTGTGTTACCAAACAATTGAACAGGTGTACCTAATAAAGTGGCCGGTGAGAGTATGTAAGATGTGTAGGTGGGAGTGCACATAATTGAATTTCTGGAACCATTGAGGCTTATATTCCCATATTTCAGGTGGTTTAGCAGTCCAAGGCACAAAGTAGCTGATAAATTATCAGGGGTCATAACAAGCTGGACAAAGATAGTTCCAAAGGACAGGTTGAATGCTTAGCGATCAAGCAGATCTTAGGTCTTTGCCAGGGTTAACTAGTTCCATTTATTAAAACCAAATCTAACAGTTAACATATGATCCAGGATCAAAGAAAGTTCAATGAGGGTGAAGTTTAAGCAAGGTCAGTAAAGTCAAAAACAATGGTTAGGGAAACAGCAAGACTTGTACCCATGAGCCAAACAATCTATAAAACAAGCAACTTGGGAATTAAGTTAGCTGTCCTTAAAAAAAAGCTTGACCATTCAGGAAGTGCCCTGACACCTGCAGATGAATGGGTGTGCTCAGCCATGTCCAGGCAGGAGGGCAGAATACCTGAGGGTACAAAGAGAACACTGATGCAGGATGAAGAGCAACAACTTATATTACATTTTTGTTCAAATAAGTTTTAATAAGATCACACCAATTATTAGGGCTCATGGCAATTGGTTCCACTAGATTTTAGTTAGGGGTATACACGCAACACTTTTCAGATATTTATTTGTAAAACATTTTGAAAACAATTTATCATTTTCCTTCCACTTCCCAATTATGTGCCACTTTGTGTTGGTCTATCACATAAAATCCCAATAAAATACATTTACGTTTTTGGTTGTAACATGACAGAATGTGGAAAATTTCAAGGGGGAACAATACTTTTTCAAGGCACTGGATACCAGATAAAATGGAGAAGCTTTTTTCCATCATTGCAGACTTGCAGTCAACTGTTATTGGCTTGATTTTAAAAAAAAAGTTTTAGACAACCATAAAGACTAATTTAGGAGATACCGTATTTTTCGCTCCATAAGACGCACCTGACCATAAGACGCACCTAGGTTTTAGAGGCAGAAAACAGGGGAAAAAAAATTCTGAACTAATGGACTGCAGACATAGTACAGGGGATGACCAGAGACTGCGGACACAGTACAGGGGATGACCAGAGACTGCGGACACAGTACAGGAGATGACCAGAGACTGCAGACACAGTACAGGAGATGACCAGAGACTGCGGACACAGTACAGGAGATGACCAGAGACTGCAGACATAGTACAGATGACCAGAGACTGCGGACACAGTACAGGAGATGACCAGAGACTGCGGACATAGTACAGGAGATGACCAGAGACTGCGGACACAGTACAGGGATGACCAGAGACTGCGGACACGGTACAGGGATGACCAGAGACTGCGGACACAGTACAGGGATGACCAGAGACTGCGGACACAGTACAGGGATGACCAGAGACTGCGGACACAGTACAGGGATGACCAGAGACTGCGGACACAGTACAGGTGATGACCAGAGACTGCGGACACAGTACAGGAGATGACCGTAGACTGCAGACATAGAACAGGAGATGACCAGAGACTGCAGACACAGTACAGGAGATGACCAGAGACTGCAGACACAGTACAGGAGATGACCAGAGACTGCAGACACAGTACAGGAGATGACCAGAGACTGCGGACACAGTACAGGAGATGACCAGAGACTGCGGACATAGTACAGGAGATGACCAGAGACTGCACACATAGTACAGGAGATGACCAGAGACTGCAGACACAGTACAGGAGATGACCAGAGACTGCGGACACAGTACAGGGATGACCAGAGACTGCGGACACAGTACAGGAGATGACCAGACTGCGGACAGTACAGAAGATGACCAGAGACTGCGGACATAGTACAGGAGATGACCAGAGACTGCGGACATAGTACAGGAGATGACCAGAGACTGCGGACACAGTACAGGGGATGACCAGAGACTGCGGACACAGTACAGGGGATGACCAGAGACTGCGGACACAGTACAGGAGATGACCAGAGACTGCGGACAGTACAGGAGATGACCAGAGACTGCGGACACAGTACAGGGATGACCAGTGACTGTGGACATAGTACAGGAGATGACCAGAGACTGCGGACATAGTACAGGAGATGACCAGAGACTGCGGACACAGTACAGGGGATGACCAGAGACTGCGGACACAGTACAGGAGATGACCAGAGACGAGACTGTGGATAGTACAGGAGATGACTGCTGACCTTTGGGGAGGGGGGGAGCGGGTACCTGAATTTGACAGGTACCCGCTCCCACTTCCGCGTAGTTGTTCTTTCATCTTACCCGTTCCTCTATCCAGCCGCGCGCTGTCTTCCCGGCTTCTGTAATGGCGCTCGGCATGACAGCCGGGTGCCCAGTGCACATGAGCGAGAAGCACTTGCGCTTTGTGATTGGTCCGGCGGCTTCTGGGATCTGTCATGTGTCCCAGGTGCCGCCTTACCATTCACAAAAAGCACCGCTTCTTGCGCATGCGCACTTGACACCCGGCTGTCATGCCCACACTACAGAAGCCGGGAAGACCGCGCCGCTGGATAGAGGAACAGGTAAGATGAAAGAACAACTCCACGGAAGTGGGAGCGGGTATCTGTCAAATTCAGGTACCCGCTCCCCCTCCCTCCCCAAAGGTCAGCAGTCATCTCTAAGGTCCCGCTGTAGAGCTGAGCGGCCGGCCCGGTATTCTGACACGGCGGCAGTGGAAATACCGGACCGGCCGCTCCATATTCGCTCCATAAGACGCACTGACATTTTCCCCCCTTTTTTGGGGGGAAAAAAGTGCGTCTTATGGTGCGAAAAATACGGTACTTACCTTTACAAATAGAGCACATATTTCAGTTAATAATTTTGCAATGTTATAACATGTCCAGGACACAATGATCAACGTGCATCTCCTAAATTCCAAACCTAAAACGGAACTAAACTGTATCTGAACACCAAAAACAAAAAACGCAGAGGATTTACCCCCCTTGCTGACCAGGCCATTTTTTGCGTTACGGCTCTGTGTTACTTTTTTCCCCTGTGCATTTTTTTTTTTTTGCGCTATAAAAAAAAAGACCGACAATTTTGAGAAAAAAAACAACACTTTTTACTTTTTGCTATTAAACATGTTCATTAAAAAAATTTAAAAACTCAAATTTCGTCATAATTTCATCATTTAGGCCAAAATGTATTCTGCTACATGTCTTTGCTAAAAAAAATCCCAATACATGTAAATGAATTGGCTTACGTGAAAGTTATAGCATTTTCAAATGGTGGTGTATATACTGGGATTTTTTTTTCTTTTTTTAATTTTTACTAGTAATGGCGGCGATCAGCGACTTCCCCAGTGACACCAATACAGTGATCAGTGCTAATAAAAAGCACGGACACTGTACTAATGGTACTGGACATGAAGGGGTTAACATGTGGGGCGATCAAAGGGTTAACTGTGTGCTGTGTGCCATTTTACATTGTGTCCTGTGTGTGTACTTCACTGTAAGAACACTGCTTTGCATGGCTGCACAGCCATGCAAAGCAGTGTGCAGGAGCTGACAGGGGAGAGAACTGTATTGTTTACAAACAGTTCTTTCCCCCCCATCGGCAATCACTGGGTGCTGGTGAGTAATCACCGGCCGCAAATGGTGGTGCGGGTAGGGTGTGCATGAGCCCCCTACCCTGAACTGCAAAATGACATATGTATACGTGATTTTGCGCACCTGTGCCACCCTGTAGCAGTACTTCTGCTATAGGGCGGATGGAAAGCGGTTAATTAATTTTTAATAGTCAAAGCAAACTCACCAGTCCATCCATGTATCCATGCTGACAGGTGGGTGTGCTTAGCTGAGAATACCCCTCTTTTCCTCCTCCAGAAGAAAGAAAAAAATGCACATGAAGACTCCTGGGATGTATGCCATCATTTTGGCCTAGGCCAGAGACCAGGAAGCAGCTGAAAAATTGTAAAAGAAAAAAAAGTTTAAAACAAGTAAAAAAAATATATACCTTTCTATCTATTTACTACTTTTATGCCAGCAGCATAAGGATTACAAGTAGTTACTGTCCTTTGAGAGAGTTTTGTTCCACTTTCCACTGACATCTCCACATGTGCATGGGAGTTTATTTATCCTAGCATAGGGGAATGCTGACATTGTACACTAAACTATGAATGCGCGGCCCATCGTACAGTGTTTAGAAACTTCCTAGTAGGCAGGTAAGTCACTTTGATTATAGAAGAGACTGAGTCTTTTTTGCAATACAACATTTTCTGCTAAGAAATGTCTTTTTCTACACTACCCGTAAAATCCTATTATTTGTGGTTATCGGGTTAAAGAATAGGTAAACCCAACAATTCATATTCCTGATATGTGCCTGCTGTGCCATGTACTTGTATGGAAAAGCATCCTGTTCTCTTTGCATTGCTTCCTGTGAAATCCCTGGTGTTCCTGCCAGTCGCTCTGCTTTCCTGTTAAAAACTGACCACACTAGGCATGAGAGCACACCATGGTCAGTTCTCTAGCTGTGCTGGGAACTCAGCCTGCTCTCTTCCGATGTTCAGACTTGTCCTGAAACCCTCATTGTACAGCCATTCAGTGAAAAGATCAGCGTGCTGCTGTTTATACTCCCCCAACTCTTATGCAGCTGAGAACAGAGGGTATATGATCACTTCTAAAAAAAGGAAGGGATGTTTTTTTTAACTATACACAAATGTTTTACCCTTCATTTCTATTTCAATCTGAATAAGTTGTTTTAAAAGGTGAAGGTTTACAATCACTTTAAGTGGTCTTTTAAAACAGAAGATCTTGATATTTTTCTACCTTTTTTAAGCTGAACATCACCTTTCAATCTGATTGTGCAATCTCCTCCCTTTGCTTATGGAAGAGAGTTTGTTCTGCAATAAAAGACTTAAATAACTCTATTTTATTTTCTACACTTCCCCTTAAAAAGCCATTAGGGGAATTCAATAAAGTCAAACAAAATTTTTCTGGAGGTAATTAAACCCATCGATTTAACTGTTTCTCAAAACAGATACATCCAAGGCATGTCTTGAATTATAACTGTCACAGCTGCTTGTGCTCTCATCCGAACTGTTAAACCATCAAATGACTGGTGTTATAACTGATGCAGCACCATGGCAACTGCAGAGCAGCCAAAAGCTAGGCCTAAGGCAAAGGTTAAGATGGGAGCTTCCTTGGCGGTAAAAGCAGGGGAGGGTTCAGTTCAGCTTTAAGAACTACCTGCTCCTAATTCAGGCAAGTGTGTGTGCTAGAGTCAGTAACATCAGCAAATTCAGGTCATTCTTACTAACTGGACTTTATGAACCTGACACTATGGTAGCAACTAATTCTTAAAGTACTACCACCAGTTCTCAAAGGAGGAAACTGGTGGTAATTAGTACCAACTCTGAGCTAGAATACTCCCAAAGGGGCATGTCTATGCTGGGAAGCTGTCACGTATGTGAAAATTTCTCCCGAAGCACACAGCCAGGATAACCAAGGAGTGGCTCCGTAAGAAGCATATCAAGGTTCTGGAGTGGCCTAGCCAGTCTCCACACCTAAATCCAATAGAACATCTTTGGAGGGAACTGAAACTCCGTGTTGCTCAGCGACAGCCCCGAAATCTGACAGATCTAGAGGAGATCTGTGTGGAGGAGTGGGCCAAAATCCCTGTTGCAGTGTGTGCAAACCTGGTCAAGAACTACAGGAAACGTTTGACCTCTGTAATTGCAAACAAAGGCTTCTGTACCAAATATTAACACTGATTTTCTCAGGTGTTCAAATACTTATGATCAGCAGTGCAAGACAAATAAATTCTTTAAAAAAATCATACAATGCGATTTCCTGAATTTTTTTTTAAATTCTGTCTCCCAGAGTGGGAATGCACCTACAATGTGAATTTCAGACCCCTCCATGATTTCTAAGTGGGAGAACTTGCAACATCGCAGGGTGTTCAAATACTTCTGTTCCTCACTATAGCTGTCGGCTAGGGGATTCCAAGGCCCAAAGCCAAATGTAAACAAAGGGGCCAAGGATAGAATTTTCCTCTAACTTCCTGTTGCATCCTCAAGACAGGAAGCAAAGAAAGATATCTTGATTATAACACAGGGGGACAAAGGTTAAATCATCCCCTACTCTATCCAAAATGTAAAAAAACAAAAGGTTTTGGCTTTAAATATACATTAAAACGGAACCTAACTGTCTCAATCAACATTGCCGATTTTTATCCGCTTGCCACCCGCCCACTGTACATTTACAAGCAGGCTAGACCAGGTGCATGTACATCATCCAGCCTGTTCTGGATTAGTGGAATGCAGTGCACTGCTCCCGTGACCACTGTGTCCACCGGACACAGCGGAATACGGCTCCCAATGTCCGGGCACTTTGATCGGCTGAGGGATCATGTGATCGCTATGCGACCACAGGATCACAATGTCAACAAAGCTTCCTGTAGAGTGATGCTGTGATTCGCTCACAGCTATCACATGGTACCTGGGTCTATCAAGATCACTAGTAATTACAGCTGTTATGAATGTAGCCCATTCATGACAGTTCAAAATATTGCTGTTACGGTGATCATCACTGTAACAGCAATCAAAGTGTATAAGAAGCAAAAAAAAAAAATCCCTGATCAACCCCCACTAGAATAGTACAGTGTTACTTTGGTGACACTGAACTACTCTGATGAAAGTATGTACAAAAACAAAGAGTATAAAAAGGGAACAAATGTTTTAACAATTGAATAAAAATAATGTAAACATTGGGTGCAGTGTTGCAGGACCGCGCAATCGTCAGTTAAAGTAATGCAGCGCTGTAATGAAAAAAAATGGCCTGGTCAGGAGGGTAAATCCTCAGGAGGGCAAGTGGTTAAATGAAATTAAAATATTATACTTACCTTTTGTTTTTAGATAAATTCTTGACAAGTGTTTTAATAAAAACTTGTAAATGTACAACTTTAATTAGGTATATAATGGCGAAAAATTAGGATTGCGATAAGTCAAATTTTTAATTATTTATTTTGGTACAAGAATTTAGATTCAAAATTGCCAATGAATGTATTTGTAATATTAATACAAGTATGCTATACTGTATATTGTAGTATAAAAACTATTTTTTATTTTATTTTAACTGTGATGATATTTTGCATTATTTGTAACAGGTATATAAAGTATTTATAGGAAATAGTGTGACTTAACAGTAAAGATGTAGAAGATTTATGTTCTGAAATAGTAAAGAAAAAACTCTGGTATTGTTCTAAAGATTTTTCTCAAAGTCTGGTCTAAAACTCATTTGTGGAAATAGCCCTAGACTAAGCCAGCCGCACAATAATTATGCCTCCTGTGTCAATACCACTGTTTGGGAATATTTGATGAGAATTTACATCTCTAAAAGATACAATGCAATGTCTGTTTCTATGGCAATCCACTTCTGTTAGGAAAGAGCCAAGAATGGGATTAACTGGGTTACTGATACAAGTCTACTCTTAAACCATGAATCAGAGACTCCCCAAGGCTTGCTTTGCATATGGCATTTGTTTCCTATTTTATCAGAGTAACGATAATTGAAATAGGATTTTGTTCCAAAATACTAAAGTCCTCTAAATCTCACTTTTTTTGCTTTTCTTTAATGGACTGAACACATTTAAAAGTAGATTACAGTCACCTTTGACTTGAAAATACACACTTAGGCTAGGTTCACACTGCTGCAATGCAATTTTGATCTGACTTTCAGTGAGATTATTTAGTGCAACCTGGATGCTACTTTCAAGTGGTTTGCATATTGGGCCCAAATCTTGCTGGAATTCCACCAAAGTAGTACATGAAACTTTTCCAAAATCACACCGTACTGAGTTGATGTGAATGGGCACCACTGAAAAAACTAATTTACATTGACATGCGAGTTTGAGCTCAAGTTGCATTTGAAATCGTGCTAGTGTGAATAGAGCAGGCATCACTAAATGGCAGATCACGGTCCGGATGTGGACCTAGCCACCGTTTCATCCGGACCCGGTCACGCCATTTAGGAGCCACTTCTTTCCCCACATCCTCCACTGCTGTTATAACTGAAGAGCGGACAGCAGGAGACACAGAATTTCTGGAGCGAGTGTGGAATAACAGCACAGCATTGAACACATCGCAGGAGCGCGAGCTGTCATAACATTTCTGGATCGGATGAAGGAAGCACAGCACAGCATTGAAGAGAGCACGGGAGCTGCTGGGGTTAACTAGCGGCTGATTGGAAGCAGGGAAGCCAATTACCTGGTTAATACAAAGAGTTAACCCCATAGCTCCAATAGTCTATTCAATACTGTGCTGAGCTCCCTGCATCCAATCCAGAAATGTTACGACAGCTCCCACTCCCGTGCCCTGTTCAATGCTGTGCTTCCGATCCAGAAATGTTACGACAGCTCCCACTCCCGTGCCCTGTTCAATGCTGTGCTTCCGATCCAGAAATGTTACGACAGCTCCAGCGCTCTGTTCAGTGCTGTGCTTCCGATCCAGAAATGTTACGACAGCTCCCACGCTCTGTTCAATGCTGTGCTTCCGATCCAGGAATGTTACAACAGCTCCCACGCTCTGTTCAGTGCTGTGCTTCCGATCCAGGAATGTTACAACAGCTCCCACGCTCTGTTCAATGCTGTGCTTCCGATCCAGGAATGTTACGACAGCTCCCACGCTCTGTTCAATGCTGTGCTTCCGATCCAGGAATGTTACGACAGCTCCCGCGCTCTGTTCAATGCTGTGCTTCCAATCCAGGAATGTTATGACAGTTCCCACTCCTGTGCTCTGTTCATGTTCAATGCTGTTCTTCTGATCCAGAAATGTTATGACAGCTCCCGCTCCCGCGCTCTGTTTAATACTGCGCTGTTATTCCACACTCACTCTAGAAATGTTCTGTCTCCTGCTGTCCACTCTGCTGTTATAACAGCGGCGGAGGATGGCAGGAAAGAAGTGTCTGTTTAATGATGTGCTGTACCTCCCACATCTGATCCAGAAATGCTCTGAGGAGAGTGAAGGGGGGTCGGGGACTCTATTCTGGCTGTGTGTGTGATGTAAAAGGGGGGGGGAGGGAAATGTGAAGAGGGGCAGTGCTGTGTGCATGTGGTGGTGGTAGTGGGGGGTGGTAATGTAAAGTGCTGTGAGGGGGTTGTTGTGAGAAGGGCAGAGAACACTACTGTTTGGGGAGGGGGATTTCTGATGCGAGGAGGGGGGCAATGCTGTGGAGGTGGAGATGTAAAGGGGGTAGTGTTGTGGGGGGGGGGAGTGAAGGGGCAGAGGACAGTAGACAGTACTGTGGGGTAGAGATGTGAAGTGGGGGGGTGGGGTTGACATGAGGTGGGCAGAATATACTATGGGAAGTGCTGTGTGTGTGTGTTGGGGGGGTGATAAGAAAAGGGCAGAGAACACTACTGTTGGGGGAGGGGGGGTTTGTGATGTGGGGGGGTGGGGCAGTGCTGTTGGGAGAGATTAGGGGGGCGATGCTGTGGGGAGGGAGATGTAAAGGGGGGCAGTGTTGTGGGGGGATGAGAGGGGGGTACAGTTCTGCTGGGGGTTATGTGAAAAAGCAGAGGACAGTACTGTCGGGGAGAGATGTGAAGGGGGCAGAGGACAGTAGTGTGGGGAGGGGGTGATGATTTGAAGGGAGGATGAGGATTGCTGAAACTTATGGGGGTGTACTGTAAAGCGGTGTGTGGGGGTGATGTGCAGGGGACCTGAGAACACTACTCCTGTTGAACCTTCTGAACTCCTGTGCTCTCCTGTATCATGTTCACTCTGCAGTGTTATCTCAAGCTCTATTACCAGTCTAGCCAAAATCTTCTCTGTGAACTACAGAACGCATTGCCCCTATGTTATGCAGAAGAAGAGAGGGAGAGGTGTTCTGTAGTACTAATACATTTCTTGTCATAGGGTGACAACACTGCTCCTTCATAGATGCAGCACAGTAAGCAAGTGTGTTAATGGCAGAATCACCAGAAAAATCCTGAAAATAGAAAATGAACTTAGCCACCACATTTAAAGACAGGTAAGTTGCCTAATATTATGATTTTGCTCTGCATTCTCTATATCTGGTCTCCAACAGTACACAGAACATGGAAATGCAATTATTTTAGTAAATATAAATTGCTAAATACCTTTTCTTGTCAGCAGTATATAGCAGTCTTGTGACTTCTATCAGTGTCCAGTAGAGCACTGGTTAAAGCTTGTAGGAGGATTTTTTATTCTCCCCTAACTGCCCTATGAGGCTGCTTGACCCGACTCTCTGTCTGGCCAGTGTTTATAGGCCCTGTGCTGATCACATGCACCCTCCAAAAAAAAAATCAAAACTCTCTAACAATATACACCAAACTGAGCATGTGCAGAGTGCCTCCTAGGGTACTATAGGCAGATGGATTGGGGACTGTAGAAAAGGATCACAGAAGACAGGATCAAACAGTCTTCTTACATAATGCTGAGGATTAACTCCTTAGGTTCCACAGTGAGTATAACAAGCATGCTTTACTGCATATACAGATTTTACTGTTGTGGGTTTAGTAACACTTTAAATATTATGTGCAGATAGGTGGATACATTGAACAATTTCAACTGTTGCCTGAGGCCAGTCTCAAACTCTTGATCTTTCATTTACTTTCTTAGCTTCCCCTGCATAATTAAATTGAAAAATGAATTAGGGACTCAATGTTTTCTAATGCATGTACCCAGACTAAATGTGACTTTGTCACTAGGTGGCTCAAACTAAAGTAAATTCCATCTTTAAAAGAAGATGCTGTATACCCACCTTTCAGGAGGCCGTGTCCTCAAACTCCACCGTGTAGCAGATCCCCAACCACTGAGGGCATTCAATACTTTCACCTTGTCCCCTGTCATGCTATGTGGTTCCTCTGGCTGGTTCCTACATACCAACTTTAGTTTGGACTCCCACAGTGACATGATTCCTTAAAGGTGCCTGCAGACATTAGAAGAGAATCTTTTAGTATGGCCCTTGTTGGCCAGATCTCAGTGTACAAAATAATTGGATGGTTTAATATAGTATGCCTTTTGTATATGGTTTTCTCTTTTGACAGGAATGTCTAGATGTGGCCTCCTTAATTGCCCTAAAAAGATGCAATTGATCCGTTTGCCAGAAAAACTGTCACACATGACATTGTGAGATGGTTGGATTGTACGTACACAGCTGTTGATTCTCTATTGTCTATGGCCAGCTAATGTCTATGACCCATACCATTCCCCAAGAGCAAAAAGTGGAAGTGAAAGAAAGCCTTTTGTAAGCTACGAGATGTAGAAGAGGTACACAGGGCTATACTGTAGACATCCTGTGTAACACTGCTGATTGTTCCAGTGCTGCCACATGGAGTAAGTCACACGCTCCTCCATACCTTAGTACTGGGTTTTTCCTTCTGTTTTGGATAGTGAAGGAAAGTATACAATGGAGGTAAATGTCAGATTAAAGACTTAAGTTCACTCTTTGTAAAAAATAATAATCGCATGATTTTGCAGGTAAAAAAATGTGCATTTGTTATTTTTTTTTTACAACGGAGTCTGCAGAGCATTGCAGCCATGATCAGCAGACTGCAAGTGTAATGTCAGGCTCCTGCACACATTCATTACAGTTGTCTGCCTATACCTCCCATACCTCTCCCAGCAGACAGTTACTGAAAAGCAGGAAGAATCAATGAACTTTGAGGGCACTCACTAGCTCACAAGCTGTCTGTCTTGGTGGCAGACGGGACTTGTAGTTCATTCATTCACATGAATGATGCAGCTGTGTGGGTGATGTCCTGCACTGTTTTTAAATTGTGACAGAGGGTGCAGGGAGAGGATCCCCTGCCTGCTGTCACAATGGGGGGGGGGGGTTTGTAATACAGGCGTAACATGTAACATGTTGTTGATGGTAAACTTATTTTTTTCTTTGCGTTGAATTGGCCAACAATTGATATGGAACACCTCAACAGTACATTTAAAAAAAGAAAACTTATAAAGTACACTCAGAATGAGCTATGTATTTTTGTATTTGTAAATGTTTTTGAGTGATCTTAACTTAAAATTACTACTTAAATGAGGTTGTGGGCCTGTGACCTTGAACATCCACATACTTCCAAAGGATTTTCTTCAAGACCAATATAAGCAAATTCTCCTGTCAACTTAAATCAGCCTGGTAGTGTTTTGAAACAGAAATTAACAGGGTAGTCAGACCACAATCTGCATTTCATAAGAAGAAGGACAAATAAAAAATCCCCCTATGGTTTTGTGTGAAGTCACCACATTGTGCCTCTGAATACATTGGAGGTGAAGTGGTCACAGGGTGAAGGTCGGAATGTTGCAGTATTCTGGAAAAGGTTATTTAAATTTGACTCATTCTTTTACAATCTTATAGCATGGATTCTTTGCTTTTATCCCATCTTTGTTAGAAATCCCTCCTTTATTATACGTTTCTAAAAGAAGAAAAAAAAATCTTTTTCACCCCTGACTTTTAGAAAACAGCATCAAATTACTTCATTTTTTTTCTTTGTGTTTGGTTTAATATATTTACCAGTAGTGTGGTCTGCTACATTTAGCCTGCGTTCACACTGATGGGGTGCAGAATTTGCAGCGTTTTCTGTACGATTTCCGCACCACATCAGAATCGCCCCCCGTTTACGAATTGTTGCGAGTGTGTATGTTACGTTAACAACACCTCGAAAATTGATCCGCAAAACGCGGTGCGATGTGCAGAATCGGATCGCATAGGTGTGAATACCCATGCGATCCGATTCTAGTGCGGACCAAAAATAGGGTCCTGCACCTTTTTGGTGCGGTGTGATGAAAGCCATATAAAATGTATAGCTCCAATCGCACTGCACACAATTCACATGTGATTTGTACAGGAATGTGGTGTGGTTCCTGTGTGCAAATCACATGCGATGTACCAAACTGCATATATGTGAGCCTGGGCTAAAGGGACATATTTATAAACCATTACATTTGATATCCACCAAACTTTCACTGCAGGTAAATCTGCCAGGTGCATATGTTTTAAATGACAGCGATTGATTCACTAATAGTTAATGATAGGTGAAAGTCACATTCACTGTTTTATAAACATGCCTCTTAATTTTAGTTAATGGCTATTTTACGCATTAGTGATCAGTACTTGTTTATGTCAGTGGTATTTTGTTTTTGGTATTTATAGTGTGTTTACTTGTGAGCCACCAGGATATACTAACAGAGGAGCATATATATTTTTCTAGATCGCTGGTTATTTTGCACACTCTCTACAGGTATCAATTAATTCAATAATTACCGCGCTCTAATTCTAATTAAAAAAGTGCTCAGTGCTTGAAAAATAATATAAATAAATCAACAATTGATGATACCTTTAAAAAATTGTAAATACTCCTATATATGTGCCAATTAATAAATCAAATAATAATTCATGATAAAAATAATATATAAAGTCCAAAAAATCCAAAAGGTATAAAAAAAAAAAGTCCCAAGTGCAAAAAGAAAGTACTATAGTGTTCAAGTCAAATCAAATCAAATTATACTCTCCTTCCAACATATGGTTTGCTTCAATCCTGCAGCTTTATAATTAGCCTGTGTGTCTGTGAGGGATGATCCCTCCTTTGATCCACTCTCTCCTTCTAATATGTGCTTCAATCCTGCAGCCTTGCAAGTAGCTTGTATGCCTGTGAGGGATGATCCCTCCTTTGATCCACTCCTTGTTGTAACAGCCAAATGCATGCAAAGAGAAAATAATATATGGTGCCTTATCCCAGAGACAAATTCAGATTTTAATTCACTTTCACATTACACTCACATGTTAAAAACATCAATAGCGCTTTTTGTATAGTAAACAACCTCTGCCTGCGGTGAAGGTCTGGCCAGAGGGTATGTACCCCACGCCGTCAGTACTCGCCGTATCAGATGTGCGGTGATGTCACTGCCCCTCCCCAACGCGTTGCTCCACAGGGATTGCGTAGCTTCGTCTGGGGGATGATGTTTTTGGTATTGTCATCCTGGACCCTTGCATGTAGCTTGGACCAATGTAGGTATGCATATTCCATACCTGTGGGACTGCGGTGGAAGTGGAGAGTCACTGTAGTAAACATTGCTACTACAGTGATCACTACTGTCTTTCAGGTCCGATGCCAAGAGGCTGCCCTGCTTCATACTAACCACAGGGTTTGTTCACCTGGCACAGGTACCATTCACAGAATGCCTTGCATTTTTCTCAATGAATGCAAGGCATTTTCTGATTGGTGGAGATGGAGTGGCAGGGCAGATAAATTACAATCTCCAGCTCATCCAATTAGTGAACAGTTTGAATTTATTGAGAAAAATGCAAGTTATGGCTTCAACAGTGGCCCTACAGGTATGGAATATGCATACTTACATTGGTCCAAGGTGGACCAATATAACTATGTACTAAAATCCAAACCTGAAGTTCAGCTTGAAGGAAACTTTTACTGAGAGAAATATAGAGGTTGCCATTGCTGACCTTTTCTTCTATAAATGCTAGTTGCCTGTTTTGTCATGTAGGATTAATGGATTCAGTACTAAGTCAGTGACTCAAAAGAGTATGCAGTTCATTAGTTTGACTTCACTGACTTTCTGATGTGCATGCCTGTTAGGGAAGGACTGGGAACTTTTGGCCTAGGGGGCAAATAAAACCAAGCATCCCTGTTATAGTAGGTACAGATTTATGTATGGTACAGAACGCAAACCATGAAAAGTGTGTCAAGGTGCCACAGTAACTGATGGGCATGAAAAGTAGCTGTCCCCAAAGAACACAGTTTGTTGGGGCCCAGCTTTCCTAATCTTCCCGTATTGGCTTCCTTTGTGTCTCTCGGCATTCGGCCACATCATTTCAAAACGGAAAAGCATATCAGTGCTGGAGAACATTCCTCTGAGCAGATGCTATGATTGCAGGTTTGAACAGGGAGCAGGTAGCTATATAATGCACAACATGTGTCACTGTCTGCAGGTCCCACTCTGATGTATGAATGGTGGAATGGTGAAAAATCTCAACTGAGGACCGCCAGTCCAATATGTATTATTAGTAATTTCTCAGGTGCCAAATGCCCAGCTTGGCTCATATTACCTATTTAGTGACAGGAAACCTGGACTTAGTGTTAGGCAGTATTTACAATACCAACCAGCAGTGGGTGTGCATTTACTGTTGAACCATAGAGGAATTATTGGTATTGCTCTGCGCACTGCAGAATGTATACATGTGAGAATATTGTTAATTCTAATGGTCATGTTCATAATAAAGCATTCTTTCTACATCATTTAAAAACAGTGATTGGTTGTGGGTCTGTGTATGCCTAAATCTTTCCATACATGGGATTATTTCTGAAAGCAAATCTGTAGTGGTCACACTCCAAACAATTAGGAAACTGAATGCTGTAGTAGGTTCTTACGGGTTTATGCATGCAGCTTTACAAGGTACAACAAGACTGACAATTACACTGTCACCCCGCACAGACTTTCCAGCTCATGGGACAATAAACTAAGCACCAGAATATTGAGAATACTCATCAGTGGGTCAGGTTAACCCCCCTGTCCGCAATGTACTGCGGACGGATGACAGCTACAGGCAAATATGTGGGTACATCACTCTGGCTGTAAAAATACGAGGGGCGCTGCGCGATCCCCACCCGCAACTGTCCAGTGGACACAGTGGAATAAAGATCACGGTGAACAGGACCCGATGATCATGTGATCACTATGCGATCACATAATCACAATGTTAGCAAAGCTGTTATGAATCAATTTGATTCATAACAGCTCTGCTTCTCTTCCTGGTGAGTTGTGATTGGCTCACAGCTCTCACATGGTACTTGGGACCAATCACAACACCATGTACCATGTGATCAGCTCTAGCCAATCACAGATCACTATTATTTTGAACTGTCATGAACTTAACTCCTTCATGACAGTTCAAAGCAAACTTTGCATTGTATTAGCAATAACCTTTATTGCTCCTTCAAAGCAAAGTGTAAAAAAAAAAAAAAAAATCCCTGATCACTCCCCCAGAGTAGTACAATATTACTATGGTAACATTGTACTACTCTGATAAAAGTACTTAAAAAAAACAAACAGAAAAATACTGTACTGCTAATTTTTTTTTTTAAGGGTTTTTTTTTGTAAATTACTTGGGACTGCCTGCCTGCCTGCATTGTGCGGGCAAGTAGCGGCTCTGCACAAAGTGATGTAACCTTACGCTGCTTTCTATTTCGGGGTGTGAACGCACCTGTGCCCCCTGCTGCCTCCATCAATCCAGGGAGAGAGGAGAAAGAACTACATTTTACACGCACACATTTTATTAGCACATGTAACCCTTTGATCGCCCATATTATCCATTTGATCACCCTGTCACCGTCGCCCAGCCAGTGCCATTAGTACAGTGTCAGTATATAGAATTTTTCACTGATCACTGTATTACTCTCACTAGGGACATCAGATAACATCAGGGTCTGTAAGCTCCCCTCCCAGCCAGGGTCAGCTAGCATTAGATTGCCCGCACACTATTGCACTCATACTATAGGTCACTGATCACCGCCCTTACTAGTATAGTGTTTGTACAGATAAATATATTGATCACGAACAGAACTATATTAGTGCCTCCTTTGTATAGTGTCCCCAAAAACACAGTGTTAGCAGGATCAGCCACGTTCGCTGCCAGTACTAGCATTTAGCCCCTCTGCTGTTTTTCATGGAAGATTTGTATCAATTGATTGTGGGCCAAAGCACTTTATACGCACAACAATACATCGCTGCCCATCATGGCCAGATCTAGGGGGTGCTGGGGTGGGCTTTGCCCCCTAGATATCAGTGGTGCACCTTCAGGACCAGTAACACATTATTGTGTGTCGGGCGTACTGCAGTGCAGACAGCTGCAGCATGGGTCCACTCCCAACTCCTGCCTAGTGAGCTAAGCGTTTATGCACACCACCACTGCATTACAATGTGATGGCTGGTGTGCCGTACAGTATCAGCACAGTATATATTCACTTTTTTTTTTTTAACAAATGTTATTTAAATATCACACAGACATTTCATAAAGTTCAACTAGTACAAGATGGTGGACAGCTTTGCACGGCACTGGGCTAAAAAAAACCAATGCATGCACAACACTGAATTGGACATACCAGAGATAAGGTATTTTGCCTTGTCATGTGGTGGGACTGAGCTGGAATAGCCGTTCAACACAGTCCCACTGCATCAGGTGTGAATATACTCTAAAGGAGGAGCAGTAAAACCATGGCTCAACCCAAGTCCAAAATGGGAAAAAAGCAGAACTGTGGAGACTTATGAAAGCAGTAACCCCTGCATAGATACCACCAGAAGTGATCTCTGTACATCCCTCTGTGCTCATTCTCTATCCCTCCATCCTTTCTCTCTCCCAACGCTTTCAATTTTATCCCCATTGTACATCCCTACCCTTGTTCTGCCGCCCTCTTTCCCTCCTCCCTCTCTCCTCCCTCTAACCCCCTCTCTCTCCTTCCCCCTCTCTTCCCTCTTTTTTCCCCTCCCTGTCTCCCCTTGCCCCATCTCTCTTTCCTCTCCCCCTCCCCATCTACCCCCTATCTCTCACTCCTTCCCCCCCCTCCCATCTCTCTTTGCCTCCACCTTTTTCTCCATATTTCTCCTCTCTCTCCCTCCACCCCCTCACTCCCTCCCCCCATTTCTCTTTGCTCCCCTTTCTCGCAGAAGTTGATCTAACGATTGGCTTTTATTGAACGAGAATGTTGGAAAACTTTTCTTGATCTTCTTCTGCAGTCACTGATCAGTGTATTCGGACAGCAGAACACAGTGAGGAGGATTCCTCTATCCACCTCACTTGGATGGAGGAATCCAGCCCACTAGCTAATAGAAAAAATAAAAAGATGACTCTATGGCCATCTTTACTCCTACTCTTGCCATCTATATATATTGTACATGACATAGGCCTGACCAAGGTGTTCATTATCTCAAGATTTGCTGGCTTTAATGAAGTTCTTTAAGATAGGCTTAGTGAGACAAAATGATACCTTTTTGTGTGCAGAAAAGCAAATGTAAAGGAAGGATTATTTTTTTTAAATGATCCTTTGGCCTGAGGTTTATGTTTTTTATACTGTGAGACTGTCACTTGTGGCATATAAATTAGGAGTATTTTGTGGGTACAAGGACTGTGCCTTATGTGTAGACTGTATACTGGGACTAGGCTCAGGTTCTTTTTATCCCGCTTTAAGCCACTGCCACTGTTAGGCACAACCTGACCATGACAACCAGTTGCAATGGTGTGCTACATGCACTGCTGGACTTTTTTTCTGTTCAATCCCAGCTTTCCTCAAGGTTGAAAAATGCTGGTCTAATACATGTGTTTTTCATTGCAGCCACATGGAGTTGTAGGGAGCTAAGAGAGGAGAGGATAAAATGGTAGTGTGTAGACATGGAAACCTATCACGGTTTCTGAATTTTTTGGGGCCTAACTCTCAACATGGGCAATACAAAAAAGAACGAATTGCTGTCATAATGGTCCACAAACTGATTTATTATATGCCCATGTTCTCTGCTGTTACATATATGCCCAACAAGGACCAGCAACATACTGGTACATCGCTGGACTTTGTGTGGTTATACCAGATTGATGCCTGCAGCTACAAGCATCATCCTGGTATAGTTTTTTTCAGCTGGTCGACTTTCATATAAAAGTGATCCTAGTGGCTAATTAGCTGCTTGATTGTTTTTACAAGCAGCAGGAAGGGATGTGCCCCCCCCCTGGCCTCTTTCCACAGTTCTGCTGGCTGACCATAGAGCTAATCAGAGACCAGAATAGCTCCAATCATCTCATCATTTCTATGGTCTAAGAAAGCGGAAGCTATGAGCATTTCATCATTTCCGTTTTGCCGGATATTAACAGCGCCATTTTTAAATTGGGAAAGCATCTGATCACACCAATCTTGGTGTGATCAGATGCTTTAAGGGCAGAGGAGAGATCTTGAGTCTAATAGACCCCAGATTTCTCAGAAAAAGAGTACCTGTCACTTCCTATTGCTATCACAGGGGATATTTACATTCTCTGTGATAAGAATAAAAAAAACAATAACAAATAAAAAAAAAAAAAAAAGAAAGGGACAATGTTAAAAAATCAAAATTAGAAAAAAAAAATCACCCCTGCCCTGTCCCGTCCCATGCGCAAAGGCGTGCATCGGTCCTGTGTTGGTATGTAAACAGAGATTGCACCATGCATGTGAGGTATCACCACAAACATCAGACTGGGGCAGTAATTCTAGCACTAGACCTCCTGTGTAAACATAAAGTGGTGACCTGTAAGGGATTTTAAAGTGTTGCCTAACTATAATAAAAATGTACGGAATTTGTCACCGTTGCACGGGAATGCGCAATTTTAAAGCATGTCATGTTTGGTATCTATTTACTCTGTGTTACATCATCTTTTAAATGTTATCAAACAATCAGGCAATATATGGTGTTTTTGTGCATTAAGATTAAAAAAGTGTATTTTTTCTAAAGAATTAGAGTGTGAAAAATCGCCACGCAAATACCGTGTGACATAAAAAAATTGCAACACCCACCATTTTCTCTAGGGCCATTTCTTTAAAAAATATTTAATGTTTGGGGGTTGGAAGCAATTTTCTAGCAAAAAAAAATGTTTTACCATGTAAACAAAAGGTGTCAGAAAAGGCTTGTTCTTCAAGTAGTTAGAAAAGTGAGTGATGTGTGGCATCAGCTTCTAATGTTGGCCCTGAAAAGCTAGGATAGTAGAAGCACCTCCCTCCCCAAATTACCCCTTTTTGGAAAATAGACACTCCAAGGTATTTGCTAAGAGGCATGGTGAGTATTTTGCAGATCTCATTTGTTGCCAAATGAGATCAAGTTCAAGTTTTTGGAAAATGAAGAAAGCAAACAAAAATGTAACTTTTCTTTTCTTTTTTCAAAACCCGTGACAAAAATTATATCTGAAAAATACTCACTATGTCTACTGTCTATTGGGTGTCTACTTTTCAAAAATGGGTAATCGGGGATGGGGGGGGGGGGGGGGTGTTGGTTTTATCTTGCCATTTTAGGCCCTCCGAAACTGTGATAGGTACTGAGGAAGTGGTATGAGGGAATATGCCCTTTGAAAGCCTGAAGGTTGGATTTTGGGGGCCTGTATGTGGATAGGCTACCAAATAGTCTCTCTCATGCGGTATCCCCATACTCGAGAGAAATATCAGAATGTGTTATGGGGTCTTTCCTTTATATGGGCTTATAAGCGCCCCAGAGTGTTGCGTCACACCTTGTACACCCACAGACTGAGTGGAGGCTTGGAAGTTTCGAATGTCACCAAATATTACATGGCAGCACAAATCTTTCAACTCTCTCTCCTTCATGATTCAACAGACGTCCCCTTCTGGGTACTTCTAGAGATCCCCAACTTCTCCCCGGTCCCTATGACAGCGCTCCTTTGGTTCCCCCATAAGCTTCATCCCGCTTCTCTTGGTCCTCTAATGATTTACAGCCTGCGCATCTGGGACTCTGTTCGTTACTCAGGTAATCTCATGTCTCCTTTTCTGCCTCTCCTCAACAACCCTTTCTTCCCTCCAGGCTCAAAGCGTCTGCACACGTTTTCTCTCAGGTCCGCAATTTCCGTAACTCCTGGTTGGTCCTTGTGGTCCTCTATTCAAGAGACTTATAACGTCCCTCACACGGAAATTTTTCGTTATGTACAGCTTTGACACTAGGTGGCCTCCCTGAAGTGTAACGCGACCATTCCATATTGCACTACGGCCTTTGAACACATCTGCCAGCATTCCCCTAGGGCTTTATTTCTTCGATCTGTTCCTCCCTTAATGCTGTTACCAACTCCCCTTCCACCTCTTGTAAATTCAGTTGAGCAATATTTGGGGTACCCCATTGATCCTGAGGTCTGGAGTAGAGCCTGGTTGTCCATAGACAAATGTTCTTTCAATACTACCACTCTGGTGGCAACCTATAAGGTCCTCCTGAGATGGTACTGGGTTCCGGCCCTTATTGCAGGTTTAAACCCCTCTTGTGATGATAGGTGTTTCAGAGGCTGTGGCCAATGGGGGGATGTGCTCCATACCTGGTGATCGTGCCAACGGTTGATTGAGCTCTGGTCTCAGTTGTTTGGCCTCCTTCACACACTTCCATGTCTCAATCCGCAAAGATTTGAAACTGGCTCTGTTGCAATGCTGTATCCCAGGCTTATCTTCACATCAACAGAAACTTGCCACCTATCTATTCATTGCTGTGAAGCGAATCGTGGCTCAAGCTTGAAAGTCACTGTCTGTGTACTTTGTAGCGGTTCAGAACATGCTGACCACCTTGATGGTTAACGAAAAGATGTCCAGCATCTTACATGACAGTCATGCTAAATATTTGAAGATTTGGATGCCCTGGTGCTCGTACGCTCTCCCTACGCTACATCCAACAAGCCTGGGCTCCTATAACGGATGCAATTCTTCCTTGGCCTGCAGGACCTACCCCTTTCCACCCCTCTCTGACCTCTTCCTCCTTTCTCCATCTTCTTCTTTCTTTCCTTCCTTTTTTCTAGGACCACTTTCTGGTCCCCCATTCACACTTCTTGTTTAGTTACTCATGAGGCATCCATCCAGGCCCTTAGGCCCAGAAAGTACATACAGACCACCAGTCTCACCATTCTTTGGCTTCCACCTTGTTAAAATAGTTGTTGCACATTTCTTTGCCCATGTATGTTTGACTGGATTTTGACTGTCTCCCCTGCGTGGGTAATTTGGACTATGTTGTAAAGTTTTGTTGCAACAACAATAATAAAAATTATTGAACCAGAATGTGTTATGGGGTGTTATTCCACATAAAGCTATTTGCATATATCATTTAAGTGACAACTTTATGTAAAAAAATAAAATTTTCCAAAAATTAGTGGCAAAAAAATAAAATCTTCCATGGACTCAACATGACTCAACATGCCTCTCAACAAATTTCTTGGGGTGTCTCCTTTCCAAAAAGGGGTAATTTTTTTTTGTACTGCCCTGGCATTTTAGCACCTCAAGAAATGTGATAGGCAGTTAAAAAGTAAAAGCTGCGTACATTCCAGTATATATACCAAAGTTTGTAGACGCTATAACTTTCACACAAACCAATTAATATACACATATTGGGATTTTTGTTACCAAAGACATACAGCAGAATACATTTTGGCCTAAATTTATGACTAACTTTGACTTTATTGGATATTTTATATAACCGAAAGTAGAAAATATCTTTTTTTTCAAAATATGCATTTTTTTTCTGTTAATATCACAAAAAATAAAAAGCCCACTGGTGGTCAAATACCAGAAAAAAATACCTATTTGTGTGAGAAAAAGGACATACATTTCGTTTGGGTACTTGGGTGTTTGGGTGTTGTATGACCAAGCAGTTACCAGTTAAAATAGCGCAGTGCTGAATAGCAAAAAATGGCTTGATCAGGAAGGAAGTAAATCTTCCGGAGGGCAAGTAGTTAAAGTAATTCTAAATGTTACTTTTTTAATAACAAACATACACTATATTGCCAAAAGTGTTAGGATGCCTGCCTTTACACGCACATGGACTTTAATGGCATCCCAGTCTTGGTCCATAGGGTTCAATATTGAGTTGGCCCATCCTTTGCAGCTATAACAGCTTCACCTCTTCTGGGAAGGCTGTCCACAAGGTTTAGGGGTGTGTCTATGGGAATGTTTGACTATTCATCCAGAAGCGCATTTGTGAGGTCAGGCACTGATGTCTCCATTCTAATTCATCCCAATGTTCTATCGGGTTGAGGTCAGGACTCTGTGCAGGCCAGTCAAGTTCGTCCACCCCAAACTCGTTCATCTATGTCTTTATGGACCTTGCTTTGTGTTCTGGTGCGCAGTCATGTTGGAACAGGAAAGGGCCATCCCCAAACTCTTCCTACAAAGTTGGGAGCATGCAATTGACCAAAATATTTTGGTACGCTGACACCTTAAGAGTTCCCTTCACTGGAAGTAGGGGGCCAAGCCCAACACCTGAAAAACAAATCCACATCATAATCCTCCTCCTCCAAACTTTACATTTGGCACAATGTAGTCACCCTAAAATGAGTGGAACAAGTAACATGTTCCAAAGGTGAACTTTAAAGGAGAGTTCCAGCTGCTAAACACAACATTTCTTTCCTTAACCCTGCAGTAGGTGTTAGAGAGCTAACCTCCAACCGATCAAAGAGCCCAAAAGTGTGTTCAAGGTGTACTAGAGTGTTTTATTATGGATACACACTTAATGACAACTATCCTGGACATATCTATACATGACAAGGTTTTAATATTCAAGAAACATTTTTTAGCAGAATAAAATTATGATTTGTTAGTTACTAAATATGATATGGGTCTAATGTGTGGATCTTGTAAAGTGGGTGTGTTTGGTTTGGCATAGTAAGAAAATGGGACTCCGTCTGCCTGACAAAGACATGGGATTTAAACCGACTTGCAAATTTTGGAGGAAATGTGGTTAGCATAGTGTTCAGTTCTACTTCCCTCATTCTCTCCACACAGTTTGGAGTTCATCAGACCTCAGTATCAGCACAAAGACCTTCCTGGCAAAATTCTCAGTTCTGTACAAGCAGTATTTTTTTTGTGTTTCCACCTTTGTTTTACTCCTCCGTCAGCCACATTCTCCATAGTATATGGTCCCAATAGGTATGCAGATCCAGGAATTTAAGCACATATATAAATACCCAATAGGGTTTAGGGCATCATCGGGTGCTTTGGGTGAAAAGCTTCTAGGAGTGTCCCCCCACTCTCACTGCTCCAGTCTTCTGATGCCACAAGGTCCTCTCCTTATTTTCTCAGGTGCTGCAAAGCCCTCAGTGAAGCAAAGAATGACACTGGCATCATCATGTCAATGTTCTACGGCTGCAACTAAAGATTATTTTCATAACCGATTATTGTTTCGATTAATCGAATAAAAACCTCAAAATTTAGGTATATAATTTAGTTAATATGTAAAATTAAAAAAAAAGGCAATTTATTCTTGTGCAGTGCTAAATATAAATAACCAGCTATATGGTTGGGGAACAACCAATCACTTATGCTGGTCATACACAAACAAATGTTTCCTTCGAACATTTTCGTTTTAAGAATGTTCATTCATTTTTCTAATCATGGGGTCAAATCAATGACAGTCATCCATTCATGGAATGCACAAAGAATTTTTGTACAAATATTCTCATTGGAAAATTGATACATGTACAGCCAGCATTAGACTACTAGTAACCTGTCATAATGGGGTCAAAGCAAAAATTAGCCCTTTATAGTCCAAAATCAGCAGATAATCACTACTATAAGGGGTTTATTTATACTATAAAACTGTAAAAGTAATAATATATTTTATATATATATATATATATATATAATATTAAAGTTGTACTAAAGGTGGAGACTTTTGCATGGATATAATCATTTTAAATTTAATACACAATACTGGTAAGTTTTGCTATAAATTTATATTGTAGTGCCTCCAGTATTAACTTCAGTATATCAGCCTCCAGCTTCTCTGGGTTTAGTTGCTGAACTTTTTTGCACAGAGCCCTTAAAGTGATTGTAAACCTTCAATTTTTTTGTTTTTAACTACAAACACGTTCTACACAACTGCTACGTGTAATGGTTTTGCACAGAGCAGTCCTGATTCTCTTCTTCTGGGATCCCCCACCGGCACCTCCTGCCTTCAGATGCTCCTATAGCAAGCCGTAAACTATAGTAAAGAGTGCCCTTTTAGCAAAGTAAAAAAAATTTCTGCCTTTAGAATCACTCACTTCCTTCTCCTGCCCAGAACTACATGTCCCATGGTGCATTCCTCCTCACACAATAACAAGTTCTCAGGCACTTACTGACATGTATGAATGGTGTACTGAGCTGTATGTGTGCTGCACTGTATTTTCCAATATGTAAAGAAATAATGCATTCTGTATGCAGGCCAACTAATCAGCTGACCAAATAATTGTTAATGAAATTACAGTAGTAGACAATTATTTTCATAATCGATTATAATTGATTATGTCGATTAGTTGTTTCAGCACTACAATGTTCTCTACATTGCTATAGTGCACGGTGCAGTGGTGATGCCCCCCTAAAAAGGTGGGCCCTGAGTGATCAAAGGCTGAGGACATCATGCTGCCTCAACCTCCTCAACATCTCCAGAATATGCCCCTTTTTAACCAATGATACCACAAAGCTTCAATCAAATTCACTCCCTGGTTATCCCTCGCCTCAACTACTGCAACTCCCTCCTCATTGGCTTACCTTTACATAGGCTACCCCTCCCCTTCATTACAACATGAATGCTGCTGTTAGGCTCATCCACCTTACCAACCATTCTGTGTCTGCAACCCCTCTTTGTCAATCCCTCCACTGGCTTCCACTCACCCAAAAAATAAAATTCAAAACACTAACAACAACTTACAAAGCCATCCACAACTCAGCCCCCAGCTACATCACCAACCTGATCTCAAAATATCAACCAAACCGCTTTCTTCGATCCTCCAAAGACATTCTGCTCTCTAGTTCCCATGTCACCTCCTCCCATGCTTGTCTCCAGGACTTCTCCCGAGCTTCTCCCATCCTATGGAACTCTCTACCCCAATCTGTCCGACTATCTCCTAATCTATCCACCATTAGACGATCCCTAAAAACACGTCTCTTTAAAGAAGCCTATCCTGCTCCTAACTAGTAAACTGCTTTTTACTTCCTCCATCAGCTGATCCCCCACAGCTATTACCTGTTGTATCACTCAGTTCTTTCTTTTAGATTGTAAGCTCTAACGAGCAGGGCCCCCTATTTCCTCTTGTACCAAATTGTATTGTAACTGTAATGTCTACTTTCATTTTGTAAAGTGCTGCGCAAACTGTTGGCGCTATATAAATCCTGTACAATAATAATAATCTAACGGAAAATGGAATTATTGTGGGGCACAGTACTGGAGAGGTGGCAACAGCCAGTGCTGCTTTTTGGCTAGCCTATTAATTTAAAAGAAAAACAGAGCTGGGCATTAACACACAACCAATAGCTTTCTTTTAAAATAATTTCAAAGGAAAGAAAATGTCTCAAGTCCGTCCCTATATAAATGCCATGCTATACAGCAATCAGCCCAATAATTTGCAAAAAGCTGATATTTATGTGAGGTCCAGGCCCAGCTTGGTGGCTGTTATAAAAACTGTTGCTAAGGAAGGTCTCTTAACAATGATTCTAATGAAGCTCTACAGGCATTTCTTTTGTGTGCAGAGTCCAAAGTATGGCTCAGCCCTCAGCTTGTGCAGATTGAGTTTTACAACTGATGTAATACTAGCTACTCTCCTCCTTACTATCTCATTGGACAGATTAAACTATTTTAATCTCTAGACAATAAAGCATGAGTACAACTCCAGTGCAGTACACCTTCATCTTTGTGTAGCTACAGTTTATATAGGTTTAATTTGAAAAGAAGAATTTATACATAAAGGAAAAACCCTAATCTTTAAAATTTAGGAAATTTACAAAAAAGACTGCATCTTAAAATCAATCTGTGATTTTCAGGCTAGTCAGTAAACTTCGCTTTCTTCTTCCATTATAAAATGTTTGTTGTTTTGTTGCCAGCTCTCAGTTTAATGAAATTCTCACCATCATGTATCATTTACAGTAGTCACATTTATTCCACTGGGAGATTATGAAAATCCACTTTTTATTTGATTTTTTTTCTTCTCCAAGAATCCTGCTTGTATCAGTTGCACATTCAACAAACGCTGCTGTTCATCAAGTCAATAGATCATAATTGGATGTTCTTATAAAGGCAGATTATGCCTGTTCCATGAGACATATTCTGTGGCAGGTATAATTATAGCATAGAGACTCAGTTATTTTTCAGCTTTTTTTTTTATCAAACCACAACTGAAAAACCAAACAATTTTTCTAGTCTTTCTCCCCGGAGGTACCTTTTATGCCAAGATTAGCCTGTTTGATGTAGTCTTTTTTGGTTTATACAACTTTCCCTGTAAGTCATTTTAAACTGCAGGTAGAAACAGGTAGTACTTATTTTGTTAGTTTGTTTCTCTGTAATCTATAATACAGATTTTTTTCAAAGTTAAAGTGATACTAAAGCCTCTTTTTTTTTATAACAATTTTAAATAACAAACTTGTAATACTCACCTGTTCTGTGCAGTAGTTTTGCACACAGCTGTCCGTCTTCTTTTCAGGTCCCCCACCGGCGCTCCTCCCCCTTGAGCACAGCCCCCAGAGAAAGCTGCTTGCCCTGGGGGCACCTCTGTGTGCTTGCTCCTGAGCCGCTGTTCTATGTGTCCATATGATTCATAGAGCCACATCTCAGTGGCTTCTTTGCTGCCCTTCTGGACACTAGGCCATCCACCAAAAATCTTCGTCTGACTGTACGTGCAGATGTACTCACACCTGCCTGCTGCCATTCCCGAGCAAGCTCTGAGCTGGTGGTGCCACACTTCCACAGCTGAATAAACTTTAGAAGATGGTCCTGGTGCTTGCTGGACTTTCTTGGGCATTCTGAAGTCTTCTTTACAGCAATTGAACCTCTGCCTTTGAAGTTCTTGATGATCTGATAAATGGTTGATTTAGGTGTAATCTTAGTAGCAGCAATATCCTTACCTGTGAATCCCTTTTTGTGAAAAGCAATGATGACTGCATGTGTTTCCTTGCAGATAATCAATATTTGTGTCATTCTCAAAACTTTTGGCCAGGGTTGTAATATCCCAAAAGATAAAATAAAAAAACAGCTGTTACTCACACCAAATGTTCTCAGTATGAGAGCCAACATCATTTAGCCAACTTACTCCGAGTGTAGGCTGTCATGGACCCTCCCTCAGCCTGTGACTGGGCAGTGAAGGAGAAGCATCACAGTGATGAGCTACTTTTTCTGTCACTAGTCCTATCAGCAAGTTCTTTATCAACACATGACCTAATAGGCTCCTTGTGCTACTTCTCCCTCTCCCAATCTGAGCTGTGTTGTATGGGGACAGCAAGTGACTGATATCCTCAGCTGCTTATATCTTTGAATTTAAAAATATTTAATGATGTAATAATAACTACAGAGCTACATTATATTGTGTCTTTAGATCTGTCTAGAGTTCAACTTTAAAGTGTAACTAAATCTAAAAATAAAGGTCAATAAAACAGTGACATGTATAGCATCCTGATGATTCAGATGACAGAATAGGCTGTCAACAAATGTACCTTACCTACTCAACAATACTACCACAAGCCCTGCTTGCCCACTTTCCCTCCAGAGGATTTACCCCCCTCCTGACCAAGCCATTTTTTGTGATACAGCGCTGCGTTACTTTAACTGGCAACTGCGCGGTCATGCAACACTGTACATAAATTACATTTATTTAATTTTTTTCCCACAAATAGAGTTTTCTTTTGGTTGTATTTGATCACCTCTGCATTGTTTACTTTTTTTGTGCTATAAATCAAAAAAGTCTGACAATTTTGCTATAAAACATATCCAATAAAAACATTTAAAAAAATAAAATTTCTTCATAAATGTAGGACAAAATGTATTCTGCTATGTCTTTTGCTAAAAAAATCCCGACAAATGTATATTAATTGGTTTACATGAAAGTTATAGCGTCTAAAAATGGTGGTATATATACTGGAATTTTTCTTTTTCTTTATCAGTAATGGCAGCGATCAGCGACTTATAGTAAGACTGCGGCGGGCATTCTGACACTGGGTGGGAACTGACTAAGTGCCATTGACATCCTCAGTGATACTAATACAGTTATCAGTGCTGGTAAAAAGCACTGACACTGTACTAATGGCAATGGGCAGGAAGGGGTTACCATCTGGGGCGATGAAAGGGTTAACAGTATGCTGTGTGTGTTTTACATTGTGTGCCGTTTTACTTGGGAGACATGCTACTTTGTATCTCTCTGCTGTGCAGAGAGATACAGAGCAGCATGTCCATGCTGACAGGAGAGAGACCTGTATTGTTTACACACAGGTCTCTCCCCTATAAGCTTGGCTGACGACCACTGAGTCCCGGCCAGGAAACGTGGGCCGGGACCAAGTGATTGACATCCCCAGGAGCCAATAGCGGCGTGGGAAGGATGGCGCGTGCACGCCCCCTACCCAGAAATGCAAATCATATATATATGTGTGTGATTTTGTGCAGCCGTGCTGCCCTGTAGCAGTACATCTGCTATAGGGCGGAAGGCAAGCAGTTAAGCAAGTTCAATTATACTCTTTTATGCAGCAGTGGAGAATTTGCACGTCCTCAGCTTCAATTCCATGAAGAAATCTCTGAAGTCATAAAGGTCTATTAGACGGATTGGTGTTTGTTACTTTAGAAAATCATAATTTGCATTTTTTTAGGGGGGTTTATAGGCAGTGTTGTAAGGACTAAATGTCATCTTCTGGCATACTATCTGTGTGCTCTTTGCCTTTCAAATTTAGAGAAAGTGCAAGGGCTCATTCACAAAGGCAGCCTACTATAGCTTGATGGCTGTGGCTTGACGGCCCCCGACCACCCACCTAAACATAGACATGCAACTGCTTAGGACTGTTCACATGCCATGTCAAAAATTAAGTGGTATGTCACATTGGGTGAACAGTAACACTTCTGAATGGAACAAAACATATTCAAGTGAATGGGGACATGCTGCAACAGCCTTTAAACCACATGCAGAGAGGTGACAATAATAGCTGCACTTGTGAACAAGCCCTAAGAATTGTTGGCTCACATCTGTAGACTACAGTTACTGCTAAAAAGTTGATGCTGTATTTCAAATACTATAAGCTAATGTTATTTATTATGCAGAATTGGTTCGAAAGATGTGAGCTCAATGGCCACATTTTACCATGACATTCCTTGGCCAAATCTTGTTATTAATTTTTCTTGTTGGGTAATAAGTAAATTATTGTCAACAAAAAATGTAGGAAGCCAGACACTGCCATGAGAGACAAATACCAATGCCAAAATCAGTCCAACACAAACTGACAATATGGCTGCTAAGAGAGCCCACTCTTTTATAAAAGGAAGGCTGGGTTACCCATTATTTCAAAATCTTGGCTGTTGTGACCCAATTGACCAGGGAGAAAGGTTATCAATTTCATAACAAATTGTTCCTTAGTTCTGATGGCAATCCTGCAAAGTTTTTGGCGATGGGTTCACAATCTGTGAACGTCATAAATCTGGGGGATTGGCTGTAAAACCTTGGCAGTGGCAAATCTAAACCTCATTTTTAGTCAGCAGTGAGAGCCTATTCAATTCAAGCTAACTGTATAATTTAAACAAAGCATAAGCAATGCTTTCCTTTAGTGAAAACTGCAGGTAAAAATGATTAGTAGATCCAAGTATAAAAAGCTGAGTTTATACGAAAATATATAATTTTTCTGTAAAAACTCCAGGTTGGCCTAATTAATTAAATAGGCAGCCTTGCTGACCACAAGGAGGGCTCAAAGGATGGGAGGGTCAGAGTCAAAGCTTGACTTTTACATGAAGAATCTTTATTTGCATGTAACCTTTACTGCCTATATTTTTCAACCTTTGTTGCTTTAACATAAGATTTCCTTAAAAAGGAATCTCTGCTTTTAGTTCATCAAACCTCAGTAAGAATCGCCCAGGTTTGTAACAAATTTAATTTAAAGTAGAAGCAAACCCTTGCTGAATCACTAAAAGCTAAAGCAATGTGTACCAATCACTATTTTTAAGTAAATCTTTTGTTTTAACTTTGTAGAATTTTTTTTCTTTGTAGAATTGCTGCCAATCCCCAATAGCCTCTTTGCAGCCACTTTCTGTACATGCATTTCAATGTTGGCATTTCCCAGCTTTCCTGACAGTGACAACAGTGGGTCATGCCCCATAAAGTATGTTATAGTCTCCACTGAAAGATTGTGTAAAAAGGAACACAACTGGGAGATATAGCTGAGCATTGTCACCTATACTAGGACGTTTCCTATAGAAGGACCTTCACAATAGGATCACCTGGCATTATTTTAATAAAGTGCAGGTTTACACATTTTGAAAACGACTTTTGAATAATATTAACATGTTAAAGCTTAAATGAGATTTTAGTGATGGGGTTTATATATATATTTTAAAATATACATAAAATGTTGTGCCGTTTAAATACACTTGAAATACTGTATTACAAAAGTGACTATGTCTATAATAAAATAAAATCTATCAATGGATTTTCCTGTATACCTGATAAATACCAGTTAATAATATGTGACGTGCCTAAACTGGGAAACTCTTCAGTTAGATTATGCAAATTGATAGTAGAACACGTATGTTTCCATAGCTGAATTATCTGCTTCATACAGTGTGTATTACATATGGAGACAATGACTCATTAAAGTCCCGTGCTACAACAGGAAGGGCAGTCAGCTTTTTCCACAATGGGCACTTCCAATAGCACGACACATGTCTGTCTCCTACAGAGCAGAGCACGTGGAAAAAAGACATATTCTGATCACAACGACATGATAACGAGCTTTAGTGTTCAGAAAAATATGAGTCCATTTATCTTTAGTCGTTATTAATATTTTTACAGTAGTTTCTAAACCAGGCTGGCGCAGAGATTAAATTTGGATTGTGCAAACAATGAAGAACCTTTCCATATTAAAGTGATTGCAAACCTTGATATTTTATTTTTTAAAAATAACAAACATGTTATACTTACCTGCTCTGTGCAAAACCATTGCACAGAGTAGCCCTGATCCTCTTGTTCTCAGGTCCCTCACCAGCGATCCTGGCTTCTCCTCTTCTTGGTTTGCCACCATAAGAAGCAGCTTGATATCATGGCACACCTGTGAGCTCACTCCCAAGCTGGCTCTGTGGGGTTTATTTACTAAAGCTGGTTCACTCAGAATCTTGTGCACTTCTTCATAGAAACCAATCAGCTTACAGGTTTTATTGCTAAAGCTTAATTAAACAAGCTGAGGTTAGAAGTTGATTGGCTACCATGCACAGATGCACCAGATTCTGAATGAACCGACTCAGCTCAGCTACACCCCCCGTTCCCTTCTCACTAGCTGCGATTGATAGCAGCGGGAGTCAATGGCTCCCGCTGCTGTGTCTGAGCCAATGAGAAGTAAGACAGCAGAGAGAATCTCTGCTGAAAACCTTCTGCCTTTACAACCACTTTAATTCTGTAAAAAAAAAGTATGGCAATTATATGCTTGCAAATTGAAGTGATATATGATGATGTACTAAGAACATGAACCCCTAGTGACTAATAAGGGATCTTTCGCTGTTCTGGCTTAAGTTTGATTGACTGATATAGTCCCCCAGCAGGGGTTTTAAACAAAAAGCGTCTCTGACTGCAATTATTACTTTATCTCCAGTTTGACTTCATTGATAAATCCATTCTGCCCTCAGTCTTCCAAGTTGCATGACATCCAGCATTCTTTAAACTGGAAGACTGAGGACATCCAATGAATGCAGGGTGTCAAGGACCTGGCCCCTGAGGAGAAGGTCACCATAGCACTCTGCACTCACCATGTAATGATGCAGAAACCTGCATTGATGTAATTATGTTAACACCATTCTCTGCAGCCCTGTGGGGGGGCGCTGGAGAGTCAATGCATGTTGAAATGCATTTTTTATATATTACAAAATATATGAAAAATATTTTTTTAAATATATTCTTAGGATTTTGTTTACATATAAAAAAGTAATTTTAACATATATTTGTAAATGCATTCCAAAAATGTAGATTTGTATTTTAAAGACATACAGTTTATTTGAAAATGTATTTTTAAAAATATTTTTAATATATTTTGTAATAAAAACACATTTCAACATACAGTATATACCGGTATATATATATATATATATATATATATATATATATATATATATATTGAAATATATTGAATATGGCCAACATTGTAGTATTTCAAATATATTTGGGAAGAATATGTTTAAAATATTTCAAATATATTTGTCTTCCATGACAGAGGTCATGCATTATCCTGTACAGTGCCATGATGCATGCTTCATGTTTAAACACAGAAATGCTGACACAGAAATGTTAAGATTTACTCCACTATAGGCTGTCCATACAAGGCAACAAATGGCACCATGAAACTGCATGATCAATGCTCATCTTATACAGATGAAACACACAACGTACAAGTAAGAAGGACTATATATATAAGGTTTATTGCTGTCTGTATCCTCGCTGGAGCGACTCTCTATTTGCTTTGGTAGGCATTTTCATCCTGTACAGAAAGCGATGGGAAATCTAAAATTTTTGTGTTACCAGATGAACTGTGTGTGTATGGGGGGGGGGGGGGGGCATTCTGCCAATGGGGACAACTGTTTTGGTGATAATTGACTTAGAGGGAATTTCCCTTAGCTTTGCAGAGATTTCCTCTCACTTCCTGTTGTGTCTCTGGGACAGAAATAGGGGGACATAAAAATCTTACAGGGGTCTTAACTATTCCCTATACAAAACAGTAGAACCAGCATTATATAAGCTTCATATATATACAAATCTCACAAGCTTGACCATACTCCTTCCAATTTCCCAAGCTTCCCATCTTTCTCCCTGGCAATGTCAACAGCACTGTACAGTCAGTCACAAATCATGGGGGCACTTGGCCTGGATTGTTTAATTTGTGATGCTTCTGTGAAAGTTATTTAAAACTGGACCATAATTTTACTTTAAATATATGCAAAGCATGACTTTTTCTGCCGAAGTCTAGCCTGGATTCACTCCCTTTCATGTTCTTAGTTACAGTTCTTAGTAAGTTTTTAGTTCTTAGTCTACATTGAGGCTGTCCATTACATTAAAGGTTTTTAAATACAGTAAGGTTACCAGTGCTTAAGGTGTATTTCCAATTTTGCAGACCAATTGGGATAACACCTACTCTATATTTGTTACATGTCTCCATTCACATAGTATAACCTAAAAGAAAATGTCAAACTTGCAGCTCAACTTTTTTTCCGATGCTCAATTTCAGATGCTCCAGCATATGAAATTCAGATGTTCCAGCAAGAATCTTAGATAGCTTTTTCTGTCTATGAGAGGGCTGGGCAGCTGTGTCTGCACTAATTAACCATGCCTGTACTGTGCAGACAGATCTTTATAAATTGAAACTAGATTTGGGGAGCTCCGCCCAACAGCTGTGTCATTCATAGAGATCTGTGAATGAAAGAACTGCAAGTCTGTCCACCACCACAGCAGGCAGCTTGTAGTTCTCAATGAACTACAAGAGCATTGTTGAGCGCCCTAATAATTCATTGACTCTTCTCTTCCCGAACTTCAGTAATTGTCTTTCTATTTGGGAATTTCAGACAGACAGCTGCTCTTAGTGTCTGCAGGAGCCGGATATTGCACCTGCGATCCACAAATCACATGTGTAATGCTTTGCAGGCTGCAGTGTAAATAATAATAAATGCACATTATTTTTCCTGCAAAATCATGTAAATTTATTATTTTGTATTTACAAAAAAGTGAACATAGCCTTTAAAAAGGTAAAACATACTTTCTATGTGTAATCAAAATATCTCTACAGCACAGTAACACAAATCCCTGGTTTGCTAAAGCCTCTTTGAACAGAAAAATGTTACATTTGAGAAATGTGTGTTGGCATGAGTCTGCCAGCTTTAATTATAACATGTTGAAAACGAAATAACAGAGACCTATTTTATATTTTACCCGGTTTTATAAATGTACAAATACACAATTCCTAGTTTTTCATAGCCTTGTCTCTTCTGCAGGAATTGATGTTGTAGGCTAATGATGATGACATATTACATAATCTTTCTATATAATCTATATGTACAAAACGCCACCATGACTAAATCAGCTTTTTAGAGATATAATATTATGGACAACTCCATACTAAGCACACAATTCAGTCATAAACACTGAAAAAATAAGGCTTTTTTATGCAAATTAATCATGTTTTACAATATAACTTCTTTTTTAATTTTGTATAGAGTGGAAAGGGATTAGAACACCTGTTCACATGTAATTGCACATGGAGCGATTACCTACAAGTGATTGGACCTGAATGATCTCCGAACCTGTTTGGAAACAATCAACATCTACACATTCTTCGGTTTCTGGATTGTCTGTGATACCTTTTTAGAAATAAATAACAGGGTATCTTCTTGACACTCATTGGAACTTAAGAAGTGGTTTGAAGAAGTGACAAAACATCTTCTACATTGCAAATCCAGTTGAACATGACTAATTACTACTGGCTATACCACGACCTGCATAAATAAGTATCTTTGCAGAACTATTCAACTTTTTCTTGTGGTGATTGCATGGAGGCCAAGTTGATCAAAGCTCATTAATATTTACTGATTGCCAAAGCTGACATTACTCCCTTGCTTAACAAAGATGAAGAGTTTGATGAGAATGCACCAACTGACTTTGTTAGAACAATCCAATCCTTGTGGCAGAGAGAACTTTTTGTTGTGGAAAAGATAAGCTCAAAAATGCTTGGGTGGAGTCTGTGTCTGTGACGTCATCGCATACTGTGTATCAGGAAGGATTCTATGTGTTTCCCGGGATGGGCTTGTATGTGAAGCGCCTTTACTTTTATACTCTTGTAAGCGCACTACTTTTTTAATAAAGATATAGCTTAGCGGTTTTACACTATGTGGATATGCTTCAATGTTTTTTTAAATGCCATCAGTGCCTGTGAGGAGAATATTTGGCGTGAAGAGAAAAAGTGATAGAGGTCATTCGGTTGGGTTTTATTTGATGGTAAGTGGCCTGGATCTACACATGCTGTTTCTGACTCCATACTTAGTGTATGTGGGTCCTTTTTGCTCTGATAAGCGTGCATGGTGTGTATTGGTGGAGGATCACAGCTCAAGCATCATAAGTGTCACTGGTGATTACTTTCGAACCATCACGGTGATATCTGGGATCAGATTCCTCTAACCCCATAATGATGTTGACACATGGATTTTCTTCATTTCACTTGTTGACACAGTTGGGACAATTTTTGATTTGATGATTTATAACAGAGTTTTGTTTATCCAAAAAATTAGATTGGACATTTTTTATTTGTAGCATTTCACTATTTATTATGTTGTGATCAATTGTGTCAATTGATGTGCTAGCTGCTTTATTTACTATGTTTCTTTAGTTATTTATTCCAAGTGCAATTTCCCTTTCTTTGATACTTTAAAAAAAAATATGTATCTGTTTGTGCAGCTCGTAGAGTAAGGCCTATGTGTGTTTAGGAAGCCACTGTATGACTTACTGTTTTGAGATCACTTTATAAATACTTACATAAATGTGGTGTCTTGTTATGTTAAGTCATGCTGACAATCTATATTTACCTATAAGTAATGGCATAATGTTTTCTAAATTAAAAGAAAATGAAGATACTGCAGAGGATACAGCAGTGTAAAACTGGCCAGCATCAGGACTGCCTAATCAGGGATAATAGGCCTAACTGGTATATACCTAACTTTTATTTTAATTATGAATATTGGGGATGCAGTAAATGTAAGTGATATTATATGAGCAGGTTTAGGTGCATGCAGTACTGGCACTAATTTTTTTTATTTTTTTTTTCAAACAAAGCCAAAAAATGTGTAGATTTTTATTGACACCTTACGGATACATTCTGATCATAACAATTTGAAGAAAAAAGGGAAAAAGAACCTATTTAACACAAAAAAAGTAGCTCAGGTGATGTTTGAAAGGATATCTATCTGTTGCTGCAGAACGTTAACAAGGATTTTGGGTGTACAAATCTGTGCATACAAACGGTGCAGAAAAAATGTACCCCAGCACTGCAATTCAAAGAACCCAAGCCTAATTTGTTAAATAAATGTAAACTCAAATTAAATATCATATAAGTGTTAACAGCTGATCAGGGGCGGACTGACAACTCATGGGACCCCCGGGCAATAGGGGATCATGGGGCCCCTGTGTCCTTGCCCAAACTCAAAAAAGCCTATGAAAAGGGTACCAGGGGCATCTCATGGGGCCCCCTACTGACCCCAGGCCCTCGGGCAGTGCCCGAGTTTCTAAATGGTCAGTCCACCCCTGCAGCTGATGATACCGACACAAAAATGCTTTGTGTTATGGGGTGAGCACTTTGTGTTATGGGGTGACAACAGAAGTGCCACGCCCTCTGATGCACTGTACAATGGTTTGTACATTTGTTGATGGTCTTTCGATTCATTCCTATGGTCAGGGTTGTGGGGACATGCATAGTACAGCACAAGTACATGGCCCCATTTCTAAACAAAATGCTGCTTGGCATTGCACAGGTTACAACAGTTCCACAAAGAAGCATGTGCATCTGAAGGACAAGTCTGGTCCACAGACACTTTGCAGAACTTCATGTGTGTTTCTAATGCTGGAAATATATTTAAAATGGAATGTCTATTGGAAGGATTCAAAAGCCAGATTTAAATATCCTTGAGAAAAAAATAATCTTCATCTTAATTCTTTGTATGTCTGTGCTTTAGCAAAGAAGTTAGCTCTACCTAACAAAAGCAAAAGAGAAAAAAAGCTAATTTTATTTTACTTGGTTTTTTGTTCACATAGATTTGTGCTCAAGCTGTTCAAACATCAGAAAAAAAGATGATAATACTGTTGTAAAAAAGTTTTGAATAGAAAATATAGAAAATTAATCCTTTTCTGTTGGTAAAAAAATACAATACCTATTTTCTCGTTCATTTGCTTGTGTTCCAGGTGCAGACAATATTCTTTCTCCAATCCAAAGGTTCTGGCTATATGACGTCAGAATATAGACAAGATCTTTCTTGCTTGGCCACATATATACAGTATGTTGTTCTACAAATGCTAGAATGAAATAACAGCTGATTATGAGCTAGTCTGAAAAAAAAACCTATTAAAGGGAAAGAATAGTGTTTTTCCAGCAATCACATATTTAGAGTTTTTATTGCAATGCCTAACTTAACAGCTTGCCGCCTGCCCACAGTACAGACTAGGCAACATATCCATACATAGCCGCCTGGCTTCTGAGTTTCGGAAGACACACCACAAGTTTGTCAGCAGGATTCAGCCAATGATTTTTTCTGAAACCTGCTGATTGCCTGTGTCCAATCACAGCACAAAGTTCTGTGTTTACAAACACACAGAACTCTGTGTAAACAGAACAGCGCTCTAGCAGTTTCTTGGCCAGATCTGTGAGTAAAAGCAGCACACATTACACTTGTTAGGCACACAGTTAACCCCTTCATTGCCTCTTGATGTTAAACCCTTCCCAGCCAGTGTCATTAGTACAGTATACAGTATTACATCTGATCATTGCATTAGTGTCACTAGCGACACTGGTGTCCCTCCCAGCCAGTGTCTGTTAGCACTAGATTGCCTGCCACACTAATGCAGTCACACTATAAATAGCTGATCAATGCCATTACAAGTATTGGGTCTATAGCTGCATAAAATTCAGTGTATACCAGTTTGTAGACGCTATAACACAAACCAATTAATATACACTTATTGGGATTTTTTTAACGAAAGACATTTAGCAGAATATATTTTGACCTAAATTTATGAAGAAATTAGATTTTGTTTTTAATTGGATATATTTTATAACAGAAAGTTGAAAATATAATTTTTTTTCCCCATAAGTTTCCATTTTTTTCTTTATATAATAAAAAATAAAAAATCCAGTGGCGATCAAATACCACCAAAACAAAGCTCTATTTGTGTGAACAAGTCTTATAAATGTAATTTGGGAACAGTGTTGCATGACCGTGCAATCGTGAGTTAAAGTAGCACAGTGCTGAATAGAAAAAAAATGCCCTGGTTATGAAGGGGATAAAACCTTCTGGAGGTCAAGTGGTTAAAATAGAACTCCATATCAAAGTAAGACCCACACCAGCACCTCACGCCCTGAAACTCTTCAGTTTTATTTAATACAAAAAAGCTATATACTGTATACCTTTTTTTGCAAACTTCTTGCCTGTCCAGTGAAAATATGGGAGCTACCTCTCTTTCCTTGGCAGTAGAAGACATAAAGACATGTGAGCAATGTTCAGTCCTTTAGTACTGTGAGTCAAGTCTGTACGATGATGGTGTATCAGTGATAGGCTGGACACAAGAAATGGGCAAAATGATGTGGGCATCACTCTGCTCTATAAGGATGGGGGCAGCTGGATAGAAGAGGAAGCTGGGAATATTGCTGGACCATGGAGAAAAACAGCTTGGGCACTTTTTTCTTTATTACAGGATGAGGGGTGGAGACTGTAAGAAAATTAAAGTAAATGAAAATGAAATTAACTTTATTGTCCAAGTGCTCACTTTATCTCGAAAAAGATGGCTTGATAGGTCCCGAAACATTGGTTGTTTATAATTTTTTCTAATGTCTCAGTAAAGAAGATATTGCTTACAACATTACAAGGTGGGCCAGTAAAGATTCCATATATATTTTGATAATCTATGGCAGAGGTCTCCAGACTTTCTAAACAAAGGGCCAGTTTACTGTCCTTCAAACTCTAGGGGGACCGGACTGTGGCCAGTGGAATTAGAAAATATCCTGATGTCAGCGGGAGAAGGAATGCCCCATCATTGTTATCAATGGGAGAAGACATGCCCCATCATTGGTATCGATGGGAGTCATAGTGCCACATCGTTACTATCAATGGGAGGAATAGTGTCCTGCCAATGGTATCAATTTAAGGAATAGTGCCCCATAATTGGTATCAGTAGAAGGAATATTGCCCCATAATTGGTGTCAGTGGAAAGAATAGTGCCCCATCATTGGTATCAATGGGAGGAATAGTGTCCCATCATTGGTGTCAGTGTGAAGAATGGTGCCCCATTGTCAGTATCAGTGGTAGGAACTATTATTTATTTATTTCAGGTACTTATATAGCGCCGTCAATTTACGCGCTTTAACTATGCCACACTGTTGCTAGCAGTGGGAGGAATAATGCCCTGAGGGCCAGATAAAAGCAAGCAAAGGGCCGCATCTTGCCCCTGGGCCGCAGTTTGGAGACCACTGATCTATGGCATCAACCCTCTTATCCACTTCAGCACCCCTAAAAACTTTGAGTACTGCTTTTGTGCTGTGTGATTACAGAAAACATGACAGAGGCTTAAACTTTACCCCACTTAATCTAAAAATAAATTAAAAAGTTTTGGCTGGAGTCAGGCTTTACCTTTTAGCACATATATGTCTAAAGCTCATAAAAAAACAAACAAAAAGGAATTACATTCTCTTTCAATAAAGGATGCATGCTGTCTTGAAGTTTACATATCATATACAGTATATACATGATTGACAAAGGTCTTAATAAAGATTCGACTGAAAAACTCAAACCTCCATAACATCCAGTTCATTTTGTTTTTTAATTAATTTGAAATCAGACAGGAAGACAACTAGAACAATTTAAGAACAGCAGTGGAAAACTGCCAGGCTTTTATTAAGAGACATTCAAGCTTGAAGAGTTCTTTTTGTCTTTAATATCACTCAGATTCAGAGTAAAGAAGAACTCAGAAGAGACACAAGAGATGAGATGGAAAGTTATAGGACCTGCCGAACACCACCTACCTGAGAGTGACAGTGAAATACTGATTTGGCAAATATAATAACACAGCCGGTCTTGTGCCAGATCTACATACTGTTTTCCACTAAGTCAGCTGAACAAAGACCTTTTATAGACGGTGTAATTGAGGCTACCTGATTTAGCTGGAACATTCAGGTGTATAATAGGGGCTTCTGGAACGACAGACAGAGAGAAAATTCACATGGAATAAGTGAAGCACTTTGCTGGGAGGTGGACATGGGTTCTGTAGGTTATTCCCAATACAGCAGACAATCTCTGGCAGCTTATAAAAGAGGCATTTATGTGATATGTCAGCGGTTAGTGCAATGCTTAAAAGAAAAGAGATCATGTGGCAAGATAGCATTCTTTGCCGTTCCCTGAGAGGCAAGAGGCATTCTGTTATTACTAGGGGCCTTTGTTGTTTCTGCTATTTTACGAAATAAAATGTGACACAGAATTGTTAAATGATACTTGTGTGATTGTTCCTATCAAAACTGTGTCTTTTCCCTGCTTTAGGAATAGGCAGGATTGCAGGACACACTTAGAATATGCATGTGTAACATGACCATTGGGGCAGGGGTATCAAAAAAAGAATTCAAGCGAGCAGCTGCTTTTTACCCAACATGAAGCTGTAAACCCAACAGGACCACGCAGGGTCAAGACCTGTATCAGATCACTCAAACAGCAATTAACCTGCTCAAGGTTTTAGATGTGAATGTTCTATCTTGGCTTTGTATTGAAATGCATTAACTCATCCGTCAAATTGTGACCACGAGTTAAGAAGCCAATTTTAGGTCTTGGGTTACAAATTAAACCAAGATCACGTTCAGTTAAATGGTTGTAAATGTCGCTGTAATAGTCATGTTAACTGAACAACATCAAAACACTTATTTTTTTTTAGAAAGATAGGCAGATGATTATGGAACAGAGTGCACATATTAACGGTCAATATAATGTATGCATCACAGATGCCTCATGGATGCCAGTGACACGAGTTCTGTGGCTGACTGAATACAAATTAAGGCAATGGCTGGTTGCAATTAACTATTAAACCTGAGAAGTATATAAAACATGTGGTCTGATGCATCCTGTGATGCGTCTCCATCCCTATTCAAACATATTTAGAAACACAATAATTTGCCCTGGGACTTTAAATGAGGTGCAACACACACAACAAAAAAATGAACAATATACAAATTTATTGAATAAATACAAAAATAAAAACAGATACCATATTATAAAATTGATTCATAATAATTCATAGTATATTACATAGAAATATTTCAAATTTACAACGATTTGATTAAAAAATGCATCTTAGAGCTCATCGCATTTTGTAAATTTCTCAGTTCATCAGGAGAGGATGCATGTGTATCTGTAGGGTAGAACATCAATTTTAAAGTACATAGTATAATTGATAGTAGATACTAATATTCAAGAAACCAAGGGCCAAGGCCCAATACTCACATATCAACCAAAATTAGGTATGAATGATCATATTCCCCATTGTAACCACCAGGGATGTCTAACCCGGACATCGTGGGCATGGGATCCGCAAGGACTCAGGGGAGCAAACAGATGGCAGGAAAAAAGGCAGGTGCAATAAGATATAGGTGATCCATAGTATTGCACAAACTATAAGAAAATAATGTGCTTAATTAAAATGTATACCTGAATCCAATTATAATTTAAAAACAGAAATACAATACTGGACAAAAACCCACAGAAGTGGGTACTGCTAGAAAGTGTGCCTGATATACCAGGGTGAAAAAAGAACAAACACAAAAACAAAAAAATAGAAAAAGAATCCCATATCCAATGGATAAGCATTGGAAACTCAAAATCAAATGAGAGAATCAAAAATGAGAAAAAGAAAAGTGAAAAGAAGAAAGGGGCCTAATCACCCTGCCCATAGGGCACAGTTTTGTGCGTATTGCTGGAGAATTTTTTTTTTTTGGGATGGTGCATGTGATCAGCACAGGGCCAATCAGTACTGTCCAGACAGAGGGTCCGGGATCATGCAATCTCATAGGACAGTCCGAGGAGAATGACAATCATGAGGTCTTATGAACCCCAAACTAAGTGGGGTGAATAGGAAAGTCGTGCTCAACATAGTGCCACCCTCCTTTCTCCAAACTTCTTAAATCAGCAATGAAAATGGTCAGATTTAAAAAACAGGTCTGTGCTGGAATTATGGGATTATATACATTTGACAAAATAATGCATTCCAGTTTACAGCATAATTGACATTAATCAGTCCAAAGCAGATGGAAAGCAGAAAAGGTAGATGCCAGGCAGGGGGTTGTACAACTTCTAGCAGTATCATAAACAGTCATAAACAGCAGAATCTGTAAGACTTTTAAGTCACATCATAAAAATTTTCAGCAGAGTGCACCACAGGCTCTAATGCATCCTGGTTATAACTGGCTATGGTAAAACCATTTTGAAACAAAACACCTCTGTTCTTGGGCTGCATAAGAGCTTGGGTGGAGAAGTAACAGCACACTGATCTTCCCAGTGAAAATCAGAGGAGAGGCAGGCTGTTCTCACAGTACAGCCAGGAAACTGACTACACTGGGATGAATGTGCTCTCATGCTTAGTGTAGTCAGTTTGAAATAAGACAGCAGAGGGATTGTCAGGAACACCAGGTATTTCACATAAAGAAAGCAATACAAAGAGAACAGGATACTTTTTAACACAAGTACATGGTACAAAAGACACATATCAGGAATATGAAATGTTGGGGTAACAATATTTAAGCAGAGACAAGCCTCTTTGAAGCTGCACCTGGTTTGCCTAAGATCGAGACTGGGGAGGATTGAGACGATACGCAGCACTGCCTCTTTTTATGAATCAGCAAACTCTGGCTATCATGGATTCAACAGTAATGCATAAGAAATTAACAATTAGTAATATACCAAAATATGAATATGCTATAATGCACAGCAGGCAGATTGGTCATATTAAATTTTCTAACTGATAAATACATCCAGTGTATATCATGTTTGGTGGAAATATAGATGTAGTACAAATCTGCATTAAGGCAGTGTCTGTTAAAGTATTAACAAAAAACTTTAGCACTCAGGGGTGTACATCACACCCCTCAACTCTTTTGATTGGGTGGGGATTGGCTCAGTGACACCCTCTAGTGGACCAACAAAAAGCTGTTGTTATTGGCACCTGGAGTTCTAAATTGTCTTCAGAATTGTGAAGGAATGCTGAGTAATTTCCGAGAGTTAGTGCATCAGATTGGATTACTCTGCAAACAAATTACAGTACCCAAATTGTATTCCAGTTTTTTTTTTTTACTGTGGCTTATTCTCTATTTTGTAATATTTTTCTGTGTATATAGTTATGAATGAATATAGTTTCTGTGAATATTTTCTTGCACCATTATCACTAACAATATTTTGACATAAAGTGGTATTAAATTAAAAAAAAAACTAAATGTAATATATTGCAATCCTTAGATGTGGTGACTTCATTAGTTCTTTTATTAGGCTTTTTGTCTTTATTTCACCTGGTGTCTCAGCTGGTCTGCATTCTGGATGACCATTCCATATTCCATCATACACATTCCTGGAAAAGGTTCTTGATAAATGGGCCCTGCAGAAACCTATAGCTGGACACCGGACCACGCATAACACCGTGTAGTTATTTGCCAGCACGCCACAGACCTTTAGGCTGAGTGCAAATCTTTTTTTATTGAAGAGTGTTCACATCACAAACAAGAGAGTGCAACATTTTTGAACCGCGCAGGATCCCTGCATCAGGCATGTGGTCATTGGTAGATATGTCTCGTTTTGTATGGGCACAATCATAAGATTCTTGACTGGGGGAGCCATCAGGGGTGCAGGATATGGAAGCCAATCACAGGTAACCATCCATATTCACATTGCACACGTTCCTAGAAAAGGCTCTAGAATAATGGGTACTGCAGCAACCACCAGCTGGAGACTGGACCATGCATAACACAGTGTAGCTATTTGCCAGCACACCACAGATCTTCAGGTTTGATTCCAAATGTTTTTTACTGTAGCATGATCACATCACAAACAAAAGAGTGCAATGCTTCAGAGCTGTGCAGGACCCCTTCATCAGGCATGTGATGGCATTGTTTGTGATGTGATCATTCTTCAATAAAAAACATTTTGGACTCAACCTGAAGATCTGATGTGTACTTGCAAATATCTACACTGCATTCTGGATGAAGTAATAAAGCAAAAATCTTTGGACAGCTGCACTGTCAGCCTGGAGAAATAACAGTGTTAGATAAGGAGATTTATATGGACTTAATTAACAAATTGTAGCCGCACTCCAGCTAACACTTTATAAGCAGCTACAGCAAACTGGGATAAAGGTTTTCCATAAATGGATAAAAGCTGACCATTGTAAATAGCCCTGTCAGTGGCAAATAGGTTCTCTACCCCCTAACTACTGCTTTGTCTGGACAGCTTTGTCTGTAAAAGTAGGTCGCAATGAACAGACTTACTGGCCTGATCACCAATTAAAAATAAAGGAAAAAAGCTGCAACCACCACATCTAAGCATTTGTAAGCTGCAATTTAATAAATTTTTGTTTCGGGGTTTTATGATTAATCTCTAAATGGTCTAAATAAGGAATCAAAGAACCCTTGCCTCCTTGAAAAAACCTACTATAGTTCAACCCCTTCCCACCGAGAGCATGTAAATATGCGAATCCACTGGATAGTTGTTTTTTAGGGGGGCTGAACATATTTGTGTATCCGTCTTTGTGCTGTGAACGCACCGCTCGGTACGTTTCCAGCACAGAGTCCGGGGTCTCAACGAGCCCCAGGTCCCATACTAATGATTGGGACCCAGAACTCCCAACTTCAGGTCTTTTTATTGCTGTGATAGACTTTGATTGGCTATCACAGTGATCAGTCACTGCGAAGCTCACCCCGTGTTTTCTCTCTCTAAATGGAGGAGAGAGATACATTGTATCTCTCTCTCCTTTCAGAAAGAAAAAAAAGAATAATTAAAAAAAAGAAATAAAAGAAAATACCTAGATCAAGGTTTGATCTAGGTCAGTGCCAGGGCTAGTGTTTGGGTCAAGGTCAAGGTCAGTTTCAGTATTTTTTTTGGTGACAAGATTTAAAATAAATTTTTTTCAATTAGTATCAGTGTCAGTTAGTGTCAGTGTGTTTTAGGTAGGCTAAATAAAAAAGCAAAATGCGCACTATTGTTTCTGGGCTGTACTACGGGTACAAACAACAACCAACATACACATACTGTATGTGGTATCTCTGCAATCGTCAGGAGCATGAGAATTTATTTTGGGTTGTTCTTTGGTGGTAGGTTATGGTAGTAGCAAGAAATACACAGCTAAATTAAAAAAAAGGGTTTTTTTACTATTTTGTGCCAGATTTCCTTTGATAATAAAAAAAATAAATCAGGAGCTATCCATGACCATTTACCACCAAATGAAAGCCCAATTTGTCCTACAAAAAAAAGGTAAAATTCACCTGGATGCACAAAATAATTGTGATGATATGTACAGTTTTACTAACAAGTCAAAGTTTCAAAATTGTGCTTAGGCATTAACATTTGATTTGTTTACCTTAGGCACAACAGGGTTGTGTGGGAGCAAGTGTCACAAACATTTCTTGAAAGGTCAGAATTGATAAAGCAGATGCTTTGAATGGTGCATGTTTCCATTACAACACATTGTTAACAAAGGGTTAACTAACCTCAGTGATCATCACTCTCAGTTTTCTGGCACTTAGATTGTTGTTTCTCAAGCTGCAGGATGAGGCTGAGAGTTTAATTGTCACATTCTGGTGGCATGTTGGGGATCTATGACTGCCTTACACTCTGGTGGAAGTGGTGGAATCTGAGATCTCCATTGTCACACTGCCTCTTAGCCTTTCATCTGTGAAAAATGCAGAGATTTACAAATTTACCAATGCATGGGTGCCTGTAGTCCTACGGAATGTACCAGGGGTGTTGTCAATGCCAATGTTGCATTAGAAGGCAGTGGGTGAACGTTGGCACCCTACAAGAAAAAGTAAAGCCAGTGATGCATTAAGGATGCAGCTGTAATGGATGAGCTAAAGAATGTTATCAAAATTCAGAGACACAATAGGTAACTACCCCAGGAAGTTTACATGGACACTATTCTACCAGCAGCAAAGACATAGTCTACTGAGAGGAACAGACTTTGTCCAGGTAGTGCTAGAAGACGAAATCCAAGAGTAACAATGATGAATGTGAACCTGAACCCATGAACTGTTGACATTACAAGCATATCACTGTGTATGGTAAAATTATAAATGCAGAGATTAAATGACGTTGTCTGTTAAAATATCTTTTCTTTAAGGAATTTACTTCCTCAAGGGGTGAAATGATTAATGCAATCACAACTCCTAATTTTCTCTATAGTTCTTGTTAAAGTAGATGAAGCAGTTGGAAAAAAAAAAGAGATTTGTTTAATAAAAAGGGATTACATTAAGAACTTTAACCACAAACTACTTCATAATAGGCACTGTGTGGGGTTAGCTAGTAAACATGCAAAATCGCTCTCCCTCTTGTTCACACCGGAAAATGGAATATTTGGCCAGTTACTTTATTTCTTTCAAATGACTAAATGAAGCTCATGATTAAGCTCTATCCCTGAGCCAAGATCCCGTCCACACCGCATATCAGCTTGGGGTAATACGCTGGAAGACGCCCTAGTTAATTATAATATGTGACGAGTTACATAAGAAGATAGAAAGCATTGATTACATGAAAGGACTTTAATCGGCACATTTATATGATTTTAATTGAAATTTACAATCAGGTTATTTGAATGAGTCCTTTCCTTACTTTCAGTTGTATTTCTCTCGTCAACTTTGGTTCAGCTGCATGGTGGTCCAAAAATAGATTTTCATTTTACAGCAGATGCTCTTAGTGGTGAAAATGTGTGCCTTTCTATTTTGCTTTCATTTGTTATGTTAACTAACAAAATCCACTCTCCTGTCTTAGTCCATTCTCTATGTGCTAGCTTAAACTAGACTGATGAAAAGAATGACCTCCTTCGCTGATGATTTTAGGAAGGACGCTTATTCAAGGTATATAAACTATTCCTTGTAGTTATTCTAATTTTTCAATAGTGAAAATCAGCATAAAGATATAAAAACGTGGCTAACAAAAAGGTACAATAATTGTGAAATTGTTCTTGCTTATAAACCTGAATTTAAACATCATAAAAGTGTTGTTATTTACCTAGATCTTAAGGGGGGTTGCTCCCTGTATTAAAACCAGCTGCTGAATGCCATGTATTTCCATATATTGAGATGTATGTACAGTCAAAGTAAATATTCTTACTATGTGGTTGTTGCAGCTCTTCACTTTTAACAACAATAGTGCCATTTGCCATGTCCCACGATCTCCTTACATACCTGTTGATCCTGATAGTTCAACGGACTACAAGCCACATCCTGTTAAAGGGTGACAACGCTGTAATGTGTGCTAGCGCTGCTACCCTTTAGCTTGCATTATTGCTGGTGGAGTATGCTTATGTGCTCTAAAGCTTCCTTTTCTCCCAGCAGCTCAACGAGTGAGGGATGGGTACCTTGCATAGGTGCCACATTATGACCAGCCCCACACTCTTATTCATAAATGCTCACAGTGTTGTCACAATCGTCTGGAATGGGAAGGAAAAGAATGCTGGGAATCAAAGCTCAGACACAATTGAAGGTCACATTTGCAGCCCTACTGATAACCACCCGCAGCTGCTACAATACCTACAGTATACGAAGTTAAAAGGGAGCATTCATGTGACTGCTTAGAAAACATCCAAAAGAAGTAATTTTAACCATTTATTGGAAAAAATCTGAAGCATAATAACATTTCTGGAACCTTTTCCAGAAAACTCTTGAGGGTGTATGCCCATTAGGGTGGGGCAAAGATCGTTTGGATGGGGCATGCCCTCTGGATCCTGCCTTTTTGTCACCAGCATGTCTGCTTGGAACCCAAAGGGCATTAGGTAAATCTGGGCTTTGCCCATTATGCATGGTGCTTTTACTTCACTTTAGCCAACCCCAAAGAGGATAAACAAAGAGCCTTGGCTGCAATTCTTTTGGCCACAGGCTGTGTTGGGAAGGAGAGTTGTGTCATTTTTTGAATTTGGTGTTTAGGGGAACTTCTAATTATGTGCAACCCTTTGTACTTTACTGTGTCTGCACTTGGGACACCTCCTGGCTGTCTCTCTGCCATGTGCATGACATTTTCATGTGTCTGGTGTAAGCATGGACTTCTTTGCCCTTCCACCATCACCCTAGCTGCTCCACCTCCACCACTATGCTCTGGAGATTTACTTCTCTGATGTCTTACAGTTACTTGGTCATAGACAACATTAACCCTTCCTGCTCCAGCAGTTTGTGATTACCCCTTGTGGGAAATCTCTCACTTGCATACTTAGTATAGTGGATCATACAGGTGCATCTCAATAAATTAGAATATCATCAAAAAGTAAATTTACTTTAGTAATTCAATTCAAAAAGTGAAACTCATATTATATAGATTCATTACACACAGAGTGATATATTTAAAGCATTTATTTCTTTTAATTTTGATAATTTTATGGCTTACAGCTAGTGAAAACCCAAAATTCAGTATCTCAGAAAATTAGAATATTGTGAAAACGTTCAATATTGTAGAGTTATGGTGTCACACTCTAATCAGCTAATGAACTCAAAACATTTGTAAAGGTTTCCTGGGCCTTTAAATGGTCTCTAAGTCTACTTCAGTAGGTTACACAATTATGGGGATGACTGTTGATTTGACAGTTGTCCAGAAGACAGCCATTGACACCCTCCACAAGGAAGGTAAGTCACAAAAGGTAATTGTTAAAGAAGCTGACTGTTCAAGACTTCTATAGCCAAGCATATTAATGGAAAGTTGAGTGGAAGGAAAAGGTATGTTGGAAAAAGGTGCACAAGCATTAGGGATAACCAAAGTCTTGAGAGGATTGTGAAGCAAAGGCCATTAAAGAATTTGGGGGAGATTCACAAGGAGTGGACTATGGCTGGTGACAGTGCTTCAAGAGGCACCAAATGCAGATGTATCCAGGACATGGGCTACAACTGTCACATTCTTTGTCTTACCTGGGCTAAAGAGAAAAAGGACTGGACTGTTGCTCAGTGGTCCAAAGTCCTCTTTTCGGATGAAAGTAAATTTTGCATTTCAATTGGAAATCAAGGTCCCAGAGTCTGGAAGAGGAGTAGAGAGGCACAAGTTGCATAAGGTCCAGTGTGAAGTTTCCAGTCAGTGGTTATTAGGGGAGCCATGTCTTCTGCTGGTGTTGGTCCACTGTATTTTATCAAGTCCAAAGTTAGTGCAGCCCTTTACCAGAAAATTCTAGAGCACTTAATGCTTCCATTTGCTAACCAGCTTTATAGAGATGCTGATTTAATTTTCCAGCAGAACTTGGCACCTGCCCACACTGCCAAAAGTACCAATACCTAGTTTAATGATCATGGTATCACTGTGCCTGATTGGCCAGCAAACTCGCCTGACCTAAACTCCAGAGAATCTGTGGGGTATTGTCAAGAGGAAGATGAGAGACACCAGACCCAAGAAAGCAGACGAGCTGAAGGCCGCTATCAAAGCAACCTGGATTTCCATAACACCTCAGCAGTGCCGCAGTCTGATCGCCTCCATGCCATGCCGCATTGATGCAGTAATTCATGGTAAAGGAGCCCCGACCAATTACTGAGTGCGTACTATACTGTACATGGACATACTTTTCAGTAAACCAACATTTCTGTATTAAAAATCCTTTTTTTTATTGATATTATGTAATATGCTAATTTTATGAGATACTGAATTTTGGGTTTTCAATAGCCGTAGGCCATCAAAATTAAAAGAAAGAAATGCTTGAGATATATCACACTGTGTGTAATGAATCTATATACTAGTTTAATATATTTAGATGAACCTGTAAGTGCAGAGGGAGCAGCCCTTGCCAGCTTATGATCTACGAACCATTTCGGAGTGGATTGTGGTGTGCCTTCTATGAGATCTGACATCAATAGCTTGGAATATTGTCCCCTGCCTGAGTCACAGCACTCCTCAAAGTTCTCCTTAAGTCCTTCAGCCCTGGCTCTGTCAACAATTGGATCACCTGCTGATGGCACTGTGGTCCTCGGACCAGAAGGTTGTAGTTCCGAAGTCCACTAGTGGGTGTCTCCCAGCAGCCAGTAGATCTCAGCAATAGGTCTTCATTTGATGCTGGGTACTGGGAGGCTTTTTAATTCCTTCTCTACCATCCCCTCTTGCTTCAGTGTTTTGCCTGCTAGCTAGATTCCACTTGCTGATCTATTCTGAGCCTGATTCCTGCCTGATCCTGCTCTTGCCTTGTATCTTTATCCTGTGCCCTGCTGCTTTGTACCTGCTCCCCTTGTTCGTGATTCCAGTTTTGGCACCTTCTTGACTATTCCATCTACTTCCAGTTTTACCCTGTTGATCTGTGCTCCCCATTTTGTACCAATTGTTACGTTGCTAATTAGGTATTTTGTTAATTAGTTTATGGTTCACTTATATATTCATGTTTGCTGTACATTCTGTTGGTCGCTGTTTGGGTAGGTTTTGTTTCACTATTAACCACTTCCCTGCTGCCCTATAGCAGATATACTGCTACAGGGTGGCAGGGGTGCGCAAAATCACATATATATATGTGATTTTTTATTTCTGGGTAGGGGGCACGCACGAGGTGCGCGCAGCGGCTGTCAATCACCGTTCCGGCCAATGATTCCCCGCCAGTGCCCAGTGCTTACCGAGGATCTTCGATGGGGAGGAGGGTTGCTTTGTTTACTAACAGTCCTCCTCCCTGTTGACTCGGACACACTACTCTGGATGGCTGTGCACAGCACAGCCATCCAGAGCAGTGTGCTTACAGTGAAGCACCAACACACAGCCCCCTGTAAAACACTCCAAGCACACAGTTAACCCTTTGATCGTCCTTTGTAAATGCTATAACTTTCACGTAAACCAATTAATTTACACGTATTTGGATTTTTTTTTGCAAAAACATGTAGCAGAATACACTTTGGCCTAAATATATAACAAAATTTGATTTTTAACATTTTTTTACCTGACATGTTTAATAGCAAAAAGTCAAAAATATAGTTTTTTTTCCTCAAAATTCTCTGCCTTTTTTTTTCTTATAGCGCAAAAAATAAAAAAATGCATAGGTGATCAAATACCATCAAAAGAAAGTTCAATTTGTGGGAAAAAAAGGATGCACATTTAATTTGGGTGCAGAGTTGCATGACCGTGCAATCGTCAGCGCTGTAACGCAAAAAATGGCCTGGTCAAGAAGGGGGGTAAATCCTCAGAAAGGCAAGTAGTTAATAACATTTTCTTTAATCAAACACAGTCTGCTTTCAGTTTCCTGAGTGCAGTTGGTCATCCCTGCTGCTGGATTCCCACTATAGGTATCCCTGATACCACTGCCTTGTCAGCCATTTTAGCAGATTTAGAAAGCATTGGCCAAATTTTGCTCCCCATAGTTTGTAGATGCTATAACTTTCACACAAACCAAATAATATAAACTTATTGGGATTTTTTTTTTTTACGAAAGACATGTAGCAGAATACATTTTGGCCTAAATTTATGAAGAAATTAGATTTTTTTTAATTGGATATATTTTATAACCCACATTCATACATACACATACTAGGGCTAATTTAGACAGGAGCCAATTAACCTACCAGCATGTCTTTGGAGTGTGGGAGGAAACCAGGATACCCAGCGGAAAACCCACATAGGCACAGGGAGAACATACAAACTCCAGGCTTGGTTATATGCCTAATATCCAGAATGTATCTCCTTTTTGGTATACATGTGGAGACCCTTTGGCTCAAATATTGGTCTGTCAAACATCAGTGCAAGAAACATTTATTGCATATGCCCTTTGATAGGGACAGCCTCTTTGTCAAATTCCTTGACAACTTTATCAAAGATGTCACAGGGAAAAAAAACACCCTATTGCCACAGCATAAAAAATGCTAAGCCAGGGAAACCTACTGCAGAAGCTAAAGAGAAATCTATGAATTTTTCGTAAGCCTCCAAGTTGAAGGCAAAGCCTGGGACTCCACCATAAATTCGGAACTCTCAAATCATTTAGTAAATCTTTGCCATGAGGGGTTGCCCCTGCTTGTCAGATTAGGAAGACATTTGCTGGCCTTTCATAGCCACCTGAACCCAGGACATTTCAGATTATTTAGTCCTGTACATGGTTTCCATGGGTCACAAGCTAGAATGTCCAGCCATGCTTCCTCCCCATTTAATGTGGCCAAACCTGCCAACAACCCTGCAAAGATTAGTGGACCTCTACGATGCTCTGGCACAGTTCCTCTCTCAAGGGATCATAGCTATTTTTCTGGAGTTTCTACTCAAACTTCACAGCTCCTAAAGAAAAAGGGAACATTAACCCCATTTTTTATCTAAATGTGACCAAACATCTTCCTTTAGGTACAAAGGTATATCTGGTCTTCTGTTCACACAGTTTTTTTTGTTTTTTTTTACCTGGTCTGACCTCATCTGATGCCCACTTTGTTTGAAAGGATCTTCAGGTGACTCTAGGCTTTATTGAGCCTGCTCCAATAATAAGTTGTTTTTATGTAGGCCTGTTAGCTCTTTAGGCTTTATTGAGCCTGCACCCTTAACAAGTTGTTATAAGTAGTTGTTAAAAGTTGTTTTATGTAGGCCTGTTAGTGTTTGTTTGCTGTGTTGCCTACACTTCAGTGGGACTGGTTTTGGATGTCCCACTGTACCAGAAAAACTTCAAACTGTACCCCTTACAATTAAGAAAGCAGATTCTTTAAAAAAATTTTTTTTAAAGAGCTGTTCTTAAGTACATTAAGGTACAATGGTCCTTCCCCTCTGTTCTTGTAATTCAACCCTACTACTGCTTTGCTACAAAACTGGAGCATGATGGGAAGGGGAAGGATTATATTAAGCTGCTTCATTTTCCATTGTCCAATTTCCTCAAGGAGCATAACCAAATGTACCAGAATTACTTCATCCTATTCTATGTTGCTTAATGTACTCCAAAAAAGGTTTTACGTTATAACTCATTATCCTATTGATGAGCATACAGTCCTGGCTACAATTCTCTAGCTCAATTAGGATGCTGCACTGAAACTCCTATAACTGTGGGAAAAGAAAAAAAAAAAAATATTATATACAGTGGGGCAAAAAAGTACTTAGTCAGCCACCAATTGTGCAAGTTCTCCCACTTAAAAAGATGAGAGAGGCCTGTAATTGGCATCATAGGTAGACCTCAACTATGAGAGACAAAATGAGAAAAAAAATCCAGACAATCACATTGGCTGATTTGGAAAGAATTTATTTGCAAACTATGGTGGAAAATAAGTATTTGGTCAATATCAATAGTTCATCTCAATACTTTGTTATATATCCTTTGTTGGCAATGACAGAGGTCAAACGTTTCCTGTAAGTCTTCACAAGGTTGGCATACACTGTTGCTGGTATGTTGGCCCATTCCTCCATGCAGATCTCCTCTAGAGCAGTGATGTTTTGGGCTGTTGCTGGGCAACACAGACTTTCAACTCCCTCCAAAGGTTTTCTATGGGGTTGAGATCTGGAGACTGGCTAGGCCCCTCCAGGACCTTGAAATGCTTCTTACAAAGCCACTCCTTCGTTGCCTGGGTGGTATGTTTGGGATCATTGTCATGTTGGAAGACCCAGCCATGTTTCATCTTCAATGCCCTTGCTGATGGAAGGAGGTTTGCACTCAAAATCTCACGATACATGGCCCCATTCATTCTCTCCTGTACATGGATCAGTCATCCTGGTCCCTTTGCGGAGAAACAGCCCCAAAGCATGATGTTACCACCCCCATGCTTCACAGTAGGTATGGTGTTCTTTGGATGCAACTCAGCATTCTCTCTCCTCCAAACACGACGAGTTGTGTTTCCACCAAACAGTTCTATTTTGGTTTCATCTGACCATATGACATTCTCCCAATCCTCTTCTGGATCATCCAAATGCTCTCTAGCAATCTTCAGACGGGCCCGGACATGTACTGGCTTAAGCAGGGGGACAAGTCTGGCAGGATCTGAGTCCCTGGCGGTGTAGTGTGTTACTGATGGTAGCCTTTGTTACGTTGGTCCCAGCTCTCTGCAGGTCATTCACTAGGTCCCCCCGTGTGGTCCTGGGATTTTTTCTCACCGTTCTTGTGATCATTTTGACCCCACGGGGTGAGATCTTGCGTGGAGCCCCAGATCGAGGGAGATTATCAGTGGTCTTGTTTGTCTTCCATTTTCTAATTATTGCTCCCACAGTTGATTTGTTCACACCAAGCTGCTTGCCTATTGCAGATTCAGTCTTCCCAGCCTGGTGCAGGTCTACAATTTTGTTTCTGGTGTCCTTCGACAGCTCTTTGGTCTTCACCATAGTGGAGTTTGGAGTGTGACTGTTTGAGGTTGTGGACAGGTGTCTTTTATACTGATAACAAGTTCAAACAGGTGCCATTGATACAGGTAATGAGTGCAGGACAGAGGAGCCTCTTAAAGAAGAAGGTACAGGTCTGTGAGAGCCAGAAATCTTGCTTGTTTGTAGGTGACCAAATACTTATTTTCCACCATAATTTGCAAATAAATTCTTTCCAAATCAGCCAATGTGATTGTCTGAAATTTTTTTCTCATTTTGTCTCTCATAGTTGAGGTCTACCTATGATGCCAATTACAGGCCTCTCTCATCTTTTTAAGTGGGAGAACGTGCACAATTGGTGGCTGACGAAATACTTTTTTGCCCCACTGTATATATATATATATATATATATATATATGTATATGTGCGTGTGTGTGTGTGTGAACCCCACTCCAAAAATAGACATGATTGAGTTTGTATGATGTGCTACAATACCCCTCCCACCTCATCGGCTCAATGTGTGGTTACATCTCTAATAGATAAATGTAAATATCAATAACAAGTACGTCATACAAATTCAATCACATCTATTTTTGGAGTGGGGTGCACACACACACACATATATATATTTTTTTTTTCTTCACATTTATAGGAGTGGCAGCGCAGCATCCTAATTGATATATTATCATACCCATTTGTGTTAGATGCTAGCAGCAGCCTACAGATCCTAATCTTCCTGCTGCACAGGGTTTTTCAATATAGAATTCTCTAGCTGTTTCGCTAATCTTGCTCACAATTTTGTAAACCTGATCTTTGCAGCAAACCCCAGTAAAGTCGATGGTGGCAAATATTTTTATTAAGTTTAGGCTAGTAAGATATCTATTGTAAAACAAAAGGCATTGGAAGCTGGGTACTGCTATAGGGGACATGTACATTTTTATTTTGAATTGGTACAGCAGCACTACATAGATACAGCTTTGAGTAGCAACTTTGAAAATAAAAAATGAACAAAAAAATGAAAGCTGTGCATGGTGTTATGGAACAGAATATCAACAGTATATACTATGGCTCACCAATGCAAACTGCGATATAGCACAGTATTTCCCCCTAAACAGACTTGACAGCTAAAAGCTTCAAAGCACACTTACAATATGGCTACCCTTTTATAGTGGGGGGTGGGGTTATCCTTTCCTTCAGATTATTGGTTCTTGTGACTCAGCTGACCAGGAGCAAAGGCAAAGCAGTGCATTGTGGGTTCTTCCTAATTGCTGTCTTTAGCATTTAGATTCAAAGCAAATCTTATGTGAACTCAAACCTCTTGAAAGATGGATGTCTACATTGTGCACAAGTAAAAAATAAGAAAAAAAAAACAACTATCCAACCAGAATTACTCTTGTCAAACTAACCCTGATGACAAATGGTTTAAAAGACATGAAGACTTGTGTACATAGAAAAATATACAGATATCCACCAAATTTCGTTTAACCGGGTGGTAGATCCATGTCCTCAGCAGGAATGTGTGACTCCACATAGACAAGAATATACATGTGCACATTTCACATATGGGAAAATCCAGCCAATTCTGTCTGTACTTCTATTTGGGTGTGTTTTTGCCTCCCTGAGTATCTAGGCATTCCATCAAGTAACATTATGAACATGAGTCATGTGACATGGGTGACATCACAGAATCAAATATAAAAGAACAAAGAACAAATACATCTACAAATTCTTTTCGGACACCTCTTAATGCTACCAGTATTTTTAATTTGGTTGGCTATACTTGGTTCAGGGCATTTCAGATTCCTAAGTAGCTAATTTAATGGACAACTGCAGAGAAACACAAAACTCTGCAATAAATATACAAAGTAAAAAGCTACAAATTGGCATAAGCTTTTATTTTACTAAATGCAGCATACTGTACAAAGTACTGTAAATGTATAAGCCTATACCAGGAAATCATGCCTTTGTGTAAATGATGGTGTCCTTGTGTGTTCATCTTAATGTTTTCATGTATTTAGTTTGATTTCTGTGTGTGTTGGAATATGCATACTTACCTACAGTAGTCATATGTAGCATCCTGGAGGTTGGATCCTCTTTTTCCCTTTACATCCACCAATGATGGGTGGAATTCGTACACATCAAAGCAAATCTTCCGTACTAACTGGAGGACTTGTGCCACTCAAGTATCCAAGAGGTTAGCCGTGGATATTTTCCATGCGTATGCAGTGTATGTAGACGTTAGAGAAGTTCTAATATAGCTAAACCTTCAGCAGCAATCCTACAAACACTGGGTAGCACTGTAGCATCCAGCAAGAACTAGTTAAAGAAAAGCTTCACTTAGTGAACATTTCATTAAAATAAATCTTTTAAATACCAACCTTCAGCCCTGCTCTTGAGTTTTGATCCTGCCTGACACCACACAGTATTTGCATCTAAAGTATCCTTGCTGGGTCCTCTGACTAATGGGCATGTGCACTACAGCCCCAGTTATTCCTATTGATGGTCCAAAGTCATGGCAGTCCTCATTTATACAGCAGGGTTCCATCCATCTACGGCATTCATATACACTAGGTAGAGAACCCAACCAGGATATTTTGGCAGTAAAGGCTGAGTAACATCTGGCAGAGACACACAGTGAAGGAAGATTCGGAAAGAAGGTATTTAACTATGCAGCTACACTCTAGGGGTGGGAGATTTATTTAAAGGACCAAGGGGACACTAATTACAACCATCCTGGATGTCCTGAACTGACAAAGATAGGAGAAAGGGGACATGACTGGGGCAGGTAGAAAGGGAATTGGGGTATACTGAAGTAGTTTAAGATAGGTTATTAGAGGAATTGGCTGGAATTTAGACACCTTACTGGAGCAGGTATAGTTACGGAAAAAAATCAGGGTCTGGGATAGCAAATTAGTTGCTCTCTCCTTTTGAATTGTTTCTTGTTAGGGGTATAGTTTAGTGTTTTCATTAAAGGGCACAGTTTGATTTTGAACTGTTGTAACTATACGTGGTTAACGTGGACTTTCCAAAGTATTTCTTAGTGTCACAGCCACTGAAAGCTTCTTGATGGTGCCAATCTGTAAACAGGAGAAAATGTATTACACACAATTAAGTCATTAAGTCATAAGTGATAGGGCTAAGTACCAAGCTGTGGTTACAGTAAGCTGTGTCAGATTTTTCATATGTACCTATGAGCTTGTTGATTAATGGCTGGTATAGTGTATCAATGGATGGTAAAAGGAGTACTGTCAAGGACTGAGGTTATTAAAAAGGGTCTGAATGTTATAGATTGTTTTAACACTGTGTATTTGTTGCATGTTACTATATATTAAAGCCGATTTAATTCCAGAGTACAAAGAACAAAAGTTATGTTAAGTTTTTTCAGGTTGCTTTTACCTCTCTTTCCTTCTCCTGTATCAGCCCTGGCCAGGTCATGGTAGGCAGTGAGCAAGTGTATAGTGACTGCCTGAGTGATGGTAGCTATAATTTCTTAGAGACGTAAAGGTTTAGGTGGACACAGATTGTCTCTTCTTTTCACATGCAATATACTGTATAAATTTGGGTTGATTTACTAAAAGCAAATATACTGTGTACTGCAAGTGCACTTGCAAGTGCAGTTGCCCCAGAGCTTAGTAAATGACGTAAATCTTCACTTTTCAAAGAAAACTCAATGACATGCAAGGAAAATAAAAAACAGCATTTTTGCTTGCACATGATTGGATAATAGAAATCTGCAGCACTTCCCTTCTTTTCAGAGCTTCCGCTCAGATCTAGAGCAACTGTACTTGCAAGTGCACAGACTATTTGCCTTTAGTAAATCAACCCCTAAGTGTTTTCCATTTACCAAAGTCCATTTAGTTTCCTGCCCATCTTCAGGAATAGAACAATTTGTACTGCATGGAAGGATGGAGGTGGAGAGCAGGCACTCATTTGCCCCCTGGACAAATACTAATACAATATGTTAGGCTTGTGGCCCTATTCAGGCATGCAGTCACAGCATCTGCCAAAGAAAAGTCTTCCAGCACAAATTTCCTTTGTGGCTCTAAGATGTTATGACAAGGAAAGCTGAGAGCTCCCAAGGAAGCTGATGCTGGCAGATGTGTAAAGGCAAGCTACAATAAACCATCTCCTCTAGGAATATTCCCCTTTCATCATACCCACCAATCATTCTGGAACCATGGCACAGTTTGCTCGTACATTTTCTTTATTCCACAGAAATCTGTCTCTACCATAAAATGGCCTACTGGTTGTGTTTGCCCCCAAGGCCATATGTTACCTGTTGTCTTCTGACCTATCTGTGTCTCTATGATCAAAGAAAAATCCTTATTTGATTGTTGCTCCTCTATGTTCCTACCTCCCACAGCGACACAGCAATCAATTTGCCAAACCAGAGTTTCACCAGTTTTTGGGTCCATGAACTGGGCTTAAAAACTGCCAGTTCTTTTGGCAGCAAAAAACACTCATTAAGCGCATTTTCGTACAGGTGTTTAGGAGCATTTACCATTTTTGTTTGCCAGAAAACTGCTCTCAAAAATGCAAACCAGAAGGGTTTTTTATGCCTCCAAATGCTGAGCTTAAAATATGCCTTTACCTACCTCCTGCCCGTCATATAAGGTAATGACGGGCACAAGGCGGTTCTCTCGTTCTGGGAGGATGCGCAGCGTGGCGATCGATGGTGCACTGAGTCCCTCAGACACAGCAGACCACTGATCGATGGAAAGAGCCAAAGATGTTGGCTCGGTCATGTGATCAGCTGTGTCCAATCACAGCTGATCGCATGTAAATAGGCAAATGCCGGTTATCGGCATTTCTCTCCTCACGAGCTGTCAATCTGACAGCTCGAGGAGAGTAGAGAGTAATCGGCATTCCGCGGAGGGGATATGCACCCCCCAGAAGTGCCACCTGTCAGTGCCCATCAATGCCACATGCCAGTGCCCATCAGTGCCACATCAATGCCACATATCAGTGCCTACCAGTGCACATCAATGTCACATATCAGTGCCCATCTGAGCTGCCTTTCAGTGTCACCTATCAGTGGCAGTTAGTGCCACCTATCAATGCCAGTCAGTGCCACCTATCAGCGCTACCAATCAGTGCCACCTATCAGTGCCAGTCAGTGCCGCCTATCAGTGCCAGTCAGTGCCGCCCATTAGTGCCGCCTAACAGTGTCGGTCAGTGCCACCTAACAGTGCCAGTCAGTGCCGTCCATCAGTGCCAGTCAGTGCCACCTATCAGTGCCATATATGAGTGCTGCCTCCCAGTGCCCATCAGTGATGCCTGTCAATGCCCATCAGTGCCACCTACTAGTGCCTCTTCATCAGTGCCCATCAGTGCCACCTATCAGTGCCCATCAGTGCAGCCTATCAGTGCCCATCACTGCAGCCTCATTAGCACACATCAGTGAAGGAGAAAAATCAATTATTTACAAAATGTTATAACAAAAACTAAGAAAAAAAAGGTTTTTTTCAAAATTTTCAGTTGTTTTTGGTTTGTTTAGCCAAAACTAAAAAACCCAGAGGTGATTAAATACCACCAAAAGAAAGCTCTGTCTAAAAAAAAATGATAAAAATTTCATATAGGTACAGTGTTGCATGACCGCGCAATCGTCATTCAAAGTGCGACAGCGCTGAAAGCTGAAAACTGGCCTGGGCAGGAAGGGGGTACAATTGCCCTGTAGGCTAATGATTAAATGTCCTAATGTGAATGGACACATAAGATAACAGTAAGTTGCTTCTACAGGCAAAATGGAAAAAATCCTTAGAAGCAGAACTTTTTTAAGCCCAGTGTGCATGGACCCTATGACCATGAAATCTATGGTCATAATACGAGATTTCACCAGCAGTTGGCAAAATGAAGAAAACTTGTCATGGCAGACTTCTGGATGAGAAGACCTAGAGGCTGTGTAAGATGTTTTCTGAAATTCCTCTATATCTGAACTCTTTTTGAATGCATTGATGGCTAAAAAAATAATGATCCATTTACATCCATTATCCTGCATTTTTTCCCTTCTGTATAGACAAATAACCATTCCAGAACTGCAATGGCACAGATCATATTCAATATATCTTTTTTATAGCAACAGTACATGTAATCAACAACATGTACAAGTGCATATTCTTAACCGCTTGCCCTCCTGAGGATTTACCCCCCTTCCTGACCAAGCCACTTTTTCCGTTTTAATTCCACTGTTCAGACTGTTGGAATATTGTATGCGTTTTGTCTTATGATGGGCAGATTATAAAAGTGAAAGCAAACACCTGAAAGACAGCATGTGTAATGTACTTTGTGTATTCAGGGGTGGGTTTGTTGCTAGTCTGTCTGAGGTGGGCTCCTCGATTAACCTCCCTAGCGGTCTGATTATGTCAGTATTTCTGTGCTCAAAGCGGTACATTTTTTTGCATGGAAATATGTAGTTTTTGTATTGCAGGCCTGTAATTTTTAGGAATAACTCACTGAAATCTGTCAAAACAAGAGTCTAATAAACATCCCGGGTATGTTAATATTTGAAACACAAAATCATAAATTATAATTTAATAAATAATCATAAAAAATTAATATAATAATAATAAATTTAATTCAATAATATAATCAAACCAAAAACACTGAAATTTGAAATATAGCGCCAAGTTCGCACATCACTGAGCAAAGTCGCAAAATCGTTTTCAGTGTCTGATGACAATTTCCCCCACAAATCATTATCACTCAATTCTGCAAGTGGTTCTGATTTACTATCGCTGTTCTCTAGCTGGTCTAAAACCGCTTTTGACCTAAAGGGACGCTCTTTGGACGCCATGGACGTTTCTCAGTTTCCAGGCAGAAAGAACAGTAAAAATGCAGGCAGGGCACAGGACAAAGCACTCGAGACAAAATGTATGTGAAATGGTTTGATACAGTAATGTTTTACTATGTGATTTTAAAGTATTTAGTGAATGTCACTTTTTGACATTTTTAAATTTCCCGCCAGTTCCGTCCCCCATACGTCACGACGTCGCAGAGAACGGAACCCGGAAGACAGATGCCGGCATTGGCCGGAGGACATTGCCGGAGACGCTGCAGGGGGGACATCGCGGGAGCGCAGAACAAAGTAAGTGAAGAAGAGATCCCGGAGCAATGCTGCAGGGTATTCCCGAGTGCAGCTCGGGGTTACCGCTTGTGGTGCTGAAACTTTACCCCGAGCTACACTCGGGAATACCATCAGGGAGGTTAATCAAAGCATTGACTGGCTGCCTGGCTGTTGATTAGCTTACTGTTTATTAGATCACTGTTAGCTTGAATAATAACTAAAGAGCTACTTGTAACAATAACAAGCTAGCAAATTCAGCACTCATTAACTGCAATGGAAAAAAAGAAATTTAAGCAATGTTAAATGCATGTCAGTCCATAATGAACTCCGCTTCAAGGAGAGGTGACAGCTGGAACACAGTAGACATAGGACACACAGTTCCGGCAGCACCTCACCAAAGGATATTGGGAATCCCTCATGGATATGCAAAAGAACAAAGCAGGGTGCCAGGTGAATGTAAGATTAAAACAGCAACACTTTAACCCCTTCACACCTAAGGGTAAAACAAATCTTAAAGCGTAAGTAAAATTTTACAACTTTGACATGTGTTAGTAAAACCATACATATCACCGAACTACTTTGTACATCCAGGTGAATTATAACTTGTTTTTCCAGGACAAATTGGGCTTTCATTTGGTGGTAAATGGTAATGGATATCTCCTGTTTTGTTTTTATTATCAAAGGAAAACTGGCCCAAAATAGTAAATAAAAAAATGATTTTTATAATTTATAATTAGCTGTGTGTTTCTTGTTACTACCATAACCTACCACCAAAGAACAACCCAAAATAAATTTTCTAGCTCTTGACGATCACAGCGATACCATATATGTGTATTTTATTTGTTTTTTATACCCAAACTACAGCCCAGAAACAATAGTGCGCATTTTGTTCTTTTAACCTAAAACACACTGACACTGACACCAAAAAAAAAAAAATCCTGACCTTTGACCCTGACCCAAACACTAACCCTAGCACTGAACTAGATCAAACCTTGATCTAGGTATTTTTTTTAAATATTTATCTTTTTTTTTACAAAATTTTTTATTCTCTGCAAGGAGATAGAGAGATACAATGTATCTCTCTCCTCCATTTAGAGAGAAAAAAAAAAACAAGGGGGGGGGGGCATTCTTCACAGTGACTGATCACTGCAACAGCCAATCAGAGGCTCTCACAACGATCATGTGACCCGGAATCGGGAGTCCCGTGTCCCAATCTTTAGAACAGGACCTGGGGCTCTCAGTGACACTCTGGTCTTTGTGCTGGGAGCGTGCTGTGCGGTGCGCTCCCAGCACAAAGACAGGTGCGCAAATATGCAGCCCCATGGAAAAAAGCCCAGTTCTGTGAGGCCGCATATTTGTGTTATGATGGCGGAAAGGGGTTAATCTAGCACACTTACATGGAGGAAACCTGTAAACAGCTCTGGTGGTCGGGATGGTGCAAGTACAGCTCTCTCCAGTGTGAATTGAGCTGTTGTGATCAAGCTCTTACCTAATCAGTGTGGGATTTTTATCTCTATGTGTAATATTTGTTTTATAGGTCATGTGGGGACACTGCCCCTATTTCTAGAGTGTATAAAAACCTGTGTTTTCAACAAAGAGTTCCAGTGTGGCATTTAAGCTCGTCTTGTCTAGTCTTGGGTGCAATGCCCAGCTATAATATCTTGGTCCTGTGTCCCATTGGCGAGGAAGCGGTTCTCTGACGGAATCACCCAATCTGAATGACAGGTTCCGTCACATTTGGTGGCAAGCAGTGGGATGCTTCCTGCACTCTGGGACATCCAAACCACCACAGGGATCTGAGGTCCGGTTAACAGAAGAGGAGAGGTACAGACACCAGCCACCATGAAAAGCAATCATTAGGAGGTTGCAAAAGATGCAAATGCAGCACAGAGGACCAGTGCCAGTGCAGGTCCTGCTGGGATGGTATGACTGTCGACTGGTAGCTTTGGAAAGAAAGACCGAGAGCAACACTGCCAAGGAAAAATTCTCCTCCCCATCCAAGAAAGGTACTGGTTGCATTACGAAGTACAGGTGCTGTTATTGGGGGAACAACCGCACAAGGAGTGGACAGGTGAGTTAAGCAGGCTGGTCCAAGCAGAGATGCAACTGGACAAGAGCTACAGAGCCCTCTGTTGGCATGTAGCCCAAGCGTGCCCTTGGACAGCAGATGACAGAAATATTTATCAACCAACCCACCCCTGAGTACACAAAGTAAATTACACATGTTGTCTTTCAGGTGTTTGCTTTTACTTGTATAATTAGTCCATCATAAGACAAAACTCATACAATATTCCAACAGTCCGAACAGTGGAATTAGTTTATCTTCTTAGATTTCTTGAGGGAGATTGTTGATAAATATTTCTGTCCCAAATGGAGGAGCTTCCCCAACCCAGTCCGCATGAGGGCCACATATATCCTCTGACCAGTAACCTGTACAAGATTAATATTACATCTTTCCATCCACTCCAGAAGGGAAGATGTATTGTCTTTATGCAGAGAATTAATCCAAGCCTCGCTCTCATCACGTTGTTGTCCATCCTTAGAGAATGATCTGCTCTCTCCATGGGCCATAAACAGTGGGTAGACGGCTAGCCCCTAGTTCCCTCCAAAAGCCCCTGTCCCGGTTGGGTCTGTCACAATATTATAATAATATACTACACAAAGTATAATTTAATAACAATAATGCAATAGTTTTGCTATTCTACCTTACAATATATTATTTTTGAGAAAGGTGGAGTTGCTCTTAATGTTAAGAGGTACATCAACATATCATAAACTCTATTGTCAGGCTATAAATGTTTTCTTATGTGTACAATCATACAGTAAAAATGTTCTTTATTGTTATTATTATTGTTCCATTCTGATTCATTCTGCTCATTGATATCATGCTGATGTTGTTTTCATATGAAGGCAGACAGTGTGCTCTGTACGATACAGCTAAACTCACAACACTCACAAATGACAGATAGGACATTGGGGGATCCTGTTTTCCAGTGATTTAACAACATGCTGTGAATGACACACCATATTTATATTATAAACAGAATACGTTATATAGAAACTGAGTCATTTTTTAAATGTTTGTTTTCACGTTTCTATTATCATACTCCTTTGTGTGCTAGAGGAAACACATATAACATATACACATAACAGATTCAGAAGTAATGTCAAAACTGTTCGGCATGGTGGTCAGAACAAAACAGCAGCAAAGGATGAATCATAGTCTGAATCAAAAATCTAAAATTGTCTTTAACAAAAAAGAAATCTTGCTAAAACTATTTTTAATTGGTTGGACAGAGTAATGGATGAGTAAAACTTCTATTGAATATTATTGCTCAAGATGCAGATGTTCCTTGATGTAAAGGTGAGCCCATACTGTGCAGCACAATGATGCTGGCTAGGCAACTCTCTAACATGAAGAGGCCATAAAGCCACCTTGGGTGAACAAAGGAGAATACAATTTACACACCAAGGTTTTAGGATTGCAAGTATATTTATGTAATCATGGAAGTCCAAAGATAACAAATATAACAATCCAACATGGGAAATATAACATTCTCCCTTCATCGGGGCTTAAATTGCTTGTTTAGTTGGACTTTTGGTTGGTGATTGGGGGGGTAAAATCAACTTTGGAATACAATGAGGTTGATTTACTAAAACTGGAGAGTGAAAAATCTTGTGCAGCTCTGCAAAGAACCCAATCAGCTTATTGGATGAGCTGAAGTTAGAAGCTGATTGGCTACCATGCACAGCTGCACTAGATTTTGCACACTCCTGTCTTAGTAAATCAACCCCATTGAGTGTTTTAATCCAAAAGCATGCTTCAGCAGCTATTTGCAAGTATAAAGTGTAAACACCCTGCAATAAGCAGAGGTGACTAGTTAAATTTAGCTCTGGTTACTTTATTTTTTTAGGACTCTTCCAATAGCTGTCCTGAGAGGCGATCTGCAGAGTCTACAAGCCAACATCCTTCGTTATGTTTGGGGTAATAGAAGATCCAGTATGAATAAACCAACACTTTACGCTTCAGAGCCCCGAGGTGTGATTGGCCTCCCTAATCTATATGCCTACTACCAAGTGGCCCAAGTCACTAAACTTGAATAGACTACTATACTACGGCTAAGGGGTCTACTCTCCTCTGGGTTTTCATTGAAGCTCTCTCCTGCTGTCCTTTAGCCACTGGATCATTACCTTGGCTTCCTATCTGTCGATGCCCGCCTATCTTGTGTCCTGTGCTATCACATTCGCTAGTCATCTGGGATAGAGTACATAATCGGACTCCCCTGTCCTCGCAACACACATCATTAGCGTCTGTCTTTTGCAACCCAGAGTTCCCCCCAGGGCTAACACTCACCTTGTTTAAATGGTGGATTAATAAGGGATTCCTGCACATCGCTGATTATTTGAATGGGAATCAATTGTATTCCCTGACACACTTTAAGGATAAATTGAAAATTCCCCTTAGCGAGATCTTTGGATATAATCAAATTGCATCATTCATGTGGTCAAAACTCAAGTTATTGATTGGCCCCCTCGTGTTAACTTAGTTTGAGCTATCTTGCCAGTTGTGGAACGTTCCAAGGGGCAGAATATCTGCAGTATATACATCTCTAACTGAACCGACATCTAAACTCCCTTATATGATGCTATGGGAACGGGACTTGAACCTCACATTTGATTTGACTGAATGGCAAGATATAGCCTATGCTCTGTCTAAAGTATCGATTAACACAGCATTGATAGAAGCTAATTATAAAACGCTTCTACATTGGTACCTTGTTCCCACGTGAGTCGCGAAAATGCATCAGTCTGTGTCACCTCATTGTTTCAGATGCTGTGGCCAACTGGGAACAATGTACCATATCTGGTGGCAATGCCTTGTGGTCACTAGATTCTGGATTCAGATTTTAAATTTTATTTACTCGATAACGGGTGTAAATATCCATAGATCTCCAGAATTGCCGCTTTTTCAGAACTTTTTGGAGACAGTCCCCAAAAAACTTGGCAAAGTTAATCTCATATGTTTTTGGCAGCAAAAATCACTATAGCTAAGTATTGGAAACAGTTGGTGATCCCGCTTGACTATGTCAAAGCTCAATTAAACTGGATTATGGTCAATGATAGACTCACCTGCAGTCTCCATAATAACACTGAGAAGTTTGACAGAGCCTGGGATCTGTGGATCTGCTACATAAAAATGCCTTAAACATTTTGAGTCGACTCTCTTTTTATTTACATTCTTGATTTTAGATTCCTTTTCCGTTCTTCACTCATTTTTTTATTGTTCACTCTCTGTGGGTTTTATTTTTTCTCTTTTACACTACGTAACTTATATGCAGAGGCCCTTGATTCCTTATATGGCTCGGGATCCATTCATACCCTCAGGGCTGTTATGCAGTGGTTTTTCCTCCCTCCCCATTTCCCCTTCCCTTGCCCTCTCTCCCTTTTCCCTTCCCTCCCCTCCCCACTGTGCAATTGTTATTATGTTTTCATGTGCCTATGCAATGTTGATGACGTGATGTTTTGTCGCTAGTTGGGTTCACTTTATTTTTGTTTTTTTGTAAACTGGGCTAGAATTCTTCTTCCATTATTGTCTATCATTACCTCTAGTGACTATTTGACTTAGACCTGAGACCATAATAATTTCCTGTTTGCTCATTTGATTATGGATCTCTTTATGTTGATCACTAGAAGGTGGATTCCCATTCTCATGTACTGTGTCTATGCCATGTACTGACATATGGTTGATTGTTTTCATTGTACCTTTGCATTTTCTTAATAAAAATATTGAAATATAAATTTAGCTCTGGGGGGGATACTGCCAGAAGGTGTCACTGGAATATAGGGATCCAGTGATCGGCAGCTGTAGCCACCAATGGACGGGTGGGTAGGGCAGTGTGCATGCCCCCTACCCAGAAATGCAAATTCATGTGATTTTTTAACATATAAAAAAGTCATTTTAACATATATTTTTACATATATTTGTAAATGCATTCTAAAAATGTAATCAAATAAAAGAATTCCTCCTGCGCTTATAGGAAGTGGTACCTATATATTAAAGCGGCCGACACTCTGAACTGATACCGTAACTGTGATGAAAACAACTAATAAATTAGTGCAGTGCTAAAAATAATTAAATCAATATTAAATCTAAAATCATACAGTTATAACATAACACAAATAATGAGTGAAAGAATCCAAAATCTATATACTGTGCATAAAGTGCTCAAAAAGTGTATGCTGAGGTCATATGCACGGCCTCTAAAGAGTGCAATCAATCACACTAATAAAAATCGTATAAAGTGAAATACCTCTTATAAAATTAAAATAACCCCTACTCACATAATATATAAACCATAAGTCCCCTGTGCTTGGGGAAATAACACACTAAGTGATAAGTGCTATAGTGACCAAACAAAGATGCAAACAATTGATAGTAAATCATAAAGTCTCTAATAGTCCATAGGTTTTCAAATCAATAGTGCTTCAAACCACATTTTTCATGTCAGAAGACATTGTCAGAAGTTCAGCTCCTTCCTCAATCTATAACACGTTTTGGAATCCTCTACTCTGAGGACTATGCGGTGTTAAAATATACCAGTGCTGGCATCCTGAAACTCCTTTCATGGATGTGATAACCTGTTGAAAACTCTACCTTGTTAAACTGACGTTTTACATCATTTGATTGGCCAAAGCCTTTTCTGTTCTACTTTGTTGACATACGTTATTGTACTATTTTTGACTGTAAAACAATGAAAGTCATTTACTATAATTTTATAGAAAATTTGCAAAAGAAGAGTCAAACCTGGCCTAGCATAGGTCACAGCATTGGTACCCGGGGATATGCTGATTGGAAGTCTGTGTTATTACTTAGTGTGGTGATAAAGTGGGTAAGGGGGAACCTTTTCAGTGAAAAGTACACAAAAGTGTAATTTACTTGGAATGTTGAGTATTATTTCTCTTTTATTTACTACTACTAATAATAATAGTAAAACTTAGACTTAAGATACTATCTACAAATTCCATTGCATTTCCCCTTCAAGATATATCCTGTAACGCCTTCAGATTTAATTATTATTAGTTATAGTTATAATTAATCTATTAATGTCATGTTTTATGAGAGAATCCTGTATATTAACACAAGCATCCTGACTGCTCCTTGTTCTATAGATTCTTGGCCAACACCATGGAAGAGGAGAGTGAATTACGAGTTGAAATTCTGCCCTGGGCACTGGGTGATAACTGGATATTCTACAAAAAGAAATTCTATGAAGGTAAAGACAAGCTCTAGCCCCAGCTGGGAAAAATTGCTAAACTAAACAAAGAATTATGTGAAGAGGTTAATTACCTTTATTTAGCAACATACACATTAGAGAGCACATTTTCAACTTCTGTAAATGATAGGCTTCACAACGTGAGCATTTAGTAAATTTCGTATTAAAACCCAGAGGGTCCCTAATTATAGCATTGTGTTTTGCAGCTAGGCTATAACCAGCCTGAGCTTTGTTTAGATTTTCTGGGCTCTGCTCATCCTTCTAAGCTCAGTCTATTGATTGCTGCTGCCTGCTACTGTTGAGGCGTGACCAGTAGTCAGAATGGGAAAGACAATATCTGAGCTATGAATATCCGTCTGTTCCAAATAATCATTGAGGAATTTGTTCAGTAGGGAGATAATAAATATTTAGAGCACTGTCCCAAAATGTTCTTTTCCTCCTGGGTTTTGGTATGGAGAAGATGTTGAGTTGGGAGGGTTTAACTCTTGAGGCTTCACCTCAGTTGGAGGCATGTGTTGAAGGCCAAGGACTTTAGTTGCCTTGCTGGAGGATGTTTATCCAGAGGGAGCTAAGCAAGAAGATGGCTGCCTGTTCCTTATCTATGATAAGGGTCTAGTATAGATGAAGGGAATCCCCATCCATTTTTGCAACAAAAAGAAGTAAAAAGCTGTACATTGTCATCAATTTAAATTATTTAATTTGGAAATGTCAGTTTTGCCACAATAGGTCAAATACATCGTACATATGCAACACTTTACAAGCAGGTTAAGGAATTCCCCAGGCATGTTATTTAAAGGAATTTAGCATTTTTAATGTTTCACTTAAAACATTATTAGAATCAGTGCTAAATTAAATTTTTTAAAATTAGTTTTTGCTTTGGTACATGTTCCCCAGGGCAGTGCCCCCTCATTTGTTTAAAAAATCTCTTGCCTATTAGCCTAGAAAATGACTAGAACTGATATTTTAATATTTGGCTGGCTTCAATGGGGTTTGCATTCGACATTCAAACATTTGTAATGTTCCCCAAAACTGCCTCGAACTAAAACCCAGTATGTTTTGTTCATCCTGTATAATAATAATAATAATAATAATAATCCCTAGTCCTAACCAATGTAAAAATAATTTAGGTAGGCAAATTAATTTTAGAGGTACGATTAAATTTGATCTTGATATCTAGATTTTAATGGCCTGTGGATGGGCAAAGTTTAAAAAATCAATTTTCTTCAGAATTCCCTGAAGGAATTCCACCTGAAAAGAGTCTTATTTTCCTTTTTTTTCACCTGGTGATCTTGCCAGTAACACTCCCTGTCTTAGAGTAACAAGTATCTATGGAGGAGTAGCATTGTCACCCCAGGAGAAAAAAATGTGTTCGGGCTACAGAACACTCTGCTTTCCTCATCTCCATAACATACATAGACTATGAATTTAGGCATTGGCTGACAACATTGTTTAGAATTTCAATGCAGCTCATTTAGAGTGCACAGGATTACTGGCGGGATCAAAGGGTATTTTCTTTAGTTGTAGTTTTTGTAAGAAGTGTGGCAATGCTGTGCCCTGACAGGGTTTAAAAGAGTTTTTGACCCAGGATTCCATGCAGGTTGAGGGGCTCCACTTGGATTTTTTCATTCAGAGGCTGGCTTTTCAGTTTTCTCCTTGTTTAGTAAAATCAGTTTTGGGACCCGGAGCTGGACAATTTCTTCAAAATCTGGGTGGGATGAAATCTCCAATTCTGGTTACTGGTTTTCAGAATTACCAGCACACTAATTGGTCAGGTGTGTGCTGGGATTTTTGTAGAGACCTGACTATGATCCTGGGCTCCACCCCATCACACAGAGGAGGTCGCTGTCAGGAGTCTGGAGGGCTCCACCTAGGAGAGACAGGTGGGTGGCCAGAGCAGCAAGAGGCTGCAAGTTATGTGGATAGAGTTGTGTATGCAGACTGTCTGTAAGAGGCAGACAAAGGTCCTAAAGGGTAAGGCCAGTGCAGGAATGCTGCATGTATAAGATTGGAGGCTGAATGAATATTTCTTTGGAAAGAAATGCTGAAAACACCTGTGAGGGAAACTCATAGATTTTTTTTTCTGGAAGTTTGCCAAACTCTGTTTTAATAAAAATGGTCAAGAAAAGCCTTTAAAAAGAAGAAAAGCAAGTGGCGGTGTCCTTAAGAGTTCTATCACTTAAACCTAATTCTCAGAGGAGACAAAACATGGAGAAATGTGCATGTATTAGAGAGATGTACTATATTTTATGTTTGCCTATACTAACATTTTAAGGAACAGAAACCCTCTTCAAGATACACAATGCCACTTAATCACTGCCACTCCGGACATCTCCAGTTATGTTATCCTAGCACCTGTCAAGGCAGTATCAATTGAGCATCAGTTTCCTGCTTTTGGGATTTCCTCTCTTACCATTTTTGCAAAGGAGTGCCACTAAGAGCCAACAAGCAGTCCCACAGACACCTCTACAATTCATTTGTTGCTTGTGATTTTACTGTTGACTTTAACACTGACTTTTGCTCTAGCTTACATCTAGAGACATGCGTCTGCATTGCAAGAAGTAATGGCATGTTTCCAGATACCATTACGCAGTTCATTGAGTATTCCAGACACCATTAGTCCCTGCACTACATCAAGGCAGAAGAAAAGTGGGGATACTACACCTTTGTTGACAGGCGACAGACCCACCTTAATAATATATAAGCCTGGGAACAAGTTGAGCGTAAGTCTCCTGCAGCCACTGGCTCAGTGTTCTAATCACTCTGGTGTCAGAAGCCACCTATCCCTTGCTGCAGTACACTCATTTTTATGGAGAGGTCAACACAACCACCAGCTGCATGGTACTTTGTAATGCACACTTGGTAGATGCAAAGCATAACCAATCATTGTTTCACAAGCCTCTTAAAGAACCAGGTCGTCCTGTGAAACGCATTAAGGAGTGTTTCTTGGTTCTATCCCATATATGAACTTGCATATATCTGCACCCATGTTAAACCTATAAGTTATTATTCAGGATTGTATCTCTAGGCAATATCTGTGGCTGTGACATGCAGATGTTTCTGTTTTAATGCTCTAGGGTGAATTTTAATGTATGTCTCTATTAATGAGCTTTTATTGAGTTTATAGGTAATTTTAATTTTCCTCTTTGGGCAAAATAAATATTTGTTAAATATAAAATTTACTTATTGCCTTGCTTGCTTGGTTTACTTAAAGAAGTATGGGTTTCAGTTTAAAAAAAAATACTCACCAGGTGGATGCAGTATCGGACCTGTCCCTCACCGGCTCTAAGAAAAAGAACTGGTCACTCAGTTCCCAGCCTTCAGGCTGCAGAGAGTTGGTGACCAGCTACATGCTTTGCCCTTCCAGTGCTCACAGGAGTGTTGGGCTGTGGAAGGGATGGGAGCGGCTGGCTCAGGCTCTCAGCAGAACGGGGGGCACAACGAACTGCACTCCTGTGATCCATAGAAGTACAGCGAAAAAAGCTTTGGCTATACTTCTCCTTTAATATGTATCTCTGATGACTTGCTTCTGAAAAGTTCAAGTTCCTAGTTTTTTCCCTTTTTGTCCCTTAACAGATAAACATTTACTAAACAGTAGTTCCATGATGAAGTATTTACAACACAATCTAACCCCCCCCCATTAAAAAGCCTAGAGGTTGCTGTTCAATTTCTGATTTCCTCTATAAATGCAGACCTATCTCCGTGCACCAGCTGTGCTTCTGAGTGAACCACCAACCAGCACTCCTACAGGCGAGCTATGCAACTTGGGGCCTGACTCCCGCTTTCCCACTCTCAGGGGAGTCCGGAACTTAGCCGCAAGGGAAGCCCTCTCTCCATTGGCCTCCATCACCAGGTATGTGATACAGTGACTATAAGAGGCCATAACTAGTAGGAGGCAGGGATGGCAAGGAATAACGTATCCAAGGTTCCCAAACCTTAAGGAATCTTGGATGAGAATCATGAAGAATGCTAGACATCTGTTCATTGATCAACATAGCATTCATCCGGGTCTTCACCCCCTGAAAGACAACCGAAGGGGTTCTCCAAGTTTGAGCTATAGCACATTTGGCCGAAATAAATAGGTAGGATGCCAATTTCTGCTGAGACCTAGACAGGCCCAAAATTGGGCAATGCAGGAGGGCCACCCTTGCATCCCTATGGACCGTAATATGAAATAGCGTTTGTAGCAAACCAAAAACCCTAGACCAGAAGCCTATCAATTGCGGGCACGACCACCAGATGTGCAAGACGTCCCCACGTAGACCACAGTTCCGGAAACACCTATGTCCGCCAGTCGGATTAAAGTGAGCAGTTTGAGCCGGGACCCAGTACCACCGCAGGAGAACTTTGTAGGCTGCCTCATGTGTGACTGTATTGAATGAACATTTCGCCACCATCCCCCAGGCCCTATGCCAATCCTCCGCCGTAATCAAGACACCCAGATCTCGCTCCCATTGAGAGACATAAGACAGGGGTGGTGAGGAGGACCTACTGTTAAGGGAGGCATAAATTATAGAAATGAGACGAGGGGACCCTGGGGAATGCTGACAAACGTGCTCAAAGGGCGTTTTGCGGTAAGGGTATGTAGAGGTTACAGTGAGGGTTTCAAACAGCAGGACATACACAAACGTTTAGTTCACTCCTAGGTTTGTTTCAGGGATTTTAAGACCACTTTATTTTTCCTCCAGAGCTTTAAAGGGTAACTCAACTTTTGTGGGAAAAAAATAGCAAATAAAAAAAAAAAAATACATAGCATATACAGGGGTGAGACCTCTCCAGAAGCCAGCAGCAATCAGAAGGAACAGACTGACACTTAGGGGCAAATGTGCTTCATATCCATCTCCAGCCAACGGTCTATCCAGGAGTAGGATTCCTCCTAGAGTGCAAGCTCATAAACCTAGCCCGGAGACAGCATCATATAGTATAGTATATTTATTTAAAAGCAAGCAACCATGTGAAGCTCACAAAACAATAGATAAAAACACTTACAAAGATGGCCGCCAGACCATCATGTGGACGCGGCGGTGTGACGTCAGCACATAGGCTCCTTTCTGATGCATTTCGTGCACACGCATGTTCTCAAAGGGATCTGCCTACACATATATGGTATTGCTGCAATCGTCAAGAGCTGGAAAATGTATTTTGGGTTGTTTTTTTGGTGGTAGGTTATGGTAGTAGCAAGAAACACACAGTTAAATTAAAAAAAAAATTGAGACAGCTTTCCTTTGATAATGAAAAAAATCAAGAGATATCCATTACCATTTACCACCAAATGAAAGCCCAATTTGTCCTGAAAAATACAAGGTATAATCCACCAGGATGTACAAAGTAGTAGTGATGATATGTACGGTTTTACTAACACATGTCAAAGTTGCAAGAGTGTGCTTAGGCGTTAACCTCCCTAGCGGTATTCCCGAGTGTAGCTCGGGGTAAAATGTCAGTGCCAAAAGCGGTAACCCCGAGCTACACTCGGGCTTACCATGCAGCGCTGCACAGGGAGTCCCTGCAGAGCTTGCCTTGTCCTTCGCTCCCGCGATGTGTCCCCTGCAGTGTCCCCGGCCATCTCCTCCGGCCGATGCTGGCATTCGGCTTCTGTGTTCCAGTCCCTGTGACGTCGGGACGTACGGGCGCCGCCACCGCCGCCGGCAGCGGGAAATTTGAAAATTTTAAAAAATGTCATTTTTTTCAAAACAAATTTTACATAGCAAAACATTGCTGTTTCAACCCATTTCACATACATTTTGTCCCGAGTGCTCTGTCCTGTGCCCTGCCTGCATTTTGTCTGTTCTTTCTGCCTGGAAACTGAGAAAAGTCCATGGCGTCCAAAAAGTGTCCCTTTAGGTCAAAAGCGGGTTTAGATCAGCTAGAGAACAGCGATAGTAAATTAGAACCACTTGCAGAATTGAGTGATAATGATTCGTGGGGAAATTCGTCATCAGACACTGAAAACGATTTTGCGACTTTGCTCAGCAATGTGCGAACTTGGTGCTCTATTTCAAATTTCAGTGTTTTTGGTTTGATTATATTATTGAATTAAATGTATTATTATTATAATATTATTTTTTATGATTATTTATTAAATTACAATTTATGATTTCGTGTTTCAAATTTTATCATACCCGGGATGTTTACTAGACTGTTGTTCGGACAGATTTCAGTGAGTTATTCCTAAAAATTACAGCCTACAATAAAAAAACTACATATTTCCATGCAAAATAATGGTACCGCTTTCAGCACAAAAAAATCGGAAATAATCAGACCGCCAGGGAGGTTAAGATTTGTTTTACCCTTAAGCGTGAAGGGGTTAAGTATAAAGACATGAAGAACGTATATCATTTGTAATTAGTCCTGAACGTAACATGTAAAGAACATTCATATAAAATACTATATGATCAGCAATGGCCTTCCTCCAACTCCAACCAATGGAGGAAAACAGGGTTTTAGCATGATCTCAGATATGCAGTTTTACAGTGATTAGGGATACAGAGACCAAGTGAATGGAGAGGGGGTGAAACATTGCTATTTTTTAAGGTACAATTATTTAGAGGTATAATTTACAGGGAGAGTTGCAATGCCCTTTTGCTTTAGCTTAGACTCCAACCTCCAATGGCATGGCCCATATTCCAGAGGTCTGCTCTATCCCCCAATGAACTCTTAGGGAAACTGGATTTTATCATGATCTGAGTCATACTGCTGGGGCCAGGGGATTGGATGGTGGCATAACTATTTTTATAAGATGAACTTATTAAACATGTTTATCTTAAATACCCTGTCTTAAAACGTCATTAAAACTAATGACTATTGGCCAGTTTAAGATAACACTTAGCTAAACTTTGTCTTTTGTGTTGATTGTATAAATTACTGTATTCCTCTCATTAATGGAATGTAGTACAGCAGAAAATTGCATTCAATTCATAACAACTGACTTTTTTTTAACGAACTACTGAACTTAGACAAAATGTCTGAGAGTAATTATGGTCATTATATGTAAACCAAGTAAGCTGTAAACTACAAAGCAATATATTTACAGTAAATAAAAAGACTTAAAGCAGTGTTACATATTTTTGATTTACTTTTGAATGTGCATACTTGTTTTTTTCATTAGGTAATGCAAATTATATTCCCAGGGATTTTTATAATTGTTTTAATCACCTGAAATGTATCTATGATATTCATGCAATTCCACTTTTGTTTTCAAGAATTACACATTCAAAGCAAATGGGCTTAGGTTAGAAAATCTCTCATATTGAGGCTGAAGATTCTGGGTAATAGAGCCCCAAAAGAAGTCTGCATTCTGGGTTACGGCCTCCTTCCAAAACAGCCTGACCCCTTCTATGTGCCACCTTTATCCCTTTCTATTCCCAGTTCAAAAATAGGTGCTGGGGAAATGATATCCACATCCCATTGCTATGAACAGTTAAGGCTCCATTTATAAATCCGCAATATGGTTTTTCTGCAATCACAATGCTGCTTTATGCTAAATTCACACAGTACTGGGTCTGGAAGAGAGAGTAAATCCTATGCGCTCCCCGACCCACAGGCAAAATGCATTGTTCTTTTGTAGAAGCACAAGGTGCCATTAATTCTTAATGCCACCCTCACACATTGAAAAAGTGTGCGTTTTTGGGGGTGTGAAACCACATGATGAAAAAGCACCATGCGGTTCCATGTGGCAGTATTTTAAAGAAGGGGTTTTCTCTGCTAGAAACTCAGGTACAGCAGCCCATATAAATGAACGAGCTGCTGTTCCTGAACAAATGTGCCATTCAGGACCAGCAACAGTATGAACTTAATCAATAAAAACAAATCTTTATAAGGCACAGCACTGTACTTTATCATCATGCTCTAGTTGTTTTGGTACTTCAGAGCAAACAGATGGTCATTTAAAGAGAAAAGAGGTGAAGGAGGACCCAGTCATCTGACCTGCCAAAGTAAGCTGACCAGCCTCTCCAGCAGTTGCTGGCTTTCTCAGTACTGTTAAGCAGTGGGAAAAAGAGAACATTGTAGGACCCCACTGACTCAACACTATGGCCTGCATTTTATGACCACAACAGCTCTCCACTTTAAATTGGCTCCTTGGTATACATGCTGGGCTTCTACTATCAGAGATGGAAAATCTGAGAACACAAGGTCTGCCATCAGTGAGAGATAAGTCAGGGCTGGACAACCCAGAACATACATGTAGACCACCAGGTGTCCATGGACCATATTCAATGTCAACTGGTCTGTTCATCCTCCCTTTTGTCATCAGTACTGGTACTGATTTGAATTTTCAATTTCTGTGCACAGGATGATGACTGTTTAATTTAAAGAAATAACACAAGTAATTACACATTTTATAATTTACGAATTAGTGAGATAGTTGTTGAATGACTGTATAAAGGTTTTTTTTATCTTGTTGATTCCTTGCCTTCAATATATGAGTGGAACATCTGGCTTGGTTTATATGGAGGTAATGCATAAGTCTCCATTTACCTCTTGTTCTGCAATGCTTGTCCCCTTAGGTGTTAAATTGTAAACCTATTGGCCTAAACACAAAAAAATTAAGATAAGAGGAGACTATATTAATTAAATCATTGCCAAATCCACCCTGTCCTTAAGCAATTTCCTTTATGAAATGCTAGCTTCCTTCTACATTCATGAAACACATGAATAACTGAACTTCCCTGGGTGAAAAATTATAAAGTTAATGAAGCATAGATTAACACACATAAAAGTGGTTGTGGAGACAATGGCTAATTTTTTTCCTTCCATAGCAAACCTTACCCCTAAATTATACATAGAATCCACAGTGTGCCATATATATATATATATATATATATATATATATATATATATATATATATAAATAGAGTCCACAGTGCACAATATATACAAGGTATCCACAGTGGGTTAGATATAGAGAGTCCATAGTGTGCAATACATACACAGAACCCACAATTCTTTTTTTTTTGCATTATTCAGATGGTAGGGTCAGAATTTGGGCTAAACATGAAATCATCGATCCATCCTGTTTTGTATCAACGGTTCAGGCTCGTGGAAGTGGTGTAATGGTGTGGGGGATATTTTCTTGGCACATTTTGGGCCCCTTAGTAACAACTGAGCATCGTTTAAATCCCACAGCCTACCTGAGTATTGTTGCTGACCATGTCCATCCCTTTATGACTCCAGTGTACCCATCTTCTGATGGCTCCTTCCAGCAGGATAATGCACCATGTCACAAAGCTCAAATTATCTCATTTCTTGAACATGAAAATGAGTTCACTATACTCTAATGGCCTCCACAGTTACCAGATCTCAGTCGATTAGAGCACCTTTGGGATGTGGTGGAACGGGAGATTTGCATCATGGATGTGCAGCCGACAAATCTGCAGCAACTCCGTGATGCTATCAAGTCAACATGGACCAAAATCTCTGCGGAATGTTTCCAACACCTTGTTGAATCTATACTATGAATAATTAAGGCAGTTCTGAAGGCACAAAGGGGGTCCAACCTGGTAATAGCAAGGTATACCTAATAAGCTGACTGGTTAGTGTATGTAACAGAGCACCTCGTTCAAACTGAAACAATCTGAATATGCATTTACTGCACAGTGAAAAGAGAGGACACACCACCATTCACCCCCGTATACCTAGAACACCTCACCATGCACCACTATACACTCAGCAGATACACCTATCACATCTCATATCCACCTCAATGCTGTGTTTAGAGGATAAGCAGACTGTCACTTATTTGCATGTCCTGGCCAGCTCTTCAATGACTTGACTCTCCATCTACTCTCTATAAATTGAGATGGTGTGGATGAGGTTCTCTCTCACTCACTTTTTTGGTTTTGTCTTTACTACAACTAAGGGATGTCAAGAGTAACTTTTAAAAAATGTTGGATTTAGGTACAAAAATAACAGATTGCAGGAATTCCAGGTATGGATATGTTTGCATAGTTATATTGATGCAGCTTGGGCCAATGTAAATATGCATATACATACTTGTGGGGTTCCTCTGGAAGCTGAAAATCACTATACTAGACCACGCTACTACTATGATCTCCACTAGCTTCCAGGTACAGTGCAAAGTAGTTGCCCTACTCCTTTGTAAAAACAGGATGTCACCCACTTAGCACTAGTGCCATTTAGAGAATGCTTTGCAATGGACGAAGTGGAGAGTGCGATGCCACCGTCCTGCCTCTCCACTTCATCCAATCAGAGAATGCTTTACATTTATTGAGAAAATGCAAAGCAATTTCTGAATGGTGCCTGGCCTGAATGGCCAACCACCTGTGTTCAGGGCAGTGCAACAGCTTGACACAGGACACAGAAGCTAGTGGAGATAACTACTATAGTGATTTCCACCTTCAAGAGCAGCCATACTCAACCAGAGTCCAGTAGAACCCGCAGGTTCCCACAGAGGCTAGGAATGAGCTGTGGCTGATTGATCTCCCATCTGATGGTATCTACATAGTTCAGGGAACAACACCACTTGGTAGAGCCAGCTACATGAAGCCAATGATCTTTTTAACTGTCTGTAGAGGTTACGTTCTGATCACTACTTTAAGAAGGGGTATCCTTACTACTTGCCATCAATGTATGGGACATTTTACCCACTGACTAGCAATGAATTTGTTTTAGCAGGTATTCTCTGGAACTTGAAAATGATATCAAGGTTTTCTCTGGGGTAAAAATATTGAGAAAGAGAAGGGCTAGATCTCACAGGTATGGTATATGCAAAGCTAAAAGAGGCCAAGCTGCACCAATGTAGCACCTTGAAAAAGTATTCATCCTTGAAATTTTCCACATTTTGTCATGTTACAACCAAAAACGTAAAAGTTGTGAAGTGGAAGGAAAATGATAAATGGTTTTCAAAAATTTTTTACAAATAAATATCTGAAAATTGTGGCATGCATTTGTATTCAGCCCCCTTTACTCTGATACCCCTAACTAAAATCTAGTGGAACCAATTGCCTTCAGAAGTCACCTAATAATAGAGTCCACCTGTGTGTAAATTAATCTCAGTATAAATACAGCTGTTCTGTGAAGCCCTCAGAGGTTTGTTAGAGAACATCAGTGAACAAACAGCATCATGAAGGCAAAGGAACACACCAGACAGGGATAAAGTTGTGAAGTGTAAAGCAGGTTTAGGTTATAAAAAAAAATCCCAAGCTTTGAACATCTCACAGAGCACTGTTCAATCCATCATCCAAAAATGGAAAGATTATAGCACAACCTCAAAGCTACTAAGACATGGCCGTTTACCTAAACTGACAAGCCGGGCAAGGAGAGCATTAATCAGAGAAGCAGCAAAGAGGCCCATTGTATTTCTGGAGGAGCTGCAGAGATTCACAGCTCAGGTGGGAGAATCTGTTCACAGGACAACTATTAGTCGTGTACTCCATAAATCTAGCCTTCATGGAAGAGTGGCAAGAAGAAAGACAAGTCCCGTTTGAAGTTTGCGAGAAGCCATGTGGGGAACACAGCAAATGAGGAAGAAGGTGCTCTGGTCAGAAGAGATCAAAATTGAACTTTTTGGCCTAAAAGCAAAACGCTATGTGAGGCGGAAAACTAACACTGTACATCACCCTGAATATACCATCCCCACCGTGAAACATGGTGGTGGCAGCATCATATTGTGGGGATGCTTTTCTTCAGCAGGGACAGGGAAGCTGGTCAGAGTTGATGGGAAGATGGATGGAGCCAAATACAGGGCAACCTTGGAAGAAAACCTGTTAAGAGTCTGCAAAAGACTTGAGTGGCGGAGGTTCACATTCCAGCAGGACAACGACCCTAAACATACAGCCAGAGCTGTATGGAATGGTTTAGCTCAAAGCATATTCATGTGTTATAATGGCCCAGTCAAAGTCCAGTCCTAAATCCAATTGAGAATCTGTGGCAAGACTTGAAAATTGCTGTTCACAGACACTCTCCATCCAATCTGACAGAGTTTGAGCTATTTTGCAAAGAAGAATGGGCAAAAATTTCACTCTCTAGATGTGCAAAGCTGGTAGAAACATAGCCAAAAAGACTTGCAGCTGTAATTTCAGCGAAAGGTGGTTCTACAAAGTATTGACTTTATGTTGGTCTATCACATAAAATCCCAAAAATACATTTATGTTTTTGGTTTTAACATGACATAATGTGAAAAATTTTAAGGGGTATGAATACTTTTTCAAGGCACTGTAACTATTTAAAAATATTTATAACTGGAATTCCTCTTTAAGCTTATAATGTATAAGAACATGCTTTCGAAAATGTAAATGTAGAATTTAATCTTGATGAATCATTTTGGGAAAAATTAGACTAGGACCACATAAAAAGCTGAGTATATGATGAAAGAAATGCACAGACTAAGGCTATCTTCGGTGAAAACCACATGTCAAAGATATCAGTAAATCCAGCAATATAGGCTATTATATGTAACCCTTAAATTTTCTGTGGTCAGTTTAAAAGTGCTTAATTGTCAGCAGTGACAGAGAAAAGGCATTATAGGTGTTTTCATGTATCTGCATGTGTGGTTGTACACACAGTACAGAATGGGTGGCCCACAAACCAGCAAAGATCTTGCTTTGTAAATCCCAAACAACTGTTCTTGTTGAGTGCTTGGTCCTGCTCCTCCTATCTCATTCATACCAGCTACTTTTTCTCCTCAGTTCATACCTTTTCTTCTTTTATGTTTTTTCCTATTAACTTTTGTAATGTGTCTTACTGTGGGAGCAATCAAATGCGGCACAAATAATTTGTAAGGGGGCTGTAATAGTAGTGATCTCTTAGCAGTCTTGTGTAATGTGTCTCCAGTCTACCCGCAGCAAGGTTCCTCCCACCAACCCCAACTCCAATAGTTGTTGCAGTCTCTCACCATCTTTTGCAGCATGCCTATAGTGTCTGAACATCTCTAGTTGCGCCTGTGGTCTGTGTTGGCTTTCAGTCATGTTACATTTAGAGAATATTATGTGCGGCCCTTTGGTGATGTCATGGGTTGCAATTGAGGACCCCTATATTAAGAAAGTTGGTCACCATTGGTCTATATGTTATTTATGAAAAACTATATGAATAAAAAGGTAGGAGGGTTTTTGCAAAATACCAAAATTGTATGGTAAAAGGAATATAGAAACTGTATGAAAAGAACTATAAAAACTACTGTGTACAAATGTACACTCCTAACTCTAGCCAAACGTTTAAATGCATTTGGAAAGACCAAAAAAAATTCTCATGGTTTGCTTTCTGTCTATGACCTCATTGTGGAGATTTTCCATGACTTCTAGACACCTATACAAGAAATAAAGGAGTGTGGTTGTCATCAGGACAGGATGAAACATACAGCAATGAAAAGATTTTCAGAATTTCCTAACTACTAAAAGTGTATTTTGTTTTTGTCTCTATCTCCATTGGGATACACACAAAATCCCCCCTAATAGGGGCACAGATAGCATTGCACTATGCAATGGGGATTAAACATGTTCTTCGGTACCAGGAAGTGGAAAAACCTTGTCAATACTGTGGAGGTAAAATATAAAGTTTCAGGTTTGTGTTGATGTCAGCTGTGTGATCCTACTGTCAGTTTAGTAGCCCCATCCTCTACACATATAGGTTTAAAATACATATGTACACATACAACTTGTTTTACTGGTAAGTCAATTTTAATGACAAAAGCAACTTTTTACAAACCTGAACAATTTCTCTTTTGAAAGGTTCATATTTGTAGAAGCGCAAATTGTCTTTTGATCTTCAGATCTAAGGCAGTTTAAAGAGACTGATTATATATATTTTGTAAAATAATTATCGATGATAGCATCTACAGATGGGAAAAACTGATAATTATTATCTTTTCAGAGGAGATCCTCAATGGCATAATTATAGGATCAAACAAAGGAGAGGCAGCTTTAACATTTTTCAGGTACTTAATATTTCTAGATTTCAAATGTGTTGTTCAGCTAATATACTGACAAATATGGAGAAAGTGTTCCACCACATATTTAGCTTTAGTCCTTAGATATACTGTTTGAGGTAATTGTCACATTTACATACATATTGTATATTTACATATTTTATTTCTGTATTAAAAGGATCAGGCCACTCAAACTAGATGCTTCAGTTTTTGTGTGCAAAGCCAGCTCCATAAACAGTTTGTGGAATCAATATTAGCTCTGCAGCTTCAAACTTGCCTTTTCCCCTTCCCCTCCAGCTCTCATCAGGTGCAAGTCCAGGACCATATTCCTGTTCAACTGTTCCCCTTCTCAAGTAGAAATGAACAGACCGAACACTGATGCTGTCACTGATGTAAAACCAGCTTTAATATAATAAGTAAAGGATTCACAACATAAAGTCCCGCCTGTCCATCTCTCTCTCCAAAGCACTTCACCCCTCAAAGGGCTTAATCATAAACAGCCCTTTGTGGGGTGAAACATGTTGGCTTTGGAGGTGGTGAGAAATTATACAGTGGGGCAAAAAAGTATTTAGTCAGCCACCAATTGTGCACGTTCTCCCACTTAAAAAGATGAGAGAGGCCTGTAATTGGCATCATAGGTAGACCTCAACTATGAGAGACAAAATTAGAAAAAAAATCCAGAAAATCACATTGGCTGATTTGGAAAGAATTTATTTGCAAATTATGGTGAAAAATAAGTATTTGGTCAATATCAAAAGTTCATCTCAATACTTTTTTATATATCCTTTGTTGGCAATGACAGAGGTCAAACGTTTCCTGTAAGTCTTCACAAGGTTGGCACACACTGTTGCTGGTATGTTGGCCCATTCCTCCATTTTTAGGGTGGAACATGTAGCATAACTGTAATGTATAATCTCTCACGAGCAGTGTAAATCAAAAACTGAGCTACAATCTTGAAAGCGACTTGCACTACCACATACTCATAACATGTGCACAAATACAAATTATATACATACAGTGCCGCGCTTCCTACTACACATATTAATAAAACCGAAAAATGTGTGAATGTATATCAATGTGAAATAGTGACTACAAATCATTTTACAAAAGTCTCTAAATGGTGATTTCTTCAACTCAAATGCATTTCGTATTTCATCTTCTTCATGTGATTAAATCCTCCATCAAAATTAATACCAGATGTGCCTTCACCTGGAGCTTTTGACCTCACAAAAAGTTTGGTCAAAAAAACACGTGTCCCTTGAAATGGATATGTATAGGCCGGTGTATCCTGGCACTGGAATCTTCCTTCACAGATCACCACTCTCCGTAAACTCTGCTCCTCCACTCAGCATACATGGTGAAAAAAATATAAAACACAATAGTGCTTTATCCTTTAAAAACTCTATTTTATTAAAACATAAAAAGTGGCCACTCACATAATACAAGTGCTATATCGCACCAGATATATTGCGCAGAGAGATCCAATAATGTATAAATACAAGCAAGCAAAGATCAATCCCACTCATCTGCAATGACACTGTAATGGTGTATTGAGAGCGCCGTGATGTCATCAAGCCCCTCCCCTACGCATTGTGCCACAGGGTCACGTGGCTTCCTCAGGGGGATAGGATTCATACGCAATATATCTGGTGCGATATAGCACCTCTGTTATGTTTTAATAAAATAAAGCTTTTAAAGGATAAAGCACTATTGTGTCTTATATTTTTTTCACCATGTATGCTGAGTGGAGGAGGAGAGATTAAGGAGAGTGGTGATCTGTGAAGAAAGATTCCAGTGCCAGGATACACCGGCCTATACATGTCCATTTCAAGGGACACATATGGTTTTTGACCAAACCTTTTGTGAGATCAAAAACTCCAGGTGAGGGCACATCTGGTGTTAATTGTGGTGGAGGATTTACTCACATGAAGAACATGAAATACAAAATATATCTGAGTTGAAGAAATCACCATTTAGAGACTTTTTGGTTCAATGATTTGTAGTCACTATTTCATATTGATATACGTTCACACATTTTTTGGTTTTATTAATATGTGTAGTAGGAAGCGCGGCACTGTATGTATATAATTTGGAACATATAACATGTACCCAATGCTTCAGCCGCTGCCTGATCACTGGTGCAATGCTTCACAGGCTCCTGCAACCAAAAATTATAAATGCACATTTTTTACTGGGAAAAAAAAGTGCATTTATTATTTTAGGTCAAAAGGTGAACTTCTCCTTTAGCCACAGGTCTAATGCTTAACTGTAAGACTTAACCATAAAACTTACCCACTACCTGTAAATCTTAATGCTAAACTATACCCTGAAGGCAAACCATAACCCCCCAACCCTGTAACATAACCTCTACTATCTTTGCAATGTGGAAAGTCCAGAATGGGGATGGAAAACAGTCAACTAAGAATAATGAAAGACAATTGCTACTCTGACAAACGGTCTGTAAAGGCTATTATTATTATTATTATTATTCATAATGCTATTAACAAGTACAAAAGTGAAAACTGTGTTTGATAATAATGATGTAAAGTGTACAAAAACAATGTAAAAATACAAAGAATAACACATAAAAAATACACAAAAATTACAAATTTGGACCTGAAACAATAGCAAATAGCTGAATGAGGTCAGGGATTCCAATATTGCCATGTGTCTGGATAGTAAAGAGAATGCATCATTTATGAAAGTAATTCTCACAATCAATAAAGTATACATAAAAGTGGAAGTATGGGCAACATTTAAAAAAAGACAAATATGTTGCAGTTTGTCAATAATATCAACATAATAGTCATGGCTTTTGGAAGTTCCCCCTGTAACAAAGTTTTATTACTTGTTGATCCTGCCAGTAAGTCTTATTTTTCAACTTCCTTCAACAAAACAAGCTGTCCAGCAAAAGTGTCAGTTAGGTTAACAAAAAACAGTTAACACTGATAAGGATGCTTATAATTATCTGCTCTTATTCATTTAGTTAAAAGCCTGATCTCAAACAGGAAAAATAGTTTCTATAACAGTATAAAAAGTGTCAGATAGAGTTAGGCTTTCATTTGATAGGTACACATATAAAGCCCTGCTAAATCTACTAGTCTAACAGTACCCTCTCTCAAGACAGTGCTGCTTTCCAAGAGTAGCTGGATTGCCTTTTTGCGAATACAGTGGAGGAGTAATTGTAGCTACTCTAAAAGGTAGTAGGTAGTGTGTTACTGGCTGGATCACAAGGTGAAAATAAAAAGGGAAAAGCCTAAAAAAAGAAAATGGATGTTGCCACTGCATCAAAGGTTTGGTAAGCTGCAATATACAGGTGCATCTTAATAAATTAGAATATCATCAAAAAGTTAATTTATTTCAGTAATTAAATTCAAAAAGTTAACCTCATATATTATATAGATTAATTACACACAGAGTTATATATTTCAAGCATTTCTTTCTTTTAATTTAATTTTTAATTTCACAAATAGTAAAAACCCAAATTTCAGTATCTCAGAAAATAAGAATATTACATAAGACCAATTAAAAAAAAAGATTTTTAATACAGAAATGTTGGCTTACTGAAAAGGTATGTCCATGTAAAGTATAGGATGCACTCAATACTTGGTCGGGGCTCCTTTTGTATCAATTACTGCATCAATGCGGTGTGGCATGGAGGTGATCATCCTGTGGCACTGATGAGATGTTATGGAAGCCAAGGTTGCTTTGATAGCAGCCCAGCCTTCAGCTCATCTGCACTGGGTCTGGTGTCTCTCATCTTCCTCTTGACAATACCCCAAAGTTTCTCAATGGGGCTTAGGTCGGATGAGTTTGCAGGCCAATCAAGCACAGTGATACTGTAATCATTAAACCAGGTATTGGTACTTTTGGCAGTGTGGGCAGGTTCTAAGTTCTGCAAGAAAATGAAATTAGCATCTCCATATAGCTGGTCAGCAGAGGGAAGCATGAAGTGCTCTAGAATTTCCTGGTAGAGGGCTGCACTGACTTTGGACTTGATAAAACAGTGGACCAACACCAGCAGATGACATGGCTCCCCAAATAATCGCTGACTGTGAAAACTTCACACTGAACCTCATGCAGCACAGAGAGTAATTAGAGCTGGGCCAGCACAGAGTAATTAGACACTCCCAGAAGAGGAGAGGGCTATGACGTGGAAGGAGTGGGGGCCCCTAGGAAAGTAACTCTTCCTAAGCTCTGCTAGGAAAGTAACTCTTCCTGAAAAGTCTAAATTACTAACAAGGTCAAAGACACATTGCAACTGAAAAAAAGAAATTGGGAAATAAAAAATTAGACAAGCAAGCCTTTAAAGTACTTGTTTTTCCTGTGATTTCACCTGCATTTTTTTAGGATGGTGACAGGGTCTCTTTTAAGATAATACTGACAGCACATATCTCATGTTTCTCAACATAGTCACCTGGTCAATTAAAAATGGCACTTATCCATGTGTCTTACTCATCACATGGAACACATTACTGTAGAAAGGGTAACTTATTTGTAGAAAGATATTTTTCCTTCCAGAACACATAAAAGAAGCCAAACAATGTTCCAGTTGTACAGCTTGGAGCAGAAACCGCTGGAAGATAATTTTCTACATTAAGATCAAAGACCCCACAGGGCCCAAAGGACAGAGGAACCTCTTTGATGTTTGTGATTTATAATATTTGATTTTTGAAGATATGATTTATCTTGGATCTGTCACTCCTGTCAATATGGCAGGTACAGCATTAATTAGAATAAAACAAAATGATAAAAACAAGCATTTATTATACTGCTGTTCATGTGTTGCAAACAAGGTTGTCAGTGTCTGATCGTTAGAAAAAAAAAGACTGCACGTTCAAACACCATAGAGGGCAATACACATAAAAACATAGGCTAGCTTATAAAATAGAAAGATACATTTAATACATGTATCGTATGAATATGCAAATTAGGGTTACATCCATGTATGACCTGCCCCAATGGTACAAATACGGATACTGCAAAATTCCATTTGTTGAACAACATGAAGCAACACCTTGTGAAATAAGCAGGGGTGTGGAAGTTTAAAAAAAAATACCTTGTGGTCCCAATCTACATGTCCCTCATGATAATCTACAATCCTGATAAAAAAATAATATGAAGGGTTGATGTTTTTTACTAGGCAGAGGTGCTTTAGGAATGTCTAGGGCTTTTATAAGCAAAAGGCGGCTTATGGAAACTTGAACTTTTAATGTTTTTAACATTGCGCTGTTTATTTCCATTAGGTCCCGTTCACACTTGGCCGTTTTGGGATTGCGGCAGAATCACTGTGATTCTGCCCACAATCTCAAAACGCACTATGATCACAAGATGCAGATTCAGGTATCATTATTTTCAATTGCACCGAAAACGTGGTGCGGCTTTCCCGTGATTGTAGCACTATTTACTGTGTGGCAAATTGCATCGCGTGAAGCTTGTTGGCCAAAAAGGAAGAGCTTCTTTTGGGCGACATGCTTCATGTGATGTGATTTTCCATGTGATAATCGCTCCAAAACCGCACTGCGTTTTAGGAGCCATTAACAGTAATGGTACTTGAACCTGCATTTTTCAATGACAGGCAGAATTTCAGTGATTCTGCCGCGATCCCAAAACGCCCAAGTGTAAATGGAGCCGCCCTAGTTCACACATATGCAATTCTGGATGTGTTTTCAAATGCACAGATTCCCATAACAGGCTAAATATTAAGTGTTCCTATTGTGATCGTTCACACAGAAGTAATCCACATGCTTTGCGTTTTAAATGCCATTACGAAAAAGGGTCCTGTGCGAGCTTGTAGCGGTGCTTTCCAGACCCGCAAATGATAGAGTGGAATGCGTAGATAAGTGTTCACAAAGGATTGCTATTGACAAGAGTTTTTGCAGTGAAGTCTATAGGAGTTGTTTTTGCATTGAAGTGTATGGGACACAATTTGGTATTGAAGTCAATTTAGCCCGCAGTAGGGCTAAATGTAAAAAAACAAACACCTGCTTTGCGCATCCCCAAATAAGTAATGTTTGTATAAACAGATCAGTGTGCTTATACTATATATCTATTCGCATATAACAACTACTGTACCTTTTTGTTCACCCCTTCAGAATAGCCTGCAGCTTCTTTTCTATCTGATTAAGGAGAACTTGAAATTCCTTGATGATCCCAAAATACAGAGTTTAAGGCCAAATCAGCCAATCAAGAGGCTCTTCCATTGTCAGGTGTGGCATTAGGGAGAGAGTGTGTATATGATTATGCAAATGGTGACTTTGTGCTGGTGCTTGCTTAGCTTCATGGGCTTCAACGGCACTAGAAAGGAGAGTATACAAGTAAGTTGTATGTACTAACAACTTATGTGCAGGCAGTCTATTTTAATAGAATGTCCCTACAATCCCAGATACTGACGTTGCTTAAATGTTGAACTGGATGTGGGTAGGTAGTGGCCATGGACTTTTCACTGATGAGTTCAGACCCTGTAGAATGCATCAGTATGACCTTTCTGCCTACAAGGGTTGTGTTCTTCACAGAAACAGGATGTGTGATTGCCATGAATTAGAAGAAGGAATGGTTGATAATGTATGAAGATCTGGTTTCAATGCCAACCAGTGATTCAACCAATGTACTGAATCACTCGTGGAAAGGAACCCATGGTACACACTACATGGAAAATTTGTAAGTTCTTTGGACTGACATTCTTTCTCATTATCAGTTTATTCTAAAATTGATTTAGAGTAATCCCTCCGGCCCTAGCTACATATTTTTATTTCATAAAATAACTTTGTTACTCGTGGTATGCTGAACACAGTTCATATTTCTTAAATATCAGGCATTTATTAACAGTAATGTTATTTATCTTGTGCACAACATAAATGCATTGTCCATACTACAAAAGATTCACAAAGAGAAATTGTAGATGTAGTCTACAACAAGAATCTAGCAAACCTTATTCTTTGACATTGTGTAACAAACATTATTGATGGTAAAATTGCAGTTACTAATTCGTATGAGGCATTAAATGCTTTTGAATCTACTTCACTGTGATTTGGAGTCATTTACTGGGTCAGAAGATGTCTGAACCAGCCTCATATCTGTATAGTGGACACTATGATGCTGGACTAGCATGGGTACCTATATGAAGGGCACACCAAGTGTTCACAGTGGCAATTTTTCCATCGTATCCAATATTCAGAAAATGTTATGTTGCAAAAGGTGATGATTCAACAAAGAAATGGAGGTCAACGGGAGGAGGGGATAGGAGAGTAGTGGCTGAGTTTGCCAGTCAGTGACTGGGAGGAGTAATTCACCATGACTATCCCCAACCACAACTCTCCTATCCTTTCCACCCCTCCACCCCTTGACCTCTATTTCTTTGTAGAATCATCACCTTTGTCAGTTTCTGAATATAATTTCATTTCACCTCTAATGCTCTTCATCGCTGTTGTATAAAAACCTGCTTTAACCTCTTTACGCCGGCCTAGACGCCGAGCAGCCGCACATTTGCGTTCTATTAAAAAAAGCCATATGCGCTGAAAGCGCGCGCCCTGCGCACTCCCAGAACACATGTCCGGTACTCACGGAAAGGTCCCGATCTCCTCTTTCGATTGGCCCTAGCCACGGCGGTCACATGACCCTAAACCTCGCCCCGCCTCCTGGCTTCTGAAACCCTTAAAGGGCTGGGAGGCCCTTTTCACACAAATGCATTGGGAACACTACACATTCTATTCCAAATCAAAACATGAAGAAAAATATATCAAATTTGTGTTGCTCCTCTAAAAAAATTGAAGAAAAGTGAATATTAGACTGTTCCATGATCCATGATCCCTGGTGTGCGATAAATAGGCCCAACACCGTAGTATGAGAAACATCCCCATATCATGATGCTTGCACAACCATGCTTCACTGTCTTCACAGTGTACTGTGGCTTGAATTCAATGTTTGGGGGTCGTCTGACAAACTGTCTCCGGCCACTAGACTCAAAAAGAACAATCCTACTTTCATCAGTCTACAAAATGTTGCGCCATTTCTCTTTAGGCCAGTCAATGTGCTCTTTGGCAAATTGTAACCTCTTCAGCACGTCTTTTTTTCAACAGTGGGACTTTGCGGGGGCTTCTTGCAGATAGCTTGGCTTCACATAGGCGTCTTCTAATTGTAACAGTACTCACAGGTAACTTTACACCTTCTTTGATCTTCCTGGAGCTGATTGTTGGCTGAGTCCTTGCCATTTTGGCTATTCTTCTATCCATTCGAATGGTAGTTTTTCTCTTTCTTCCACGTCTTTCAGGTTTTGGTTGCCATTTTAAAGCATTTGCGATCATTTTAGCTGAGCAGCCTATCATTTTCTGCACTTCTTTATATGTTTTCCCCTCTCCAATCAACTTTTTAATCAAGGTACGCTGTTCTTCTGAACAATGTCTGGAACGACCCATTTTCCTCAGAAATTCAGAGAGAAATGCACTGTAACCAGCATGTACAACATTTGCTGCCTTCCTTCCTTAAATAAGGGCAATAATTGCCACCTGTTTTTCAAAGAATGAATGACCTCACTAATAGAACTCCACACTGCTATTATTTTGAACATGCCCCTTTCAATTAGTGATTCAATTACACAGAATCAGCAGCATGCATGTCATGACTGTTGGGTCTGTTGGATTTCTATTACTGTACTACACCTGCTAGTAAATAATTTGCCATGTAGAAATATAATTTCTACCAAAAACAGTGATTGATCAGGTTAGTGATGTCTGACTGCTATTATTTTGAACACAACTGTACTTACCAGATCACTGGGGAAACCAGAGGGAAAATAGCCTAAAATAAAACCAATGCAGCCACCACATCTCATGATTGGTAAGCTGCAATATATAAAATTTTTGGTTTGGGGTTTAAAACCACTTTAATTATAACTCCTGATCAGCATATGGTGCTTTTGATTGCAGCTCTTTATAAAAAAACTTATACAGATTACCGCTGTATTATATTGTTTCTATTTGTTCCTACATGGTTAATGAGGTTCTCTTCAATAAATATTCTAGAATCATCTTCTCCCCAATGCTCAATCTGCATTCTTTCAGTATATAACACTTTGTAATTATCCAATAGGGCTGTATACAAAATTACATATATACAATAAGTATACTATATACCTAAAAATACTGAAAGAATGTCACATATCAATTTTATTAAATATTCAATGCTTGTCCCCCATCAGGCATTTAGTTATTAGATAGCTGTGGCTTCTTTGAGAGCTATACAATTTTATTTTATTTTATTTTTACACCTAAGCTGAGGCCCAGCTATGAGTTGCTTCTGAGAATGTTTCCACATACCTTTTGATGTGACACATTCTAGTAGGTACAAACCGCTCTGTTACTGATTATTTACTTTTCTGACTTTACTCAACACAATGCTTGATCAGAGTTCATTATGAATTACCTCTCAACCAGCCATTGTAGTAAAACAGCCATGCAGGGGTGCTGTTGTTGTAAGTGGATATTAAAAAACATCCCAGTGTTTACTGTTGGTGCACAATCCAGGCATGCACACAATGTGTCTCCATTATCAGCAAAACTCATAGGCAAAAGGCACACAGCAAATCAGAATGACTCTGGACCCTGTAATTGCTGTGATGGCCAATCAAAGCAATTACAAATGTAAACAGGTTTATCGTTTACATTTGAGAGCTCTCCCCTTTCACTCAAAATGGCGGATTGCTGCATCCCCAGAGGAGAAGAGAGAGAACGGCTTGCCACCACCGATCAGCAATGGTATGGAATTTGTGTTGTGGGGTTAAAGTGCCAACAACCACCAATGAGGGGGAAGGGATGGGGGTTTTAAAATGCCACTGACCACCAGTAATGTGGGATTGTTTGGAGGGTATAAACTGCCACTCAACACCAATGATGGGGGGGGGGGGGAGTTGAAGGTTTTAAAATGCCACTAACTACCAATGGTTTTGGAATTGTTTTGAAAGGGAGGTTAAATGGCCACCAACCACCAATGATTGTGATAATCAATTATTAAGTAAGATAAAAAAAAAAACCAAAAGCTGTAGCTGCTGACTTTTAATAAACATACACTCACCTGTCCCAGGGTTCAGTGCTGCGCTCACCCCTGCTGTTTTACCCACTCCTCTTCGGTTCCAGGCACAGACATCTTAACTGTGGGTACTCAGTGTGTGTGCATTTGTATTCAGCCCCCTTTACTCTGATAACTAAAATCTAGTGGAACCAATTGCCTTAATTAGTAAATAGAGTCCAGCAGGGACAGGAAAGCTGTTCAGAGATGATGGGAAGATGGATGGAGCCAAATACAGAGCAACCTTAGAAGAAAACCTGTTAAAAAGACATGAGACTGGGGTGGAGGTTCACCTTCCAGCAGGGCAACGACCCTAAACATACAGCCAGAGCTATAATGGAATGGTTTAGATCAAAGCATATTCATGTGTTAGAATGGCCCAGTCAAAGTCCACACCTAAATCCAATTGAGAATCTGTGGCAAGAATTAAAAATTGCTGTTCACAGACGCTCTCCATTCAAAAGATGCTCTCCATTCACAGATCGTGAGCTATTTTGTAAAGAAGAATGGGCAAAAATGTCACTCTCTAGATGTGCAAAGCTTGTAGAGACATATCCAAAAAACTTGCAGCTGGAATTGCAGCGAAAGGTGGTTCTACAAAGTATTGATTCAGGGGGGCTAAATACAAAATCATTCCACACTTTTCAGATATTGATTTGTAAAAAATTTTGAAAACCATTTATCATATTCCTTCCACTTCACAATTATGTGCCACTTTGTGTTGGTCTATCACATAAAATCCCAATATAATACATTAACATTTATGGTTGTAACATGACAAAATGTGGAAAGTTTCAAGGGGTATGAATACTTTTTCAAGGCACTGTATGTAGGATTTAGAACGCACACAGACCCAATGCAAATTCTATTCCATGATTAAGTACCAGTCTTTGCCCCCCTGATGAGTTAGATAGAGAAGATGTCATAGAACTGGTATGCAGCACTCCTCATTTTAAATCAATAGAGTCTCTGAACTGCATAAAGTGTGATACGGAGGAGTGATCATTCGGATATAAACCAGGCAATCTCCCGTATTTGAACAAAAAGGTTATAATGATAACTGATTTCTGTGTTGTAGACAGAACATTTATTAAGCCAAAATGTGCAGCTTTTTGTGCAAACAGAATTTCCAAACAATTTATGACAGAGCAACATACTGACATATTCCCACGATTCTATCCCTTTTGTGTCTTAAGGTAACTTCTCACACTGGATCTCCACTTCCTCTCTAATGAGAACAAAGCCCCCAGCTGAGATGCTCATCTATATCTGTTACCTCTCCTCCCCTTACAGTCATCAGTCTAGAATCTTTAAGGCATTTCAAGCCAAATTCCTTTGATTGGTATTACATGGTTATTTCCCAGGGTTCTAAGCTACCGTAGGCAAAAACAATAAGCTAAGCCCAAGGGCTAAAAGCCATAAATGTGCACATAACCTTATTTTCTGGAGCTTAAAGTTGTATTAACACCCAAAGCAAACATTTAATATAATGCAGCTTGACAATTATTAGATGTGGTGGCTGTGGCTGCATTTTTTTTTTTTAGGCTTTTTTTTCCTTTATTTTCACCTGTTCATCCAGCCAATATGTCTGTTATTATTCAGTTTCCTTTAACAGAACAAGCAGTGTAGCAAAACTTGCAGTTAGAGGGCTGAGATAAACAATTTCCACTGACAGGGGTGCTTACAATGGTCAGCTTTTATTCATGTACAGTATGTAAAACCTTTATCCCAAAAGGAAAGAAAACCATTTGCTGTGACTGCCTAAAATGCCTGAAAGAATATGTAAGCCCATTACGTATTTCTGATATGTGCCTACTGTAACATGTACTTCTATATGAAAAAGTATACTGTTCTCTTTGTATTGCTTCCTTTGTGTGAAATCCCTGGTGTTCCTGCCAGTCCCTCTGCTTTCCTATTAAAAACTGATCACACTAAGCAGTAGAACACAGTGTGGTCAATTTTCTAGCTGTGCTGGGAACTCAGCCTGTTCTCCTCCAATGATCAGGCTTGTCCTGACACTTGTGGTCGCTGTCCTTTTACACCCGACAACGATCTGCCTAAACTGAAGATGATTGATGCCCTTCAACTTATTTTAGTGGACTGGATCTTATCCAAAGGTAGCTGGGTGTAAACAGATACAAGTCCATTTACAGCAGCCTGTCCACATGAATGCATGGACCATTCGATCAGGTCTACCTGAAAAATTGACAGGTGGACCTGATCAGATCGCTAGCGTAAAAGGGGCCTTATATAAAGAGTCAAATAAAATTTGGTAAGGTCTTCCTGAACAAGATCCAGAAAGACACCTAGCCATTTATTTTTCCTGAACTGTGGCATATAAGTAGATTTAATTTTATTGTTTGCTGATCTTCTCTATTTTTCACCTAAATAGGGGTCTTCAGCCTCTCTAAGGTCCTCATACTCCTCTAGTAAAGACACTAGGTTTTCCAGTGCCTCCTGTTCATCAATTCCTGGATTACCACCCGTATTTTGGATTTCTGATCTCTCTAAATGGGTTAATTTTAGATATATCTTCCTCAAAAAGAGGCACAGGTCCTTACAGATTTCAAAATGGTCCCTCTTACAAGCAGGTGAGAAAGTAAGGCCCTTATGTTGGAGTTCTATGTGTCTGTTCTCAAGCGGGAAGTCAGAGAGATTAATCACCTTCATGTCATTAAGGGTACTGGTCTCATATCGAGACCCCACAGTATCTAAGGTTAGTGACCCCTCTGGCTCAGAGTGCATGTTCGTTCTACTTGTTTGGTATTGCTGACTTCTTTCTGATTCCCTTTTCCTCCTTCTGTTCCTTAAACTTGTCCTCCTTTCAAAATCCCTTGGAGAGCTACCGGGTCCTCCGTGGTCCCAGCCTAAAAAATCAACTGAGCATTATTCATCTTCCTCACTTTCAGGAGGAGGTAACGCCCATTTGAGATCTTGTTCGTCTCCTCCTTCTAGATCTACTTCTACTTTTTGGGGTGAGATCAAAAATTTAGCCCAATCGTCCAAATCTCTCTTGAATTTAAACCGTTTGGTAATGTTAAGGTTTTTTTGTACTTTATTTCTTTTTTAAGTAGGTCATAAAACTTCAAAAAATCTGGTTTATTTGTGTGTGGCTCCAGTCTCAGTTTACTCTCATCAATCTGAGTTTGAATGTCAACGAGCTGTAATTTTTCTTCCTCTACTATTAAAAGCATTAGTTGCAGCCCATGGTCAATACATAGCTGCTTCCGCTTCTCTAGAAACCTATCCATTTGCAAATGGGTGGCTGGAATCACCCGCTCCCTTAAGCCCCTTGGAATAACCTTATGATTGATATAGGATTCCAAGGAGAGAATATCCCACTTTCTATTTAAAGATTTTACAGTTAGTTTTCTATGTTCCCTAAACAGGGTGTTAATAATATGCCCTCTGGGGGATCTTGTTCACTAATCTCTTGGCTAAAAGCCACTCTAATCTACTGCTCAATTTCATCACTAATTGTAAATGCCATTTGGAGTGAACTTAATTGTGCATATGTCCAGTTTTGAAAAATACCAATATGTAAAAATAGTATGAATGGAGGATCATATAATAATACAATATTGCCAGTCTGTAGATTGTTGGTCTGATATGTTACGCTCTTAATGAGACCAAGTTAATGCAATGCAGCATTTGTGAGTGGATGTGCGGTGCCCAAGCATTTATTTTATGGTGATAACGTTATCAAACCTTAGTTTAATGGTGACTGGAGGATTGTTGGCTATTTGCACTAATTTTTACCCAATTGTGATCTCAATAAAGTTGTTAAGTTTGGTTACACCGCGGTTGGTTCTCTTTTAAGCCTCTTTCTAGGTTGCCTCTCTTGGTTCCCAACTAATTTTATTTGACCTGACCCCAGCTTTGGAGAACCCCACCGCCTAAATTCATGGTGAGTGGATGACCTATCCTAGGACTTTGAGATCTCCCCCCTATGGGTGAGGTAGCCCCTTTTATAAATTTACAGTGCCTTATATAAAGAGGTTTATTATAAGGTTTATCCAAAAGTATGCTAATGATTCAGGAACTTGAAGAACTACAATGAAAAATATATTGTATAAGCAGGGGTTTGGACATTTTTTGAAAAAACTACTTGTCCAGGGACTAAATCGGTGCCCCAATCTACTTGTCCCTCATGACAATCTACTTGTCCAGATAAAAAAAATAAATTTTAACCAAAACCGTATTTAAATCTGAGGTGCTTTTAGGAATGTCTGGGGCTTTTAAAAACAAAAAGGGGCTTTATGGTGACTTAACCGTTTAATATGTTTAACATTGCGCTGTATATCTCCTCCTCCTCTCCCTGCCTGTCTCCAGCATCGCACCCAGGGACTAGCAGGAAGGGGAGAGACCTTGCAGTGTAATGAGCACCGACTGGATGCTCCTCAGGAATGGGTGGGTCAGGGCTTATCCTTTATCCCTTTTGCTGCCAGAGCTGTTTTTGCATTTTTTGCACAAGTTTAAAAAATCATTTTAGACCTGAAGATTACAAAAAACTCCCAAACATTATGTATTTTCTGAAAGCAGAGACCCTAGAGAATAAAATAGTGGCAGGTTATATTGTCGCATGATATTACTGCAAAATGTCTGTAAAAAATGCAAGCAAGTTAATTTTAGGGTACAAAAAAGCAATAAATTACTATTTTTTTTGTACAATATAAAAGATGAGTTTGCACCGAATAAATTGATTGCTAACTTGTCAAACCTTAAATTTGTGCGTGCTTGTGAAATGGCAACAAACTTCAGTACCCCATATTTTCTATAGGTCAAAACTTTTAAAGCCCCTTATAAGTTATCAGTGTAGTATTACAAAGGAGGTCTGGAGCTAGAATTACTGCTCTCATTCTGGCGTGTGCGGCGACATGTGACGTGTATCGCAATCAACGTTCTCATTCGTAGGCGTCCCAGCGTGTGCTTTTACACTTGTACGTGCGTATATGTGGGGGTCCTCAATTTGTTTGGGGGGTGGGGGATGGTATGTGCTTGGATGTAACTTTTATTTTTTACAATTAAAAAAAAACTTTTTTTTTTACTTTTTTTTTCCCATCACATAGGGGACAAAGTCCCCTATGTCATGATTTTTTGGTGATGGGTTCTCTTTATTGAGGCATCCAGGTTCTAAAAGACCTTGCATGTCTCCCCTGTGCTCCATGGAACGCAATGCAGTGCACATCGCACCGCATTACATTCTTTCCAAGCTTCCATGGCCGGGAATCTCTCAACAGGGACCCGAAAGTCCCCTATGTCATGATTTTTTGGTGATAGGTTCTCTTTATTGAGGCATCCAGGGTCTAAAAGACCTTGCATGTCTCCCCTGTGCTCCACGGAATGTAATGTAGTGCACATCGCACCGCATTACATTCTTTCCAAGCTTCCATATCCGGGAATCTCTCAACGGGGACCCGAAAGTGACACCATAACATCACTTCCGGATCAGGACTAGAAGGGGAGTGGAGGAGAGCGGACGTGTCTGCTCTTCTCCCTCTCCTCTAGCCGACGGCAGTGAGCCGGCCCCAGGCCCGCAGATAGGCAAGCGGAGCCTGAGAGACCTCATCGGGGGGGGGGGGGAGAAGAGGCTGGCACACTGTGTGGAAGCAATCGGATGGCAGTGCTGCCACCCGAATGCTTCCACCTGACAGATGAGCCCACTGCTTGCCCACAGTAGGGCTAAAGGTAGAAAAAAAACTACCTGCTCGACGCCCAGAACTACATGTCCCGGGTGGTCGGGCGAAAGGAAATGAACATCCCTGAAAGTGAGAAGCCACTGAAATCAATAAGAAAAATAATATGAAGTTATACACAACAAAAATTCTTAAGCTCACCCAAATGTAAATTAATGTGCAATAATGAAAAAAAAAAGAAAACTGCTCGAAAGTGGGGCACGGCACTACAGTACACCTGTAAGATATATACTCAGAGTGTTTACAGAGCACAAAATCTAAACATTAGTGAATATATTTCAAAACACTGGTGCTTGTGAAAAAATGTCCATACGGCTCAAATCAATCGAGATATTCCACTGCCACAATTTTCTACTTAGCAGGTGCTTTTGAATATTGAATCTGTGTGAGAAACCACCACCTCCGCACTTGTGGATCTACGCTTACCTGAATTCCAAGACTTTTACTAAAGAAAGCATGCTAGTCAAAATTGTCAAGGCACATACATGCTATGCTTTACGGCATTTTTTCACATTTACTAGATAGAGCGTTTTTACAGTTAAAAAACTCCTCTAGAAACTTACTAGTTCTGGGGGTTTTTTCCAGCCAAAAAACGCTGAATAAAGCCTATGTCCTATGTGTGCTAGGACACAGGATAACATGCTGGGAAGTTGAATGGCTGTAGAAAAAAATGCCAAAAACATCAGCTGTAAAAGCTTCCAATGTGCATGAGGACTAATGGTACACAATAAAGTTGTTTTTACAGTATTCAGTTTCTCTTCTATATGTCCACACAACGTGCATGACTACATATTCTGTTCATAGTTGTACATGATTTGCTGGGATGTGGGCATATAGCACACACAGTCTGAGGTTCTCTATTGCTGTGGATATAACAATGGATGGTGCTGCAAGTGTGACATTTGATTTTGCACATACTAACCTGTAATTCTGTAACTGCACAGGTTTCTTCACAGTAAGAGCTGTGAAAATGTGGAATAGACTCCCTCAAGAATTGGTTCTGGCCAGCTCAGTGGATTGCTTTAAAAAAGTCCTGGATTTTTTCTTGGATACACAGAATATAACTGGATACTAACACAGGTAAAGTTGATCCAGGGAATATCTGATTGCCTCTCAGGGGATCAGGAAGGAATTGTTTTCCCTGCAGGAGCAAATTAGGTCATGCTTTGCTGGGTTTTTTTGCCTTCCTATGGAACAACTGTTGGTGTAGTATTATAACTTTTTTTTTTTTCGGTTGAACTGGATGGACTTTTGTCTTTTTTCAGCCAGACTAACTATGTAACCACAGTGGTTGTTCGCTCTGTGCAGGCACCATTCACAAAATACCTTGCTTTTTCCTCAATGAATGAAAAGAGTTCTTTGATTGCATGAGATGGAGATTATGATGTCAGTGTCCCATCTCTCCTCCTCATCCTATCAAAAGAAAATGCAAAGCGTTCTGTGAATGGCACCTGTGCTGGGCAAGTGACTTCCTGTGGTTACTATGCAGCAGGGCAGCCACTTGACATGGACCCAGAAGACAGTGACGATCAAAGTAATAGCAACGACTACTACAGTCATTCCCCTTTTCCACAGCCCTACCATTGGTATGGAATATGTATACTTACACTGGTCAAAGCTGGACCATTATAACTATGCAATAAACCCATACATGGAGTTCAGCTTCAAAGGCATAGTTTACTTTACCAAAAAAACTGCCTATGCAGGTAGGGGCACATGTAGATAACAATAAACTGTGCAGCTTTGATCAAAGTTAAATAATGCCCTTGCTATAGGTGTAGGTCATACACGTACCTCCTGGGGCCTGAGTGAAGAACTCCTAGAGATGGCATCATCTCGTCCTGCTTTGTTGCTCAGAGACCCCTAGCTCTTAGTGTTCACCTCCACCATCACAGGAGTGAGCTCTTCCTAAGATTCAAACCCCCTCACATGCGCTGTGCCCTACTGCAGTAGCTCTGAGCTCAGCATTTGGAAGCTTACTCATAAGATGGCAGAGGTGAACAGTAACAGCTAGGAGTCTCTTAGCAATGTCCTAGCAACAAGGTTAGGATGGGATGATGCAATCTCTGGGAGTGTTTTTTCTCAGGCTTTAGGAGGTATTTATTTATTTATTCCAGGTACTCATATTATTATTATTATACAGTATTTATAAAGTGTCAATGGTTCGCTCAGCGCTGTACATTACAAAGGGGGACAGAACATGTGACAGAACAATACCAATACAAAGCAAAACATGAGGGGATCAAGGGCCCTGCTCTTTCTAGTGCCGTCAGTTTATGTGGAGCTTTACATATATATATTGTACATTCACATCAGTCCCTAACCCTCAAGGGGTGTACAATCTCAGGTCCCTAACTTCCATTCATACATACTAGGGTCAAATTTTACCTACCAGCATGTCTTTTTGGAGTATGTTAATGTCCTACGCCTACAGCAAGGCCATTATTCAACTTCGGTCAAAGCCACAGTTTGTTTTTATCTGCAGACACCCCTTACCTGCATAGGCAGAAATTGTTGGTGATAGATTGCATCTGTTTGCAATTTTGTAATCAAAGGCTGGTAGAAACCAACAGAAAGTGGTTTAAATTGTCTATTTGTTTAAAAATTGCTCAATGGGTAGCAAGCATTACAAAAGTATTTACAATAATGACTCAGAAATTTAAGCTGAGCACATGTTCTAGGCTTGGTGATAGTTTAATATTCTTATTACACATAATTCAAGCCATGCAATGCATGTTTCAGCAAGGCCCGATAACATTTAATTCACTTAAAAGCCCTCTTTATAAGAGAAAATATGAAATACATATAGTATCAGCAGCATTACATGGTTCTTCCTTTGACAAGTCTAAACGCTTTCAGCGTCATTTAAGCTCTGCCTATCACTTTGCTGCAGAGAATTTATTACCCTCCAATCCATTTGCAAAAGCGAGAGTACATTCCTAAACTGATTTGTTACTGTAAGGCAAAACAGCACTCTTAGACTCCATTACAAGTTACTCTAGATAAGAGGGAACAAAGAATCAGACATTTGTCAGTAAAAGAAAGCTGATCTTAAAATTCCTTTCACCGAAAGTGTTTTCATTCACACGGGGAGGATTCTTACAATATCTTCCATACCGCTTATCAAGGGATGGGTTTTATTTCACTACCTTTCGCAGGTATGAACGAATGAATGGCTTCTTGATGCTGATATACAATTCTGCATACAAAGAGCCGTATAGAAGAGGAAGCATTGGACCAAACTGCAACACCACAGAGATAAGAATGGTGATTGGAACTCTATTTGCTCCTTTTACACTAGAAATTATCAGAGAAATGGAACTTTAACCACTTGAGTACTAGCCTGTGTATACCACTTCAGTCCTAGGAGAGTTTGCCTGACAATTACTCTTGCTACGCTGAACCCAAGTATTTTTTGAGACAGAACTTGTTTTGCCATTGTTTAATAATCACTGTTTTTTTAATTTTTTTTTACTATGTAAAGGGGATATAGACCAAAAAGAATTAAGTTCGCTTACCCCAACCACTGGTGGTCATTGGCACGCCCTCCCCACCTTTCTTAAAACAATCTCATCAATATTGGTAGTCAGGTGCATTTCCAACCCTCTAAAAAACAATCCGACGATCACTGGGGGGTTCAGTGGACAGTTTAAATGTTAAAATCCCCCCCCACACACACACATATTTACCTGAGCCAATCTCGATCCAGCAATGTGCATGAGAGCAATGGCTCCCTCTTTCTCCCTCCACACAGTGCAGATTGATAACAGCAGGAGCTATTGACTCCTGCTGCTGTTAATCAATTCCTATGAGACTTGCATAGACAACTGTGCATGAAGTCACACAGATGTCAGGGAAGTTGTACCTGAAACTGCACTGACCTGCGGCTTTGAAAGTAGCGTGATTTCAGTCGCATCCAGTGTGAACCAGGGCTTAGAATCAGAAGATCCCCCCATCTTCACTTCTGATCTGCCACAATCCTTCTTCCTGCTAAGTTTACAAACATTCAGCCCATTCACAACAGAGTGAGGAGAGCTTCTTCCATGGTGAATGTTTGTATATGCAAACAGTGTTTACAATTGTGATGGCTGTCATTGGTTCAGCAAAAACCCAACAGGAGTTCTTATCCTTCTAGCTTCACTGAAAACTAAAAATATTACTAAAGAAACCTACTCTCAATCACTTAATCCAGCTTCTTTTTGTTACAGACTTTATTTAACCACTTTAACCAGGCTCTGTCGATCAGCTGTTCCACCCATTAATGCCAGCGAGCTATCCACCCTCAGACAGCTCTGTTCATAGGGAATGTGTACAGCACCAGTCCAAGTGGCTCTGTACCTTCAGATGGCTGTGATTGGTCAACAAAAGACCAACCACAGCAATCACATCATGTAAACAGTGTGTGTTTACATCTAAAAGCTCCCCGCTTTCTCTTACATTGGAGGTTTGGGGAAGGGGAGGAAACAGGAACTTATGAATGAATGACTCACTTATTAATTCCCGATCATGGCCGCAACACATTCAAGTAAAGTTTAACCCTTTTACAGGGGTTAAAATTTGGAGTCCAGACCTACTAGCTGGTCACAAAACTTACTCTCCACCAGTTGCCCCACCCAACCTTGCCCAGGCCTGCCATATATAATCTGTGCTCACCGCTCGCAGCTGCTCGACACAGAGGAATTTCTCCTTGCATTTGGCGAGCGGCTTTTTCAAGCCCTGCCTTTTAGTTCCTTCTCCTTTCCTACACATCTGACTGCCTCTCTCTCTGTGAAGTAGATTATAATCCTTCATGCCCCTTATTCCTGTACATCAGCCTCTTCATGTCCATTCTCCCACTATGCATTACCTATATGTGCTATATCTAGTACACCATTACCACCATTTGATTTGAGATGGGCAGGATTACAATCTCTGTCAAGTTTTTATTGCTTTCTGTGTCTGTCCTGGAGACCCTTTATTGTCCTGGGTCTATTGTAATGAGACTAAACAGTGAGAGGGGAATTTCTTTACTTTGGACAGATTTCCTCGTACTTTTTGTTGTGTCTATTGAACCAGAAAGTGAAAGGAAACTTACCTGAAGGAAAAAAAAAAACAAAGCACAAAAGGAGAAGTTCCATTTTAAAGTGTTACTAAACCCAGGACCCTGCAGGGGTTAAAATTTCGAGTCCAGACCTACTAGCCGGTCACAAAACTTACTCTCCACCAGTTGCCCCACCCAACCTTTCTTAGGCCTGCCCCCACCCCGTCCCAAACCACGCCCCCTTAAAGCTTATGAAATTAAATTTTTCTTTAGAATAGTCCAAAATATAAAACTGTATACAGTAATGTATATCCCAGCTCCCCTGTACTCCATTATAGTGATATGACATGAGTACAGTAATGATTACTGTACTCATGTCATATCCCTATAATGGAGTACAGGGGAGCTGGGATATAAATTACTGTATACATGTCATATCCCTATAATGGAGTACAGGGGAGCTGGGATATACATTACTGTATACATGTCATCACTATAATGGAGTATAGGGGAGCTGGGATATACATTACTGTATACATGTCATATCACTATAATGGAGTACAGGGGAGCTGGGATATACATTACTGAGTAATGTATATCCCAGCTCCCCAGTACTCCATTATAGTGATAGAACATGTTGTATACAGTACTTACTGTCCCCCCGAGTCCCCCCTGGCAGTGGAGAGGGTGTCTCCTCTCAGCGTAGCAACCTATCTCCTTGGCGGACTTGCCGCAGAAGCCGGAAAACGGAAGTTGTAAACCGGAACTTGGCTTCACAATGAGGATTGGAGCACAGGTGCAGTCGCTCCATGCTTCATCTGTGCTCACCGCTCGCAGCCGCTCGCCACAGAGGAATTTCTCCTTGCATTTGGGGAGCGGCTTTTTCAAGCCCTGCCTTTTAGTTCCTTCTCCTTTCCTACACATCTGACTACCTCTCTCTCTGTGAAATAGATTATAATCCTTCATGCCCCTTATTCCTGTACATCAGCCTCTTCGTGTCCATTCTCCCACTATGTATTACCTATATGTGCTATATCTAGTACACCATTACCACCATTTGAATAGAGATGGTCAGGATTACAATCTCTGTCAAGTTTTTATTGCTTTCTGTGTCTGTCCTGGAGACCCTTTATTGTCCTGGGGCTATTGTCATGAGACTGAACAGTGAAAGGGGAATTTCTTTACTTTGGACAGATTTCCTCGTACTATCTGTTGTGTCTATTGAACCAGAAAGTGAAAGGAAACTTACCTGAAGGAAAAACAAAGCAGAACTTCACACAAAAGGAGAAGTTCCATTTTAAAGTGTTACTAAACCCAGGACCCTGCATTCACTATATCTGGTCTCCTACAGTACCCAGAACATGGAAATGCAATTATTTTAGTAAATATAAACTGCTAAATACCTTTTCCCATCAGTAGTTAGAGCAGTCTTGTGATTTTTATCAGTGTTCAGCAGAGCACTGGTTAAAGCTCGTAGGAGGCATTTTCTATAGGAGGATGTATAACCTCTGACATCTGTCTGGGCAGTGCTGATTGGCCCTGTGCTGATCACATGCACTCTCCCAAGTAAAAATAACTCTCTAGCAATATACACCATTGTGAGCATGTGCAGTGTCTCCACATGATATGTCTTATCAGGAGATAAGAGGGAGACACTGGAAGAAAGGGAGGATCAGAGAAGACAGGATCAAACAGCATTTTTACACAAAGCAGAGAATTAACCCCTTAGGTTCCACAGTGAGAACAACAAGCATGCTTTACTGCATATACAGACTGATTTTACTGTTGTGGGTTTAGTAACACTTTAAATCCTTCTTCCCCCCCTCCTCTACCAAGTTTGGCATATCATTTTGGGTGGGGGAGCGCATGCCTAGTTTTGACAGATACCTGCTACCACTTTTTCTCAGACTGCCTAGGCCAGTGATGGTGAACATTTTTAAGCCCGAGTGCCTAAACTGCAACACAAAACCAACTTATTTATTTCAAAGTGCCAATACTGCAATTAAACCTGAATGATGGGCACTGATAGGTGGTACTGACTGATATCGCCAACTGGAGGAGCTGACAGATGGCACTGACCGGCGGCACTGTTGGGCAGCTCTGATGGGCGACACTGATGGGAAGCACTGCTGGGCACCACTGATGGGCGACACTGCGGGGCAGCACTGATAAACAGGACAATGATAATCAGTGCCCTTATTATTAGTGCAGATCTCCCCTGTCACATCTGCCGGTTATTGGTAGTACTTTCTTCACGCTGTGACAGTGTGAAGAAAGTGCAACCGATAACCACAACTGTATTTACATTGTGATCAGCTGTGTCATTGGACACAGCTGATCACGTAGTAAAAGGCCGCTGTGATCGGCCTTTTACCTTAGCCTCAGCTGGGGCGTGTTCTGGGAGGACGTCCATGGACACCCTCTCAGAACTAGACAACCGCGCTGTAGCCGTCTTTCAGCTATAGCGCGGTTGGGAAGCAGTTAATCTCACCTCTGGCAGTGTCGTGTGGCTTCCAACCCGGCAGCTCATTCCCATCCTGAATATGTCACCCCTGGCCTCAGAGAAGTGTGGGAGCAGCTTCATCTCATGCACGCCCATCCCCGGATATGTCACCCCTGGCACCAGAGCCGTGTGGGAGTCACTTCCTCTCGTCTATGCCCACCCTTGCCCCAGAGACATGTGGGAGATGTAGCTCGAAGGATGGCGCGGTGTGGACGAGATCTTGATGGCCAGTCAGTGTGTGTGGTCCATGTGCACTCATCTTCCTGGTGTGCCCACTGAGATGGCTCTGCGTGCCATAGTTTCGCCATCACTGGCCTAGGTAATCCCAGTGGACGTTCTCCTCCAACCCCTGCAGTTTCTGGGACACATCACAGGTCCCAGAAGACTGTGAGTTCATTCACAAAGCGCAGCTCATGCATCCGCAGTAGGCAGCCGGCTGTGAAGCAGCATAGCCAGTTGCCCAGTTAGGATGCCAGTACCGGGAACTCAAAGACTAATGAAGAATGGGCCTGAGTGAGGACAGCGCTGGATCCCTGGACAGGTAAGTGTACTTTTATTAAGAGTCAGCAGCTATAGGATTTGTAGCTGCTGAATTTAATTTTTTTTCCAGAGTAAGGATCTGCTTTATGCTAGGTATACACTATCAACTGAAGCGCTCGGGAAGAGCTCGCTGTACTAACTATCCGATATTATTACAGCAATTTTCTCACTGAGCTATGGTGTTCTGACAGGGGGACTTCCCCCTCTCCAGAACACACTGGTCAGTGCTAGCAGCCATTGGCTGCCAGCACTGATCGTATGCATGCCTTTTGGCCTGTTTCTGTTGGCCGATATTTGGCCCGTGTGTATGGGGGCATTAACCACTTCAATACCAGGCACTTTTACCCCCTTCCTTCCCAGGTAAAATTTCAGCTTTCAGTGTTATCGCAGTTTGAATGACAATTGCAAGGTCATGCAACAATGTACCCATAAAAAATTAAAACATTTTTCACACAAATAGAGCTTTCTTTTGGTGGTATTCAATCACCACTGAGTTTTTTTATTTTTGCTAAATAAAACAAAAAAAAGGAAACTTTTGAAAAAAACACATTTTTCTTCGTTTCTGTTATAAAATTTTGCACATAAACAACATTTCTTTTTAAATTTAAGTCAAAATTTTTCTGCTACATTTCGTTGGTGATAATATCCCAAATTAGTGTATATTATTTAGTCTGTAGGAAAGTTATAGAGTCCGCAAACCATGGTATATATATCTGGCAATCGATCAATCGTTATGTACTGATGGCCCATCTCATTTCTTGAGGCCCGAAAACGCCAGGATTAAATACCCCCCAAATTACCCATTTTTGGAAAATAGACACTCCAAGGTATTTAGTAAGTGGCATGGCAAGTTTCTTGGAGGTTGTCATTTTTTGTTACAATTTTTTGGAAAATGTAGAAATTAAAAAGAAAAAAAAAATTTTTTTCTTTTAACATATTGTCACCAGTCCAGTACAGCGTTCTTAAATAACTGGTGTGGCGGTGATTAGGGACACTGGTGACAGTATGTAAAAAAAAAAAAAAATTATTTTCTATTTTTTAAATTTTTTATTACATTATTTTTTTTTTTTACTATTTTTTTTTTCAAAACACTGTGACCAAAGCGATACAATGTTACCATAGTAACATTGAACTACTCTGGGCAAGTGATCAGGTTTTTTTTTATGATTGCTAATACCAATATATTTCATTGATATTTGCAATCATTGTTACTGAATTATACTGATTCATTCAGTCTTTTGTTGTGATTAGCTGTGACTGGGCAAAGCTCATCACATGATACAGATGGGCTGTGATTGGCCCTGTCTGTACCATGTGACTGCTTTGACCAATCACAGCTAACAACACAATTGTATACAATGGATGGCATGAAAGGAAGCCATGCCTTGTAATCAATTGATCTGCTGTGATTGGTCACATGACACTGGCAATGGGCCGGTGTACTGATACGTCATTGACTGTGTCCTGTGGACACAGCCGGTGACAGATTGGGCCACTGTGTGGTCCCGTGGCCGCTTAAGCGGCTCCATCTATCAGGACGTCATATGATGCCCAGTCACAAGGAGGAGTGTTCCGCCCGGCCTACAGCAGATTGACGGCAAGGTGTTAAAAGTGGTTTTAGTCCAAAATAGACAGAACTTTTACAATTAAACTGGATGGCTGGTTTATTTTATGGGAAATACCAGTTTAACAAATTTTCTCTCGAAAAATAAAAAAAAATGAAATCTGAACAACCATTTTGTTAGATATTTTTTTTAAGTAAAATGACACTATTGCGGGATGTAAGATGAATTAAACACCAGGACCTATTTGTCACTGTTATCTGTAACCAGGTTAGCTCTGCCCGATGTCACCCCATAACCTCCTTAGTGCAGAAGCATGAGAAAGCAGTCACGCCTGTGGATTAATTACTGGCCTGCGAAAGTTCACAGCAAACAAAATAAATGCTGCTAGAAAGTACCGGTACGTACTAATTCAGCAGAGAAGTAGAAAAAAAACCGGTGTGTGTATAAAAATAGCTGCGTGTGTTACTAATAAAGAGTTAGAATGTCAGCATATTGAACAATATAATTATAACAAAATGGAATACACATTAGTTGCAAATTGTAATGTTGTTTCTTGAAAAGATTACTTTCTAGGGATTTCTGAGCTATAAACTGCCACTGCAAGAAGGTTAAAGATTAACACCACTTTTGTTGAGAAAAAGACCATGCATTCTGAGTGATCAATGTACATTGCAGGGATTTTTCCAAACATTGTTGCAGTTTCCTACCTGTTTCTTCTCTGAAGAATTAGCCGTTTGGTTTGACCATGTCCTTCAGATACTGATTATGAATGGGAGGATCTGGTTTGTTATATTCACCTGGTGCACTGTTTTGATGAGAAAAGTTGCATTTATTTATTAATAGCATTAATTTACAATATAGCTTGAGCGGCAATTGTTATATAGCACATGCTATATTATTTTATGTTCTACTTGCGATATTTTAGCTTAGTTACCTTTTAAGCTGACCACCCATGGCTCGAATTTCGAGCCGTGAGTGGCACTGCTGACACAATCTGGCTTGACAAACTTCAACTGAGAAATCAAAAATTCAGGTGAAAAAGTCACCTGAATAGCGCACTGCAGCCAGTCAGCTCCTGTCACTGTCCAGGTATTCTGACAGCCATGGGTGGCGGCTGTCTCGATAAAGTAGCCAGTAGTGAAAGATTTTTCCATGCACGCAGTTTAGCATAGTGGGGGATCTATAGATTTCTCTGGTTGTATAGCATATTCTTAAGGAGCACGTTTTAAATCAGCCTTTTTCTCCCAGGAACAAGTGTCTCCTTTGGAGGTCTTCCCACTTTTCCTTACACAGATGTTCCTTCACTTTCAGTCTCAATGACAGTGGTTATAAGGAGAAATAGAAAGGGTGAATCTCCAGCAGGAACTCCAATAGCAATAAAAATCTAACAACCTAGCTATCTATCTAAAAACTGAGGAAAAAATGGCTTTAGGTACCCTTTAAATAAAGAAATGTATGTTTGCCTGTTTATAGCTGAACTCCAATCAGCTGAAATAATTCATCATGCAGTGCCCTTCTCCATCACAGTGAGGATAATGCTACTTTCACACTGCTCAGTTGCAAAAACACAGTAAAAAACGCATATGCATTTTTTCTGTGTTTTTACTGTATTTTTGCTGTGAAATTGCATGTAAAAAAGACTTGTGACTTCAAAAACACACCAGAAATGCAACCCCGGGTGCGTTCTTTATGCGTTTTCCATTCCTTTCAATGGGGAGGTGTGTTTTTATTGCATTTTTTTAACCGCACCAAACATGCAGCAAGCAGGACTTTGAACAATGCAACTGACCAGTGTGAAGAGTTTCAAAGGTCATGCGTTTTTCTTCTGTTTTTTTTTCAAAACAGAAGAAAAATGATCAGTGAGAAAGCAGCCTTAGTGTGGATTCACACATGTGCGGTGCGAATTGAAGCTCAGTTTTCACAGCTAATTGACAATGTAGTTGTTCAGCATTTTAGGTCAGGTTTAGATCAGGATCTGGTCAGGATTTTATCCTGTTCAATACTGAAAGACATGTGCGATTCAGAAGCATTCTCATAGAAGTCAATAGGCCTGAATTTGTACCTGAGCTGGACCGCACTACTCAGAAAACTGACAGGACTCTTTCAATTCGCACTGAATGCGCATTCCGGTTGCACCAGACATATGTGAACAGGCACAATAGAAAGCAATGTTCTTTCACATGTCATTCGAATTGGATGTGGTTGAAAACGTGTATGTGTGAACCGGCTCTTAGTGATTCATTCTGTCTAATGGCCAAATATGCACCTTATTCCTCGATCCTGCATGCTCCCTCTCCACTATCCTGTTAAGCCAATCTTCCATGCCCATGAATCTGGCCATGCATGGTACATGAAGATGAGTGCAGAGAATGCCAGCTGCTGAAGGAGCACAGAATAAGGTGTTTCACGCTGTTAATGACCCCCTACACCAGTGGTCTCCAAACTGTGGCCATTTGCTCGCCTTTATCAGGCCCTTGGGGCACTTTTCCTCCCACTGATACAAGACACTATTCCTCCCATTGACACCAACAATGGGGCATAATTCCTCCCACTGACATCAACAATGAGGCACTATTCCTCCCACTGACATCAACAAAGAGGCTCTATTCCTCCCACTGACACCAGTGATGGGGTACTATTCCTCCCACAGACACCAGTGATGGGGTACTATTCCTCCCACTGACACCAGTGATGGGGTACTATTCCTCCCACTGACACCAGTGATGGGGTACTATTCCTCCCACAGACACCAACAATGGGGCATAATTCCTACAACTGACATCAAAAATGAGGCACTATTTCTCTATGGACACCAGTGATGGGGCACTATTCCTCCCACAGACAAACAACGATGGGGCAGTATTCCTCCCACAGACAAACAACAATGGGGCACTATTCCTCCCACAGACAAACAACAATGGGGCACTATTCCTCCCACAGACAAACAACAATGGGGCACTATTCCTCCCACTGACACCAGCGATGGGGCACAATTCCTCCCACTGACACCAGCGATGGGGCACAATTCCTCCCACTGACACCAGCGATGGGGCACTATTCCTCCCACTGACACCAGCGATGGGACACTATTCCTCCCACTGACACCAGCGATGGGGCACTATTCCTCCCACTGACACCGGCGATGGGGCACTATTCCTCCCACTGACACCAGTGATGGGGTACTATTCCTCCCACTGACCCCAGTGATGGGGTACTATTCCTCCCACAGACACCAACAATGGGGCATAATTCCTACAACTGACATCAAAAATGAGGCACTATTTCTCTATGGACACCAGTGATGGGGCACTATTCCTCCCACAGACAAACAACGATGGGGCAGTATTCCTCCCACAGACAAACAACAATGGGGCACTATTCCTCCCACAGACAAACAACAATGGGGCACTATTCCTCCCACTGACACCAGCGATGGGGCACAATTCCTCCCACTGACACCAGCGATGGGGCACAATTCCTCCCACTGACACCAGCGATGGGGCACTATTCCTCCCACTGACACCAGCGATGGGACACTATTCCTCCCACTGACACCAGCGATGGGGCACTATTCCTCCCACTGACACCAGCGATGGGGCACTATTCCTCCCACTGACACCAGGGATGGGGCACTATTCCTCCCTCTGACACCAGCGATGGGGCACTATTCTTCCCACTGACACCGGCGATGGGGTACTATTCCTCCCACTGACACCAGCGATGGGGCACTATTCCTCCCACTGACACCGGCGATGGGGCACTATTCCTCCCACTGACACCAGCGCTGGGGCACTATTCCTCCCACTGACACCAGCGATGGGGCACTATTCCTCCCACTGACACCAGCGATGGGGCACTATTCTTCCCACTGACACCAGCGATGGGGCACTATTCTTCCCACTGACACCAGTGATGGGGCACTATTTCTTCATCTATTGCCAAACATAGGACACTGTTCCTCTCACTGACACCATTGATGAGGTGCTTTTCCTGCCCCTATACCAAAGAAGCATTGTTTACTCCCACTGGGCACAGTCCAGCCCCCCCTAACAACTGAAGGACAATAAACTGGCCCTTTGTTTAGAAAGTTCGGAGACCCCTGCCCTAGACAAAATGAGCAGTTAACCCTGGCACTGTGTGTGTTCATGTGATATCGTCCCCACAGAAAGTGCATTGTTTTCAACTAGACAGCCAAGTGATAGACTTTCTTTCTGAAAAGGATCACTAAAGCACAACCGTTTAGAAGCAGAAAGTAGAACCTGAATATGTAATGAACTAATATGGCTCCCCCATGTACCTAAAAATTACTAACTAGACACACAAAAAAATTTTGGGAAACTCTGGAGAACCCTAAGTTGTCCTTCTACAAGTGTTTAAAAAGAAAGTGCAGCGCTAAAACAAATGCAGATTAATACTTCCAATCCATAAACCAGCTGAACATATGGTTGTGAATAAATAAAATCTCAATATGTTAAAATAAATGTATAAAAATGTTGACAGTCTGTAATAGGTGATGGTTACAGGAGATGTTAGTGACTTCACGTTCCAGGTGGCGAGGTGATAAAATAGTTAAAATAAAGGCTTCCACGGTGGTACTCGGGGCTATCCCAAGAGAGACAACCACTGACCAGACCAATATCAAGAGGGGGAGAGTCTGTTACAAGCGGTTCAGCTCATCCATCCCATCCCATGAGGGGGACCTCTGGTTATTGATTATATGCGCATATAAAGATACGCATCTGGTGAGTGCGTATTTTAACTATTTTATCACCTCGCCACCTGGAAGGTGAAGTCACTAACATCTCCTGTAACCATCAGCTATCACAGACTGTCACCATTTTTATACATTTATTTTAACAGAGATTTTATTTATTCACGACCATATGTTCAGCTGGTTTATGGATTGGAAATATTAATCTGCATTTGTTTAAGCGCTGCACTTTCTTTTTAAGTATTCTATGAGCTTTTATTCTGGTTACCTTTTCGGGCTTTTAGCTGCTATACTATCACTAAGCACTCACTGATTATATTGTTTTATTCTTCTACAAGTGCTCACTACCATAGAAACCTGCCAAGGTCCTCGAGTCAGTGACACCTAAAGACAGACGTGGGTGCAATTCGCTTTAAAACCTATTAGGACTAAAGACACCCCTCCTGGCTATTTCAAGATTGAATGTAATTCTGTTATTCTATTGTTTATATTAGAGGTTAACAAAATGGTTGCTGTGGCAGTCTGTGTTTTTATTGAGAAAAATCTAGTGAATGAACAGCGACCGATATTTGATGAATCCCTCAGTCAAGTCTGATCATTTCAAAACACAAATATACACAAATCTCAGATGAAACCAGCAGTAGGAGCAGAGATCCCTTCCAGCTACTGGAGTCTGATTTCTTCCGGTCTACCAAAAGTGTACATGAGAACATACAAATATTTCCTTAGTTAAAGGTGAATTTGAGCAGGTCTGGCCTGGGGCACCTTCACAAGGGTTGAACACTCCCCTGGTATTTATAGAGCCCTGAGGTGCTGAAATTCAGGACAAGAATATGTTCTAGGGAGAAAATAGAATGACTTTAAATAATTGCTTGTAGCCAAATAACCCCCTTAAAGAGAAACTTAGTGTACTTTAAAAGATAAGTTCACCTTTTGCATCATGTTAAAAAGTGACATTTAAAAAGTGACAGTTTGTGTGTGTGTGTGTGTGTGTGTGTGTGGGGGGGGGGTGATCAGGCAGTGGCTGCAGCATTGCGAACATGTTACATGTGCCACCCTAAAATGGTTCTGCTGTCATTGGCTCCCTTACACGTCAATCACCGGGTCCCGGCCAGCGATTCATGCGGAAAAACTGACAGGAGAGAGATCTGTGAATGTAAACAACACAGATCTCTCTCCTGTCAGCAGGGATGTGCTGGTCTTTATCTCCCTGTACAGCGGGCAATAAAAACTAGCACATCCCCTAGTAAAACAGCACAGAGTAAAAACACTACCTGGCACACAGTTAACATTTTGATCTCCTCAGATGTTAACCCATTCCTGCCCAGAGTCATTAGTACAGTGTCATTGCTTTTTATTAGCACCGTTCACTGTATTAGTGTCACTGGGGATGTCAGTGACAGATCCCTCCCAGTGTCAGAATGCCCGCCACAGTCCCACTATAAGTCGCTGATTACTGCCAATACTAGTATTCAATTTAACCTCTAGCCTACAGGGCACTTATACCCCCTTCCTGTCCAGGCCAATTTCCAGCTTTCAGCGATGTCACACTTTGAATGACAATTGCGCGGTCATACATTGTACCCATATGAATTTTTTGTCATTTTTTTTAGACAGAGCTTTCTTTTGGTGGTATTTAATCACCTCTGGGATTTTTATTTTTTCTTAAACCAAAAACCACTGAAAATTTTGAAAAAAAAAAGTTTTTTCTTAGTTTTTGTTATACAATTTTGTAAATAAGTGATTTTTCTCCTTCACTGATGTGATCTAATGAGGCTGCAGTGATGGGCACTGGTAGGTGGAACTGATGGGCATTGACAGGCATCACTGATGGGCACTGAAAGGCAGTACTGATACATGACACTGATATATGGCACTGATAGGCAGCACTGACTGGCAGCACTGATTGGCATTGATAGGTGGCACTGACTGGAACTGATGGGTGACATTGAAAGGCAGCTCAGATGGGCACTGATATGTGGCATTGATGTGCACTGGTATGCACTATGTGGCATTGATGTGGCACTGACAGGTGGCACTTCTGGGGCCACACTGATCATCAGTGCCCCGATGATCAGTGTACATGTCCCCTCCGCGGAAAGCCGATTACCGGCTCTCCTCTCGAGCTGTCAGCGTGACAGCTCGAGAGGAGAGAAATGCCAATAACCGGCATTTCCGTGTTTACATGTGATCAGCTGTGATTGGACACAGCTGATCACGACTGAGCCAACATCTTCGGTTCTTTCCGTGATCCGCTGTGTCCCTCGATCGCCACGCATGCGCAGTGAGAATGGTAGGATGTCATATAACGTCCTATCAGAACGAGAGAACCACCTTGCGCCCGTCATTGTACTATAGGGCGGGCAGAAGGTGGTTAAAAAAAATTCCAGTATCTATACCACTATTTGTAGACGCTATAACTTTCATGTCAACTAATTAATTTACACATATTGGGATTTTTTTTTAGCAAAGACATGTAGCAGAATATATTTAGGCCTAAATTTATGACGAAAGACAATTTTTGAAATTTTTTTACCAGACATGTTTAATAGCAAAAAGTCGAAAATATTGTTTTTTTTCTCAAGATTGGCAGTCATTTTTTTTTTTAGTGCAAAAAAAAAAACACAGAGATCAAATACAACCGAAAGAAAGCTCTATTTGTGGGGGGAAAAAAAGAACACAAATTTCATCTGGGTGCAACGTTGCATGACCGCACAATTGTCAGTTAAAATACCACAGCACCATATCACAAAAAATTGCCTGGTCAGGAAGGGAGGTAAATCCTCTGGAGGGCGAGTGGTTAAGGAATTCACAAAGCTCAGGGGTCCAGATTAAGGCTCCTGTCACACTGATTCATGGCAAATGGCATATGCCTTCTTGCCGCACTTGCGGTCCGTTTTTAACATGGCATGTGACTCAAACTGCACCAAAAACGCAACACAGGTGCATTTGTTATGTGTTTTTTTGCCACAATTTCTATTGATTTCATTGGGGAGGTATGTTTTTTTACAGTCCCAAAAACTCACCAGACCCGCAACATATCAGTGTGAAGAGTTCCATAGGAATACATGGTTATGCATTTTTCTTCTGCTTTTTTTTTTTTACACAGAAACAGAAGAAACACAGATCAGTGTTTACTTGCAGTCACAGATTGCAGCAATGTCCCCAAGAACTGCCGGGTAGCGTGAAGTTTTCTGTGCACAGGCTCCAACTCACACTGCAAGCGCCAAAGTATAAAAGCAGGCGCTCTGCTGGCGCGGTTTATGAACTAGCCGCTAATGCTGCCTTGTAAACCTTGCAGAGCGCGGCTGGAGCGGACGCGGCATGCATGGCGGCAGGAATGGCTACACATGGCGTGCTGTTTGCGTCATTTTTGGAAAGCTGCCAGGGCCAATGAGAAATAAAATCTGCTGTGGAGACTCGTTTCCTTGGAGGCAGTCCCTGGGAAACAGGGACAAATGGCAACCTTAAACTAAGTGGGGGGGCAATGCTGCCAAGTGGGGGGTGGGGAATTGTTGCTGAGAGGGGGGCCTTGGGGCTAAATGGGGGAGGTGAATACTGCTGCTCTCTTTATCGTTCCCTCTGTAGGTGCGCTGTGCTCTGGTCACTGCAATATACCTCAGCGACGCCGTAAAGCACTGCGGGAAAACAGAGCTATCACTGCGTATGGGCTGAAGGAGGCTCAGCCAATAGGAAGCCAGGAAAGTGTGTCCGCCCCACGCATTGTGCGGAAAGAGGCACGGCGCAGTGCAGAATGGTGCCAGCGCAGGGAGTGGGAGGAGTCTAACATGGAGGCATTGAAAGTCGATCACAGCACAGTCGCTCCTTGCCGATTACACAGGCCTAGGTCAGGCACTCAGACGAGCACGCGCGACGTTCTCGGTTGCTAAGGACGTCCCTAGCAACCAATGACTGAGCCGCGCACTCTGTGACGTCACAGTGTGAGTTTGCGTAGAGCGCTGCGGTTCTATACAGCTATCATTTTATTCTGGGATTTGATAGAGCAGGATGTTCTTTTGAACGCTCCGTGCAATATTACTTGTGTTTGTTTCCTACTGATATTGACATTGCAGAAATGGCAATTAGAAGACAGGAGAACAGACAATACATCCAGCGTATGAGGGATGCTATAGCCAAGCGTGACAGGAGAAGACAGGCAGAGAAAAACAGAAGGGAGCAATGGAGGAAAGAGGAGAATGCGGCCTACATCAATAATCTGAGGAGGCTGGCAGCAGAGCGGGAGAGGGACAAGCTGATGGAAGAGCAAAGGAGGAAAGATGAGAACGCTGCATATATCAGAAATCTAAAAGAGACGGCAGCGGAGAAGCAGAGGAAGAGAGAAGAAGAGAGAAAATGGTGGGAGCGGAGGAGGAAAGAGGAGAATGCGGCCTACATCAATAATCTGAGAAGGCTCACAGCAGAGCGGGAGAGGGAAAGGTTGATGGAGGAGCAATGGAGGAAAGAGGAGAACGCTGCATATATCAGAAATCTAAAAGAGATGGCAGCGAAGAAGGAGAAGAAGAGAGGAGATGGGAGAAAATGGTGCAAGCAGAGGAGGAGAGAGGAGAACGCTGCATATATCAGAAATTTAAAGGAGATGGCAGCAGAGGAGGAGAGGAAAAGAGAAGAGGAGAGACAGAGGATGGAGCATTGGAAAGCACAGAATTCTACAAATATCATACACAGGGCAGCAGGGAAGACAAGGGAAAGTAAAGTGGAGTGCCAGAGATGTGAGCAAAGGAGGCGAAAGAATGGGACGGAAGAGGAGAGAGGAGAAATTACAAGAGAATTAAATATCAGCAAAGCAAATTGGGAGAGAAGAGAGGAGAAAGGGAAGGAGGAGAAGCAGAGGGAAGGAGAGGAGAAGACAGGATGTCTAGGCAAACTATGGGGGAGAATAGCAGATTGCATGAGGAGAAGAGAGGAAACAGTGAAGGGAAGGGAGGAGAAGCAGAAGGAAGGAGAGGAGAAGAGAGGATGTCTAGGCAAATTACGGGCGATAACAGCAGATTGGAAGAGAAGAAGAGAGGAGAAAAGAAGACAGAAGAATCAGAGGAAGAGAGAGGAGGAGATAGATGCATTGATAAGTACAGTAAAGACACTGAAAGAAGAGAGAGAGAGGGAAAATGAGGACAGTAAGATAGCAGATGAGAGAAAACTACAGGAGAGGATTGCATTTCAGAACAAAATAGCTGCAATGAGAGCTGAGTGGGAGAGAAATATAAGAAGAAAATAGAAGAAGAGAAGAGGAGAGAATGAGAGACGAGGAGAAAAATAGACAGGAGAGGAGAGCAATGATAACCAAATTAGAGTCAGTCTTGGAGAGCAGAGGAGAGGAGGAGAGGAGTAGATTGAGGGTAACAGTGGAAGAGGCAAGTGAGAAGTGGAAAAGACTTAAAGTGGATGCGGGCGTGATCAATGCAGAATTGGAGATGGCAGCAGAGGAGAGGAAAAGAGAAGAGAGACAGAGGAAGGAGATTTGGAGCGCAGAGAATGCTGCACATATCAGAAATAGAAAGGATATGGCAGCAGAAGAGGAGAGACAGAAGAAGGAGCTTTGGAGAGCAGAGAACGCTGCATATATCAGAAATACAAAGGAGATGGCAGCGGAGGAGAGTAAAAGAGAAGAGGAGAGACAGAGGATGGAGCTTTGGAAAGCAGAGAATGCTGCAAATATCGCACACATGGCAGCAGAGAAGGCAAGGGAAAGAAAAGTGGAGTGCCAGAAAGGGGAGCAAAGGATGCAAGAGAATGGGAAGGAAGAGGAGACAGGAGAAATTACAAGAGAATTAAACATCATCAAAGCAAATTGGGAGAGAAGAGAGGAGAAACAGACGGAAGGAGGGGGAGAGAGGATGTCTAGGCAAACTATGGAGGATAATAGCAGATTGCATGAGGAGAAGAGAGGAAAAAGGGAAGGGAAGAGAGGAAAAAGGGAAGGGAAGAGAGGAAAAAGGGAAGGGAAGGGAGGAGAAGCAGAAGGAAGGAGAGGGGAAGAGAGGATGTCTAGCCAAACTATGGAGGATAATATTATATATTTACGTTTTTTACGATTTAACTTAATTTATTTAAAAATAGCAGCTCTGATTGAATCATCTATTCGGATTGCTACATTCATGATGCACGATGTTACAGGCTCGGGGAGTGGGGTTTAGGGGGGACTAAGAGGCCATGCTGTTTTTAAATTCGGACAGTGGGTACGGGGAGGGGGATCGGGGGGAACGAGGCCATGCTGTTTTTAAATTCGGACAGTGGGTACGGGGAGGGGGATCGGGGGGAACGAGGCCATGCTGTTTTTAAATTCGAACAGTGGGTACGGGGAGGGGGACTGGAGGCGACTACTAGGCCATGCTGTTTTTAAATTCAGGCTATGGGGGGGGGGATAGAACAGACAGGAGCTGGAAATACAGGTAGAACATGTTCTAAAGGTGGACTTCTTTAAAACTCCACAGCTGAACATACTCCAACAGACACCTCCTATACTAGGGATAAGGACCAGGGTCCTTTCTCTTCAAAGGAGGACCATGTATACACCGTGTGAACTTCTCTGCATGCTTCACGTTTGTGTGCTAACTTTTTTTTTTTGCACCTAGTGTTAGTTTTGAGTGTGCACAGTGCACCACAGAGCTGAATATTAAAGTGTAGTTTCTTGGGCTTGCTATAAAAGTCTTGGAGGAGCAGGTTCTCTCCCTCCCATGGGGATTCCCTTTGGGGGAGCCCCACCTTGTACTTGAGTAGACCTTGCCTCGGCAGGTCTCCCAAAGATACAAGCCTACCTGGTTTCTGTTGGGTGGACTAAGAGTATCCCAGGTCCAGTCAGGAGTCTTGTGTGCTTGGGGTTCAGGGCCACGGTTCTTTCTCTTTGGAGGAGGACCATGTAAAGTTGCATTGTGGTAATATGCGGTTGCAGCACAGTGATACGAGATTTAGGGGGATAAAACAGGCATTGAGAAGGCAACATACACCTTTCAGACACCTCGCTTTTCAGGGAAGCAGCAGTTGTTGCTTATTCACACATGAGGTTTGTGGGCTGTTATACCCCACAGTTGAGCTGCTCTTATACTAACCCTTAACAGCTACCCCCCTTGCAGAAACAGTAGTCGGGGATGTTCACATGCTGCAGCTGTGATGCTTTGCTTTATGGCCACAGCAGGAAGTATACCGCCTGTCACTTCCGGCGGAATAATGCCCAACTGCGACCCATTTAAGTGAACAGGGCCACTCACCGTGTGCATTCATTTGCATTGCATGTGGTGATAGGGCACTTGCAGAGCAACCCCACTCAGGAGAGCTCCGCCCAGTACTTGCATTGACCGTGCTTCGGCAGCTTTCCTGAAGAAAATGGGTCCACCTTGTTTGATCTGGGTGGACCACGAGTACCCCAGTCCATGTTGGGAATCTTGTACCCTGAGGGATGAGGGCAGGTCCTTTCTCTTTGGAGGAGGACCATATATATGCCCTGTACGCTTTTTAGTGTTCTTCACTTTTGTGTGGTCACTTTGTTTTCCATCTGGTGCTAGTTTTGAGTGTGGGCACTGCACCACAGTCTGGAAAAAAAATAATGCCAGCAGGTACGAATACTGTATAAATAATATATGCCGTATAGAATAAACGCATATTTAGCAGTCCAGTCATTCAACACTGTCCTCATCCAGGCCGGTTCTTTGTTGGTCTTCGGGTCCCCAGCGCCGCCATCTTGAGTGTGGGAAGCCGGTTGTGACTTCCTGCAGCTTCACAGCTGGTTCCGCACTGTGCATGGCCAAATCGCACTGCGCTGTCTGAATGGATCCGCAGCCTCCAAGGACCTGTGAAATATCCCAGGAAGTTGCATGCAGGGAGGGGGGGGGGGGGGAGTCAAACTTCCACTCGGTTTGACTGAGCGAGCCAAGCAGAAGTGGGAGTGACATACCTGCTAAAACTAGTTATGCACTCCTTAAAAAAAGGAGGAGGTAGAAGATGCTTGGTAGAGGAGGGAGGAGGAGGGATATCCAAACTTCCCATTTTAAGTGTAATTTTTTGCTTTAAAAAGAAAAAATGTGCTGGATGGGAGCAGAGGATTACAGGAATTTACCGGGGATAACCAATCACTTGCCAACCAGGCCAGTTCTGACATTTTGAAAAAATCATAATGTATTTGCTTGAAAATAACTATACAGTGAGGAACAGAAGTATTTGAACACCCTGCGATTTTGCAAGTTCTCCCACTTAGAAATCATGGAGGGGTCTGAAATTCACATTGTAGGTGCATTCCCACTCTGAGAGACAGAATTTAGAAAAAATTTCAGGAAATCACATTGTATGATTTTTAAAGAATTTATTTTGTCTTGCACTGCTGAACATAAGTATTTGAACAAATAAGAAACAGCAAGAATTCTGGCTCTCAAAGACCTGTTACTGTGCCTTTAAAAAGTCCACCTCTACTCCACTCATTAATTGAACTTAGTAGCACCTGTCTGAGCTCTTTAAATACACCTGTCCACCCCACAGTCAGTCAGACGCCAACTACTACCATGGGCAAGACCAAAGAGCTGTCAAAAGACACCAGAGACAAAATTGTGGACCTCCACAAGGCTGGAAAGGGCTACGGGGCAATTGCCAAGCAGCTTGGTAAAAATAGATCAACTGTTGGAGCAATTGTTAGAAAATGGAAGAGGCTAAAGATGACTGTCAGTCTCCCTCGGACTGGGGCTCCATGCAAGATCTCACCTCGTGGGGTATCACTGTTGATAAGAAAGGTGAGGAATCAGCCCAGAACTACAAGGGAGGAGGTGGTCATTGACATGAAGAGAGCTGGGACCACAGTTTCAAACGTCACTGTTGGTAGAACACTACGCCATCATGGTTTCAAATCATGCATTGCACGGAAGGTTCCCCTGCTCAAGTCATTACATGTCCAGGCCCGTCTGAAGTTTGCCAATGACCATCTGGATGATCCAGAGGAGGCATGGGAGAAAGTCATGTGGTCAGATGAGACCAAAGTAGAACTTTTTGGTCTAAACTTCACTCGTCGTGTTTGGAGGAAAAAGAAGGATGAGTTGCATCCCAAGAATACCATCCCTACTGTGAAGCATGGGGGTGGTAACATCATGCTTTGGGGGTGCTTTTCTGCAAAGGGGACAGGACGACTGCACTGTAATAAGGAGAGGATGAATGGGGTCATTTATTGTGAGATTTTGAGCAACAACCTCCTTCCCTCAGTCAGAGCATTGAAGATGGGTCGTGGCTGGGTCTTCCACCATGACAATGACCCGAAACACACACCCAGGATAACCAAGGAGTGGCTCCGTAAGAAGCATATCAAGCTTCTGGAGTGGCCTAGCCAGTCTACAGACCTAAATCCAATAGAACATCTTTGGAGGGAGCTGAAACTCCGTGTTGCTCAGCGACAGTCCCGAAACCTGACAGATCTAGAGGAGATCTGTGTGGAGGAGTGGGCCAAAATCCCTGTTGCAGTGTGTGCAAACCTGGTCAAGAACTACAGGAAATGTTTGACCTCTGTAATTGCAAACAAAGGCTTCTGTACCAAATATTAACACTGATTTTCTTAGGTGTTCAAATACTTATGATCAGCAGTGCAAGACAAATAAATTCTTTAAAAAATCATACAATGTGATTTCCTGAATTTTGTTTTTAATTTCTGTCTCTCAGAGTGGGAATGCACCTACAATGTGAATTTCAGACCCCTCCATGATTTTTAAGTGGGAAAACATGCAAAATTGCAGGGTGTTCAAATACTTCTGTTCCTCACTGTATATATATATATATATATATATATATATATATATATATACATACATACATACATACAGGTGAAACTCGAAAAGTTAGAATATCGTGCAAAAGTTAATTTATTTCAATAATAAAACTTAAAAGGTGAAACTAATATGAGATAGACTCATTACATGCAAAGCAAGATAGTTCAAGCCGTGATTTGTCATAATTGTGATGATTATGGCTTACAGCTCATGAAAACCCCAAATCCACAATCTCAGAAAATTAGAATATTGTGAAAAGGTGCAATATTCTAGGCTCAAAGTGTCCCACTGTAATCAGCTAATTAAGCCATAACACATGCAAAGGGTTCCTGAGCCTTTAAATGGTCTCTCAGTCTGGTTCAGTAGGAATCACAATCATGGGAAAGACTGCTGACCTGACAGTTGTACAGAAAACCATCATTGATACCCTCCATAAGGAGGGAAAGCCTCAAAAGGTAATTGCAAAAGAAGTTGGATGTTCCCAAAGTGCTGTATCAAAGCACATTAAAAGAAAGTTATGTGGAAGGAAAAAGTGTGGAAGAAAAAGGTGCACAAGCAGCAGGGATGACCGCAGCCTGGAGAGGATTGTCCGAAAAAGGTCATTCAAAAGTGTTGGGGACTTTCACAAGGAGTGGACTGAGGCTGGAGTCAGTGCATCAAGAGCCACCACACACAGACGGATCCTGGACATGGGCTTCAAATTCCTCTTGTCAAGCCGTTCCTGAACAACAAACAACGTCAGAAGCGTCTTACCTGGGCTAAAGAAAAACAGACCTGGTCTGTTGCTCAGTGGTCCAAAGTCCTCTTTTCTGATGAAAGCAACTTTTGCATCTCATTTGGAAACCAAGGACCCAGAGTATGGAGGAAGAATGGAGAGACACACACTGCAAGATGCTTGAAGTCCAGTGAAGTTTCTACAGTCTGTGTTGATTTGGGGAGCCATATCATCTGCTGGTGTTGGTCCACTGTGCTTCATTAAGTCCAGGGTCAACAAAGCCGTCTACCAGGAGATTTTGAAGCACTTCATGCTTCCTTCCGCAGACGAGCTTTATGGGGATGCTGACTGCATTTTCAAGCAGGACTTGGCACCTGCCCACACTGCCAAAAGCACCAAAACCTGGTTCAATGACCGTGGGATTACTGTGCTTGATTGTCAGCAAACTCACCTGACCTGAACCCCATAGAGAATCTATGGAGCATTGCCTAGAGAAAGATGAGAGACATGAGACCGAACAATGCAGAAGAGCTGAAGGCCGCTATTGAAGGATCCTGGTCTTCCATAACACCTCAGCAGTGCCACAGGCTGATAGCTTCTATGCCACGCCGCATTGAGGCAGTAATTGCTGCAAAAGGGGCCTAAACCAAGTACTGAGTACATATGCATGCTTATGCTTTTCAGAGGTCCGATATTGTTCTATGTACAATCCTTGTTTTATTGAGTGCTTGTAATATTCTAATTTTCTGAGATTGTGGATTTGGAGTTTTCATGAGCTGTAAACCATAATCATCACACTTATGACAAATCACGGTTTGAACTGTCTTGCTTTGCATGTAATGAGTCTATCTCATATATTAGTTTCACCTTTTAAGTTACATTACTGAAATAAATGAACTTGTGCACGATATTCTAATTTTTTTGAGTTTCACCTATACATATATATATAGGCCCTTGGAAATAAAATGGTGGGTGCTGCAACTTTTTGTTGCGCAGTATTTTTCAAACGCAAATTTTTGAGGAAAAAATATAATGAATTTTAGTGAAGACAAATTAACACCTTGACACCAACGTAACACAAAAATGCAGCCTCACAGAACTGGACTTTTTTCCATGGGGCCACATATTTGCATACCACTGTCACGTACCTGATTGGAGACTGAAATGACGAGGTCAGCCTCACTTGTGTCACTAGCCCTGACCCCACTTTAAGTGGAACAGAGGGCGTCTAGGGACCAGGGGGACAAGAGCGCCAGCAGATGTTGTTTGCAGCTGGAGACTTTGAAAGACTAATGAACCTCTGATTCAGGAACAGTAGTGACATGCAGAGTTGGTATGGTAGGTCGCCAGGTGTGCACCAGAGTAAGACAGGAAGCTGGGATGGGAGACAGGAGCAATGTCATAGGAATAGGGTCATCAACGGGCGGACAGAGAGGTACCAAATCATAAGCAAGCCGAAGTTAGGAACGAGTATCAAGCAAGAGTGTAATCAGAGTCAGGTCAGGAACAAGCCGGGTCAGCAACAAGGAAATCACACAGGATTGAGCAGGAAAGGGGGAACAGCTGAAGACCAGTCAGCACTCAGCACAGGCAGAGGCACCTTTTAAATAGTCCGCCTGGCGCCAATCTTCGCCGTGCGTACGCGATCACGCATTTCTGAGCACATGTCTATTTGCTAGCCGTCTCACAGGAATTCCCTTACAACCTGTCTTTGTGCTGTGAGCGCACTCCCAGCACAAACACCAGGGGGGCCCCTGAGAGCCCTGGGTCCCATTCTAATGATTGGGACCTGGGACTCCCGATTCCGGGTCACATGATCGCTGTGATAGCCTCTGATTGGCTATCACAGTGATCAGTCACTGTACAGCCTACCCCCTTGTTTTTTTTTTTCTCTCTGAATGGAGGAGAGAGGTACTTTGTATCTCTCTCCTTGCATAGAGGGAAAAAAGATGAATATTAAAAAATATAGAAAAAATACCTAGATCAAGGTTTCAGTGCCAGGGTTAGTGTTCGGGTTAGGGTCTAAGGTCAGGAATTTTTATTTATTTTTTTTAATTGTCAGTGTGTTTTAGGAAAAAAATAAATAAAATGTGCACTATTGTTTCTGGGCTATAGTACAGGTACAAAGAACAAATAATACACATATATGGTATCACTGCGATCGTCAAGAGCTGGAAAATTTATTTTGGGTTGTTCTTTGGTGGTAGCTTATGGTAGTAGCAAGAAACACACAGCTAAATTTAAAAAAAATATATTTATTTTTACTATTGGGACAGCTTTTCTTTGATAATAAAAAAAAAATCAGGAGATATCCATTACCATTTACCACCAAATGAAATCCCAATTTGTCCTGAAAAAAAACAAGGTGTAATTCACCTGGATGTACAAAGTAGTTGTGTTGATATGTACGTTTTACACACGGATCAAAATTCCACTGAACTGGTAGAAATTCTATCCCTCTATGGACAGCCTTTAGTTGTTGGGACAACACAAATCATAAGATCCACAAAAGAATAATTGATACAACAAAAAGTACAAATGACAAAGATGTTAAAAAATCAAAAAGTCAGCCTTCAGTTTGAGTCCCATGATACTGTTGTTGCGTCTTGATTAAAGCTAAATTTAGGGTTTCATTGCAGGAAACAGTACTTTCAAAGATAGTATTTCCTTTTCTTAGTAGATGGGGAATTAAATCCCCACTAGGGCACATCACTGGGGGCATTCCACTGGGTTAATTAGAGGGGGGTGGCACACCACTGGGGACATCAGGGGGGCACACCACTGGCATTCTCAGTAGGGCACACCACTGGGGGTATCAGGGGGGAACACCACTGGGGGCTCTGGATGGTACAAACATGGTTACTTATGCAGAGCAATGCAACTTACTGCGACAGATTTAACTGCTCTAGTAGTGATGCCAGCCAGCCCTCCTCTCTTGATGTAATCCATAAGCGCCTTGGATGGAGTGAACTGGAAGGGATCAGCACAATACACTTCAGGGATGAGCTTGGGTGCCCTCAGACAAGAGCCCGAAACTGCACGAGCTATCCTGCTATCAAGAGTGAAAGGCATGCTGTGGGGTGAGGAATGCCTTTGCTGGCTTTTTGGTTCTCAAGACTACTGCTTTTATGCGCAGTTCTACCAGTTGTGGGTCGGCAAGGAAGGGACAAGATTGCGATCTACCGGTCAGAAAAATAAAAATAAATGGTGCAGCGCTAACTACAAAAGTGAATAAAAATGAATAAATGTGTATCCATATATTAATAAAGTGCTAATAAATCAAAAAAACAAAAATATGCATATAGCAATAAAGTGCTACTCAGAACCGTGATAACACACATTATTAGTGTATGGATCACCTTAGTGACCTAAAAATAGTGATGAACACACAAAATATATAATGAAATAAGCTGGTGTTAAGTGTCCTTAGTAATAATCAAAAAACCTTTTGAAGCAAGTTCTAATAAGTCCATAAAGTAGCAAGTGCTGATAAAACGTGATAAGAAACCATGCAATGTGTTAAACATGAACACTTCGTGCAAGTGCCGGCATTAAATCCACTCCAGCTGCAGTGCCTCCTCACCTCCTTCCTGTGACCCAAAGGGAAGGGACAAGATTGCGATCTACCGGTCACCTGCCCACGGTTGACCGGTAGATCGCGATCGATGGGTTGCCGACCTCCACAGTATAGGATGTGATTCCAATGAATCACCTTAGCAATTAGTGATTAGGTGGAGTTATGTCCAAATTTGGATTGGGAGTGAAGCAATCCACCATTAGCATCCAATGTGTTCATGTATCCAGTTTCAGTTAGGATGTAGGAGCAAAGCATATGTACTGTATATGTGCTGAATAAATCCAGCTATGAACATGGTTCTTACTACCTCTTGGTAAAGATGTACGGCAGCTTAGTGTGTGTCACAAGGCTGGAAAGGGCCACAAGCTGGCTAACTCATGCATATTCTTGATGTGTTTCACCACATAAGCAGCTTTTTCCAGTTTTGCATTTTGTAGAGTAGGGACTGGCCAGATAGGGATTACTTTGACGCAGTTGGCCAGTTTAAACATATATTGCAATATATGTGAACAAAAAATCCGTTTGCTAGAAATTTGTAAGGGTGTAGCAGTGTGCAGAGGGTGGATTCAGATTTTTTTTATATTCATGCCCCTTCAGGACCTGATGGGTTATATATACTGTATGTGTAAAGCTATTTGGAATTGAGCACCGGTATATTGTGTTTATATTGCTGTGCAGAGCAGTGACCGGACCTGAATCTGTAGATGTCCTACAACTTGTGTCTGTTTGTCCCATATTGGCACTATGTGCACTGAAATCTGCTATAAGCAAGTCAGTAATTTGCATTTTACAGAGTAGAGTAGGAACTGGAAGGAGAGATTACATTGACGCAGTTGGTCAGCTTGAACATGTTTTGCAATGTATGTGAACCGAAAATCCCTGTTTTTATGCAATGTTTCTTAGAAATGTGTAAGGGTGTCCAGCAGGGTGCAGGGAATTGATTCAAAGTTTAAGGCTGGAAAGAGGTCCGTGTGCTGCTTAAATACATATCCTTGACACGTTTCACCGCATAAAGTGGTTTTCTCGTTAGGACATTTGTACCATTCTAACAGTAGACTGCTACACAATAAAGGTGAACTCCAGGTTAGGTTTGTATTGCTTGGTTACATTGATCCAGCTTAGTCCAATGTAAGTATAAATATTCCATACCTGTGGGACTGCTGTGGAAACAGGGAATCGCTGTAGAAATCACCATTGCTACAGTGATCACCGCAGTCTTCCGGGTCCTGTGCATTCTGCATAATGAACACTGGAGCACTCACTTGGCATGGCCACTATTCACTCTTTATATTTTTTATCAATGAATACAAGGTGTTCTCTGATTGGATGAAGTGGAGAGGCAGGGTAGTGGCATCGCAATCTCCAATCATAGTATGCCTTGTATTTATAAAAGAAAATACAAGTTCTGTGAATGGCGAATTACCCCAGTGTTCACTATGCAGCAGGGCAGCCACTGGGCACAGGATTTGGAGGACTGTGGCAATCGCTGTATTAATGTTGACATTATTGGTGTATGTTTATCAAAGAAAAATATACTAATACTCTATATATTCTTGAGAAAAGTACTGAGGCAGGGTGCTATGATGTTATCAGGATGCTATGTACATCTCCCTGCTGGCGTCTCTCGCCAGCCATGATCTGCCTGCATTACATAGAGAAGCACAGAGACCTAGGTATGTAACCACTTAGGGACTCACAATGTACTGCGGACGGGCTGCCTGTGCGGGAAAAGCGACATACTGGTACGTCGCTGCCTGCTTCCAGGACACAGGGCATGTGGACACAGTGGGAGTCTTTAAACAAGTCCTGGCCAATGACGATTCATGGCTGTAACCAGGTGATTGGCTGCGTTCAATCTACAGAGGGCTCTGTACAGAGATCTCAAAGCAGGGATAAGAAACAAAGAGGTCTGTTAGTAAAAGCAGAGTACATTGTTAGGCACACATTTAACTCCTTGATTGCCCTAGATGGTAACTCCTTACCAGGCAGTGTCATTAGTACAGTGACATTGTATAGTATTATCACTGATCACTGTATTAGTGTCACTGGTGATCTGGTGTCACTGGTGATGCTGGACAGTACTCAATTGTTTCTGCCACCAATGGTGTGAAATTTGAATGAAAATTCTTAGAAAATATTTTTAAAAGAAAATTCTTTAGGAATTTTACCCACGTATGGCCGGCTTTACCTTCTGCAGGATCTCTTCATCTCCTCTCCCCTCCTTGTCCTGAGTCCGGGGGATTGCCCCCTCCAGCACGGCTCTTCCTGCCCCTCCCCCTCTACTGTAACCCCCCACTTAGACAGGACTAGAGATGAGCGAATCGAACTAGGAGAAGTGGAATTCGTTTCGAATATTAGGAAAATTTCGATTTGCGACGAATCCGAAAATTAGCATACTTCGGATGCGCGAATCAAAATTTTTCCTAAAATGGCGGCGACATGTGCGGCGACGGAGCGGGGATGTCTGGGAAGGCGCGCAGAGAAGGCGCGCTGACCCATAATGCATTCATTCATGACATGTGATCGCATTAGCCAATCAGCAGCCAGCCAGCCAGCACTGTGTAATGGTCGAGCTATAAATGGCGGCCATTTTAGAATTCTCCATTTGCCTCCAGTCATTCAAGAGAGGCAGAGCTGTTTGTATTCAGGGAGAGAGTTAGGGCCAGAGAAACGTTACTTAGGGCCAGAGAAACGTTACTTAGGGCCAGAGAAACGTTACTTAGGGCCACAGAAACGTTACTTAGGGCCAAAGAAACGTTACTTAGGGCCACAGAATCGTTACTTAGGGACACAGAAACGTTACTTAGGGCCACAGAAACGTTACTTAGGGCCACAGAAACGTTACTTAGGGCCACAGAATCGTTACTTAGGGCCACAGAATCGTTACCTAGGGCCACAGAAACGTTACTTAGGGCCACAGAAACTTTACTTAGGGCCACATAATCGTTACTTAGGGCCACAGAAACGTTACTTAGGGCCACAGAAACGTTACTTAGGGCCACAGAAACGTTACTGAGGGACACAGAATTGTTACTGAGGGACACAGAATTGTTACTCAGAGACAGACACAGAATTGTTACTCAGGGACAGACACAGAATTGTTACTGAGGGACACAGAACTGTTACTGAGGGACACAGAATTGTTACTGAGGGACACAGAATTGTTACTGAGGGACACAGAACTGTTACTGAGGGACACAGAATTGTTACTGAGGGACACAGAATTGTTACTGAGGGACACAGAATTGTTACTCAGGGACAGACACAGAATTGTTACTGAGGGACACAGAATTGTTACTGAGGGACACAGAATTGTTACTCAGGGACAGACACATAATTGTTACTGAGGGACACAGAATTGTTACTGAGGGACACAGAATTGTTACTGAGGGACACAGAATTGTTACTCAGGGACACAGAATTGTTACTCAGGGACACAGAATTGTTACTCAGGGACAGACAGAGAATTGTTACTCAGGGACAGACACAGAATTGTTACTGAGGGACACAGAATTGTTACTGAGGGACACAGAATTGTTACTCAGGGACACAGAATTGTTACTCAGGGACAGACACAGAATTGTTACTGAGGGACAGACACAGAATTGTTACTGAGGGACACAGAATTGTTACTGAGGGACACAGAATTGTTACTCAGGGACACATAAATGTTACTCAGGGACAGACACAGAATTGTTACTGAGGGACACAGAATTGTTACTCAGGGACACAGAATTGTTACTCAGGGACACAGAATTGTTACTGAGGGACAGACACAGAATTGTTACTGAGGGACACAGAATTGTTACTGAGGGACACAGAATTGTTACTGAGGGACACAGAATTGTTACTGAGGGACACAGAATTGTTACTCAGGTACACAGAATTGTTACTCAGGGACGGACACAGAATTGTTACTGAGGGACACAGAATTGTTACTGAGGGACACAGAATTGTTACTGAGGGACACAGAATTGTTACTCAGGGACACAGAATTGTTACTCAGGGACACAGAACTGTTACTCAGGGACAGACACAGAATTGTTACTCAGGGACACAGAATTGTTACTGAGGGACACAGAATTGTTACTCAGGGACACAGAATTGTTACTCAGGGACAGACACAGAATTGTTACTCAGGACACAGAATTGTTACTCAGGGACAGACACAGAATTGTTACTGAGGGACACAGAATTGTTACTGAGGGACACCGAATTGTTACTGAGGGACACAGAATTGTTACTCAGGGGCACAGAATTGTTACTCAGGGACAGACACAGAATTGTTACTGAGGGACACAGAATTGTTACTGAGGGACACAGAATTGTTACTGAGGGACACAGAATTGTTACTCAGGGACAGACACAGAATTGTTACTCAGGGACAGACACAGAATTGTTACTGAGGGACACAGAATTGTTACTGAGGGACACAGAATTGTTACTCAGGGACAGACACAGAATTGTTACTCAGGGACACAGAATTGTTACTGAGGGACACAGAATTGTTACTCAGGGACAGACACAGAATTGTTACTGAGGGACAGACACAGAATTGTTACTGAGGGACACAGAATTGTTACTGAGGGACACAGAATTGTTACTGAGGGACACAGAATTGTTACTCAGGGACACAGAATTGTTACTCAGGGACACAGAATTGTTACTCAGGGACACAGAATTGTTACTCAGGGACAGACACAGAATTGTTACTGAGGGACACAGAATTGTTACTCAGGGACACATAATTGTTACTGAGGGACACAGAATTGTTACTCAGGGACACAGAATTGTTACTGAGGGACACACAATTGTTACTCAGGGACAGACACAGAATTGTTACTGAGGGACACAGAATTGTTACTGAGGGACACAGAATTGTTACTCAGGGACAGACACAGAATTGTTACTCAGGGACAGACACAGAATTGTTACTCAGGGACAGACACAGAATTGTTACTGAGGGACACAGAATTGTTACTGAGGGACACAGAATTGTTATTCAGGGACACAGAATTGTTACTCAGGGACACAGAATTGTTACTCAGGGACAGACACAGAATTGTTACTCAGGGACAGACACAGAATTGTTACTCAGGGACACATAATCGTTGAATTAAAGAGTATGTCAGACAACATGCAGAGGAGTGGCAGAGGAGGCAATGTTTTAGGAGTGAGCAGACGTGGCAGCAGAGGAAGGGGTCGAGGCAGCACTAGTCACAGCCAGAGGCTATTGCTCCCGGTGTCATCCAGCGGTCGTGTCTCCACCGACAACCCTGCCGTCATCGATTGGTTGGCTCGGTCGTCTTCCTCTTCCCAGGTCACCTCTGACACCTACAGCCAACGGTCGGTGGGTACGTCAGACACAACCGTTAGTTGGCATGGCCCGGGAGCAAGCCCACTGAAATCACGTGTCCTCGACCTGCCCCTGTCCTTTGGTGTTCCCTCACCAAGCGAAGTATCGCATGCTGTGGGCTCAGCCCCACTGTACAGTGAGGAAGAGCTAACAGAGGGCGGTCAGGAACGGGGGGAGACATCCGCCTCTTCAGCAGCCAGGCGAAGAAGTAGTGGCGAGGAGAGTGGCTCGGTAGCCGGTCTAGAGACAGGTCTGTCTCCTGACCCACACGCAGCCGAGGGGGCTAGTAGTGAGGCGGAGACCCTAATTGATGATGATGAGGCTGAGCGCACTTGGCAGCCTCGTCGTCATCAGGCTATTGCTTCCGCATCATCAGGAGAAGAGGGTGGCAGCTTGGCAGCGAGCAAAACAGTCGGTGGGTTGCCCAGGAGGCAGCAGGGTCGCAGCAGTGTCAGTGGAGGCAAACGGCCACGGAGTAGAGCACCAGCTCCACTGCAGCCTACCACCACGGCCAGTAGTGGTGCCGGTGTGCACGGAGGAAGTAGCAGTCAGCCAGTGAGGAGTATCGGGGGCAAAGTTTCCTACTCGGCGGTGTGGCAATTTTTCGTCAAGCCGCCCGAGGAAGTAAACGTAGCCGTATGTCGACTATGTGGCCAGAAAGTCAAGCGTGGCCAGGGGGCCCATGTTGGGACTACAGCGTTGCGGCAGCATATGCAGCGTCGCCATTTGGTGGCCTGGGAAAACCGTGATACGGCGGTTCTGCCTGCCCCAGCCCCCGCTCCATCACCCGCTCCGTTACTTGCTCCGTCACCCGACGTAAATCGCCCTCTATCAGCCAGTCAAGGCTCCAACACCTCTGCTGAGGGGAGTTGTCGCTCGTTGGCATCTTCCGCTCGTTCAGATGCTCCTTCTCCTGCTACTCCTCTTCACGGATTCCGTCAGCAGTCTTTCTTGGAATCCGTTTCCAAGAGACAACAGTTTGCGAGCACGCACCCGACGGTGCAAAAGCTGAATGTCCTCCTGTCCAAGTTGCTGGTGCTGCAGTCCCTCCCTTTCCAAGTGGTGGACTCAGCACCTTTCCGAGCAATGATGGCTTGTGCCGCGCCGCGGTGGAGAGTGCCAAGCCGTCATTTCTTCGCCAAAAAGGCAGTGCCAGCCCTGCATTCACATGTAGAAGAGATGGTGGGCCAGTCTTAGAGCATGTCGGTCTCTGCCAAAGTGCACGGCAGCGCCGACGTGTGGAGCTGTAACTACGGTCACGGACAGTACATGTCATTTACGGCCCACTGGGTGAACGTGGTGCCGTCACAGCCGCACCAGCAACTTGGACAGGTCACGCCGCTTTTGCCTCCACGTTTGCACGTCCTTGGTCCGGCAAAGATGTCCGCCTCTACCACCTCTTCTTCCGCCGTGTCCTCAGCCGCCACCCCCGTGCCAAGTCCCATTACCCGACCGGCATATCACATGTGCAGGGCGCAACGGTGTCACGCTGTGCTGCACCTGGTATGCCTTGGCGAACGTAGTCACACAGGGGAGGAACTTCTCAGTGTAATGAACAGAGAAATCGACAGATGGCTGTCTCCGCGCAAACTGAAAATTGGAACCATGTTGACCGACAACAGAAAGAACATGGTGTCTGCTCTGCGTCAAGGAAGGTTGTGCCATGCGCCATGCATGGCTCACGTGTTCAATCTGGTTGTCAAGCGGTTCCTAAAATCCACCATCCCACTGCAAGACATCCTTAAAATGTCACGTAAACTTTGCATGCATTTCAGCCATTCCTACACCGCAAAGCACACCCTCCTTGAGCTGCAGCGGCAGAACGGAATTCCACAGCATCGCCTGATCTGCGACGTTGCAACAAGGTGGAATTCAACCCTACACATGTTAGACCGCCTTTACGAACAGCGAAAGGCCATTACCGATTTCCTGATGTTACAAGCGGATAAAGGTACTCCCCTGTGTAACTTCGATGTCAGCCATTGGCAGCTCATGCGTGACACCTGCCGCTTGCTCAGGCCCTTTGAGGAGGCCACGCTATTCGTGAGTCGGCAGGACTATGGGATGAACGACGTCATTCCTCTGTTGCACGTCCTGGAACAAATGCTGTTAACAATGGCTGGTCAGGGTGCGGTAGACGTGGCGCACAGATCTCAACGCCACATGACCCCTGTGGGGGCAGGACAGGAAGAAGAGGAGGAGGTAGAGGAGGACATTTGTGCTCAGGAATTATTGAGTGAAATGGGTGGTTTTTCCACTCAGCGAACAGGAGTGGAGGAGCAGGAGCATCTGGTAGAGGAGGAGGAGGAGGAGACAGAGGACCCAGACGCACCGGGGCAGTATGCTGTGGAGATGGAGGCAGGGAGTCCCTCGCATTCCTTGGCACAAATGGCCCATAGCATGCTTGCTTGCTTGCGTAGCGACAGCCGAATAATAACCATCAGAGGGATGACTTTTGGCTGTCCACCTTGTTGGACCCTCGCTACCGTTCAAAAATGGTGGCCTTTTTCACACCTGCTGAGAGGGAGGCCAAAATAACGTACTATAAAAACCACCTATGTAGTCAGTTGGTCTCTGCCTTTGTGCGCCAACGTCCATCCTCAGACACTGTGGGCCCTGTGCGCTCGCGTTCCGCTGCCATGGCAGCAGGGGAGGGGTGGGGTGGTAGGAGCAGTGGCAGCTCCACCAGCAGCGGCTGCCTCAGTCTGCAGTCGATGATGAGTAGCTTTCTTCACCAGCGCAGTGAGGAAACTACTAACCAGCCGCAGCAGCAGCAGCATCAGGTGGACCTGGAGCAGGACCTCAAACAACAGGCTTGGGCCTACTTGGACAGCACCCTGCCAACCGAGGTAGACAATCCCCTTGACTACTGGGCAACGAAACTTGACCTTTGGCCCCAACTAGCTGAATTTGCCCTTGAAAGGCTGTCATGCCCGGCCAGTAGCGTGGCATCTGAGCGCGTGTTTAGTGCGGCAGGAGGTATTGTAACTCCGCGGAGGACACGACTGTCCACCCAAAGTGTGGAGAGACTCACGTTTGTGAAAATGAATCAGGCGTGGATTAGTCTGGATTTCAAACCACCAGTTCCTGACACAACTGACTAAATCCACCATGAATCATGCCCCAAACATGTGCCACTTTCAGGTCTCCTCACACTGCTGGTGTGTTCCATTTTTTGTCATAGGGTGCTGGCAGATTACGGGCCTCCCATTGCTGCTGCCAGGCCAGTAATCTGCCGTGGGCCCCTGTACCGCCTCCTCATGCTGCTGCCAGGTCCAGAGTTTCTCATGGGTCCCTGTACGGCCTCCCATTGCTGCTGTCTCCATCGCCACACTCTGCCATGTGCCACTTTCAGGTCTCCTCACACACTGCTGGTGTGTTCCATTTTTTGTCATAGGGTGCTGGCAGATTACGGGCCTCCCATTGCTGCTGCCAGGCCCGTAATCTGCCGTGGGCCCCTGTACCGCCTCCTCATGCTGCTGCCAGGTCCAGAGTCTCTCATGGGTCCCTGTACGGCCTCCCATTGCTGCTGTCTCCATCGCCACACTCTGCCATGTGCCACTTTCAGGTCTCCTCACACTGCTGGTGTGTTCCATTTTTTGTCATAGGGTGCTGGCAGATTACGGGCCTCCCATTGCTGCTGCCAGGCCCCTAATCTGCCATGGGCCCCTGTACCGCCTCCTCATGCTGCTGCCAGGTCCACAGTGTCTCATGGGTCCCTGTACGGCCTCCCATTGCTGCTGTCTCCATCGCCACACTCTGCCATGTTCCACTTTCAGGTCTCCTCACACTGCTGGTGTGTTCCATTTTTTGTCATAGGGTGCTGGCAGATTACGGGCCTCCCATTGCTGCTGCCAGGCCCCTAATCTGCCATGGGCCCCTGTACCGCCTCCTCATGCTGCTGCCAGGTCCACAGTGTCTCATGGGTCCCTGTACGGCCTCCCATTGCTGCTGTCTCCATCGCCACACTCTGCCATGTGCAACTTTCAGGTCTCCTCACACTGCTGGTGTGTTCCATTTTGTCATAGAGTGCTGGCAGATTACGGGCCTCCCATTGCTGCTGCCAGGCCCCTAATCTGCCATGGGCCCCTGTACCGCCTCCTCATGCTGCTTCCAGGTCCGCAGTGTCTCATGGGTCCCTGTACGGCCTCCCATTGCTGCTGTCTCCATCGCCACACTCTGCCATGTGCCACTTTCAGGTCTCCTCACACACTGCTGGTGTGTTCCATTTTTTGTCATAGGGTGCTGGCAGATTACGGGCCTCCCATAGCTGCTGCCAGGCCGCTAATCTGCCATGGGCCCCTGTACCGCCTCCTCATGCTGCTGCCAGGTCCACAGTGTGTCATGCCATGTGCCACTTTCAGGTCTCCTCACACTGCTGGTGTGTTCCATTTTGTCATAGAGTGCTGGCAGATTACGGGCCTCCTATTGCTGCTGCCAGGCCCCTAATCTGCCATGGGCCCCTGTACCGCATCCTCATGCTGCTGCCAGGTCCACAGTGTCTCATGGGTCCCTGTATGGCCTCCCATTGCTGCTGTCTCCATCGCCACACTCTGCCATGTGCCACTTTCAGGTCTCCTCACACTGCTGGTGTGTTCCATTTTTTGTCATAGGGTGCTGGCAGATTACGGGCCTCCCATTGCTGCTGCCAGGCCCCTAATCTGCCATGGGCCCCTGTACCGCCTCCTCATGCTGCTGCCAGGTCCACAGTGTCTCATGGGTCCCTGTACGGCCTCCCATTGCTGCTGTCTCCATCGCCACACTCTGCCATGTGCCACTTTCAGGTCTCCTCACACTGCTGGTGTGTTCCATTTTTTGTCATAGGGTGCTGGCAGATTACGGGCCTCCCATTGCTGCTGCCAGGCCCGTAATCTGCCGTGGGCCCCTGTACCGCCTCCTCATGCTGCTGCCAGGTCCAGAGTCTCTCATGGGTCCCTGTACGGCCTCCCATTGCTGCTGTCCCCAACGCCACACTCTGCCATGTTCCACTTTCAGGTCTCCTCACACTGCTGGTGTGTTCCATTTTGTCATAGAGTGCTGGCAGATTACGGGCCTCCCATTGCTGCTGCCAGGCCCCTAATCTGCCATGGGCCCCTGTACCGCCTCCTCATGCTGCTGCCAGGTCCACAGTGTCTCATGGGTCCCTGTACGGCCTCCCATTGCTGCTGTCTCCATCGCCACACTCTGCCATGTGCCACTTTCAGGTCTCCTCACACACTGCTGGTGTGTTCCATTTTTTGTCATAGGGTGCTGGCAGATTACGGGCCTCCCATAGCTGCTGCCAGGCCCCTAATCTGCCATGGGCCCCTGTACCGCCTCCTCATGCTGCTGCCAGGTCCACAGTGTGTCATGCCATGTGCCACTTTCAGGTCTCCTCACACTGCTGGTGTGTTCCATTTTGTCATAGAGTGCTGGCAGATTACGGGCCTCCTATTGCTGCTGCCAGGCCCCTAATCTGCCATGGGCTCCTGTACCGCATCCTCATGCTGCTGCCAGGTCCACAGTGTCTCATGGGTCCCTGTATGGCCTCCCATTGCTGCTGTCTCCATCGCCACACTCTGCCATGTGCCACTTTCAGGTCTCCTCACACTGCTGGTGTGTTCCATTTTTTGTCATAGGGTGCTGGCAGATTACGGGCCTCCCATTGCTGCTGCCAGGCCCCTAATCTGCCATGGGCCCCTGTACCGCCTCCTCATGCTGCTGCCAGGTCCACAGTGTCTCATGGGTCCCTGTACGGCCTCCCATTGCTGCTGTCTCCATCGCCACACTCTGCCATGTGCCACTTTCAGGTCTCCTCACACTGCTGGTGTGTTCCATTTTTTGTCATAGGGTGCTGGCAGATTACGGGCCTCCCATTGCTGCTGCCAGGCCCGTAATCTGCCGTGGGCCCCTGTACCGCCTCCTCATGCTGCTGCCAGGTCCACAGTGTCTCATGGGTCCCTGTATGGCCTCCCATTGCTGCTGTCTCCATCGCCACACTCTGCCATGTGCCACTTTCAGGTCTCCTCACACTGCTGGTGTGTTCCATTTTTTGTCATAGGGTGCTGGCAGATTACGGGCCTCCCATTGCTGCTGCCAGGCCCCTAATCTGCCATGGGCCCCTGTACCGCCTCCTCATGCTGCTGCCAGGTCCACAGTGTCTCATGGGTCCCTGTACGGCCTCCCATTGCTGCTGTCTCCATCGCCACACTCTGCCATGTGCCACTTTCAGGTCTCCTCACACTGCTGGTGTGTTCCATTTTGTCATAGAGTGCTGGCAGATTACGGGCCTCCTATTGCTGCTGCCAGGCCCCTAATCTGCCATGGGCCCCTGTACCGCATCCTCATGCTGCTGCCAGGTCCACAGTGTCTCATGGGTCCCTGTATGGCCTCCCATTGCTGCTGTCTCCATCGCCACACTCTGCCATGTGCCACTTTCAGGTCTCCTCACACTGCTGGTGTGTTCCATTTTTTGTCATAGGGTGCTGGCAGATTACGGGCCTCCCATTGCTGCTGCCAGGCCCCTAATCTGCCATGGGCCCCTGTACCGCCTCCTCATGCTGCTGCCAGGTCCACAGTGTCTCATGGGTCCCTGAACGGCCTCCCATTGCTGCTGTCTCCATCGCCACACTCTGCCATGTGCCACTTTCAGGTCTCCTCACACTGCTGGTGTGTTCCATTTTTTGTCATAGGGTGCTGGCAGATTACGGGCCTCCCATTGCTGCTGCCAGGCCCGTAATCTGCCGTGGGCCCCTGTACCGCCTCCTCATGCTGCTGCCAGGTCCAGAGTCTCTCATGGGTCCCTGTACGGCCTCCCATTGCTGCTGTCCCCAACGCCACACTCTGCCATGTTCCACTTTCAGGTCTCCTCACACTGCTGGTGTGTTCCATTTTGTCATAGAGTGCTGGCAGATTACGGGCCTCCCATTGCTGCTGCCAGGCCCCTAATCTGCCATGGGCCCCTGTACCGCCTCCTCATGCTGCTGCCAGGTCCACAGTGTCTCATGGGTCCCTGTACGGCCTCCCATTGCTGCTGTCTCCATCGCCACACTCTGCCATGTGCCACTTTCAGGTCTCCTCACACACTGCTGGTGTGTTCCATTTTTTGTCATAGGGTGCTGGCAGATTACGGGCCTCCCATAGCTGCTGCCAGGCCCCTAATCTGCCATGGGCCCCTGTACCGCCTCCTCATGCTGCTGCCAGGTCCACAGTGTGTCATGCCATGTGCCACTTTCAGGTCTCCTCACACTGCTGGTGTGTTCCATTTTGTCATAGAGTGCTGGCAGATTACGGGCCTCCTATTGCTGCTGCCAGGCCCCTAATCTGCCATGGGCCCCTGTACCGCATCCTCATGCTGCTGCCAGGTCCACAGTGTCTCATGGGTCCCTGTATGGCCTCCCATTGCTGCTGTCTCCATCGCCACACTCTGCCATGTGCCACTTTCAGGTCTCCTCACACTGCTGGTGTGTTCCATTTTTTGTCATAGGGTGCTGGCAGATTACGGGCCTCCCATTGCTGCTGCCAGGCCCCTAATCTGCCATGGGCCCCTGTACCGCCTCCTCATGCTGCTGCCAGGTCCACAGTGTCTCATGGGTCCCTGTACGGCCTCCCATTGCTGCTGTCTCCATCGCCACACTCTGCCATGTGCCACTTTCAGGTCTCCTCACACTGCTGGTGTGTTCCATTTTTTGTCATAGGGTGCTGGCAGATTACGGGCCTCCCATTGCTGCTGCCAGGCCCGTAATCTGCCGTGGGCCCCTGTACCGCCTCCTCATGCTGCTGCCAGGTCCAGAGTCTCTCATGGGTCCCTGTACGGCCTCCCATTGCTGCTGTCCCCAACGCCACACTCTGCCATGTTCCACTTTCAGGTCTCCTCACACTGCTGGTGTGTTCCATTTTGTCATAGAGTGCTGGCAGATTACGGGCCTCCCATTGCTGCTGCCAGGCCCCTAATCTGCCATGGGCCCCTGTACCGCCTCCTCATGCTGCTGCCAGGTCCACAGTGTCTCATGGGTCCCTGTACGGCCTCCCATTGCTGCTGTCTCCATCGCCACACTCTGCCATGTGCCACTTTCAGGTCTCCTCACACACTGCTGGTGTGTTCCATTTTTTGTCATAGGGTGCTGGCAGATTACGGGCCTCCCATAGCTGCTGCCAGGCCCCTAATCTGCCATAGGCCCCTGTACCGCCTCCTCATGCTGCTGCCAGGTCCACAGTGTGTCATGCCATGTGCCACTTTCAGGTCTCCTCACACTGCTGGTGTGTTCCATTTTGTCATAGAGTGCTGGCAGATTACGGGCCTCCCATTGCTGCTGCCAGGCCCCTAATCTGCCATGGGCCCCTGTACCGCCTCCTCATGCTGCTGCCAGGTCCACAGTGTCTCATGGGTCCCTGTACGGCCTCCCATTGCTGCTGTCTCCATCGCCACACTCTGCCATGTGCCACTTTCAGGTCTCCTCACACACTGCTGGTGTGTTCCATTTTTTGTCATAGGGTGCTGGCAGATTACGGGCCTCCCATAGCTGCTGCCAGGCCCCTAATCTGCCATGGGCCCCTGTACCGTCTCCTCATGCTGCTGCCAGGTCCACAGTGTGTCATGCCATGTGCCACTTTCAGGTCTCCTCACACTGCTGGTGTGTTCCATTTTGTCATAGAGTGCTGGCAGATTACGGGCCTCCCATTGCTGCTGCCAGGCCCCTAATCTGCCATGGGCCCCTGTACCGCCTCCTCATGCTGCTGCCAGGTCCACAGTGTCTCATGGGTCCCTGTACGGCCTCCCATTGCTGCTGTCTCCATCGCCACACTCTGCCATGTGCCACTTTCAGGTCTCCTCAAACTGCTGGTGTGTTCCATTTTTTGTCATAGGGTGCTGGCAGATTACGGGCCTCCCATTGCTGCTGCCAGGCCCGTCATCTGCCATGGGCCCCTGTACCGCCTCCTCATGCTGCTGCCAGGTCCACAGTGTCTCATGGCTCCCTGTACGGCCTCCCATTGCTGCTGTCTCCATCGCCACACTCTGCCATGTGCCACTTTCAGGTCTCCTCACACACTGCTGGTGTGTTCCATTTTTTGTCATAGGGTGCTGGCAGATTACGGGCCTCCCATAGCTGCTGCCAGGCCCCTAATCTGCCATGGGCCCCTGTACCGCCTCCTCATGCTGCTGCCAGGTCCACAGTGTGTCATGCCATGTGCCACTTTCAGGTCTCCACACACTGCTGGTGTGTTCCATTTTGTCATAGAGTGCTGGCAGATTACGGGCCTCCCATTGCTGCTGCCAGGCCCCTAATCTGCCATGGGCCCCTGTACCGCCTCCTCATGCTGCTGCCAGGTCCACAGTGTCTCATGGGTCCCTGTACGGCCTCCCATTGCTGCTGTCTCCATCACCACACTCTGCCATGTGCCACTTTCAGGTCTCCTCACACTGCTGGTGTGTTCCATTTTTTGTCATTGGGTGCTGGCAGATTACGGGCATCCCATTGCTGCTGCCAGGCCCGTAATCTGCCGTGGGCCCCTGTACCGCCTCCTCATGCTGCTGCCAGGTCCAGAGTCTCTCATGGGTCCCTGTACGGCCTCCCATTGCTGCTGTCTCCATCGCCACACTCTGCCATGTGCCACTTTCAGGTCTCCTCACACTGCTGGTGTGTTCCATTTTGTCATAGAGTGCTGGCAGATTACGGGCCTCCCATTGCTGCTGCCAGGCCCCTAATCTGCAATGGGCCCCTGTACCGCCTCCTCATGCTGCTGCCAGGTCCACAGTGTCTCATGGGTCCCTGTACGGCCTCCCATTGCTGCTGTCTCCATCGCCACACTCTGCCATGTGCCACTTTCAGGTCTCCTCACACACTGCTGGTGTGTTCCATTTTTTGTCATAGGGTGCTGGCAGATTACAGGCCTCCCATAGCTGCTGCCAGGCCCCTAATCTGCCATGGGCCCCTGTATCGCCTCCTCATGCTGCTGCCAGGTCCACAGTGTGTCATGCCATGTGCCACTTTCAGGTCTCCTCACACTACTGGTGTGTTCCATTTTGTCATAGAGTGCTGGCAGATTACGGGCCTCCCATTGCTGCTGCCAGGCCCCTAATCTGCCATGGGCCCCTGTACCGCCTCCTCATGCTGCTGCCAGGTCCACAGTGTCTCATGGGTCCCTGTACGGCCTCCCATTGCTGCTGTCTCCATTGCCACACTCTGCCATGTGCCACTTTCAGGTCTCCTCACACAGCTGGTGTGTTCCATTTTTTGTCATAGGGTGCTGGCAGATTACGGGCCTCCCATTGCTGCTGCCAGGCCCGTAATCTGCCATGGGCCCCTGTACCGCCTCCTCATGCTGCTGCCAGGTCCACAGTGTCTCATGGGTCCCTGTACGGCCTCCCATTGTTGCTGTCTCCATCGCCACACTCTGCCATGTGCCACTTTCAGGTCTCCTCACATACTGCTGGTGTGTTCCATTTTTTGTCATAGGGTGCTGGCAGATTACGGGCCTCCCATAGCTGCTGCCAGGCCCCTAATCTGCCATGGGCCCCTGTACCGCCTCCTCATGCTGCTACCAGGTCCACAGTGTGTCATGCCATGTGCCACTTTCAGGTCTCCTCACACTGCTGGTGTGTTCCATTTTGTCATAGAGTGCTGGCAGATTACGGTCCTCCCATTGCTGCTGCCAGGCCCCTAATCTGCCATGGGCCCCTGTACCGCCTCCTCATGCTGCTGCCAGGTCCACAGTGTCTCATGGGTCCCTGTACGGCCTCCCATTGCTGCTGTCTCCATCGCCACACTCTGCCATGTGCCACTTTCAGGTCTCCTCACACTGCTGGTGTGTTCCATTTTGTCATAGAGTGCTGGCAGATTACAGGCCTCCCATTGCTGCTGCCAGGCCCCTAATCTGCCATGGGCCCCTGTACCGCCTCCTCATGCTGCTGCCAGGTCCACAGTGTCTCATGGGTCCCTGTACGGCCTCCCATTGCTGCTGTCTCCATCGCCACACTCTGCCATGTGCCACTTTCAGGTCTCCTCACACTGCTGGTGTGTTCCATTTTTTGTCATAGGGTGCTGGCAGATTACGGGCCTCCCATAGCTGCTGCCAGGCCCCTAATCTGCCATGGGCCCTTGTACCGCCTCCTCATGCTGCTGCCAGGTCCACAGTGTGTCATGCCATGTGCCACTTTCAGGTCTCCTCACACTGCTGGTGTGTTCCATTTTGTCATAGAGTGCTGGCAGATTACGGGCCTCCCATTGCTGCTGCCAGGCCCCTAATCTGCCATGGGCCCCTGTACCGCCTCCTCATGCTGATGCCAGGTCCACAGTGTCTCATGGGTCCCTGTACGGCCTCCCATTGCTGCTGTCTCCATCGCCACACTCTGCCATGTGCCACTTTCAGGTCTCCTCACACTGCTGGTGTGTTCCATTTTGTCATAGAGTGCTGGCAGATTACGGGCCTCCCATTGCTGCTGCCAGGCCCCTAATCTGCCATGGGCCCCTGTACCGCCTCCTCATGCTGCTGCCAGGTCCACAGTGTCTCATGGGTCCCTGTACGGCCTCCCATTGCTGCTGTCTCCATCGCCACACTCTGCCATGTGCCACTTTCAGGTCTCCTCACACACTGCTGGTGTGTTCCATTTTTTGTCATAGGGTGCTGGCAGATTACCGGCCTCCCATAGCTGCTGCCAGGCCCCTAATCTGCCATGGGCCCCTGTACCGCCTCCTCATGCTGCTGCCAGGTCCACAGTGTGTCATGCCATGTGCCACTTTCAGGTCTCCTCACACTGCTGGTGTGTTCCATTTTGTCATAGATTGCTGGCAGATTATGGGCCTCCCATTGCTGCTGCCAGGCCCCTAATCTGCCATGGGCCCCTGTACCGCCTCCTCATGCTGCTGCCAGGTCCACAGTGTCTCATGGGTCCCTGTACGGCCTCCCATTGCTGCTGTCTCCATCGCCACACTCTGCCATGTGCCACTTTCAGGTCTCCTCACACTGCTGGTGTGTTCCATTTTTTGTCATAGGGTGCTGGCAGATTACGGGCCTCCCATTGCTGCTGCCAGGCCCGTAATCTGCCATGGGCCCCTGTACCGCCTCCTCATGCTGCTGCCAGGTCCACAGTGTCTCATGGGTCCCTGTACGGCCTCCCATTGCTGCTGTCTCCATCACCACACTCTGCCATGTGCCACTTTCAGGTCTCCTCACACACTGCTGGTGTGTTCCATTTTTTGTCATAGGGTGCTGGCAGATTACCGGCCTCCCATAGCTGCTGCCAGGCCCCTAATCTGCCATGGGCCCCTGTACCGCCTCCTCATGCTGCTGCCAGGTCCACAGTGTGTCATGCCATGTGCCACTTTCAGGTCTCCTCACACTGCTGGTGTGTTCCATTTTGTCATAGAGTGCTGGCAGATTACGGGCCTCCCATTGCTGCTGCCAGGCCCCTAATCTGCCATGGGCCCCTGTACCGCCTCCTCATGCTGCTGCCAGGTCCACAGTGTCTCATGGGTCCCTGTACGGCCTCCCATTGCTGCTGTCTCCATCGCCACACTCTGCCATGTGCCACTTTCAGGTCTCCTCACACTGCTGGTGTGTTCCATTTTTTGTCACAGGGTGCTGGCAGATTACGGGCCTCCCATTGCTGCTGCCAGGCCCCTAATCTGCCATGGGCCCCTGTACCGCCTCCTCATGCTGCTGCCAGGTCCACAGTGTCTCATGGGTCCCTGTACGGCCTCCCATTGCTGCTGTCTCCATCGCCACACTCTGCCATGTGCCACTTTCAGGTCTCCTCACACTGCTGGTGTGTTTCATTTTTTGTCACAGGGTGCTGGCAGATTACGGGCCTCCCATTGCTGCTGCCAGGCCCGTAATCTGCCATGGGCCCCCGTACCGTCTCCTCATGCTGCTGCCAGGTCCAGAGTCTCTCATGGGTCCCTGTACGGCCTCCCATTGCTGCTGTCTCCATCGCCACACTCTACCATTTGCCACTTTCAGGTCTCCTCACACTGCTGGTGTGTTCCATTTTTTGTCATAGGGTGCTGGCAGATTACGGGCCTCCCATTGCTGCTGCCAGGCCCCTAATCTGCCATGGGCCCCTGTACCGCCTCCTCCTCCCCATTGCTGCTGCCAGGAGGCAGCAGGGTCGCAGCAGTGTAAGTGGAGGCAAACGGCCACGGAGTAGAGCACCAGCTCCACTGCAGCCTACCACCACGGCCAGTAGTGGTGCCGGTGTGCACAGAGGAAGTAGCAGTCAGCCAGTGAGGAGTAGCGGGGGCAAAGTTTCCTACTCGGCGGTGTGGCAATTTTTCGTCAAGCCGCCCGAGGAAGTAAACGTAGCCGTATGTCGACTATGTGGCCAGAAAGTCAAGCGTGGCCAGGCGGCCCATGTTGGGACTACAGCGTTGCTTCAGCATATGCAGCGTCGCCATTCGGTGGCCTGGGAGGCCGGTTCTGCCTGCCCCAGCCCAGGGTTCCATTTTGTCATAGGGTGCTGGCAGATTACGGGCCTCCCATTGCTGCTGCCAGGCCTTAATCTGCCATGGGCCCCTGTACCGCCTCCTCATGCTGCTGCCAGGTCCACAGTGTCTCATGGGTCCCTGTACCGCCTCCCATTGCTGCTGTCTCCATCGCCACACTCTGCCATGTGCCACTTTCAGGTCTCCTCACACTGCTGGTGGGTTTCCATTTTGTCATAGGATGCTGTATGGCCTCCCATTGCTGCTGCCAGGCCCGTAATCTGCCATGGGCCCCCGTACCGAGTCCTCATGCTGCTGCCAGGCCCGTAATCTGTCATGGGCCCCTGTTGTCGCTTGTTGGCATATTCCGCTCGTTCAGATGCTCCTTCTCCTGCTACTCCTCTTCACGGATTCCGTCAGCAGTCTTTCTTGGAATCCATTTCCAAGAGACAACAGTTTGCGAGCACGCACCCGACGGTGCAGAAGCTGAACGTCCTCCTGTCCAAGTTGCTGCTGCCAGGCTCGTAATCTGTCATGCGCCCCTGTACCGCCTCCTCATGCTGCTGCCAGGTCCAGAGTGTGTCATGGGCCCCCGTACCGACTCCTCATGCTGCTGCCAGGCCCGTAATCTGTAATGGGCCCCTGTACCGCCTCCTCATGCTGCTGCCAGGTCCAGAGTGTGTCATGGGTCCCTGTACGGCCTCGCATTGCTGCTGCCAGGCCCGTAATCTGCCATGGGCCCCCGTACCAACTCCTCATGCTGCTGCCAGGCCCGTAATCTGTCATGGGCCCCTGTACCGCCTCCCATTGCTGCTGTCTCCATCGCCACACTCTGCCATGTGCCACTTTCAGGTCTCCTCACACTGCTGGTGGGTTCCATTTTGTCATAGGGTGCTGTATGGCCTCCCATTGCTGCTGCCTCCACCGCCACACTGTGGCTCCACACTCTGATTTTGGCCCCGTGACTGCCCAAATGAGTGAAGTGTGCGGTGATTCTAAGATCGACGGCACTCATCTGCATGTCATACTGACTGACAGTATTATTTCTCTTCCCCAGCAGACTCCAAGGGCATTTAAATTAAAGGTACAGTGTTCTGCACTAATATAAAGGCTCTCTGAAGCCTAGAAACACCCTTTTATAAGTTAAATTCGCAGCGAATATATTCGACTCGAATCAAAATTTTTTCACGAATTCGCCGAATCAGTCGAATCGAATTTTTGAATAATTCGCTCATCTCTAGACAGGACATACGTGGGTCGAATTCCGAACAAACTTTCCTTAGAAATTCTGAAAGTTCAAGCGTTTTGTAATCCGATGGTACCACCATTGATTTTGAAATTCGCCCAACCAAGCCTTCAATTTCCCATGTTGCTACAGAAAAGAATTTTCATGGCCAAGAATTTTCTTTTCTTTCCAGGTCACAGCTCATGCTACATTCTCGCACGATTTTCCCATCATTGATAGAAATTAGTTTGTTTTTCAAAAAATTTCCAACATGCCCGATCACTAAAATTGGATGGTCGCTCGAAAATTGGCCGTTGCTGTGGCCTTCTAATGGTGCGAAATTCGAATGAAAAGATTTTTGAAAGAAAATTCTTTCGGAATTTGACCCCTGTATGGCTGGGTTTAGTGAGTCACAATCTGTACTCCCCCCAACATTACAGAACAACCTTCCATATTTCACCCCAGGGGTCTAAGCAGCCCAAGGCAGGTTAAGTGGGGCAACCATTAGAGAACCTGACAGGGCCACCTAGTAGACCCCCCCCACTTAGAGACTGCCCCCTTCCCATTTGTAAATGCACATGGCAGTATCTGTGCACATAGCTCCCCTCCCCCCACCTGTACACACAGCTTGTAAACATATAGCGCCCCTTTCTGTACACACACAATCCTACACCTAGAGCTGTCCCTCCTATACACACAGAGGGGAATTTATCTACACTGGAGCTAACAGCAACCAATCAGCTGCAGCTTGTTCAGTTAAGCTTTGAAAGCTGATTGGGTACCATGCACATCTGTTCCAGATTCTGTCTGTTCCTCCCACCTGTGCACACGCTGGCTGTTTTCCCCACCCCCACCTTTGTAGTCTAATTTCCTGGTTGAGACACAGAACTGAGCAGAGTGTAGAGAACAGGCCACACACACAGGAGGAGTGTAAATGCAGCAAGCAGCCAGAGGTGGCAGTAAGGAGCCCAATGTCAGTTCAATGACATTGGATTGGATTAACCACTTGTCATCCAGAAAATTTACCCCCTTCCTGACCAGGCCATTTTTTTCGTTCCGGCACTGCATTACTTTAACCATTAGCGGCCCGGCCAATAGCCGTTTGGCGGCCGGAAAAATGCTTTAGATTTCCGGGTGGATGCCATATGGCGTACTCCCGGCATGTGCAGTTTGTGCGCTTGCAGAGCCGCGCAGCGGTGCGATCTGCCACCGGCCGTGTACCTCGGACACGGCCGATGACAGATCTGAGTACCAGCCCCCGTTTCCGGTACCATGTGACCTGCTGTGACCAATCACAGCAGGTCACATGACAGTTGTATACAATGGATGGCTTCATTCATGCCATCCATTGTATACTAGTGTCTAGCTGTGAATGGACACAGCGACCACATGCACATGTCATGTGATTAGCTGTGGCCAAATCACAGCTAAGCACAAAAAAATAAAAAAAAACCCTGAATGAATCGATGTCATTCAGGTAAATGCTTCCTTATAGCAAAGTAATTCTTTGCTATAAGCAAATTGTGTAAAAAAAAAACAAAAAACTGATCACTTCCCCAAAGTAGTACAATGTTACTATGGTAACATTGTACTTCTTTGGTTATAGTGAAATATGAAAAAAAAATCTTAAAAAAAGAAAAAAATTTAATAAAAAATTAAAAATAATGAAAGAAAAAAAAAATATTTTTTTTTTTCATACTGTCACCAGTCAGTGTCCCTGTTAACCGCCATGCCAGTTATATGATGACGCTGTACTGCACTGGTGACAGTATGTAAAAAAAAAATAGTTAAAATCTTTTTTTTATTTTTTCATTTTCTGAAAAATTATGACAAAAAAAATACAACTTCAAAAAACTCGCCATACCTCTTATGAAGTATGTCGGACTGTCTACTTTGCAAAAAGGGGTCATTTGAGGGATATCTGTACTGTTTTGACATTCTTGGACCTCAAGAAATTAGATTGGCTGTCAGTACTTCAGGATTGATCAATATTCAGATCTATACCATAGTTTGTGAACTCTATAACTTTCCTACAAACTAAAAAATACATCCTAATTTGGGTTATTTTCACGAAAGACATGCAGCAGAATACATCTCGGCCTAAATTTATGAAGAACAATTATTTATTTGCAAACTTTTATAACAGAAACAAAGAAAAACGTGGGTTTTTTTTCAAAATTTTCAGTATTTTTTTGTTAATTTAGCAAAAAATAAAAACCCCAGTGTTGCTTAAATACCACCAAAAGAAAGCTCTAGTTGTGTGAAGAAAATGATAAAATTTTAGTTTGGGTACAATGTTGTATGACCGCGCAATTGTCAAAGTGTGAGAGTGCTGAAACCTGAAAAATGGCCTGGGCAGGAAGGGGGCAAAAGTGCCCGGTATGGAAGCGGTTAATGTACAATATAGCTTGAGCGGCAATTGTTATATAGCACATGCTATATTATTTTATGTTCTACTTGCGATATTTTAGCTTAGTTACCTTTTAAGCTGACCACCCATGGCTCGAATTTCGAGCCGTGAGTGGCACTGCTGACACAATCTGGCTTGACAAACTTCGACTGAGAAATCAAAAATTCAGGTGACAAAAAAGTCACCTGAATAGTGCACTGCAGCCAGCCAGCTCCTGTCACTGTCCAGGTATTCTGACAGCCATGGGTGGCAGCTGTCTCGATAAAGTAGCCAGTAGTGAAAGATTTTTCCATGCACGCAGTTTAGCATAGTGGGGGATCTATAGATTTCTCTGGTTGTATAGCATATTCTTAAGGAGCACGTTTTAAATCAGCCTTTTTCTCCCAGGAACAAGTGTCTCCTTTGGAGGTCTTCCCACTTTTCCTTACACAGATGTTCCTTCACTTTCAGTCTCAATGACAGCGGTTATAAGGAGAAATAGAAAGGGTGAATCTCCAGCAGGAACTCCAATAGCAATAAAAATCTAACAACCTAGCTATCTATCTAAAAACTGAGGAAAAAATGGCTTTAGGTACCCTTTAAATAAAGAACTGTATATTTTCCTAACTTTTTAAAGCTGAACTCCAATCAGCTGAAATAATTCATCATGCAGTGCCCTCCTCTATCACTGTGAGGATAATGCTACTTTCACACTGCTCAGTTGCAAAAACACAGTAAAAAACGCATATTCATTTTTCCTGTGTTTTTACTGTATTTTTACTGTATTTTTGCTGTGAAATTGCATGTAAAAAGACTTGTGACTTCAAAAACACACCAGAAATGCAACCTCGGGTGCGTTCTTTATGCGTTTTCCATTCATTTCAATGGGGAGGTGTGTTTTTATTGCATTTTTTTAACCGCACCAAACATGCAGCAAGCAGGACTTTGAACAATGCAACTGACCAGTGTGAAGAGTTTCAAAGGTCATGCGTTTTTCTTCTGTTTTTTTTTCAAAACAGAAGAAAAATGATCAGTGAGAAAGCAGCCTTAGTGTGGATTCACACATGTGCGGTGCGAATTGAAGCTCAGTTTTCACAGCTAATTGACAATGTAGTTGTTCAGCATTTCAGGTCAGGTTTAGATCAGGATCTGGTCAGGATTTTATCCTGTTCAATACTGAAAGACATGTGCGATTCAGAAGCGTTCTCATAGAAGTCAATAGGCCTGAATTTGTACCTGAGCTGGACCGCACTACTCAGAAAACTGACAGGACTCTTTCAATTCGCACTGAATGCGCATTTCGGCTGCACCAGACATATGTGAACAGGCACAATAGAAAGCAATGTTCTTTCACATGTCATTCAAATTGGATGTTGTTCAAAATGCATATGTGTGAACCGGCTCTTAGTGATTCATTCTGTCTAATGGCCAAGAAATATGTCCAAATATGTACCTTATTCCTGCATGCTCCCTCTCCACTATCCTGCTAAGCCAAACTTCTATACCCATAAAGCTGGCCATGCATGGTACATGAAGATGAGTGCAGAGAATGCCAGCTGCTAAAGGAGAACAGAACAAGGTATTTCATGCGGTTAATGACCCCCTACACCAGTGGTCTCCAAACTGTGGCCCTTTGCTGGCCTTTATCAGGCCCTTGGGGCACTTTTCCTCCCACTGACACAAGACACTATTCCTCCCATTGACACCAACAATGGGGCATAATTCCTCCCACTGACATCAACAAAGAGGCACTATTCATCCCACTGATACCAGTGATGGGGTACTATTCCTCCCACTGACACCAGTGATGGGGTACTATTCCTCCCACTGATACCAGTGATGGGGTACTATTCCTCCCACTGACACCAGTGATGGGGTACTATTCCTCCCACTGATACCATTGATGGGGCACTATTCCTCCCACTGACACCAGTGCTGGGGTACTATTCCTCCTACAGACACCAACAATGGGGCATAATTCCTACAACTGACATCAACAATGAGGCACTATTTCTCTACTGACACCAGTGATGGGGCACTATTCCTCCCACAGACAACAACAATGGGGCACAATTCCTTCCATAGACAACAACAATAGGGCACTATTCCTCCCACTGACACCAGCGATGGGGCACTATTCCTCCCACTGACACCAGCGATGGGGCACAATTCCTCCCACTATTGCCAAACATAGGACACTGTTCCTCTCACTTACACCATTGATGAGGTGCTTTTCCTGCCCTTATACCAAAGAAGCATTGTTTACTCCCACTGATACCAGGATGATTTCTAATCCCACTGGGCACAGTCCAGCCCCCCCTAACAACTGAAGGACAATAAACTGGCCCTTTGTTTAGAAAGTTTGGAGACCCCTGCCCTAGACAAAATGAGCAGTTAACCCTGGCACTGTGTGTGTTCATGTGATATCGGCCCCACAGAAAGTGCATTGTTTTCAACTAGACAGCCAAGTGATAGACTTTCTTTCTGAAAAGGATCACTAAAGCACAACCGTTTAGAAGCAGAAAGTAGAACCTGAATATGTAATGAGCTAATATGGCTCCCCCATGTACCTAAAAATGACTAACTAGACACACAAAAAAAGTTTGGGAAACTCTGGAGAACCCCAAGTTGTCCTTCTACAAGTGTTTAAAAAGAAAGTGCAGCGCTAAAACAAATGCAGATTAATACTTCCAATCCATAAACCAGCTGAACATATGGTTGTGAATAAATAAAATCTCAATATGTTAAAATAAATGTATAAAAATGTTGACAGTCTGTAATAGGTATAAAAAAGGGGGGGAGGTGCAGCGCTATATAACTTAGCAAAACAATAATGAATAACCACCGATAATACACAATAATAATAATAGTGACTGTGTGTTAATAACGCCACTGAATGGTGGCTATGGAGCGAGGGAAGTGAAACTCCATATCACTGGACCAGCTGACGCGTTTCGAGCGAAGGCTCGTACTCATAGAGCGGCACCCCTATGAGTACGAGCCTTCGCTCGAAACGCGTCAGTGAAAGCTACAGCAGGTTGGACGCCTCACCGCCGGCGCCACGAGGGGCCCCGGCGGCCATCTTTGATTTGCATCTGGGTCAGTACTATTTTTGTATGTTGGATTTTCTGCTATCCTGTGCCTATAATAAAGATACCCAAGGATATTACACTATGTGGCCCTTTCTATTTATCTGAGTTCTGGTGAGAACCGGCCAAATCCACAGAAAAGCTGCACTTATCCGGGTACCAGGCCATGAGGGATAGGCTGACCAGATCTGACCAGACCAGGATGATGACACAGGAGGTCCAGTGATATTTACACAAATGCGCATAAAGATTGCGTATCTGGTGAGTGCGCAGTCTTTATATTTTATCACCTGACGGTCCCTAGCATTGGACGTCTGAAGATCATCCTGGATCTTAAGAGCACTCCTCCATTGGACTGTTTCACTTCCCTCACTCCATAGCCACCATTCAGTGGCGTTATTAACACACAGTCACTATTATTATTATTGTGTATTATCGGTGGTTATTCATTATTGTTTTGCTAAGTTAAATAGCGCTGCACCTCCCCCCCTTTTTTATATTTATGTCATTGAAGGTTTGATACGGTGCCTTTTTTGGTGTACAGCCGCTGCTTATTATATTATATATTTACATAAGCGCTCACTTATCTTCTGCTTTTCTTGATTAGTCTGTAATAGGTGATGGTTACAGGAGATGTTAGTGACTTCACGTTCCAGGTGGCGAGGTGATAAAATAGTTAAAATAAAAGCTTCCACGGTGGTACTCGAGGCTATCCCAAGAGAGACAACCACTGACCAGACCAATATCAAGAGGGGGAGAGTCTGTTACAAGCGGTTCAGCTCATCCATCCCATCCCATGAGGGGGACCTCTGGTTATTGATTATATGCCCATATAAAGATACGCATCTGGTGAGTGCGTATTTTAACTATTTTATCACCTCGCCACCTGGAAGGTGAAGTCACTAACATCTGTAACCATCACCTATCACAGACTGTCACCATTTTTATAAATTTATTTTAACATAGAGATTTTATTTATTCACGACCATATGTTCAGCTGGTTTATGGATTGGAAATATTAATCTGTATTTGTTTAAGCGCTGCACTTTCTTTTTAAGTATTCTATGAGCTTTTATTCTGGTTACCTTTTCGGGCTTTTAGCTGCTATACTATCACTAAGCACTCACTGATTATATTGTTTTATTCTTCTACAAGTGCTCACTACCATAGAAACCTGCCAAGGTCCTTGAGTCAGCGACACCTGGCTAAAGACAGACGTGGGTGCAATTCGCTTTAAAACCTATTAGGACTAAAGACACCCCTCCTGGCTATTTCAAGATTGAATGTAATTCTGTTATTCTATTGTTTATATTAGAGGTTAACAAAATGGTTGCTGTGGCAGTCTGTGTTTTTATTGAGAAAAATCTAGTGAAAGAACAGTGACCGATATTTGATGAATCCCTCAGTCAAGTCTGATCATTTCAAAACACAAATATACACAAAATCTCAGATGAAACCAGCAGTAGGAGCAGAGATCCCTTCCAACTACTGGAGTCTGATTTCTTCCGGTCTACAAAAAGTGTACATGAGAACATACAAATATTTCCTTAGTTAAAGGTGAATTTGAGCAGGTCTGGCCTGGGGCACCTTCACAAGGGTTGAACACTCCCCTGGTATTTATAGAGCCCTGAGGTGCTGAAATTCAGGACAAGAATATGTTCTAGGGAGAAAATAGAATGACTTTAAATGATAATTGCTTGTAGCCAAATAACCCCCTTAAAGAGAAACTTAGTGTACTTTAAAAGATAAGTTCACCTTTTGCATCATGTTAAAAAGTGACATTTAAAAAGTGACAGTTCGTGTGGGGGGGGGGGGGGGTGATCAGGCAGTGGCTGCAGCATTGGGAACATGTTACATGTGCCACCCTAAAATGGGTGGCACATGTAACATGTTCCCAATGCTGCAGCCACTGCCTGATCACCCCCCCCCCACCACAGGCTGTCACTTTTTAAATAGTACGTGGCCATGCGGGGCTTCACCCACGTCATTCATTCACAGAGATCTATGAATTAATGAACTACAAGTCCTGACAGCCTTAATGGCTGTTGGCTTATAGTTCTCAATGAACTCCCATGGTGCTGTGGAGTGCCGTCGTAGTTCATTGATTTTTCCTGTCAGTATATCTGCTTGCCTGTACATCCTGTATGGGTAAACAGATATACTGACAGATCTGCATGGCACCATCGATATACGCTTTTAAAAACAAAAGGGGCTTTACAGCGACTTTAACTTTTAATGTTTTTTATTCTTTGCTAGAAAATTTCTTAGAATCCCCAAAAATTATATATTTTTTTTAAAGCAGAGGCCCTAGAGAATAAATTAGTGGGTGTTGCAATTTTTTATGTCCCACAGCATTTGCACAGCGGTTTTCAAATGCAATTTTTTAAAAAACAGCACACTTTTTTTAAAAATTTGAATGCAAAGAAAAACACAATATGTAACCCAGTTTTGTGGTAAAGATGATGGTAGGCTGAGTAAATAGATACCAAACATGTCATACTTTAAAAATGTGCCCACCCGTGCAACGGCAACAAATTTTCCTATCCATCGGCGACTATCCAAACCCTTTGTAGGTTACCACTTTAGATTTACAGAGCAGTTCTGGTTCTAGAATTATATTCCATGATCTGAAGTTCGCAGTGATACCTCATGTGTGGGATGATCGCTGTTAGCATGTGTGCGAGACTGACACATGCATTCGCCTTTGCGCGCCAGCACAGGGGGATGGGAATGCTTTAAAAAATATAGTATTTTTTGTATTTTACACTGTTGCCTTAATTTTTTTTATCACTTTTATTGCTGTCACAAGGAATGTAAACATCCCTTGTGACAGCAATAGGTGGTGACAGGTACTCTTTATGGAGAGATCTAGGGTCAATAAGACCCCAGATCCCTCCTCTGCCCTTAAAAGCATTTGATCACACCAAGATCTGTGTGATTAAATGCTTTCCATTTTTAAAAATGGAGCTGGGGAACCTGGACGTGATGTATGGTCATCGCTTCTTGTTTCCTATCTCATAGAGGTGGATAGAGGGGTTCTGGTCTTTGTCTGCCTCTCAGAGGTGTAGTTAGAACCTTCAGGGCCTTATTGCAAGAAATCATGAAGAGCCCCTGGGGCCCTTTTCATCGGGACTTTTCCCACTGATCATTAGGCCCTTTATTATGGTCCCACAGCGAGCCATTTTCCTGTCATCTTGGGGCCCTCCCATGGTGGTGGAACACTGGTGACCAGTTCACAAGTGTAACCTTTGAGACCCTGATAGTTCCGCCACTTGGTTAATTGTGTGTAGTCACCAGGAATCTTCTAGCAATGAAAGTTTAATTGCTAGAAGATCTCTGGTGACAGAACATGATTAACCCTTTTATTGCTGGCAGATGAGATCCCAGTTGGAAGTGCATGATTAACCCTTTCAGATCTGTGTTGGAATCATATGATTAACCATTTCACTACTAACCGATCCCAAATGGAAATGCATATTTCCACCAGGGATATGCTAGCAATAAAAGGGATAATCAAACACTTCTTTGTACATACACTGTATGATTGACCCTTTCATTGCTAGCAGATCCCTGGTGGAAATATGCATTTCCATTTGGGATTGGTTAGTAGTGAAACGGTAATCATACACTTCCAACGCAGATCTGAAAGGATTAATTATGTACTTCCAACTGGGATTTCATCTGCCAGCAATAAAAGTGTTAACTATGTCCACTCACTATCTTCTAGCAATAAAAGTGTTAGCGTGTGCTTCCTGATCACTATCTCTCCACTACTGCTACACAACACACATACCAGCCCTGCAGCCTTCTCTCACAACAGCACACCTGTGGAAAAGGGTGATCACCTCCGAGGTTAGCCACACACGCTCCTCGAGTACCACCCAATCACTGCGAGCCTTGCAGCAGACTCCGCCTCAAGGTTGGAGATGAGTCGGACACTGGGGAGCTGCCTGATCTCTGCTGGGGGAGGAGCTACCGATCTGTTCCTGGCATGCTCTGCAGTGGGTTCTGCTACTGCCGCCTCTATGATCAGCCAGCTAGTCAATGGGGACAGCCCGCTGGAGGCGGCATGAGGGTGGTTCTAAACAATGCTGCTTGCCAACAGCAAGGCTAAATGTAAAACAAAACGTCTTGTCTGGCACTCGAAACTGCTTGTCCCGAGCGTCGGGCAATAAGAAATCAACAACCCTGGAAGGTTCGGGCTACTCTGTGCAATACTACTGTACACAGCTGATAAGTATAACATGTTTGTTATTTTACAATAAAAAATTCAGCTCTACAACCAATTTAATGAAAGCACAGAGCTCAGGATTAAAGAAAGCACAGAACTCAGAGGGTCGGGATTAAAGTACGCACAGAGTTCAGGGGTCAGTATTAAGGAACTCGCAGACTTTAGGGTTAAGGAACTCACAGTGCTCAGGAGTCAGGATTAAAGAATGCACAAAGCTCTGGGGTCAGGATTAAGGGACACTGAGCCCTGGGGATCAGGATTAGGTAAAGCACAGAGCTCAGGATGAAGGAGCTCAAGGATCAGGATTAAAGAATGCACAAAGCTCAGGGGTTAGGATTAACCAGTTGTGGACCAGCCATTGTAGCTTAACTGCTGCAACCGCTCTGTGCAGGAACAAGCACGCACGCCCACACACTTCTGCTGTCATTGGCTCCCTTACACGGCAATCACCGGGTCCCGGCCAGCGATTCATGCAGAAAAACTGACAGGAGAGAGATCTGTGAATGTAAACAACACAGATCTCTCTCCTGTCAGCGGGGATGCGCTGGTCTTTATCTCCCTGTACAGCGGGGAATAAAAACTAGCACATCCCCTAGTAAAACAGCACAGAGTAAAAACACTACCTGGCACACAGTTAACATTTTGATCTCCTCAGACGTTAACCCATTCCTGCCCAGAGTCATTAGTATAGTGTCTTGCTTTTTATTAGCACCGTTCACTGTATTAGTGTCACTGGGGATGTCAGTGACAGATCCCTCCCAGTGTCAGAATGCCCGCCACAGTCCCACTATAAGTCGCTGATTACTGCCAATACTATTATTCAATTTAACCACTAGCCTACAGGGCACTTATACCCCCTTCCTGCCCAGGCCAATTTCCAGCTTTCAGCACTGTCACACTTGTCATTTTTTTTAGACAGATAGAGCTTTATTTTGATAGAGCTGTATTTAATCACCTCTGGGATTTTTATTTTTTCTTAAACCAAAAACCACTGAAAATTTTGAAAAAAAAAAGTTTTTTCTTAGTTTTTGTTATACAATTTTGTAAATAAGTGATTTTTCTCCTTCACTGATGTGATCTAATGAGGCTGCAGTGATGGGCACTGACAGGCATCACTGATGGGCACTGAAAGGCAGCACTGATACATGACACTGATATATGGCACTGATAGGCAGCACTGACTGGCACTGATAGGTGGCACTGATTGGCAGCCCTGACAGGTGGCACTGATTGGCATTGATAGGTGGCACTGACTGTAACTGATGGGTGACATTGAAAGGCAGCTCAGATGGGCACTGATATGTGGCATTGATGTGCACTGGTATGCACTATGTGGCATTGATGTGGCACTGACAGGTGGCACTTCTGGGGCCACACTGATCATCAGTGCCCCGAGGATCAGTGTACATGTCCCCTCTGCGGACAGCCGATTACCGGCTCTCCTCTCGAGCTGTCAGCGTGACAGCTCGAGAGGAGAGAAATGCCGATAACCGGCATTTCCATGTTTACATGTGATCAGCTGTGATTGGACACAGCTGATCACATGACTGAGCCAACATCTTCGGTTCTTTCCATGATCCGCTGTGTCCCTCGATCGCCACGCATGCGCAGTGACAATGGTAGGACGTCATATAACGTCCTATCAGAACGAGAGAACCACCTTGCGCCCGTCATTGTACTATAGGGCGGGCAGAAGGTGGTTAAAAAAAATTCCAGTATCTATACCACTATTTGTAGACGCTATAACTTTCATGTCAACTAATTAATTTACACATATTGGGATTTTTTTTTAGCAAAGACATGTAGCAGAATATATTTAGGCCTAAATTTATGACGAAAGCCAATTTTTGAAATGTTTTTACCAGACATGTTTAATAGCAAAAAGTCGAAAATATTGTTTTTTTTTAGTGCAAAAAAAACCACAGAGATCAAATACAACCGAAAGAAAGCTCTATTTGTAGGGGGGAAAAAAGAACACAAATTTCATTTGGGTGCAATGTTGCATGACCGCACAATTGTCAGTTAAAATACCACAGCACCACATCACAAAAAATTGCCTGGTCAGGAAGGGAGGTAAATCCTCTGAGGGCGAGTGGTTAAGGAACTCACAAAGCTCAGGGGTCCAGATTAAGGCTCCTATCACACTGATTCATGGCAAATGGTATATACATTTTTGCCGCATTTGCGGTGCGTTTTTAACATGGCATGCGTTTTTAACATGGCATGTGACTCAAACGGCACCAAAAACGCAACACAGGTGCATTTTTTATGTATTTTTTGCCACATTTTCTATTGATTTCATTGGGGAGGTATGTTTTTTACAGTCCCAAAAATGTGAATTTAAAAACTCACCAGACCCGCAACATATCAGTGTGAAGAGTTCCATAGGAATACATGGTTATGCATTTTTCTTCTGCTTTTTTTTTTACACAGAAACAGAAGAAACACAGATCAGTGTTTACTTGCAGTCACAGATTGCAGCAATGTCCCCAAGAGACGCCAGGTAGCGTGAAGTTTTCTGTGTACAGGCTCCAACTCACACTGCAAGCGCCAAAGTATAAAACCGCGCAGGTGATCTGTAAGTGGGTGACGGCACTGGATGGCCGCACACGTGGCAGGGCGCTCTGCTGGCGCAGTTTGTGAACTAGCCGCTAATGCTGCCTTGTAAACCTTGCAGAGCGCGGCTGGAGCGGACGCGGCATGCATGGCAGCAGGAATGGCTACACATGGCGTGCTCTGTTTGCGTCATTTTTGGAAAGCTGCCAGGGCCAATGAGAAATAAAATCTGCTGTGGAGACTCGTTTCCTTGGAGGCAGTCCCTGGGAAACAGGGACAAATGGCAACCTTAAACTAAGTGGGGGGGCAATGCTGCCAAGTGGGGGGTGGGGAATTGTTGCTGAGAGGGGGGCCTTGGGGCTAAATGGGGAAGGTGAATACCGCTGCTCTCTTTATCGTTCCCTCTGTAGGTGCGCTGTGCTCTGGTCACTGCAATATACCTCAGCGACGCCGTAAAGCACTGCGGGAAAACAGAGCTACCACTGCGCATGGACTGAAGGAGACTCAGCCAATAGGAAGCCAGGAAAGTGTGTCCACCCCACGCATTGTGCGGAAAGAGGCACGGCGCAGTGCAGAATGGTGCCAGCACAGGGAGTGGGAGGAGTCTAACAGGGAGGCATTGAAAGTCGATCACAGCACAGTCACTCCTTGCCGATTACACAGGCCTAGGTCAGGCACTCAGACGAGCACGCGCGACGTTCTCGGTTGCTAAGGACGTCCCTAGCAACCAATGACTGAGCCGCGCACTCTGTGACGTCACAGTGTGAGTTTGCGTAGAGCGCTGCGGTTCTGTACAGCTATCATTTTATTCTGGGATTTGATAGAGCAGGACGTTCTTTTGAACGCTCCGTGCAATATTACTTGTGTTTGTTTCCTACTGATATTGACATTGCAGAAATGGCAATTACAAGACAGGAGACCAGACAATACATCCAGCGTATGAGGGATGCTATAGCCAAGCGTGACAGGAGAAGACAGGCAGAGAAAAACAGAAGGGAGCAATGGAGGAAAGAGGAGAATGCGGCCTACATCAATAATCTGAGGAGGCTGGCAGCAGAGCGGGAGAGGGACAAGCTGATGGAAGAGCAAAGGAGGAAAGAGGAGAACGCTGCATATATCAGAAATCTAAAAGAGACGCCAGCGGAGAAGGAGAGGAAGAGAGAAGAAGAGAGAAAATGGTGGGAGCGGAGGAGGAAAGAGGAGAATGCGGCCTACATCAATAATCAGAGAAGGCTCACAGCAGAGCGGGAGAGGGAAAGGTTGATGGGGGAGCAATGGAGGAAAGAGGAGAACGCTGCATATATCAGAAATCTAAAAGAGATGGCAGCGGAGAAGGAGAGGAAGAGAGGAGATGGGAGAAAATGGTGCAAGCAGAGGAGGAGAGAGGAGAACGCTGCATATATCAGAAATTTAAAGGAGATGGCAGCAGAGGAGGAGAGGAAAAGAGAAGAGGAGAGACAGAGGATGGAGCATTGGAAAGCAGAGAATGCTACAAATATCATACACAGGGCAGCAGGGAAGACAAGGGAAAGTAAAGTGGAGTGCCAGAGATGTGAGCAAAGGAGGCGAAAGAATGGGACGGAAGAGGAGAGAGGAGAAATTACAAGAGAATTAAATATCAGCAAAGCAAATTGGGAGAGAAGAGAGGAGAAAGGGAAGGAGGAGAAGCAGAGGGAAGGAGAGGAGAAGACAGGATGTCTAGGCAAACTATGGGGGAGAATAGCAGATTGCATGAGGAGAAGAGAGGAAACAGTGAAGGGAAGGGAGGAGAAGCAGAAGGAAGGAGAGGAGAAGAGAGGATGTCTAGGCAAATTACGGGCGATAACAGCAGATTGGAAGAGAAGAAGAGAGGAGAAAAGAAGACAGAAGAATCAGAGGAAGAGAGAGGAGGAGATAGATGCATTGATAAGTACAGTAAAGACACTGAAAGAAGAGAGAGAGAGGGAAAATGAGGACAGTAAGATAGCAGATGAGAGAAAACTACAGGAGAGGATTGCATTTCAGAACAAAATAGTTGCAATGAGAGCTGAGTGGGAGAGAAATATGGAAGAAAATAGAAGAAGAGAAGAGGAGAGAATGAGAGACGAGGAGAAAAATAGACAGGAGAGGAGAGCAATGATAACCAAATTAGAGTCAGACTTGGAGAGCAGAGGAGAGGAGGAGAGGAGTAGATTGAGGGTAACAGTGGAAGAGGCAAGTGAGAAGTGGAAAAGACTTAAAGTGGATGCGGGCGTGATCAATGCAGACTTGGAGATGGCAGCAGAGGAGAGGAAAAGAGAAGAGAGACAGAGGAAGGAGATTTGGAGCGCAGAGAATGCTGCACATATCAGAAATAGAAAGGATATGGCAGCAGAAGAGGAGAGACAGAAGAAGGAGCTTTGGAGAGCAGAGAACGCTGCATATATCAGAAATACAAAGGAGATGGCAGCGGAGGAGGAGAGGAAAAGAGAAGAGGAGAGACAGAGGATGGAGCTTTGGAAAGCAGAGAATGCTGCAAATATCGCACACATGGCAGCAGAGAAGGCAAGGGAAAGAAAAGTGGAGTGCCAGAGAGGGGAGCAAAGGATGCAAGAGAATGGGAAGGAAGAGGAGACAGGAGAAATTACAAGAGAATTAAACATCATCAAAGCAAATTGGGAGAGAAGAGAGGAGAAACAGAGGGAAGGAGAGGGGGAGAGAGGATGTCTAGGCAAACTATGGAGGATAATAGCAGATTGCATGAGGAGAAGAGAGGAAAAAGGGAAGGGAAGAGAGGAAAAAGAGAAGGGAAGGGAGGAGAAGCAGAAGGAAGGAGAGGGGAAGAGAGGATGTCTAGCCAAACTATGGAGGATAATGTTATATATTTACGTTTTTTACGATTTAACTTAATTTATTTAAAAATAGCAGCTCTGATTGAATCATCTATTCGGATTGCTACATTCATGATGCACGATGTTACAGGCTCGGGGAGTGGGGTTTAGGGGGGACTAAGAGGCCATGCTGTTTTTAAATTCGGACAGTGCGTATGGGGAGGGGGATCGGGGAGAACGAGGCCATGCTGTTTTTAAATTCGGACAGTGGGTACGGGGAGGGGGATCGGGGGGAACGAGGCCATGCTGTTTTTAAATTCGGACAGTGGGTACGGGGAGGGGGATCGGGGGGAACGAGGCCATGCTGTTTTTAAATTCGGACAGTGGGTACGGGGAGGGGGATCGGGGGGAACGAGGCCATGCTGTTTTTAAATTCGGACAGTGGGTACGGGGAGGGGGATTGGAGGCGACTACTAGGCCATGTTGTTTTTAAATTCAGGCTATGGGGGGGGGGGGGGATAGAACAGACAGGAGCTGGAAATACAGGTAGAACATGTTCTAAAGGTGGACTTCTCCTTTAAAACTCCACAGCTGAACATACTCCAACAGACACCTCCTATACTAGGGATAAGGACCAGGGTCCTTTCTCTTCAAAGGAGGACCATGTATACACCGTGTGAACTTCTCTGCATGCTTCACGTTTGTGTGCTAACTTTTTTTTTTTTGCACCTAGTGTTAGTTTTGAGCTGCACAGTGCACCACAGAGCTGAATATTAAAGTGTAGTTTCTTGGTTTTGCTATAAAAGTCTTGGAGGAGCAGGTTCTCTCCCTCCCATGGGGATTCCCTTTGGGGGAGCCCCACCTTGTACTTGAGTAGACCTTGCCTCGGCAGGTCTCCCAAAGATACAAGCCTACCTGGTTTCTGTTGGGTGGACTAAGAGTACCCCAGGTCCAGTCAGGAGTCTTGTGTGCTTGGGGTTCAGGGCCACGGTTCTTTCTCTTTGGAGGAGGACCATGTAAAGTTGCATTGTGGTAATATGCGGTTGCAGCACAGTGATACGAGATTTAGGGGGATAAAACAGGCATTGAGAAGGCAACATACACCTTTCAGACACCTCGCTTTTCAGGGAAGCAGCAGTTGTTTCTTATTCACACATGAGGTTTGGGGGCTGTTATACCCCACAGTTGAGCTGCTCTTATACTAACCCTTAACAGCTACCCCCCTTGCAGAAACAGTAGTCGGGGATGTTCACATGCTGCAGCTGTGATGCTTTGCTTTATGGCCACAGCAGGAAGTATACCGCCTGTCACTTCCGGCGGAATAATGCCCACCAACTGCGACCCATTTAAGTGAACAGGGCCACTCGCCGTGTGCATTCATTTGCATTGCATGTGGTGATAGGGCACTTGCAGAGCAACCCCACTCAGGAGAGCTCCGCCCAGTACTTGCATTGACCGTGCTTCGGCAGCTTTCCTGAAGAAAATGGGTCCACCTTGTTTGATCTGGGTGGACCACGAGTACCCCAGTCCATGTTGGGAATCTTGTACCCTGAGGGATGAGGGCAGGTCCTTTCTCTTTGGAGGAGGACCATATATATGCCCTGTACGCTTTTTAGTGTTCTTCACTTTTGTGTGGTCACTTTGTTTTCCATCTGGTGCTAGTTTTGAGTGTGGGCACTGCACCACAGTCTGGAAAAAAAATAATGCCAGCAGGTACGAATACTGTATAAATAATATATGCCGTATAGAATAAACGCATATTTAGCAGTCCAGTCATTCAACACTGTCCTCATCCAGGCCGGTTCTTTGTTGGTCTTCGGGTCCCCAGCGCCGCCATCTTGAGTGTGGGAAGCCGGTTGTGACTTCCTGCAGCTTCACAGCTGGTTCCGCACTGTGCATGGCCAAATCGCACTGCGCTGTCTGAATGGATCCGCAGCCTCCAAGGACCTGTGATATATCCCAGGAAGTTGCATGCAGGGAGGGGGGGAGTCAAACTTCCACTCGGTTTGACTGAGCGAGCCAAGCAGAAGTGGGAGTGACATACCTGCTAAAACTAGTTATGCACTCCTTAAAAAAAAAGGGGAGGTAGAAGATGCTTGGTAGAGGAGGGAGGAGGAGGGATATCCAAACTTCCCATTTTAAGTGTAATTTTTTGCTTTAAAAAGAAAAAATGTGCTGGATGGGAGCAGAGGATTACAGGAATTTACCGGGGATAACCAATCACTTGCCAACCAGGCCAGTTCTGACATTTTGAAAAAATCATAATGTATTTGCTTGAAAATAACTATACAGTGAGGAACAGAAGTATTTGAACACCCTGTGATTTTGCAAGTTCTCCCACTTAGAAATCATGGAGGGGTCTGAAATTCGCATTGTAGGTGCATTCCCACTCTGAGAGACAGAATTTAAAAAAAAATTCAGGAAATCACATTGTATGATTTTTAAAGAATTTATTTTGTCTTGCACTGCTGAACATAAGTATTTGAACAAATAATAAACAGCAAGAATTCTGGCTCTCAAAGACCTGTTACTGTGGCTTTAAAAAGTCCACCTCTACTCCACTCATTAATTGAACTTAGTAGCACCTGTCTGAGCTCTTTAAAGACACCTGTCCACCCCACAGTCAGTCAGACGCCAACTACTACCATGGGCAAGACCAAAGAGCTGTCAAAAGACACCAGAGACAAAATTGTGGACCTCCACAAGGCTGGAAAGGGCTACGGGGCAATTGCCAAGCAGCTTGGTAAAAATAGATCAACTGTTGGAGCAATTGTTAGAAAATGGAAGAGGCTAAAGATGACTGTCAGTCTCCCTCGGACTGGGGCTCCATGCAAGATCTCACCTCGTGGGGTATCACTGTTGATAAGAAAGGTGAGGAATCAGCCCAGAACTATGAGGAGCTGGTCATTGACATGAAGAGAGCTGGGACCACAGTTTCAAACGTCACTGTTGGTAGAACACTACGCCATCATGGTTTCAAATCATGCATTGCACGGAAGGTTCCCCTGCTCAAGTCATTACATGTCCAGGCCCGTCTGAAGTTTGCCAATGACCATCTGGATGATCCAGAGGAGGCATGGGAGAAAGTCATGTGGTCAGATGAGACCAAAGTAGAACTTTTTGGTCTAAACTTCACTCGTCGTGTTTGGAGGAAAAAGAAGGATGAGTTGCATCCCAAGAATACCATCCGTACTGTGAAGCATGGGGGTGGTAACATCATGCTTTGGGGGTGCTTTTCTGCAAAGGGGACAGGACGACTGCACTGTAATAAGGAGAGGATGAATGGGGTCATTTATTGTGAGATTTTGAGCAACAACCTCCTTCCCTCAGTCAGAGCATTGAAGATGGGTCGTGGCTGGGTCTTCCAACATGACAACGACCCGAAACACACACCCAGGATAACCAAGGAGTGGCTCTGTAAGAAGCATATCAAGGTTCTGGAGTGGCCTAGCCAGTCTCCAGACCTAAATCCAATAGAACATCTTTGGAGGGAGCTGAAACTCTGTGTTGCTCAGCGACAGCCCCGAAACCTGACAGATCTAGAGGAGATCTGTGTGGAGGAGTGGGCCAAAATCCCTGTTGCAGTGTGTGCAAACCTGGTCAAGAACTACAGGAAATGTTTGACCTCTGTAATTGCAAACAAAGGCTTCTGTACCAAATATTAACACTGATTTTCTTAGGTGTTCAAATACTTATGATCAGCAGTGCAAGACAAATAAATTCTTAAAAAAATCATACAATGTTATTTCCTGAATTTTGTTTTTAATTTCTGTTTCTCAGAGTGGGAATGCACCTACAATGTGAATTTCAGACCCCTCCATGATTTTTAAGTGGGAAAACATGCAAAATTGCAGGGTGTTCAAATACTTCTGTTCCTCACTGTATATATATATATATATATATATATATATATATATATATACATACATACAGGTGAAACTCGAAAAGTTAGAATATCGTGCAAAAGTTAATTTATTTCAATAATAAAACTTAAAAGGTGAAACTAATATGAGATAGACTCATTACATGCAAAGTAAGATAGTTCAAGCCGTGATTTGTCATAATTGTGATGATTATGGCTTACAGCTCATGAAAACCCCAAATCCACAATCTCAGAAAATTAGAATATTGTGAAAAGGTGCAATATTCTAGGCTCAAAGTGTCCCACTCTAATCAGGTAATTAAACCATAACACCTGCAAAGGGTTCCTGAGCCTTTAAATGGTCTCTCAGTCTGGTTCAGTAGGAATCACAATCATAGGAAAGACTGCTGACCTGACAGTTGTACAGAAAACCATCATTGATACCCTCCATAAGGAGGGAAAGCCTCAAAAGGTAATTGCAAAAGAAGTTGGATGTTCCCAAAGTGCTGTATCAAAGCACATTAAAAGAAAGTTATGTGGAAGGAAAAAGTGTGGAAGAAAAAGGTGCACAAGCAGCAGGGATGACCACAGCCTGGAGAGGATTGTCCGAAAAAGGTCATTCAAAAGTGTTGGGGACTTTCACAAGGAGTGGACTGAGGCTGGAGTCGGTGCATCAAGAGCCCCCACACACAGATGGATCCTGGACATGGGCTTCAAATTTCTCTTGTCAAGCCGTTCCTGAACAACAAACAACGTCAGAAGCGTCTTACCTGGGCTAAAGAAAAACAGACCTGGTCTGTTGCTCAGTGGTCCAAAGTCCTCTTTTCTGATGAGAGCAACTTTTGCATCTCATTTGGAAACCAAGGACCCAGAGTATGGAGGAAGAATGGAGAGACACACACTGCAAGATGCTTGAAGTCCAGTGAAGTTTCTACAGTCTGTGTTGATTTGGGGAGCCATGTCATCTGCTGGTGTTAGTCCACTGTGCTTCATTAAGTCCAGGGTCAACGCAGCCGTCTACCAGGAGATTTTGGAGCACTTCATGCTTCCTTCCACAGACGAGCTTTATGGGGATGCTGACTGCATTTTCAAGCAGGACTTGGCACCTGCCCACACTGCCAAAAGCACCAAAACCTGGTTCAATGACCGTGGGATTACTGTGCTTGATTGTCAGCAAACTCACCTGACCTGAACCCCATAGAGAATCTATGGAGCATTGCCTAGAGAAAGATGAGAGACATGAGACCGAACAATGCAGAAGAGCTGAAGGCCGCTATTGAAGGATCTTGGTCTTCCATAACACCTCAGCAGTGCCACAGGCTGATAGCTTCTATGCCACGCCGCATTGAGGCAGTAATTGCAGCAAAAGGGGCCTAAACCAAGTACTGAGTACATATGCATGCTTATGCTTTTCAGAGGTCCGATATTGTTCTAAGTACAATCCTTGTTTTATTAATTGCTTGTAATATTCTAATTTTCTGAGATTGTGGATTTGGAGTTTTCATGAGCTGTAAGCCATAATCATCACACTTATGACAAATCACGGTTTGAACTGTCTTGCTTTGCATGTAATGAGTCTATCTCATATATTAGTTTCACCTTTTAAGTTACAGTTGTGACCAAAATTATTCAACCCCCAATGCTGTAAAGGGGTTTAGGGACTATAGTGTACATTTGGAATTGTATTCAGAATCAAATCCTACAAGGACGTTGTAACTACCCAAATGCAACTAAAATGACATCAATTGTTTATGTAATACAGTAGTAAATGGTTCTTATGTGGTTTCTTCATTGCCACAATTATTCAACCCCTTAAAGACTACCACTCTGAAGAACAGAGGTTCATACAGGTGCTTTCCATCAGGTATTGAAAACACCTGTGGATGTCACCGAGCAGCAATCAAGCATAATAAGCACCAATTAGGCAGCTTTAAAATGACTGTGATACTCAGCTCCTTCTAGACATTTACTGGTGTGGTTACAAACATGGTGAAGGCAAGAGAATGGTCCAGGAAGACAAGAGAAGAGGTGATTTCTCTTCACAGGAAGGGCAATGGCTATAAGAAGATTGCAAAGATGTTAAACATACCAAGAGACACCTTAGGAAGCATCATTCGCAAATTCAAGGCAAAGGGCACTGTTGAAACGCTACCTGGTCGTGGCAGAAAGAAGATGCTGACTTCGACTGCTGTGCGCTACCTGAAGCGTAGAGTGGAGAGAAGTCCCCGTGTGACTGCTGAGGAACTGAGAAAAGATTTGTCAGATGTGGGTACAGAAGTTTCAGCCCAGACAATAAGACGCACACTGCGTAATGAAGGCCTCCGTGCCAGAACTCCCAGGCGTACCCCCTTGCTGTCTCCAAAGAATAAGAAGAGTCGACTGCAGTATGCCAAAAGCCATGTGGACAAACCACAAAAGTTGTGGGATAGTGTTCTGTGGACTGATGAAACAAAATTAGAACTGTTTGGGCCCATGGATCAACGCTATGTTTGGAGGAGGAAGAACAAGGCCTATGATGAAAAGAACACCTTGCCTACTGTGAAGCATGGTGGAGGGTCAATCATGCTTTGGGGCTGTTTTGCTTCTGCAGGTACAGGGAAGCTTCAGCGTGTGCAAGGTACCATGAATTCTCTTCAGTACCAGGAGATATTGGATGGAAACGTGATGCAGTCCGTCACACACCTGAGGCTTGGGAGACGTTGGACCTTTCAACAGGACAATGATCCCAAGCATACCTCCAAGTCCACTAGAGCATGGTTGCAGAGGAAAGGCTGGAACATTTTGGAGTGGCCATCGCAGTCACCAGACTTAAATCCGATTGAGAACCTCTGGTGGGACTTAAAGAAAGCAGTTGCAGTGCGCAAGCCTAAGAATGTGACTGAACTGGAGGCCTTTGCCCATGAAGAATGGGCGAAGATACCCGTAGATCGCTGCAAGACACTTGTGTCAAGCTATGCTTCACGTTTAAAAGCTGTTATAACTGTAAAAGGATGCTGTACTAAGTACTAAGATTGAATGTCACTTGGGGGTTGAATAAAACTGATAATGCTGTGAGCACAGAAAAGACATTTGTGGTTATTTCATTATAACTGTTATGTTATATTTGTCTGACCTACAAGTGCCTCTTTAATGTAAATGTAAGCAAGATGACTGAATGATCAAAAGCAATGTCAAACTGGCCAAAACACTCAATTTCAGTGGGGGTTGAATAATTTTGGTCACAACTGTACATTACTGAAATAAATGAACTTGTGCATGATATTCTAATTTTTTCGAGTTTCACCTCTACATATATATATATAGGCCCTTGGAAATAAAATGGTGGGTGCTGCAACTTTTCGTCGCACAGTATTTTTCAAACGCAAATTTTTGAGGAAAAAATATAATGAATTTTAGTGAACACAAATTAACACCTTGACACCAACGTAACACAAATATGCAGCCTCACAGAACTGGACTTTTTTCAATGGGGCCACATATTTGCATACCACTGTCACGTACCTGATTGGAGACTGAAATGACGAGGTCAGCCTCACTTGTGTCACTAGCCCTGACCCCACTGGAAGTGGAACAGAGGGCGTCTAGGGACCAGGGGGACAAGAGTGCCAGCAGATGTTGTTTGCAGCTGGAGACTTTGAAAGACTAATGAACCTCCGATTCAGGAACAGTAGTGACATGCAGAGTTGGTATGGTAGGTCGCCAGGTGTGCACCAGAGTAAGACAGGAAGCTGGGATGGGAGACAGGAGCAATGTCATAGGAATAGGGTCATCAACGGGCGGACAGAGAGGTACCAAATCATAAGCAAGCCGAAGTTAGGAACGAGTATGAAGCAAGAGTGTAATCAGAGTCAGGTCAGGAACAAGCCGGGTCAGCAACAAGGAAATCACACAGGATTGAGCAGGAAAGGGGGAACAGCTGAAGACCAGTCAGCACTCAGCACAGGCAGAGGCACCTTTTAAATAGTCCGCCTGGTGCCAATCTTCGCCGTGCGTGCGCGATCACGCATTTCTGAGCACATGTCTATTTGCTAGCCGTCTCACAGGAATTCCCTTACAACCTGTCTTTGTGCTGTGAGCGCACTCCCAGCACAAACACCGGGGTGTCACTGAGAGCCCTGGGTCCCATTCTAATGATTGGGACCTGGGACTCCCGATTCCGGGTCACATGATCGCTGTGATAGCCTCTGATTGGCTATCACAGTGATCAGTCACTGTACAGCCTACCCCCTTGTTTTTTTTTTTTCTCTCTGAATGGAGGAGAGAGGTACTTTGTATCTCTCTCCTTGCATAGAGGGAAAAAAGATGAATATTAAAAAATACCTAGATCAAGGTTTGATCTAGTTCAGTGCCAGGGTTAGTGTTCGGGTTAGGGTCTAAGGTCAGGAATTTTTTTTTTTTTCTTTAACCTCTTGCCGTCCGCCTGCTGTTTATAAACGGCAGGGCGGTGGCAGTCCAAGGTCGGGTTGCCGTTCCTAAACGGCACCCGCCTTTTCTAGCTGTGCGCGCTCCCTAGGAGCGCGCACCACCGCGATCCGGTGTCCGCTGTGTCCTCCGGACACAGTGAAACACCGATCGTCGGACGGGACCTCTGTACGAGGTCCCGGTCATGTGATCACTGATTGGCGAATCAGTGATCACATGCAAAGTAGTAAGCAAGATGTCACTTGTGACATCATTGCTTACTATGTGTGAAATCTGTGAATGATCACAGAGGTCACATGGTACAAGGCTATTCACAACAGCCTTGTACCATGTGACAAGCTGTGACCAATCACAGCTCACTCAGTATTTCTCAATGACTGCAAGAATGCAGACAGAGAGAAAGAGAAATGATTGCTTTTACATCCTATATGGGTGTAAAAGCAATTAGTGTAAAAAAAAAAAAAAAAATCTTCATCACCCCCCACAAGTAGTACAGTGTCACCATGGTGACACTGTACTGCTAGGGTGACAGTATGTAAAAATAAAAATAAAAAATAATATAAAAAAAAATAAAATAAAAATGTAAAAAAAAATGTTTAAAAATTATAATGTTTGGTTATAAACTAATTTTGATTTTTTTTTTTTTACTAAAAAAATAACGGAATAAATTTTGGCCAAGATTTAGGATGAAATATTATTTATTTGCAAAATTTTATTAAAAAAAACACTTTTTTTCAAAATTTTTGGACATTTTCATTTACATAGTAAAAAAAATAAAAATCCCAGCGGTGAATAAATACCACCAAAATAAAGCTTTATCTGTCTCAAAAAAATGGTAAAAAATTCATATGGGTACAGTATTGCATGACCGCGCAATTGTCATTCAAAGTGTGATAGCGCTGAAAGCTGAAAATTGCCCTGGACAGGAAGGGGGTAAAAGTGTCCGGACAGGAAGTGGTTAATTGTCAGTGTGTTTTAGGGAAAAAAAAATAAAATGTGCACTATTGTTTCTGGGCTATAGTACAGGTACAAAGAACAAATAACACACATATATGGTATCACTGCGATCGTCAAGAGCTGGAAAATTTATTTTGGGTTGTTCTTTGGTGGTAGCTTATGGTAGTAGCAAGAAACAGACAGCTAAATTTAAAAAATATATATTTATTTTTACTATTGGAACAGCTTTTCTTTGATAATAAAAAAAAAATCAGGAGATATCCATTACCATTTACCACCAAATGAAATCCCAATTTGTCCTGAAAAAAAACAAGGTGTAATTCACCTGGATGTACAAAGTAGTTGTGTTGATATGTATGTTTTACACACGGATCAAAATTCCACTGAACTGGTAGAAATTCTATCCCTCTATGGACAACCTTTAGTTGTTGGGACAACACAAATCATAAGATCCACAAAAGAATAATTGATACAACAAAAAGTACAAATGACAAAGATGTTAAAAAATCAAAAAGTCAGCCTTCAGTTTGAGTCCCATGATACTGTTGTTGCGTCTTGATTAAAGCTAAATTTAGGGTTTCATTGCAGTAAACAGTACTTTCAAAGATAGTATTTCCTTTTCTTAGTAGATGGGGAATTAAATCCCCACTAGGGTACATCACTGGGGGCTTGCCACTGGGTTAATTAGGGGGGGTGGCACACCACTGGGTACATCAGGGGGGCACACCACTGGCATTCTCAGTAGGGCACACCACTGGGGGTATCAGGGGGGAACACCACTGGGGGCTCTGGATGGTACAAACATGGTTACTTATGCAGAGCAATGCAACTTACTGTGACAGATTTAACTGCTCTAGTAGTGATGCCAGCCAGCCCTCCTCTCTTGATGTAATCCATAAGCGCCTTGGATGGAGTGAACTGGAAGGGATCAGCACAATACACTTCAGGGATGAGCTTGGGTGCCCTCAGACAAGAGCCCGAAACTGCACGAGCTATCCTGCTATCAAGAGTGAAAGGCATGCTGTGGGGTGAGGAATGCCTTTGCTGGCTTTTTGGTTCTCAAGACTACTGCTTTTATGCGCAGTTCTACCAGTTGTGGGTCGGCAAGGAAGGGACAAGATTGCGATCTACCGGTCAGAAAAATAAAAATAAATGGTGCAGCGCTAACTACAAAAGTGAATAAAAATGAATAAATGTGTATCCATATATTAATAAAGTGCTAATAAATCAAAAAAACAAAAATATGCATATAGCAATAAAGAGCTACTCAGAACCGTGATAACACACATTATTAGTGTATGGATCACCTTAGTGACCTAAAAATAGTGATGAACACACAAAATATATAATGAAATAAGCTGGTGTTAAGTGTCCTTAGTAATAATCAAAAAACCTTTTGAAGCAAGTACTAATAAGTCCATAAAGTAGCAAGTGCTGATAAAACGTGATAAGAAACCATGCAATGTGTTAAACATGAACACTTCGTGCAAGTGCCGGCATTAAATCCACTCCAGCTGCAGTGCCTCCTCACCTCCTTCCTGTGACCCAAAGGGAAGGGACAAGATTGCGATCTACCGGTCACCTGCCCACGGTTGACCGGTAGATCGCGATCGATGGGTTGCCGACCTCCACAGTATAGGATGTGATTCCAATGAATCACCTTAGCAATTAGTGATTACGTGGAGTTATGTCCAAATTTGGATTGGGAGTGAAGCAATCCACCATTAGCATCCAATGTGTTCATGTATCCAGTTAGGATGTAGGAGCAAAGCATATGTACTGTATATATGCTGAATAAATCCAGCTATGAACATGGTTCTTACTACCTCTTGGTAAAGATGTACGGCAGCTTAGTGTGTGTCACAAGGCTGGAAAGGGCCACAAGCTGGCTAACTCATGCATATTCTTGATGTGTTTCACCACATAAGCAGCTTTTTCCAGTTTTGCATTTTGTAGAGTAGGGACTGGCCAGATAGGGATTACTTTGACGCAGTTGGCCAGCTTAAACATATATTGCAATATATATGAACAAAAAATCCCTGTTTGCTAGAAATTTGTAAGGGCGTAGCAGTGTGCAGAGGGTGGATTCAGATTCTTTTTATATTCATGCCCCTTCAGGACCTGATGGGTTATATATACTGTATGTGTAAAGCTATTTGGAATTGAGCACAGGTATATTGTGTTTATATTGCTGTGCAGAGCAGTGACCGGACCTGAATCTGTAGATGTCCTACAACTTGTGTCTGTTTGTCCCATATTGGCACTATGTGCACTGAAATCTGCTATAAGCAAGTCAGTAATTTGCATTTTACAGAGTAGAGTAGGAACTGGAAGGAGAGATTACATTGACGCAGTTGGTCAGCTTGAACATGTTTTGCAATGTATGTGAACCGAAAATCCCTGTTTTTATGCAAAGTTTCTTAGAAATGTGTAAGGGTGTCCAGCAGGGTGCAGGGAATTGATTCAAAGTTTAAGGCTGGAAAGAGGTCCGTGTGCTGCTTAAATACATATCCTTGACACGTTTCACCGCATAAAGTGGTTTTCTCGTTAGGACATTTGTACCATTCTAACAGTAGACTGCTACACAATAAAGGTGAACTCCAGGTTAGGTTTGTATTGCTTGGTTACATTGATCCAGCTTAGTCCAATGTAAGTATAAATATTCCATACCTGTGGGACTGCTGTGGAAACAGGGAATCGCTGTAGAAATCACCATTGCTACAGTGATCACCGCAGTCTTCCGGGTCCTGTGCATTCTGCATAATGAACACTGGAGCACTCACTTGGCATGGCCACTATTCACTCTTTATATTTTTTATCAATGAATACAAGGTGTTCTCTGATTGGATGAAGTGGAGAGGCAGGGTAGTGGCATCACAATCTCCAATCATAGTATGCCTTGTATTTATAAAAGAAAATACAAGTTCTGTGAATGGCGAATTACCCCAGTGTTCACTATGCAGCAGGGCAGCCACTGGGCACAGGATTTGGAGGACTGTGGCAATCGCTGTATTAATGTTGACATTATTGGTGTATGTTTATCAAAGAAAAATATACTAATACTCTATATATTCTTGTGAAAAGTACTGAGGCAGGGTGCTATGATGTTATCAGGATTCTATGTACATCCCTGCTGGCGTCTCTCGCCAGCCATGATCTGCCTGCATTACATAGAGAAGCACAGAGACCTAGGTATGTAACCACTTAGGGACTCACAATGTACTGCGGACGGGCTGCCTGTGCTGGAAAAGCGACATACTGGTACGTCGCTGCCTGCTTCCTGGACACAGGGCATGTGGACACAGTGGGAGTCTTTAAACAAGTCCTGGCCAATGACGATTCATGGCTGTAACCAGGTGATTGGCTGTGTTCAATCTACAGAGGGCTCTGTACAGAGATCTCAAAGCAGGGATAAGAAACAAAGAGGTCTGTTAGTAAAAGCAGAGTACATTGTTAGGCACACATTTAACTCCTTGATTGCCCTAGATGGTAACTCCTTACCAGGCAGTGTCATTAGTACAGTGACATTGTATAGTATTATCACTGATCACTGTATTAGTGTCACTGGTGATCTGGTGATCTGGTGATGCTGGACAGTACTCAATTGTTTCTGCCACCAATGGTGTGAAATTTGAATGAAAATTCTTAGAAAATATTTTTTAAAGAAAATTCTTTAGGAATTTTACCCACGTATGGCCGGCTTTACCTTCTGCAGGATCTCTTCATCTCCTCTCCCCTCCTTGTCCTGAGTCCGGGGGATTGCCCCCTCCAGCACGGCTTTTCCTGCCCCTCCCCCTCTACTGTAACCCCTGCTGCCAGGCCCGTAATCTGCCATGGGCCCCCGTACCAACTCCTCATGCTGCTGCCAGGCCCGTAATCTGTCATGGGCCCCTGTACCGCCTCCCATTGCTGCTGTCTCCATCGCCACACTCTGCCATGTGCCACTTTCAGGTCTCCTCACACTGCTGGTGGGTTCCATTTTGTCATAGGGTGCTGTATGGCCTCCCATTGCTGCTGCCTCCACCGCCACACTGTGGCTCCACACTCTGGTTTTGGCCCCGTGACTGCCCAAATGAGTGAAGTGTGCGGTGATTCTAAGATCGACGGCACTCATCTGCATGTCATACTGACTGACAGTATTATTTCTCTTCCCCAGCAGACTCCAAGGGCATTTAAATTAAAGGTACAGTGTTCTGCACTAATATAAAGGCTCTCTGAAGCCTAGAAACACCCTTTTATAAGTTAAATTCGCAGCGAATATATTCGACTCGAATCAAAATTTTTTCACGAATTCGCCGAATCAGTCGAATCGAATTTTTGAATAATTCGCTCATCTCTAGACAGGACATACGTGGGTCGAATTCCGAACAAACTTTCTTTAGAAATTCTGAAAGTTCACGCGTTTTGTAATCCGATGATACCACCATTGATTTCGAAATTCGCCCAACCAAGCCTTCAATTTCACATGTTGCTACAGAAAAGAATTTTCATGGCCAAGAATTTTCTTTTCTTTCCAGCTCACAGCTCATGCTCATTTCTTTTTTCTATTACATTCTCGCACGATTTTCCGATCATTGATTAGAAATTAGTTTGTTTTTCAAAAAATTTCCAACATGCCCGATCACTAAAATTGGATGGTCGCTCGAAAATTGGCCGTTGCTGTGGCCTTCTAATGGTGCGAAATTCGAATGAAAAGATTTTTGAAAGAAAATTCTTTCGGAATTTGACCCCTGTATGGCTGGGTTTAGTGAGTCACAATCTGTACTCCCCCCAACATTACAGAACAACCTTCCATATTTCACCCCAGGGGTCTAAGCAGCCCAAGGCAGGTTAAGTGGGGCAACCATTAGAGAACCTGACAGGGCCACCTAGTAGACCCCCCCCACTTAGAGACTGCCCCCTTCCCATTTGTAAATGCACATGGCAGTATCTGTGCACATAGCTCCCCTCCCCCCACCTGTACACACAGCTTGTAAACATATAGCGCCCCTTTCTGTACACACACAATCCTACACCTAGAGCTGTCCCTCCTATACACACAGAGGGGAATTTATCTACACTGGAGCTAACAGCAACCAATCAGCTGCAGCTTGTTCAGTTAAGCTTTGAAAGCTGATTGGGTACCATGCACATCTGTTCCAGATTCTGTCTGTTCCTCCCACCTGTGCACACGCTGGCTGTTTTCCCCACCCCCACCTTTGTAGTCTAATTTCCTGGTTGAGACACAGAACTGAGCAGAGTGTAGAGAACAGGCCACACACACAGGAGGAGTGTAAATGCAGCAAGCAGCCAGAGGTGGCAGTAAGGAGCCCAATGTCAGTTCAATGACATTGGATTGGATTAACCACTTGTCATCCAGAAAATTTACCCCCTTCCTGACCAGGCCATTTTTTTCGTTCCGGCACTGCATTACTTTAACCATTAGCGGCCCGGCCAATAGCCGTTTGGCGGCCGGAAAAATGCTTTAGATTTCCGGGTGGATGCCATATGGCGTACTCCCGGCATGTGCAGTTTGTGCGCTTGCAGAGCCGCGCAGCGGTGCGATCTGCCACCGGCCGTGTACCTCGGACACGGCCGATGACAGATCTGAGTACCAGCCCCCGTTTCCGGTACCATGTGACCTGCTGTGACCAATCACAGCAGGTCACATGACAGTTGTATACAATGGATGGCTTCATTCATGCCATCCATTGTATACTAGTGTCTAGCTGTGAATGGACACAGCGACCACATGCACATGTCATGTGATTAGCTGTGGCCAAATCACAGCTAAGCACAAAAAAATAAAAAAAAACCCTGAATGAATCGATGTCATTCAGGTAAATGCTTCCTTATAGCAAAGTAATTCTTTGCTATAAGCAAATTGTGTAAAAAAAAAACAAAAAACTGATCACTTCCCCAAAGTAGTACAATGTTACTATGGTAACATTGTACTTCTTTGGTTATAGTGAAATATGAAAAAAAAATCTTAAAAAAAGAAAAAAATTTAATAAAAAATTAAAAATAATGAAAGAAAAAAAAAATATTTTTTTTTTTCATACTGTCACCAGTCAGTGTCCCTGTTAACCGCCATGCCAGTTATATGATGACGCTGTACTGCACTGGTGACAGTATGTAAAAAAAAAATAGTTAAAATCTTTTTTTTATTTTTTCATTTTCTGAAAAATTATGACAAAAAAAATACAACTTCAAAAAACTCGCCATACCTCTTATGAAGTATGTCGGACTGTCTACTTTGCAAAAAGGGGTCATTTGAGGGATATCTGTACTGTTTTGACATTCTTGGACCTCAAGAAATTAGATTGGCTGTCAGTACTTCAGGATTGATCAATATTCAGATCTATACCATAGTTTGTGAACTCTATAACTTTCCTACAAACTAAAAAATACATCCTAATTTGGGTTATTTTCACGAAAGACATGCAGCAGAATACATCTCGGCCTAAATTTATGAAGAACAATTATTTATTTGCAAACTTTTATAACAGAAACAAAGAAAAACGTGGGTTTTTTTTCAAAATTTTCAGTATTTTTTTGTTAATTTAGCAAAAAATAAAAACCCCAGTGTTGCTTAAATACCAACAAAAGAAAGCTCTAGTTGTGTGAAGAAAATGATAAAATTTTAGTTTGGGTACAATGTTGTATGACCGCGCAATTGTCAAAGTGTGAGAGTGCTGAAACCTGAAAAATGGCCTGGGCAGGAAGGGGGCAAAAGTGCCCGGTATGGAAGCGGTTAATGTACAATATAGCTTGAGCGGCAATTGTTATATAGCACATGCTATATTATTTTATGTTCTACTTGCGATATTTTAGCTTAGTTACCTTTTAAGCTGACCACCCATGGCCCGAATTTCGAGCCGTGAGTGGCACTGCTGACACAATCTGGCTTGACAAACTTCGACTGAGAAATCAAAAATTCAGGTGACAAAAAAGTCACCTGAATAGTGCACTGCAGCCAGCCAGCTCCTGTCACTGTCCAGGTATTCTGACAGCCATGGGTGGCGGCTGTCTCGATAAAGTAGCCAGTAGTGAAAGATTTTTCCATGCACGCAGTTTAGCATAGTGGGGAATCTATAGATTTCTCTGGTTGTATAGCATATTCTTAAGGAGCACGTTTTAAATCAGCCTTTTTCTCCCAGGAACAAGTGTCTCCTTTGGAGGTCTTCCCACTTTTCCTTACACAGATGTTCCTTCACTTTCAGTCTCAATGACAGTGGTTATAAGGAGAAATAGAAAGGGTGAATCTCCAGCAGGAACTCCAATAGCAATAAAAATCTAACAACCTAGCTATCTATCTAAAAACTGAGGAAAAAATGGCTTTAGGTACCCTTTAAATAAAGAAATGTATATTTTCCTAACTTTTTAAAGCTGAACTCCAATCAGCTGAAATAATTCATCATGCAGTGCCCTCCTCTATCACTGTGAGGATAATGCTACTTTCACACTGCTCAGTTGCAAAAACACAGTAAAAAACGCATATTCATTTTTCCTGTGTTTTTACTGTATTTTTACTGTATTTTTGCTGTGAAATTGCATGTAAAAAGACTTGTGACTTCAAAAACACACCAGAAATGCAACCTCGGGTGCGTTCTTTATGCGTTTTCCATTCCTTTCAATGGGGAGGTGTGTTTTTATTGCATTTTTTTAACCGCACCAAACATGCAGCAAGCAGGACTTTGAACAATGCAACTGACCAGTGTGAAGAGTTTCAAAGGTCATGCGTTTTTCTTCTGTTTTTTTTCAAAACAGAAGAAAAATGATCAGTGAGAAAGCAGCCTTAGTGTGGATTCACACATGTGCGGTGCGAATTGAAGCTCAGTTTTCACAGCTAATTGACAATGTAGTTGTTCAGCATTTCAGGTCAGGTTTAGATCAGGATCTGGTCAGGATTTTATCCTGTTCAATACTGAAAGACATGTGCGATTCAGAAGCGTTCTCATAGAAGTCAATAGGCCTGAATTTGTACCTGAGCTGGACCGCACTACTCAGAAAACTGACAGGACTCTTTCAATTCGCACTGAATGCGCATTTCGGCTGCACCAGACATATGTGAACAGGCACAATAGAAAGCAATGTTCTTTCACATGTCATTCAAATTGGATGTTGTTCAAAATGCATATGTGTGAACCGGCTCTTAGTGATTCATTCTGTCTAATGGCCAAGAAATATGTCCAAATATGTACCTTATTCCTGCATGCTCCCTCTCCACTATCCTGCTAAGCCAAACTTCTATACCCATAAAGCTGGCCATGCATGGTACATGAAGATGAGTGCAGAGAATGCCAGCTGCTAAAGGAGAACAGAACAAGGTATTTCATGCGGTTAATGACCCCCTACACCAGTGGTCTCCAAACTGTGGCCCTTTGCTGGCCTTTATCAGGCCCTTGGGGCACTTTTCCTCCCACTGATACAAGACACTATTCCTCCCATTGACACCAACAATGGGGCATAATTCCTCCCACTGACATCAACAAAGAGGCACTATTCATCCCACTGATACCAGTGATGGGGTACTATTCCTCCCACTGACACCAGTGATGGGGTACTATTCCTCCCACTGATACCATTGATGGGGCACTATTCCTCCCACTGACACCAGTGCTGGGGTACTATTCCTCCTACAGACACCAACAATGGGGCATAATTCCTACAACTGACATCAACAATGAGGCACTATTTCTCTACTGACACCAGTGATGGGGCACTATTCCTCCCACAGACAACAACAATGGGGCACAATTCCTTCCATAGACAACAACAATAGGGCACTATTCCTCCCACTGACACCAGCGATGGGGCACTATTCCTCCCACTGACACCAGCGATGGGGCACAATTCCTCCCACTATTGCCAAACATAGGACACTGTTCCTCTCACTTACACCATTGATGAGGTGCTTTTCCTGCCCTTATACCAAAGAAGCATTGTTTACTCCCACTGATACCAGGATGATTTCTAATCCCACTGGGCACAGTCCAGCCCCCCCTAACAACTGAAGGACAATAAACTGGCCCTTTGTTTAGAAAGTTTGGAGACCCCTGCCCTAGACAAAATGAGCAGTTAACCCTGGCACTGTGTGTGTTCATGTGATATCGGCCCCACAGAAAGTGCATTGTTTTCAACTAGACAGCCAAGTGATAGACTTTCTTTCTGAAAAGGATCACTAAAGCACAACCGTTTAGAAGCAGAAAGTAGAACCTGAATATGTAATGAGCTAATATGGCTCCCCCATGTACCTAAAAATTACTAACTAGACACACAAAAAAAGTTTGGGAAACTCTGGAGAACCCCAAGTTGTCCTTCTACAAGTGTTTAAAAAGAAAGTGCAGCGCTAAAACAAATGCAGATTAATACTTCCAATCCATAAACCAGCTGAACATATGGTTGTGAATAAATAAAATCTCAATATGTTAAAATAAATGTATAAAAATGTTGACAGTCTGTAATAGGTATAAAAAAGGGGGGGAGGTGCAGCGCTATATAACTTAGCAAAACAATAATGAATAACCACCGATAATACACAATAATAATAATAGTGACTGTGTGTTAATAACGCCACTGAATGGTGGCTATGGAGCGAGGGAAGTGAAACTCCATATCACTGGACCAGCTGACGCGTTTCGAGCGAAGGCTCGTACTCATAGAGCGGCACCCCTATGAGTACGAGCCTTCGCTCGAAACGCGTCAGTGAAAGCTACAGCAGGTTGGACGCCTCACCGCCGGCGCCACGAGGGGCCCCGGCGGCCATCTTTGATTTGCATCTGGGTCAGTACTATTTTTGTATGTTGGATTTTCTGCTATCCTGTGCCTATAATAAAGATACCCAAGGATATTACACTATGTGGCCCTTTCTATTTATCTGAGTTCTGGTGAGAACCGGCCAAATCCACAGAAAAGCTGCACTTATCCGGGTACCAGGCCATGAGGGATAGGCTGACCAGATCTGACCAGACCAGGATGATGACACAGGAGGTCCAGTGATATTTACACAAATGCGCATAAAGATTGCGTATCTGGTGAGTGCGCAGTCTTTATATTTTATCACCTGACGGTCCCTAGCATTGGACGTCTGAAGATCATCCTGGATCTTAAGAGCACTCCTCCATTGGACTGTTTCACTTCCCTCACTCCATAGCCACCATTCAGTGGCGTTATTAACACACAGTCACTATTATTATTATTGTGTATTATCGGTGGTTATTCATTATTGTTTTGCTAAGTTAAATAGCGCTGCACCTCCCCCCCTTTTTTATATTTATGTCATTGAAGGTTTGATACGGTGCCTTTTTTGGTGTACAGCCGCTGCTTATTATATTATATATTTACATAAGCGCTCACTTATCTTCTGCTTTTCTTGATTAGTCTGTAATAGGTGATGGTTACAGGAGATGTTAGTGACTTCACGTTCCAGGTGGCGAGGTGATAAAATAGTTAAAATAAAAGCTTCCACGGTGGTACTCGGGGCTATCCCAAGAGAGACAACCACTGACCAGACCAATATCAAGAGGGGGAGAGTCTGTTACAAGCGGTTCAGCTCATCCATCCCATCCCATGAGGGGGACCTCTGGTTATTGATTATATGCCCATATAAAGATACGCATCTGGTGAGTGCGTATTTTAACTATTTTATCACCTCGCCACCTGGAAGGTGAAGTCACTAACATCTGTAACCATCACCTATCACAGACTGTCACCATTTTTATAAATTTATTTTAACATAGAGATTTTATTTATTCACGACCATATGTTCAGCTGGTTTATGGATTGGAAATATTAATCTGTATTTGTTTAAGCGCTGCACTTTCTTTTTAAGTATTCTATGAGCTTTTATTCTGGTTACCTTTTCGGGCTTTTAGCTGCTATACTATCACTAAGCACTCACTGATTATATTGTTTTATTCTTCTACAAGTGCTCACTACCATAGAAACCTGCCAAGGTCCTCGAGTCAGCGACACCTGGCTAAAGACAGACGTGGGTGCAATTCGCTTTAAAACCTATTAGGACTAAAGACACCCCTCCTGGCTATTTCAAGATTGAATGTAATTCTGTTATTCTATTGTTTATATTAGAGGTTAACAAAATGGTTGCTGTGGCAGTCTGTGTTTTTATTGAGAAAAATCTAGTGAAAGAACAGTGACCGATATTTGATGAATCCCTCAGTCAAGTCTGATCATTTCAAAACACAAATATACACAAAATCTCAGATGAAACCAGCAGTAGGAGCAGAGATCCCTTCCAGCTACTGGAGTCTGATTTCTTCCGGTCTACAAAAAGTGTACATGAGAACATACAAATATTTCCTTAGTTAAAGGTGAATTTGAGCAGGTCTGGCCTGGGGCACCTTCACAAGGGTTGAACACTCCCCTGGTATTTATAGAGCCCTGAGGTGCTGAAATTCAGGACAAGAATATGTTCTAGGGAGAAAATAGAATGACTTTAAATGATAATTGCTTGTAGCCAAATAACCCCCTTAAAGAGAAACTTAGTGTACTTTAAAAGATAAGTTCACCTTTTGCATCATGTTAAAAAGTGACATTTAAAAAGTGACAGTTCGTGTGTGGGGGGGGGGGGGTGATCAGGCAGTGGCTGCAGCATTGGGAACATGTTACATGTGCCACCCTAAAATGGGTGGCACATGTAACATGTTCCCAATGCTGCAGCCACTGCCTGATCACCCCCCCCCCACCACAGGCTGTCACTTTTTAAATAGTACGTGGCCATGCGGGGCTTCACCCACGTCATTCATTCACAGAGATCTATGAATTAATGAACTACAAGTCCTGACAGCCTTAATGGCTGTTGGCTTATAGTTCTCAATGAACTCCCATGGTGCTGTGGAGTGCCGTCGTAGTTCATTGATTTTTCCTGTCAGTATATCTGCTTGCCTGTACATCCTGTATGGGTAAACAGATATACTGACAGATCTGCATGGCACCATCGATATACGCTTTTAAAAACAAAAGGGGCTTTACAGCGACTTTAACTTTTAATGTTTTTTATTCTTTGCTAGAAAATTTCTTAGAATCCCCAAAAATTATATATTTTTTTAAAGCAGAGGCCCTAGAGAATAAATTAGTGGGTGTTGCAATTTTTTATGTCCCACAGCATTTGCACAGCGGTTTTCAAATGCAATTTTTTAAAAAACAGCACACTTTTTTTAAAAATTTGAATGCAAAGAAAAACACAATATGTAACCCAGTTTTGTGGTAAAGATGATGGTAGGCTGAGTAAATAGATACCAAACATGTCATACTTTAAAAATGTGCCCACCCGTGCAACGGCAACAAATTTTCCTATCCATCGGCGACTATCCAAACCCTTTGTAGGTTACCACTTTAGATTTACAGAGCAGTTCTGGTTCTAGAATTATATTCCATGATCTGAAGTTCGCAGTGATACCTCATGTGTGGGATGATCGCTGTTAGCATGTGTGCGAGACTGACACATGCATTCGCCTTTGCGCGCCAGCACAGGGGGATGGGAATGCTTTAAAAAATATAGTATTTTTTGTATTTTACACTGTTGCCTTAATTTTTTTTATCACTTTTATTGCTGTCACAAGGAATGTAAACATCCCTTGTGACAGCAATAGGTGGTGACAGGTACTCTTTATGGAGAGATCTAGGGTCAATAAGACCCCAGATCCCTCCTCTGCCCTTAAAAGCATTTGATCACACCAAGATCTGTGTGATTAAATGCTTTCCATTTTTAAAAATGGAGCTGGGGAACCTGGACGTGATGTATGGTCATCGCTTCTTGTTTCCTATCTCATAGAGGTGGATAGAGGGGTTCTGGTCTTTGTCTGCCTCTCAGAGGTGTAGTTAGAACCTTCAGGGCCTTATTGCAAGAAATCATGAAGAGCCCCTGGGGCCCTTTTCATCGGGACTTTTCCCACTGATCATTAGGCCCTTTATTATGGTCCCACAGCGAGCCATTTTCCTGTCATCTTGGGGCCCTCCCATGGTGGTGGAACACTGGTGACCAGTTCACAAGTGTAACCTTTGAGACCCTGATAGTTCCGCCACTTGGTTAATTGTGTGTAGTCACCAGGAATCTTCTAGCAATGAAAGTTTAATTGCTAGAAGATCTCTGGTGACAGAACATGATTAACCCTTTTATTGCTGGCAGATGAGATCCCAGTTGGAAGTGCATGATTAACCCTTTCAGATCTGTGTTGGAATCATATGATTAACCATTTCACTACTAACCGATCCCAAATGGAAATGCATATTTCCACCAGGGATATGCTAGCAATAAAAGGGATAATCAAACACTTCTTTGTACATACACTGTATGATTGACCCTTTCATTGCTAGCAGATCCCTGGTGGAAATATGCATTTCCATTTGGGATTGGTTAGTAGTGAAACGGTAATCATACACTTCCAACGCAGATCTGAAAGGATTAATTATGTACTTCCAACTGGGATTTCATCTGCCAGCAATAAAAGTGTTAACTATGTCCACTCACTATCTTCTAGCAATAAAAGTGTTAGCGTGTGCTTCCTGATCACTATCTCTCCACTACTGCTACACAACACACATACCAGCCCTGCAGCCTTCTCTCACAACAGCACACCTGTGGAAAAGGGTGATCACCTCCGAGGTTAGCCACACACGCTCCTCGAGTACCACCCAATCACTGCGAGCCTTGCAGCAGACTCCGCCTCAAGGTTGGAGATGAGTCGGACACTGGGGAGCTGCCTGATCTCTGCTGGGGGAGGAGCTACCGATCTGTTCCTGGCATGCTCTGCAGTGGGTTCTGCTACTGCCGCCTCTATGATCAGCCAGCTAGTCAATGGGGACAGCCCGCTGGAGGCGGCATGAGGGTGGCTCTAAACAATGCTGCTTGCCAACAGCAAGGCTAAATGTAAAACAAAACGTCTTGTCTGGCACTCGAAACTGCTTGTCCCGAGCGTCGGGCAATAAGAAATCAACAACCCTGAAAGGTTCGGGCTACTCTGTGCAATACTACTGTACACAGCTGATAAGTATAACATGTTTGTTATTTTACAATAAAAAATTCAGCTCTACAACCAATTTAATGAAAGCACAGAGCTCAGGATTAAAGAAAGCACAGAACTCAGAGGGTCGGGATTAAAGTACGCACAGAGTTCAGGGGTCAGTATTAAGGAACTCGCAGACTTTAGGGTTAAGGAACTCACAGTGCTCAGGAGTCAGGATTAAAGAATGCACAAAGCTCTGGGGTCAGGATTAAGGGACACTGAGCCCTGGGGATCAGGATTAGGTAAAGCACAGAGCTCAGGATGAAGGAGCTCAAGGATCAGGATTAAAGAATGCACAAAGCTCAGGGGTTAGGATTAACCAGTTGTGGACCAGCCATTGTAGCTTAACTGCTGCAACCGCTCTGTGCAGGAACAAGCACGCACGCCCACACACTTCTGCTGTCATTGGCTCCCTTACACGGCAATCACCGGGTCCCGGCCAGCGATTCATGCAGAAAAACTGACAGGAGAGAGATCTGTGAATGTAAACAACACAGATCTCTCTCCTGTCAGCGGGGATGCGCTGGTCTTTATCTCCCTGTACAGCGGGGAATAAAAACTAGCACATCCCCTAGTAAAACAGCACAGAGTAAAAACACTACCTGGCACACAGTTAACATTTTGATCTCCTCAGACGTTAACCCATTCCTGCCCAGAGTCATTAGTATAGTGTCTTGCTTTTTATTAGCACCGTTCACTGTATTAGTGTCACTGGGGATGTCAGTGACAGATCCCTCCCAGTGTCAGAATGCCCGCCACAGTCCCACTATAAGTCGCTGATTACTGCCAATACTATTATTCAATTTAACCACTAGCCTACAGGGCACTTATACCCCCTTCCTGCCCAGGCCAATTTCCAGCTTTCAGCACTGTCACACTTGTCATTTTTTTTAGACAGATAGAGCTTTATTTTGATAGAGCTGTATTTAATCACCTCTGGGATTTTTATTTTTTCTTAAACCAAAAACCACTGAAAATTTTGAAAAAAAAAAGTTTTTTCTTAGTTTTTGTTATACAATTTTGTAAATAAGTGATTTTTCTCCTTCACTGATGTGATCTAATGAGGCTGCAGTGATGGGCACTGACAGGCATCACTGATGGGCACTGAAAGGCAGCACTGATACATGACACTGATATATGGCACTGATAGGCAGCACTGACTGGCACTGATAGGTGGCACTGATTGGCAGCCCTGACAGGTGGCACTGATTGGCATTGATAGGTGGCACTGACTGTAACTGATGGGTGACATTGAAAGGCAGCTCAGATGGGCACTGATATGTGGCATTGATGTGCACTGGTATGCACTATGTGGCATTGATGTGGCACTGACAGGTGGCACTTCTGGGGCCACACTGATCATCAGTGCCCCGAGGATCTGTGTACATGTCCCCTCTGCGGACAGCCGATTACCGGCTCTCCTCTCGAGCTGTCAGCGTGACAGCTCGAGAGGAGAGAAATGCCGATAACCGGCATTTCCATGTTTACATGTGATCAGCTGTGATTGGACACAGCTGATCACATGACTGAGCCAACATCTTCGGTTCTTTCCATGATCCGCTGTGTCCCTCGATCGCCACGCATGCGCAGTGACAATGGTAGGACGTCATATAACGTCCTATCAGAACGAGAGAACCACCTTGCGCCCGTCATTGTACTATAGGGCGGGCAGAAGGTGGTTAAAAAAAATTCCAGTATCTATACCACTATTTGTAGACGCTATAACTTTCATGTCAACTAATTAATTTACACATATTGGGATTTTTTTTTAGCAAAGACATGTAGCAGAATATATTTAGGCCTAAATTTATGACGAAAGACAATTTTTGAAATGTTTTTACCAGACATGTTTAATAGCAAAAAGTCGAAAATATTGTTTTTTTTTAGTGCAAAAAAAACCACAGAGATCAAATACAACCGAAAGAAAGCTCTATTTGTAGGGGGGAAAAAAGAACACAAATTTCATTTGGGTGCAATGTTGCATGACCGCACAATTGTCAGTTAAAATACCACAGCACCACATCACAAAAAATTGCCTGGTCAGGAAGGGAGGTAAATCCTCTGAGGGCGAGTGGTTAAGGAACTCACAAAGCTCAGGGGTCCAGATTAAGGCTCCTATCACACTGATTCATGGCAAATGGTATATACATTTTTGCCGCATTTGCGGTGCGTTTTTAACATGGCATGCGTTTTTAACATGGCATGTGACTCAAACGGCACCAAAAACGCAACACAGGTGCATTTTTTATGTATTTTTTGCCACATTTTCTATTGATTTCATTGGGGAGGTATGTTTTTTACAGTCCCAAAAATGTGAATTTAAAAACTCACCAGACCCGCAACATATCAGTGTGAAGAGTTCCATAGGAATACATGGTTATGCATTTTTCTTCTGCTTTTTTTTTTACACAGAAACAGAAGAAACACAGATCAGTGTTTACTTGCAGTCACAGATTGCAGCAATGTCCCCAAGAGACGCCAGGTAGCGTGAAGTTTTCTGTGTACAGGCTCCAACTCACACTGCAAGCGCCAAAGTATAAAACCGCGCAGGTGATCTGTAAGTGGGTGACGGCACTGGATGGCCGCACACGTGGCAGGGCGCTCTGCTGGCGCAGTTTGTGAACTAGCCGCTAATGCTGCCTTGTAAACCTTGCAGAGCGCGGCTGGAGCGGACGCGGCATGCATGGCAGCAGGAATGGCTACACATGGCGTGCTCTGTTTGCGTCATTTTTGGAAAGCTGCCAGGGCCAATGAGAAATAAAATCTGCTGTGGAGACTCGTTTCCTTGGAGGCAGTCCCTGGGAAACAGGGACAAATGGCAACCTTAAACTAAGTGGGGGGGCAATGCTGCCAAGTGGGGGGTGGGGAATTGTTGCTGAGAGGGGGGCCTTGGGGCTAAATGGGGAAGGTGAATACCGCTGCTCTCTTTATCGTTCCCTCTGTAGGTGCGCTGTGCTCTGGTCACTGCAATATACCTCAGCGACGCCGTAAAGCACTGCGGGAAAACAGAGCTACCACTGCGCATGGACTGAAGGAGACTCAGCCAATAGGAAGCCAGGAAAGTGTGTCCACCCCACGCATTGTGCGGAAAGAGGCACGGCGCAGTGCAGAATGGTGCCAGCACAGGGAGTGGGAGGAGTCTAACAGGGAGGCATTGAAAGTCGATCACAGCACAGTCACTCCTTGCCGATTACACAGGCCTAGGTCAGGCACTCAGACGAGCACGCGCGACGTTCTCGGTTGCTAAGGACGTCCCTAGCAACCAATGACTGAGCCGCGCACTCTGTGACGTCACAGTGTGAGTTTGCGTAGAGCGCTGCGGTTCTGTACAGCTATCATTTTATTCTGGGATTTGATAGAGCAGGACGTTCTTTTGAACGCTCCGTGCAATATTACTTGTGTTTGTTTCCTACTGATATTGACATTGCAGAAATGGCAATTACAAGACAGGAGACCAGACAATACATCCAGCGTATGAGGGATGCTATAGCCAAGCGTGACAGGAGAAGACAGGCAGAGAAAAACAGAAGGGAGCAATGGAGGAAAGAGGAGAATGCGGCCTACATCAATAATCTGAGGAGGCTGGCAGCAGAGCGGGAGAGGGACAAGCTGATGGAAGAGCAAAGGAGGAAAGAGGAGAACGCTGCATATATCAGAAATCTAAAAGAGACGCCAGCGGAGAAGGAGAGGAAGAGAGAAGAAGAGAGAAAATGGTGGGAGCGGAGGAGGAAAGAGGAGAATGCGGCCTACATCAATAATCAGAGAAGGCTCACAGCAGAGCGGGAGAGGGAAAGGTTGATGGGGGAGCAATGGAGGAAAGAGGAGAACGCTGCATATATCAGAAATCTAAAAGAGATGGCAGCGGAGAAGGAGAGGAAGAGAGGAGATGGGAGAAAATGGTGCAAGCAGAGGAGGAGAGAGGAGAACGCTGCATATATCAGAAATTTAAAGGAGATGGCAGCAGAGGAGGAGAGGAAAAGAGAAGAGGAGAGACAGAGGATGGAGCATTGGAAAGCAGAGAATGCTACAAATATCATACACAGGGCAGCAGGGAAGACAAGGGAAAGTAAAGTGGAGTGCCAGAGATGTGAGCAAAGGAGGCGAAAGAATGGGACGGAAGAGGAGAGAGGAGAAATTACAAGAGAATTAAATATCAGCAAAGCAAATTGGGAGAGAAGAGAGGAGAAAGGGAAGGAGGAGAAGCAGAGGGAAGGAGAGGAGAAGACAGGATGTCTAGGCAAACTATGGGGGAGAATAGCAGATTGCATGAGGAGAAGAGAGGAAACAGTGAAGGGAAGGGAGGAGAAGCAGAAGGAAGGAGAGGAGAAGAGAGGATGTCTAGGCAAATTACGGGCGATAACAGCAGATTGGAAGAGAAGAAGAGAGGAGAAAAGAAGACAGAAGAATCAGAGGAAGAGAGAGGAGGAGATAGATGCATTGATAAGTACAGTAAAGACACTGAAAGAAGAGAGAGAGAGGGAAAATGAGGACAGTAAGATAGCAGATGAGAGAAAACTACAGGAGAGGATTGCATTTCAGAACAAAATAGCTGCAATGAGAGCTGAGTGGGAGAGAAATATGGAAGAAAATAGAAGAAGAGAAGAGGAGAGAATGAGAGACGAGGAGAAAAATAGACAGGAGAGGAGAGCAATGATAACCAAATTAGAGTCAGACTTGGAGAGCAGAGGAGAGGAGGAGAGGAGTAGATTGAGGGTAACAGTGGAAGAGGCAAGTGAGAAGTGGAAAAGACTTAAAGTGGATGCGGGCGTGATCAATGCAGACTTGGAGATGGCAGCAGAGGAGAGGAAAAGAGAAGAGAGACAGAGGAAGGAGATTTGGAGCGCAGAGAATGCTGCACATATCAGAAATAGAAAGGATATGGCAGCAGAAGAGGAGAGACAGAAGAAGGAGCTTTGGAGAGCAGAGAACGCTGCATATATCAGAAATACAAAGGAGATGGCAGCGGAGGAGGAGAGGAAAAGAGAAGAGGAGAGACAGAGGATGGAGCTTTGGAAAGCAGAGAATGCTGCAAATATCGCACACATGGCAGCAGAGAAGGCAAGGGAAAGAAAAGTGGAGTGCCAGAGAGGGGAGCAAAGGATGCAAGAGAATGGGAAGGAAGAGGAGACAGGAGAAATTACAAGAGAATTAAACATCATCAAAGCAAATTGGGAGAGAAGAGAGGAGAAACAGACGGAAGGAGAGGGGGAGAGAGGATGTCTAGGCAAACTATGGAGGATAATAGCAGATTGCATGAGGAGAAGAGAGGAAAAAGGGAAGGGAAGAGAGGAAAAAGAGAAGGGAAGGGAGGAGAAGCAGAAGGAAGGAGAGGGGAAGAGAGGATGTCTAGCCAAACTATGGAGGATAATGTTATATATTTACGTTTTTTACGATTTAACTTAATTTATTTAAAAATAGCAGCTCTGATTGAATCATCTATTCGGATTGCTACATTCATGATGCACGATGTTACAGGCTCGGGGAGTGGGGTTTAGGGGGGACTAAGAGGCCATGCTGTTTTTAAATTCGGACAGTGCGTATGGGGAGGGGGATCGGGGAGAACGAGGCCATGCTGTTTTTAAATTCGGACAGTGGGTACGGGGAGGGGGATCGGGGGGAACGAGGCCATGCTGCTTTTAAATTCGGACAGTGGGTACGGGGAGGGGGATCGGGGGGAACGAGGCCATGCTGTTTTTAAATTCGGACAGTGGGTACGGGGAGGGGGATCGGGGGGAACGAGGCCATGCTGTTTTTAAATTCGGACAGTGGGTACGGGGAGGGGGATTGGAGGCGACTACTAGGCCATGTTGTTTTTAAATTCAGGCTATGGGGGGGGGGGGGATAGAACAGACAGGAGCTGGAAATACAGGTAGAACATGTTCTAAAGGTGGACTTCTCCTTTAAAACTCCACAGCTGAACATACTCCAACAGACACCTCCTATACTAGGGATAAGGACCAGGGTCCTTTCTCTTCAAAGGAGGACCATGTATACACCGTGTGAACTTCTCTGCATGCTTCACGTTTGTGTGCTAACTTTTTTTTTTTTGCACCTAGTGTTAGTTTTGAGCTGCACAGTGCACCACAGAGCTGAATATTAAAGTGTAGTTTCTTGGTTTTGCTATAAAAGTCTTGGAGGAGCAGGTTCTCTCCCTCCCATGGGGATTCCCTTTGGGGGAGCCCCACCTTGTACTTGAGTAGACCTTGCCTCGGCAGGTCTCCCAAAGATACAAGCCTACCTGGTTTCTGTTGGGTGGACTAAGAGTACCCCAGGTCCAGTCAGGAGTCTTGTGTGCTTGGGGTTCAGGGCCACGGTTCTTTCTCTTTGGAGGAGGACCATGTAAAGTTGCATTGTGGTAATATGCGGTTGCAGCACAGTGATACGAGATTTAGGGGGATAAAACAGGCATTGAGAAGGCAACATACACCTTTCAGACACCTCGCTTTTCAGGGAAGCAGCAGTTGTTTCTTATTCACACATGAGGTTTGGGGGCTGTTATACCCCACAGTTGAGCTGCTCTTATACTAACCCTTAACAGCTACCCCCCTTGCAGAAACAGTAGTCGGGGATGTTCACATGCTGCAGCTGTGATGCTTTGCTTTATGGCCACAGCAGGAAGTATACCGCCTGTCACTTCCGGCGGAATAATGCCCACCAACTGCGACCCATTTAAGTGAACAGGGCCACTCGCCGTGTGCATTCATTTGCATTGCATGTGGTGATAGGGCACTTGCAGAGCAACCCCACTCAGGAGAGCTCCGCCCAGTACTTGCATTGACCGTGCTTCGGCAGCTTTCCTGAAGAAAATGGGTCCACCTTGTTTGATCTGGGTGGACCACGAGTACCCCAGTCCATGTTGGGAATCTTGTACCCTGAGGGATGAGGGCAGGTCCTTTCTCTTTGGAAGAGGACCATATATATGCCCTGTACGCTTTTTAGTGTTCTTCACTTTTGTGTGGTCACTTTGTTTTCCATCTGGTGCTAGTTTTGAGTGTGGGCACTGCACCACAGTCTGGAAAAAAAATAATGCCAGCAGGTACGAATACTGTATAAATAATATATGCCGTATAGAATAAACGCATATTTAGCAGTCCAGTGATTCAACACTGTCCTCATCCAGGCCGGTTCTTTGTTGGTCTTCGGGTCCCCAGCGCCGCCATCTTGAGTGTGGGAAGCCGGTTGTGACTTCCTGCAGCTTCACAGCTGGTTCCGCACTGTGCATGGCCAAATCGCACTGCACTGTCTGAATGGATCCGCAGCCTCCAAGGACCTGTGATATATCCCAGGAAGTTGCATGCAGGGAGGGGGGGAGTCAAACTTCCACTCGGTTTGACTGAGCGAGCCAAGCAGAAGTGGGAGTGACATACCTGCTAAAACTAGTTATGCACTCCTTAAAAAAAAAGGGGAGGTAGAAGATGCTTGGTAGAGGAGGGAGGAGGAGGGATATCCAAACTTCCCATTTTAAGTGTAATTTTTTGCTTTAAAAAGAAAAAATGTGCTGGATGGGAGCAGAGGATTACAGGAATTTACCGGGGATAACCAATCACTTGCCAACCAGGCCAGTTCTGACATTTTGAAAAAATCATAATGTATTTGCTTGAAAATAACTATACAGTGAGGAACAGAAGTATTTGAACACCCTGTGATTTTGCAAGTTCTCCCACTTAGAAATCATGGAGGGGTCTGAAATTCGCATTGTAGGTGCATTCCCACTCTGAGAGACAGAATTTAAAAAAAAATTTAGGAAATCACATTGTATGATTTTTAAAGAATTTATTTTGTCTTGCACTGCTGAACATAAGTATTTGAACAAATAATAAACAGCAAGAATTCTGGCTCTCAAAGACCTGTTACTGTGGCTTTAAAAAGTCCACCTCTACTCCACTCATTAATTGAACTTAGTAGCACCTGTCTGAGCTCTTTAAAGACACCTGTCCACCCCACAGTCAGTCAGACGCCAACTACTACCATGGGCAAGACCAAAGAGCTGTCAAAAGACACCAGAGACAAAATTGTGGACCTCCACAAGGCTGGAAAGGGCTACGGGGCAATTGCCAAGCAGCTTGGTAAAAATAGATCAACTGTTGGAGCAATTGTTAGAAAATGGAAGAGGCTAAAGATGACTGTCAGTCTCCCTCGGACTGGGGCTCCATGCAAGATCTCACCTCGTGGGGTATCACTGTTGATAAGAAAGGTGAGGAATCAGCCCAGAACTACAAGGGAGGAGCTGGTCATTGACATGAAGAGAGCTGGGACCACAGTTTCAAACGTCACTGTTGGTAGAACACTACGCCATCATGGTTTCAAATCATGCATTGCACGGAAGGTTCCCCTGCTCAAGTCATTACATGTCCAGGCCCGTCTGAAGTTTGCCAATGACCATCTGGATGATCCAGAGGAGGCATGGGAGAAAGTCATGTGGTCAGATGAGACCAAAGTAGAACTTTTTGGTCTAAACTTCACTCGTCGTGTTTGGAGGAAAAAGAAGGATGAGTTGCATCCCAAGAATACCATCCGTACTGTGAAGCATGGGGGTGGTAACATCATGCTTTGGGGGTGCTTTTCTGCAAAGGGGACAGGACGACTGCACTGTAATAAGGAGAGGATGAATGGGGTCATTTATTGTGAGATTTTGAGCAACAACCTCCTTCCCTCAGTCAGAGCATTGAAGATGGGTCGTGGCTGGGTCTTCCACCATGACAACGACCCGAAACACACACCCAGGATAACCAAGGAGTGGCTCTGTAAGAAGCATATCAAGGTTCTGGAGTGGCCTAGCCAGTCTCCAGACCTAAATCCAATAGAACATCTTTGGAGGGAGCTGAAACTCTGTGTTGCTCAGCGACAGCCCCGAAACCTGACAGATCTAGAGGAGATCTGTGTGGAGGAGTGGGCCAAAATCCCTGTTGCAGTGTGTGCAAACCTGGTCAAGAACTACAGGAAATGTTTGACCTCTGTAATTGCAAACAAAGGCTTCTGTACCAAATATTAACACTGATTTTCTTAGGTGTTCAAATACTTATGATCAGCAGTGCAAGACAAATAAATTCTTAAAACAATCATACAATGTTATTTCCTGAATTTTGTTTTTAATTTCTGTTTCTCAGAGTGGGAATGCACCTACAATGTGAATTTCAGACCCCTCCATGATTTTTAAGTGGGAAAACATGCAAAATTGCAGGGTGTTCAAATACTTCTGTTCCTCACTGTATATATATATATATATACATACATACATACATACAGGTGAAACTCGAAAAGTTAGAATATCGTGCAAAAGTTAATTTATTTCAATAATAAAACTTAAAAGGTGAAACTAATATGAGATAGACTCATTACATGCAAAGCAAGATAGTTCAAGCCGTGATTTGTCATAATTGTGATGATTATGGCTTACAGCTCATGAAAACCCCAAATCCACAATCTCAGAAAATTAGAATATTGTGAAAAGGTGCAATATTCTAGGCTCAAAGTGTCCCACTCTAATCAGGTAATTAAACCATAACACCTGCAAAGGGTTCCTGAGCCTTTAAATGGTCTCTCAGTCTGGTTCAGTAGGAATCACAATCATAGGAAAGACTGCTGACCTGACAGTTGTACAGAAAACCATCATTGATACCCTCCATAAGGAGGGAAAGCCTCAAAAGGTAATTGCAAAAGAAGTTGGATGTTCCCAAAGTGCTGTATCAAAGCACATTAAAAGAAAGTTATGTGGAAGGAAAAAGTGTGGAAGAAAAAGGTGCACAAGCAGCAGGGATGACCACAGCCTGGAGAGGATTGTCCGAAAAAGGTCATTCAAAAGTGTTGGGGACTTTCACAAGGAGTGGACTGAGGCTGGAGTCAGTGCATCAAGAGCCCCCACACACAGATGGATCCTGGACATGGGCTTCAAATTTCTCTTGTCAAGCCGTTCCTGAACAACAAACAACGTCAGAAGCGTCTTACCTGGGCTAAAGAAAAACAGACCTGGTCTGTTGCTCAGTGGTCCAAAGTCCTCTTTTCTGATGAGAGCAACTTTTGCATCTCATTTGGAAACCAAGGACCCAGAGTATGGAGGAAGAATGGAGAGACACACACTGCAAGATGCTTGAAGTCCAGTGAAGTTTCTACAGTCTGTGTTGATTTGGGGAGCCATGTCATCTGCTGGTGTTAGTCCACTGTGCTTCATTAAGTCCAGGGTCAACGCAGCCGTCTACCAGGAGATTTTGGAGCACTTCATGCTTCCTTCCACAGACGAGCTTTATGGGGATGCTGACTGCATTTTCAAGCAGGACTTGGCACCTGCCCACACTGCCAAAAGCACCAAAACCTGGTTCAATGACCGTGGGATTACTGTGCTTGATTGTCAGCAAACTCACCTGACCTGAACCCCATAGAGAATCTATGGAGCATTGCCTAGAGAAAGATGAGAGACATGAGACCGAACAATGCAGAAGAGCTGAAGGCCGCTATTGAAGGATCTTGGTCTTCCATAACACCTCAGCAGTGCCACAGGCTGATAGCTTCTATGCCACGCCGCATTGAGGCAGTAATTGCTGCAAAAGGGGCCTAAACCAAGTACTGAGTACATATGCATGCTTATGCTTTTCAGAGGTCCGATATTGTTCTAAGTACAATCCTTGTTTTATTAATTGCTTGTAATATTCTAATTTTCTGAGATTGTGGATTTGGAGTTTTCATGAGCTGTAAGCCATAATCATCACACTTATGACAAATCACGGTTTGAACTGTCTTGCTTTGCATGTAATGAGTCTATCTCATATATTAGTTTCACCTTTTAAGTTACATTACTGAAATAAATGAACTTGTGCATGATATTCTAATTTTTTCGAGTTTCACCTCTACATATATATATATAGGCCCTTGGAAATAAAATGGTGGGTGCTGCAACTTTTCGTCGCACAGTATTTTTCAAACGCAAATTTTTGAGGAAAAAATATAATGAATTTTAGTGAACACAAATTAACACCTTGACACCAACGTAACACAAATATGCAGCCTCACAGAACTGGACTTTTTTCAATGGGGCCACATATTTGCATACCACTGTCACGTACCTGATTGGAGACTGAAATGACGAGGTCAGCCTCACTTGTGTCACTAGCCCTGACCCCACTGGAAGTGGAACAGAGGGCGTCTAGGGACCAGGGGGACAAGAGTGCCAGCAGATGTTGTTTGCAGCTGGAGACTTTGAAAGACTAATGAACCTCCGATTCAGGAACAGTAGTGACATGCAGAGTTGGTATGGTAGGTCGCCAGGTGTGCACCAGAGTAAGACAGGAAGCTGGGATGGGAGACAGGAGCAATGTCATAGGAATAGGGTCATCAACGGGCGGACAGAGAGGTACCAAATCATAAGCAAGCCGAAGTTAGGAACGAGTATGAAGCAAGAGTGTAATCAGAGTCAGGTCAGGAACAAGCCGGGTCAGCAACAAGGAAATCACACAGGATTGAGCAGGAAAGGGGGAACAGCTGAAGACCAGTCAGCACTCAGCACAGGCAGAGGCACCTTTTAAATAGTCCGCCTGGTGCCAATCTTCGCCGTGCGTGCGCGATCACGCATTTCTGAGCACATGTCTATTTGCTAGCCGTCTCACAGGAATTCCCTTACAACCTGTCTTTGTGCTGTGAGCGCACTCCCAGCACAAACACCGGGGTGTCACTGAGAGCCCTGGGTCCCATTCTAATGATTGGGACCTGGGACTCCCGATTCCGGGTCACATGATCGCTGTGATAGCCTCTGATTGGCTATCACAGTGATCAGTCACTGTACAGCCTACCCCCTTGTTTTTTTTTTTTCTCTCTGAATGGAGGAGAGAGGTACTTTGTATCTCTCTCCTTGCATAGAGGGAAAAAAGATGAATATTAAAAAATACCTAGATCAAGGTTTGATCTAGTTCAGTGCCAGGGTTAGTGTTCGGGTTAGGGTCTAAGGTCAGGAATTTTTTTTTTTTTCTTTAACCTCTTGCCGTCCGCCTGCTGTTTATAAACGGCAGGGCGGTGGCAGTCCAAGGTCGGGTTGCCGTTCCTAAACGGCACCCGCCTTTTCTAGCTGTGCGCGCTCCCTAGGAGCGCGCACCACCGCGATCCGGTGTCCGCTGTGTCCTCCGGACACAGTGAAACACCGATCGTCGGACGGGACCTCTGTACGAGGTCCCGGTCATGTGATCACTGATTGGCGAATCAGTGATCACATGCAAAGTAGTAAGCAAGATGTCACTTGTGACATCATTGCTTACTATGTGTGAAATCTGTGAATGATCACAGAGGTCACATGGTACAAGGCTATTCACAACAGCCTTGTACCATGTGACAAGCTGTGACCAATCACAGCTCACTCAGTATTTCTCAATGACTGCAAGAATGCAGACAGAGAGAAAGAGAAATGATTGCTTTTACATCCTATATGGGTGTAAAAGCAATTAGTGTAAAAAAAAAAAAAAAAATCTTCATCACCCCCCACAAGTAGTACAGTGTCACCATGGTGACACTGTACTGCTAGGGTGACAGTATGTAAAAATAAAAAATAAAAATAAAAAATAATATAAAAAAAAATAAAATAAAAATGTAAAAAAAAATGTTTAAAAATTATAATGTTTGGTTATAAACTAATTTTGATTTTTTTTTTTTTACTAAAAAAATAACGGAATAAATTTTGGCCAAGATTTAGGATGAAATATTATTTATTTGCAAAATTTTATTAAAAAAAACACTTTTTTTCAAAATTTTTGGACATTTTCATTTACATAGTAAAAAAAATAAAAATCCCAGCGGTGAATAAATACCACCAAAATAAAGCTTTATCTGTCTCAAAAAAATGGTAAAAAATTCATATGGGTACAGTATTGCATGACCGCGCAATTGTCATTCAAAGTGTGATAGCGCTGAAAGCTGAAAATTGCCCTGGACAGGAAGGGGGTAAAAGTGTCCGGACAGGAAGTGGTTAATTGTCAGTGTGTTTTAGGGAAAAAAAAATAAAATGTGCACTATTGTTTCTGGGCTATAGTACAGGTACAAAGAACAAATAACACACATATATGGTATCACTGCGATCGTCAAGAGCTGGAAAATTTATTTTGGGTTGTTCTTTGGTGGTAGCTTATGGTAGTAGCAAGAAACAGACAGCTAAATTTAAAAAATATATATTTATTTTTACTATTGGAACAGCTTTTCTTTGATAATAAAAAAAAAATCAGGAGATATCCATTACCATTTACCACCAAATGAAATCCCAATTTGTCCTGAAAAAAAACAAGGTGTAATTCACCTGGATGTACAAAGTAGTTGTGTTGATATGTATGTTTTACACACGGATCAAAATTCCACTGAACTGGTAGAAATTCTATCCCTCTATGGACAACCTTTAGTTGTTGGGACAACACAAATCATAAGATCCACAAAAGAATAATTGATACAACAAAAAGTACAAATGACAAAGATGTTAAAAAATCAAAAAGTCAGCCTTCAGTTTGAGTCCCATGATACTGTTGTTGCGTCTTGATTAAAGCTAAATTTAGGGTTTCATTGCAGTAAACAGTACTTTCAAAGATAGTATTTCCTTTTCTTAGTAGATGGGGAATTAAATCCCCACTAGGGTACATCACTGGGGGCTTGCCACTGGGTTAATTAGGGGGGGTGGCACACCACTGGGTACATCAGGGGGGCACACCACTGGCATTCTCAGTAGGGCACACCACTGGGGGTATCAGGGGGGAACACCACTGGGGGCTCTGGATGGTACAAACATGGTTACTTATGCAGAGCAATGCAACTTACTGTGACAGATTTAACTGCTCTAGTAGTGATGCCAGCCAGCCCTCCTCTCTTGATGTAATCCATAAGCGCCTTGGATGGAGTGAACTGGAAGGGATCAGCACAATACACTTCAGGGATGAGCTTGGGTGCCCTCAGACAAGAGCCCGAAACTGCACGAGCTATCCTGCTATCAAGAGTGAAAGGCATGCTGTGGGGTGAGGAATGCCTTTGCTGGCTTTTTGGTTCTCAAGACTACTGCTTTTATGCGCAGTTCTACCAGTTGTGGGTCGGCAAGGAAGGGACAAGATTGCGATCTACCGGTCAGAAAAATAAAAATAAATGGTGCAGCGCTAACTACAAAAGTGAATAAAAATGAATAAATGTGTATCCATATATTAATAAAGTGCTAATAAATCAAAAAAACAAAAATATGCATATAGCAATAAAGAGCTACTCAGAACCGTGATAACACACATTATTAGTGTATGGATCACCTTAGTGACCTAAAAATAGTGATGAACACACAAAATATATAATGAAATAAGCTGGTGTTAAGTGTCCTTAGTAATAATCAAAAAACCTTTTGAAGCAAGTACTAATAAGTCCATAAAGTAGCAAGTGCTGATAAAACGTGATAAGAAACCATGCAATGTGTTAAACATGAACACTTCGTGCAAGTGCCGGCATTAAATCCACTCCAGCTGCAGTGCCTCCTCACCTCCTTCCTGTGACCCAAAGGGAAGGGACAAGATTGCGATCTACCGGTCACCTGCCCACGGTTGACCGGTAGATCGCGATCGATGGGTTGCCGACCTCCACAGTATAGGATGTGATTCCAATGAATCACCTTAGCAATTAGTGATTACGTGGAGTTATGTCCAAATTTGGATTGGGAGTGAAGCAATCCACCATTAGCATCCAATGTGTTCATGTATCCAGTTAGGATGTAGGAGCAAAGCATATGTACTGTATATATGCTGAATAAATCCAGCTATGAACATGGTTCTTACTACCTCTTGGTAAAGATGTACGGCAGCTTAGTGTGTGTCACAAGGCTGGAAAGGGCCACAAGCTGGCTAACTCATGCATATTCTTGATGTGTTTCACCACATAAGCAGCTTTTTCCAGTTTTGCATTTTGTAGAGTAGGGACTGGCCAGATAGGGATTACTTTGACGCAGTTGGCCAGCTTAAACATATATTGCAATATATATGAACAAAAAATCCCTGTTTGCTAGAAATTTGTAAGGGCGTAGCAGTGTGCAGAGGGTGGATTCAGATTTTTTTTATATTCATGCCCCTTCAGGACCTGATGGGTTATATATACTGTATGTGTAAAGCTATTTGGAATTGAGCACAGGTATATTGTGTTTATATTGCTGTGCAGAGCAGTGACCGGACCTGAATCTGTAGATGTCCTACAACTTGTGTCTGTTTGTCCCATATTGGCACTATGTGCACTGAAATCTGCTATAAGCAAGTCAGTAATTTGCATTTTACAGAGTAGAGTAGGAACTGGAAGGAGAGATTACATTGACGCAGTTGGTCAGCTTGAACATGTTTTGCAATGTATGTGAACCGAAAATCCCTGTTTTTATGCAAAGTTTCTTAGAAATGTGTAAGGGTGTCCAGCAGGGTGCAGGGAATTGATTCAAAGTTTAAGGCTGGAAAGAGGTCCGTGTGCTGCTTAAATACATATCCTTGACACGTTTCACCGCATAAAGTGGTTTTCTCGTTAGGACATTTGTACCATTCTAACAGTAGACTGCTACACAATAAAGGTGAACTCCAGGTTAGGTTTGTATTGCTTGGTTACATTGATCCAGCTTAGTCCAATGTAAGTATAAATATTCCATACCTGTGGGACTGCTGTGGAAACAGGGAATCGCTGTAGAAATCACCATTGCTACAGTGATCACCGCAGTCTTCCGGGTCCTGTGCATTCTGCATAATGAACACTGGAGCACTCACTTGGCATGGCCACTATTCACTCTTTATATTTTTTATCAATGAATACAAGGTGTTCTCTGATTGGATGAAGTGGAGAGGCAGGGTAGTGGCATCACAATCTCCAATCATAGTATGCCTTGTATTTATAAAAGAAAATACAAGTTCTGTGAATGGCGAATTACCCCAGTGTTCACTATGCAGCAGGGCAGCCACTGGGCACAGGATTTGGAGGACTGTGGCAATCGCTGTATTAATGTTGACATTATTGGTGTATGTTTATCAAAGAAAAATATACTAATACTCTATATATTCTTGTGAAAAGTACTGAGGCAGGGTGCTATGATGTTATCAGGATTCTATGTACATCCCTGCTGGCGTCTCTCGCCAGCCATGATCTGCCTGCATTACATAGAGAAGCACAGAGACCTAGGTATGTAACCACTTAGGGACTCACAATGTACTGCGGACGGGCTGCCTGTGCTGGAAAAGCGACATACTGGTACGTCGCTGCCTGCTTCCTGGACACAGGGCATGTGGACACAGTGGGAGTCTTTAAACAAGTCCTGGCCAATGACGATTCATGGCTGTAACCAGGTGATTGGCTGTGTTCAATCTACAGAGGGCTCTGTACAGAGATCTCAAAGCAGGGATAAGAAACAAAGAGGTCTGTTAGTAAAAGCAGAGTACATTGTTAGGCACACATTTAACTCCTTGATTGCCCTAGATGGTAACTCCTTACCAGGCAGTGTCATTAGTACAGTGACATTGTATAGTATTATCACTGATCACTGTATTAGTGTCACTGGTGATCTGGTGATCTGGTGATGCTGGACAGTACTCAATTGTTTCTGCCACCAATGGTGTGAAATTTGAATGAAAATTCTTAGAAAATATTTTTTAAAGAAAATTCTTTAGGAATTTTACCCACGTATGGCCGGCTTTACCTTCTGCAGGATCTCTTCATCTCCTCTCCCCTCCTTGTCCTGAGTCCGGGGGATTGCCCCCTCCAGCACGGCTTTTCCTGCCCCTCCCCCTCTACTGTAACCCCTGCTGCCAGGCCCGTAATCTGCCATGGGCCCCCGTACCAACTCCTCATGCTGCTGCCAGGCCCGTAATCTGTCATGGGCCCCTGTACCGCCTCCCATTGCTGCTGTCTCCATCGCCACACTCTGCCATGTGCCACTTTCAGGTCTCCTCACACTGCTGGTGGGTTCCATTTTGTCATAGGGTGCTGTATGGCCTCCCATTGCTGCTGCCTCCACCGCCACACTGTGGCTCCACACTCTGGTTTTGGCCCCGTGACTGCCCAAATGAGTGAAGTGTGCGGTGATTCTAAGATCGACGGCACTCATCTGCATGTCATACTGACTGACAGTATTATTTCTCTTCCCCAGCAGACTCCAAGGGCATTTAAATTAAAGGTACAGTGTTCTGCACTAATATAAAGGCTCTCTGAAGCCTAGAAACACCCTTTTATAAGTTAAATTCGCAGCGAATATATTCGACTCGAATCAAAATTTTTTCACGAATTCGCCGAATCAGTCGAATCGAATTTTTGAATAATTCGCTCATCTCTAGACAGGACATACGTGGGTCGAATTCCGAACAAACTTTCTTTAGAAATTCTGAAAGTTCACGCGTTTTGTAATCCGATGATACCACCATTGATTTCGAAATTCGCCCAACCAAGCCTTCAATTTCACATGTTGCTACAGAAAAGAATTTTCATGGCCAAGAATTTTCTTTTCTTTCCAGCTCACAGCTCATGCTCATTTCTTTTTTCTATTACATTCTCGCACGATTTTCCGATCATTGATTAGAAATTAGTTTGTTTTTCAAAAAATTTCCAACATGCCCGATCACTAAAATTGGATGGTCGCTCGAAAATTGGCCGTTGCTGTGGCCTTCTAATGGTGCGAAATTCGAATGAAAAGATTTTTGAAAGAAAATTCTTTCGGAATTTGACCCCTGTATGGCTGGGTTTAGTGAGTCACAATCTGTACTCCCCCCAACATTACAGAACAACCTTCCATATTTCACCCCAGGGGTCTAAGCAGCCCAAGGCAGGTTAAGTGGGGCAACCATTAGAGAACCTGACAGGGCCACCTAGTAGACCCCCCCCACTTAGAGACTGCCCCCTTCCCATTTGTAAATGCACATGGCAGTATCTGTGCACATAGCTCCCCTCCCCCCACCTGTACACACAGCTTGTAAACATATAGCGCCCCTTTCTGTACACACACAATCCTACACCTAGAGCTGTCCCTCCTATACACACAGAGGGGAATTTATCTACACTGGAGCTAACAGCAACCAATCAGCTGCAGCTTGTTCAGTTAAGCTTTGAAAGCTGATTGGGTACCATGCACATCTGTTCCAGATTCTGTCTGTTCCTCCCACCTGTGCACACGCTGGCTGTTTTCCCCACCCCCACCTTTGTAGTCTAATTTCCTGGTTGAGACACAGAACTGAGCAGAGTGTAGAGAACAGGCCACACACACAGGAGGAGTGTAAATGCAGCAAGCAGCCAGAGGTGGCAGTAAGGAGCCCAATGTCAGTTCAATGACATTGGATTGGATTAACCACTTGTCATCCAGAAAATTTACCCCCTTCCTGACCAGGCCATTTTTTTCGTTCCGGCACTGCATTACTTTAACCATTAGCGGCCCGGCCAATAGCCGTTTGGCGGCCGGAAAAATGCTTTAGATTTCCGGGTGGATGCCATATGGCGTACTCCCGGCATGTGCAGTTTGTGCGCTTGCAGAGCCGCGCAGCGGTGCGATCTGCCACCGGCCGTGTACCTCGGACACGGCCGATGACAGATCTGAGTACCAGCCCCCGTTTCCGGTACCATGTGACCTGCTGTGACCAATCACAGCAGGTCACATGACAGTTGTATACAATGGATGGCTTCATTCATGCCATCCATTGTATACTAGTGTCTAGCTGTGAATGGACACAGCGACCACATGCACATGTCATGTGATTAGCTGTGGCCAAATCACAGCTAAGCACAAAAAAATAAAAAAAAACCCTGAATGAATCGATGTCATTCAGGTAAATGCTTCCTTATAGCAAAGTAATTCTTTGCTATAAGCAAATTGTGTAAAAAAAAAACAAAAAACTGATCACTTCCCCAAAGTAGTACAATGTTACTATGGTAACATTGTACTTCTTTGGTTATAGTGAAATATGAAAAAAAAATCTTAAAAAAAGAAAAAAATTTAATAAAAAATTAAAAATAATGAAAGAAAAAAAAAATATTTTTTTTTTTCATACTGTCACCAGTCAGTGTCCCTGTTAACCGCCATGCCAGTTATATGATGACGCTGTACTGCACTGGTGACAGTATGTAAAAAAAAAATAGTTAAAATCTTTTTTTTATTTTTTCATTTTCTGAAAAATTATGACAAAAAAAATACAACTTCAAAAAACTCGCCATACCTCTTATGAAGTATGTCGGACTGTCTACTTTGCAAAAAGGGGTCATTTGAGGGATATCTGTACTGTTTTGACATTCTTGGACCTCAAGAAATTAGATTGGCTGTCAGTACTTCAGGATTGATCAATATTCAGATCTATACCATAGTTTGTGAACTCTATAACTTTCCTACAAACTAAAAAATACATCCTAATTTGGGTTATTTTCACGAAAGACATGCAGCAGAATACATCTCGGCCTAAATTTATGAAGAACAATTATTTATTTGCAAACTTTTATAACAGAAACAAAGAAAAACGTGGGTTTTTTTTCAAAATTTTCAGTATTTTTTTGTTAATTTAGCAAAAAATAAAAACCCCAGTGTTGCTTAAATACCAACAAAAGAAAGCTCTAGTTGTGTGAAGAAAATGATAAAATTTTAGTTTGGGTACAATGTTGTATGACCGCGCAATTGTCAAAGTGTGAGAGTGCTGAAACCTGAAAAATGGCCTGGGCAGGAAGGGGGCAAAAGTGCCCGGTATGGAAGCGGTTAATGTACAATATAGCTTGAGCGGCAATTGTTATATAGCACATGCTATATTATTTTATGTTCTACTTGCGATATTTTAGCTTAGTTACCTTTTAAGCTGACCACCCATGGCCCGAATTTCGAGCCGTGAGTGGCACTGCTGACACAATCTGGCTTGACAAACTTCGACTGAGAAATCAAAAATTCAGGTGACAAAAAAGTCACCTGAATAGTGCACTGCAGCCAGCCAGCTCCTGTCACTGTCCAGGTATTCTGACAGCCATGGGTGGCGGCTGTCTCGATAAAGTAGCCAGTAGTGAAAGATTTTTCCATGCACGCAGTTTAGCATAGTGGGGAATCTATAGATTTCTCTGGTTGTATAGCATATTCTTAAGGAGCACGTTTTAAATCAGCCTTTTTCTCCCAGGAACAAGTGTCTCCTTTGGAGGTCTTCCCACTTTTCCTTACACAGATGTTCCTTCACTTTCAGTCTCAATGACAGTGGTTATAAGGAGAAATAGAAAGGGTGAATCTCCAGCAGGAACTCCAATAGCAATAAAAATCTAACAACCTAGCTATCTATCTAAAAACTGAGGAAAAAATGGCTTTAGGTACCCTTTAAATAAAGAAATGTATATTTTCCTAACTTTTTAAAGCTGAACTCCAATCAGCTGAAATAATTCATCATGCAGTGCCCTCCTCTATCACTGTGAGGATAATGCTACTTTCACACTGCTCAGTTGCAAAAACACAGTAAAAAACGCATATTCATTTTTCCTGTGTTTTTACTGTATTTTTACTGTATTTTTGCTGTGAAATTGCATGTAAAAAGACTTGTGACTTCAAAAACACACCAGAAATGCAACCTCGGGTGCGTTCTTTATGCGTTTTCCATTCATTTCAATGGGGAGGTGTGTTTTTATTGCATTTTTTTAACCGCACCAAACATGCAGCAAGCAGGACTTTGAACAATGCAACTGACCAGTGTGAAGAGTTTCAAAGGTCATGCGTTTTTCTTCTGTTTTTTTTCAAAACAGAAGAAAAATGATCAGTGAGAAAGCAGCCTTAGTGTGGATTCACACATGTGCGGTGCGAATTGAAGCTCAGTTTTCACAGCTAATTGACAATGTAGTTGTTCAGCATTTCAGGTCAGGTTTAGATCAGGATCTGGTCAGGATTTTATCCTGTTCAATACTGAAAGACATGTGCGATTCAGAAGCGTTCTCATAGAAGTCAATAGGCCTGAATTTGTACCTGAGCTGGACCGCACTACTCAGAAAACTGACAGGACTCTTTCAATTCGCACTGAATGCGCATTTCGGCTGCACCAGACATATGTGAACAGGCACAATAGAAAGCAATGTTCTTTCACATGTCATTCAAATTGGATGTTGTTCAAAATGCATATGTGTGAACCGGCTCTTAGTGATTCATTCTGTCTAATGGCCAAGAAATATGTCCAAATATGTACCTTATTCCTGCATGCTCCCTCTCCACTATCCTGCTAAGCCAAACTTCTATACCCATAAAGCTGGCCATGCATGGTACATGAAGATGAGTGCAGAGAATGCCAGCTGCTAAAGGAGAACAGAACAAGGTATTTCATGCGGTTAATGACCCCCTACACCAGTGGTCTCCAAACTGTGGCCCTTTGCTGGCCTTTATCAGGCCCTTGGGGCACTTTTCCTCCCACTGATACAAGACACTATTCCTCCCATTGACACCAACAATGGGGCATAATTCCTCCCACTGACATCAACAAAGAGGCACTATTCATCCCACTGATACCAGTGATGGGGTACTATTCCTCCCACTGACACCAGTGATGGGGTACTATTCCTCCCACTGATACCATTGATGGGGCACTATTCCTCCCACTGACACCAGTGCTGGGGTACTATTCCTCCTACAGACACCAACAATGGGGCATAATTCCTACAACTGACATCAACAATGAGGCACTATTTCTCTACTGACACCAGTGATGGGGCACTATTCCTCCCACAGACAACAACAATGGGGCACAATTCCTTCCATAGACAACAACAATAGGGCACTATTCCTCCCACTGACACCAGCGATGGGGCACTATTCCTCCCACTGACACCAGCGATGGGGCACAATTCCTCCCACTATTGCCAAACATAGGACACTGTTCCTCTCACTTACACCATTGATGAGGTGCTTTTCCTGCCCTTATACCAAAGAAGCATTGTTTACTCCCACTGATACCAGGATGATTTCTAATCCCACTGGGCACAGTCCAGCCCCCCCTAACAACTGAAGGACAATAAACTGGCCCTTTGTTTAGAAAGTTTGGAGACCCCTGCCCTAGACAAAATGAGCAGTTAACCCTGGCACTGTGTGTGTTCATGTGATATCGGCCCCACAGAAAGTGCATTGTTTTCAACTAGACAGCCAAGTGATAGACTTTCTTTCTGAAAAGGATCACTAAAGCACAACCGTTTAGAAGCAGAAAGTAGAACCTGAATATGTAATGAGCTAATATGGCTCCCCCATGTACCTAAAAATTACTAACTAGACACACAAAAAAAGTTTGGGAAACTCTGGAGAACCCCAAGTTGTCCTTCTACAAGTGTTTAAAAAGAAAGTGCAGCGCTAAAACAAATGCAGATTAATACTTCCAATCCATAAACCAGCTGAACATATGGTTGTGAATAAATAAAATCTCAATATGTTAAAATAAATGTATAAAAATGTTGACAGTCTGTAATAGGTATAAAAAAGGGGGGGAGGTGCAGCGCTATATAACTTAGCAAAACAATAATGAATAACCACCGATAATACACAATAATAATAATAGTGACTGTGTGTTAATAACGCCACTGAATGGTGGCTATGGAGCGAGGGAAGTGAAACTCCATATCACTGGACCAGCTGACGCGTTTCGAGCGAAGGCTCGTACTCATAGAGCGGCACCCCTATGAGTACGAGCCTTCGCTCGAAACGCGTCAGTGAAAGCTACAGCAGGTTGGACGCCTCACCGCCGGCGCCACGAGGGGCCCCGGCGGCCATCTTTGATTTGCATCTGGGTCAGTACTATTTTTGTATGTTGGATTTTCTGCTATCCTGTGCCTATAATAAAGATACCCAAGGATATTACACTATGTGGCCCTTTCTATTTATCTGAGTTCTGGTGAGAACCGGCCAAATCCACAGAAAAGCTGCACTTATCCGGGTACCAGGCCATGAGGGATAGGCTGACCAGATCTGACCAGACCAGGATGATGACACAGGAGGTCCAGTGATATTTACACAAATGCGCATAAAGATTGCGTATCTGGTGAGTGCGCAGTCTTTATATTTTATCACCTGACGGTCCCTAGCATTGGACGTCTGAAGATCATCCTGGATCTTAAGAGCACTCCTCCATTGGACTGTTTCACTTCCCTCACTCCATAGCCACCATTCAGTGGCGTTATTAACACACAGTCACTATTATTATTATTGTGTATTATCGGTGGTTATTCATTATTGTTTTGCTAAGTTAAATAGCGCTGCACCTCCCCCCCTTTTTTATATTTATGTCATTGAAGGTTTGATACGGTGCCTTTTTTGGTGTACAGCCGCTGCTTATTATATTATATATTTACATAAGCGCTCACTTATCTTCTGCTTTTCTTGATTAGTCTGTAATAGGTGATGGTTACAGGAGATGTTAGTGACTTCACGTTCCAGGTGGCGAGGTGATAAAATAGTTAAAATAAAAGCTTCCACGGTGGTACTCGGGGCTATCCCAAGAGAGACAACCACTGACCAGACCAATATCAAGAGGGGGAGAGTCTGTTACAAGCGGTTCAGCTCATCCATCCCATCCCATGAGGGGGACCTCTGGTTATTGATTATATGCCCATATAAAGATACGCATCTGGTGAGTGCGTATTTTAACTATTTTATCACCTCGCCACCTGGAAGGTGAAGTCACTAACATCTGTAACCATCACCTATCACAGACTGTCACCATTTTTATAAATTTATTTTAACATAGAGATTTTATTTATTCACGACCATATGTTCAGCTGGTTTATGGATTGGAAATATTAATCTGTATTTGTTTAAGCGCTGCACTTTCTTTTTAAGTATTCTATGAGCTTTTATTCTGGTTACCTTTTCGGGCTTTTAGCTGCTATACTATCACTAAGCACTCACTGATTATATTGTTTTATTCTTCTACAAGTGCTCACTACCATAGAAACCTGCCAAGGTCCTCGAGTCAGCGACACCTGGCTAAAGACAGACGTGGGTGCAATTCGCTTTAAAACCTATTAGGACTAAAGACACCCCTCCTGGCTATTTCAAGATTGAATGTAATTCTGTTATTCTATTGTTTATATTAGAGGTTAACAAAATGGTTGCTGTGGCAGTCTGTGTTTTTATTGAGAAAAATCTAGTGAAAGAACAGTGACCGATATTTGATGAATCCCTCAGTCAAGTCTGATCATTTCAAAACACAAATATACACAAAATCTCAGATGAAACCAGCAGTAGGAGCAGAGATCCCTTCCAGCTACTGGAGTCTGATTTCTTCCGGTCTACAAAAAGTGTACATGAGAACATACAAATATTTCCTTAGTTAAAGGTGAATTTGAGCAGGTCTGGCCTGGGGCACCTTCACAAGGGTTGAACACTCCCCTGGTATTTATAGAGCCCTGAGGTGCTGAAATTCAGGACAAGAATATGTTCTAGGGAGAAAATAGAATGACTTTAAATGATAATTGCTTGTAGCCAAATAACCCCCTTAAAGAGAAACTTAGTGTACTTTAAAAGATAAGTTCACCTTTTGCATCATGTTAAAAAGTGACATTTAAAAAGTGACAGTTCGTGTGTGGGGGGGGGGGGGTGATCAGGCAGTGGCTGCAGCATTGGGAACATGTTACATGTGCCACCCTAAAATGGGTGGCACATGTAACATGTTCCCAATGCTGCAGCCACTGCCTGATCACCCCCCCCCCACCACAGGCTGTCACTTTTTAAATAGTACGTGGCCATGCGGGGCTTCACCCACGTCATTCATTCACAGAGATCTATGAATTAATGAACTACAAGTCCTGACAGCCTTAATGGCTGTTGGCTTATAGTTCTCAATGAACTCCCATGGTGCTGTGGAGTGCCGTCGTAGTTCATTGATTTTTCCTGTCAGTATATCTGCTTGCCTGTACATCCTGTATGGGTAAACAGATATACTGACAGATCTGCATGGCACCATCGATATACGCTTTTAAAAACAAAAGGGGCTTTACAGCGACTTTAACTTTTAATGTTTTTTATTCTTTGCTAGAAAATTTCTTAGAATCCCCAAAAATTATATATTTTTTTAAAGCAGAGGCCCTAGAGAATAAATTAGTGGGTGTTGCAATTTTTTATGTCCCACAGCATTTGCACAGCGGTTTTCAAATGCAATTTTTTAAAAAACAGCACACTTTTTTTAAAAATTTGAATGCAAAGAAAAACACAATATGTAACCCAGTTTTGTGGTAAAGATGATGGTAGGCTGAGTAAATAGATACCAAACATGTCATACTTTAAAAATGTGCCCACCCGTGCAACGGCAACAAATTTTCCTATCCATCGGCGACTATCCAAACCCTTTGTAGGTTACCACTTTAGATTTACAGAGCAGTTCTGGTTCTAGAATTATATTCCATGATCTGAAGTTCGCAGTGATACCTCATGTGTGGGATGATCGCTGTTAGCATGTGTGCGAGACTGACACATGCATTCGCCTTTGCGCGCCAGCACAGGGGGATGGGAATGCTTTAAAAAATATAGTATTTTTTGTATTTTACACTGTTGCCTTAATTTTTTTTATCACTTTTATTGCTGTCACAAGGAATGTAAACATCCCTTGTGACAGCAATAGGTGGTGACAGGTACTCTTTATGGAGAGATCTAGGGTCAATAAGACCCCAGATCCCTCCTCTGCCCTTAAAAGCATTTGATCACACCAAGATCTGTGTGATTAAATGCTTTCCATTTTTAAAAATGGAGCTGGGGAACCTGGACGTGATGTATGGTCATCGCTTCTTGTTTCCTATCTCATAGAGGTGGATAGAGGGGTTCTGGTCTTTGTCTGCCTCTCAGAGGTGTAGTTAGAACCTTCAGGGCCTTATTGCAAGAAATCATGAAGAGCCCCTGGGGCCCTTTTCATCGGGACTTTTCCCACTGATCATTAGGCCCTTTATTATGGTCCCACAGCGAGCCATTTTCCTGTCATCTTGGGGCCCTCCCATGGTGGTGGAACACTGGTGACCAGTTCACAAGTGTAACCTTTGAGACCCTGATAGTTCCGCCACTTGGTTAATTGTGTGTAGTCACCAGGAATCTTCTAGCAATGAAAGTTTAATTGCTAGAAGATCTCTGGTGACAGAACATGATTAACCCTTTTATTGCTGGCAGATGAGATCCCAGTTGGAAGTGCATGATTAACCCTTTCAGATCTGTGTTGGAATCATATGATTAACCATTTCACTACTAACCGATCCCAAATGGAAATGCATATTTCCACCAGGGATATGCTAGCAATAAAAGGGATAATCAAACACTTCTTTGTACATACACTGTATGATTGACCCTTTCATTGCTAGCAGATCCCTGGTGGAAATATGCATTTCCATTTGGGATTGGTTAGTAGTGAAACGGTAATCATACACTTCCAACGCAGATCTGAAAGGATTAATTATGTACTTCCAACTGGGATTTCATCTGCCAGCAATAAAAGTGTTAACTATGTCCACTCACTATCTTCTAGCAATAAAAGTGTTAGCGTGTGCTTCCTGATCACTATCTCTCCACTACTGCTACACAACACACATACCAGCCCTGCAGCCTTCTCTCACAACAGCACACCTGTGGAAAAGGGTGATCACCTCCGAGGTTAGCCACACACGCTCCTCGAGTACCACCCAATCACTGCGAGCCTTGCAGCAGACTCCGCCTCAAGGTTGGAGATGAGTCGGACACTGGGGAGCTGCCTGATCTCTGCTGGGGGAGGAGCTACCGATCTGTTCCTGGCATGCTCTGCAGTGGGTTCTGCTACTGCCGCCTCTATGATCAGCCAGCTAGTCAATGGGGACAGCCCGCTGGAGGCGGCATGAGGGTGGCTCTAAACAATGCTGCTTGCCAACAGCAAGGCTAAATGTAAAACAAAACGTCTTGTCTGGCACTCGAAACTGCTTGTCCCGAGCGTCGGGCAATAAGAAATCAACAACCCTGAAAGGTTCGGGCTACTCTGTGCAATACTACTGTACACAGCTGATAAGTATAACATGTTTGTTATTTTACAATAAAAAATTCAGCTCTACAACCAATTTAATGAAAGCACAGAGCTCAGGATTAAAGAAAGCACAGAACTCAGAGGGTCGGGATTAAAGTACGCACAGAGTTCAGGGGTCAGTATTAAGGAACTCGCAGACTTTAGGGTTAAGGAACTCACAGTGCTCAGGAGTCAGGATTAAAGAATGCACAAAGCTCTGGGGTCAGGATTAAGGGACACTGAGCCCTGGGGATCAGGATTAGGTAAAGCACAGAGCTCAGGATGAAGGAGCTCAAGGATCAGGATTAAAGAATGCACAAAGCTCAGGGGTTAGGATTAACCAGTTGTGGACCAGCCATTGTAGCTTAACTGCTGCAACCGCTCTGTGCAGGAACAAGCACGCACGCCCACACACTTCTGCTGTCATTGGCTCCCTTACACGGCAATCACCGGGTCCCGGCCAGCGATTCATGCAGAAAAACTGACAGGAGAGAGATCTGTGAATGTAAACAACACAGATCTCTCTCCTGTCAGCGGGGATGCGCTGGTCTTTATCTCCCTGTACAGCGGGGAATAAAAACTAGCACATCCCCTAGTAAAACAGCACAGAGTAAAAACACTACCTGGCACACAGTTAACATTTTGATCTCCTCAGACGTTAACCCATTCCTGCCCAGAGTCATTAGTATAGTGTCTTGCTTTTTATTAGCACCGTTCACTGTATTAGTGTCACTGGGGATGTCAGTGACAGATCCCTCCCAGTGTCAGAATGCCCGCCACAGTCCCACTATAAGTCGCTGATTACTGCCAATACTATTATTCAATTTAACCACTAGCCTACAGGGCACTTATACCCCCTTCCTGCCCAGGCCAATTTCCAGCTTTCAGCACTGTCACACTTGTCATTTTTTTTAGACAGATAGAGCTTTATTTTGATAGAGCTGTATTTAATCACCTCTGGGATTTTTATTTTTTCTTAAACCAAAAACCACTGAAAATTTTGAAAAAAAAAAGTTTTTTCTTAGTTTTTGTTATACAATTTTGTAAATAAGTGATTTTTCTCCTTCACTGATGTGATCTAATGAGGCTGCAGTGATGGGCACTGACAGGCATCACTGATGGGCACTGAAAGGCAGCACTGATACATGACACTGATATATGGCACTGATAGGCAGCACTGACTGGCACTGATAGGTGGCACTGATTGGCAGCCCTGACAGGTGGCACTGATTGGCATTGATAGGTGGCACTGACTGTAACTGATGGGTGACATTGAAAGGCAGCTCAGATGGGCACTGATATGTGGCATTGATGTGCACTGGTATGCACTATGTGGCATTGATGTGGCACTGACAGGTGGCACTTCTGGGGCCACACTGATCATCAGTGCCCCGAGGATCTGTGTACATGTCCCCTCTGCGGACAGCCGATTACCGGCTCTCCTCTCGAGCTGTCAGCGTGACAGCTCGAGAGGAGAGAAATGCCGATAACCGGCATTTCCATGTTTACATGTGATCAGCTGTGATTGGACACAGCTGATCACATGACTGAGCCAACATCTTCGGTTCTTTCCATGATCCGCTGTGTCCCTCGATCGCCACGCATGCGCAGTGACAATGGTAGGACGTCATATAACGTCCTATCAGAACGAGAGAACCACCTTGCGCCCGTCATTGTACTATAGGGCGGGCAGAAGGTGGTTAAAAAAAATTCCAGTATCTATACCACTATTTGTAGACGCTATAACTTTCATGTCAACTAATTAATTTACACATATTGGGATTTTTTTTTAGCAAAGACATGTAGCAGAATATATTTAGGCCTAAATTTATGACGAAAGACAATTTTTGAAATGTTTTTACCAGACATGTTTAATAGCAAAAAGTCGAAAATATTGTTTTTTTTTAGTGCAAAAAAAACCACAGAGATCAAATACAACCGAAAGAAAGCTCTATTTGTAGGGGGGAAAAAAGAACACAAATTTCATTTGGGTGCAATGTTGCATGACCGCACAATTGTCAGTTAAAATACCACAGCACCACATCACAAAAAATTGCCTGGTCAGGAAGGGAGGTAAATCCTCTGAGGGCGAGTGGTTAAGGAACTCACAAAGCTCAGGGGTCCAGATTAAGGCTCCTATCACACTGATTCATGGCAAATGGTATATACATTTTTGCCGCATTTGCGGTGCGTTTTTAACATGGCATGCGTTTTTAACATGGCATGTGACTCAAACGGCACCAAAAACGCAACACAGGTGCATTTTTTATGTATTTTTTGCCACATTTTCTATTGATTTCATTGGGGAGGTATGTTTTTTACAGTCCCAAAAATGTGAATTTAAAAACTCACCAGACCCGCAACATATCAGTGTGAAGAGTTCCATAGGAATACATGGTTATGCATTTTTCTTCTGCTTTTTTTTTTACACAGAAACAGAAGAAACACAGATCAGTGTTTACTTGCAGTCACAGATTGCAGCAATGTCCCCAAGAGACGCCAGGTAGCGTGAAGTTTTCTGTGTACAGGCTCCAACTCACACTGCAAGCGCCAAAGTATAAAACCGCGCAGGTGATCTGTAAGTGGGTGACGGCACTGGATGGCCGCACACGTGGCAGGGCGCTCTGCTGGCGCAGTTTGTGAACTAGCCGCTAATGCTGCCTTGTAAACCTTGCAGAGCGCGGCTGGAGCGGACGCGGCATGCATGGCAGCAGGAATGGCTACACATGGCGTGCTCTGTTTGCGTCATTTTTGGAAAGCTGCCAGGGCCAATGAGAAATAAAATCTGCTGTGGAGACTCGTTTCCTTGGAGGCAGTCCCTGGGAAACAGGGACAAATGGCAACCTTAAACTAAGTGGGGGGGCAATGCTGCCAAGTGGGGGGTGGGGAATTGTTGCTGAGAGGGGGGCCTTGGGGCTAAATGGGGAAGGTGAATACCGCTGCTCTCTTTATCGTTCCCTCTGTAGGTGCGCTGTGCTCTGGTCACTGCAATATACCTCAGCGACGCCGTAAAGCACTGCGGGAAAACAGAGCTACCACTGCGCATGGACTGAAGGAGACTCAGCCAATAGGAAGCCAGGAAAGTGTGTCCACCCCACGCATTGTGCGGAAAGAGGCACGGCGCAGTGCAGAATGGTGCCAGCACAGGGAGTGGGAGGAGTCTAACAGGGAGGCATTGAAAGTCGATCACAGCACAGTCACTCCTTGCCGATTACACAGGCCTAGGTCAGGCACTCAGACGAGCACGCGCGACGTTCTCGGTTGCTAAGGACGTCCCTAGCAACCAATGACTGAGCCGCGCACTCTGTGACGTCACAGTGTGAGTTTGCGTAGAGCGCTGCGGTTCTGTACAGCTATCATTTTATTCTGGGATTTGATAGAGCAGGACGTTCTTTTGAACGCTCCGTGCAATATTACTTGTGTTTGTTTCCTACTGATATTGACATTGCAGAAATGGCAATTACAAGACAGGAGACCAGACAATACATCCAGCGTATGAGGGATGCTATAGCCAAGCGTGACAGGAGAAGACAGGCAGAGAAAAACAGAAGGGAGCAATGGAGGAAAGAGGAGAATGCGGCCTACATCAATAATCTGAGGAGGCTGGCAGCAGAGCGGGAGAGGGACAAGCTGATGGAAGAGCAAAGGAGGAAAGAGGAGAACGCTGCATATATCAGAAATCTAAAAGAGACGCCAGCGGAGAAGGAGAGGAAGAGAGAAGAAGAGAGAAAATGGTGGGAGCGGAGGAGGAAAGAGGAGAATGCGGCCTACATCAATAATCAGAGAAGGCTCACAGCAGAGCGGGAGAGGGAAAGGTTGATGGGGGAGCAATGGAGGAAAGAGGAGAACGCTGCATATATCAGAAATCTAAAAGAGATGGCAGCGGAGAAGGAGAGGAAGAGAGGAGATGGGAGAAAATGGTGCAAGCAGAGGAGGAGAGAGGAGAACGCTGCATATATCAGAAATTTAAAGGAGATGGCAGCAGAGGAGGAGAGGAAAAGAGAAGAGGAGAGACAGAGGATGGAGCATTGGAAAGCAGAGAATGCTACAAATATCATACACAGGGCAGCAGGGAAGACAAGGGAAAGTAAAGTGGAGTGCCAGAGATGTGAGCAAAGGAGGCGAAAGAATGGGACGGAAGAGGAGAGAGGAGAAATTACAAGAGAATTAAATATCAGCAAAGCAAATTGGGAGAGAAGAGAGGAGAAAGGGAAGGAGGAGAAGCAGAGGGAAGGAGAGGAGAAGACAGGATGTCTAGGCAAACTATGGGGGAGAATAGCAGATTGCATGAGGAGAAGAGAGGAAACAGTGAAGGGAAGGGAGGAGAAGCAGAAGGAAGGAGAGGAGAAGAGAGGATGTCTAGGCAAATTACGGGCGATAACAGCAGATTGGAAGAGAAGAAGAGAGGAGAAAAGAAGACAGAAGAATCAGAGGAAGAGAGAGGAGGAGATAGATGCATTGATAAGTACAGTAAAGACACTGAAAGAAGAGAGAGAGAGGGAAAATGAGGACAGTAAGATAGCAGATGAGAGAAAACTACAGGAGAGGATTGCATTTCAGAACAAAATAGCTGCAATGAGAGCTGAGTGGGAGAGAAATATGGAAGAAAATAGAAGAAGAGAAGAGGAGAGAATGAGAGACGAGGAGAAAAATAGACAGGAGAGGAGAGCAATGATAACCAAATTAGAGTCAGACTTGGAGAGCAGAGGAGAGGAGGAGAGGAGTAGATTGAGGGTAACAGTGGAAGAGGCAAGTGAGAAGTGGAAAAGACTTAAAGTGGATGCGGGCGTGATCAATGCAGACTTGGAGATGGCAGCAGAGGAGAGGAAAAGAGAAGAGAGACAGAGGAAGGAGATTTGGAGCGCAGAGAATGCTGCACATATCAGAAATAGAAAGGATATGGCAGCAGAAGAGGAGAGACAGAAGAAGGAGCTTTGGAGAGCAGAGAACGCTGCATATATCAGAAATACAAAGGAGATGGCAGCGGAGGAGGAGAGGAAAAGAGAAGAGGAGAGACAGAGGATGGAGCTTTGGAAAGCAGAGAATGCTGCAAATATCGCACACATGGCAGCAGAGAAGGCAAGGGAAAGAAAAGTGGAGTGCCAGAGAGGGGAGCAAAGGATGCAAGAGAATGGGAAGGAAGAGGAGACAGGAGAAATTACAAGAGAATTAAACATCATCAAAGCAAATTGGGAGAGAAGAGAGGAGAAACAGACGGAAGGAGAGGGGGAGAGAGGATGTCTAGGCAAACTATGGAGGATAATAGCAGATTGCATGAGGAGAAGAGAGGAAAAAGGGAAGGGAAGAGAGGAAAAAGAGAAGGGAAGGGAGGAGAAGCAGAAGGAAGGAGAGGGGAAGAGAGGATGTCTAGCCAAACTATGGAGGATAATGTTATATATTTACGTTTTTTACGATTTAACTTAATTTATTTAAAAATAGCAGCTCTGATTGAATCATCTATTCGGATTGCTACATTCATGATGCACGATGTTACAGGCTCGGGGAGTGGGGTTTAGGGGGGACTAAGAGGCCATGCTGTTTTTAAATTCGGACAGTGCGTATGGGGAGGGGGATCGGGGAGAACGAGGCCATGCTGTTTTTAAATTCGGACAGTGGGTACGGGGAGGGGGATCGGGGGGAACGAGGCCATGCTGCTTTTAAATTCGGACAGTGGGTACGGGGAGGGGGATCGGGGGGAACGAGGCCATGCTGTTTTTAAATTCGGACAGTGGGTACGGGGAGGGGGATCGGGGGGAACGAGGCCATGCTGTTTTTAAATTCGGACAGTGGGTACGGGGAGGGGGATTGGAGGCGACTACTAGGCCATGTTGTTTTTAAATTCAGGCTATGGGGGGGGGGGGGATAGAACAGACAGGAGCTGGAAATACAGGTAGAACATGTTCTAAAGGTGGACTTCTCCTTTAAAACTCCACAGCTGAACATACTCCAACAGACACCTCCTATACTAGGGATAAGGACCAGGGTCCTTTCTCTTCAAAGGAGGACCATGTATACACCGTGTGAACTTCTCTGCATGCTTCACGTTTGTGTGCTAACTTTTTTTTTTTTGCACCTAGTGTTAGTTTTGAGCTGCACAGTGCACCACAGAGCTGAATATTAAAGTGTAGTTTCTTGGTTTTGCTATAAAAGTCTTGGAGGAGCAGGTTCTCTCCCTCCCATGGGGATTCCCTTTGGGGGAGCCCCACCTTGTACTTGAGTAGACCTTGCCTCGGCAGGTCTCCCAAAGATACAAGCCTACCTGGTTTCTGTTGGGTGGACTAAGAGTACCCCAGGTCCAGTCAGGAGTCTTGTGTGCTTGGGGTTCAGGGCCACGGTTCTTTCTCTTTGGAGGAGGACCATGTAAAGTTGCATTGTGGTAATATGCGGTTGCAGCACAGTGATACGAGATTTAGGGGGATAAAACAGGCATTGAGAAGGCAACATACACCTTTCAGACACCTCGCTTTTCAGGGAAGCAGCAGTTGTTTCTTATTCACACATGAGGTTTGGGGGCTGTTATACCCCACAGTTGAGCTGCTCTTATACTAACCCTTAACAGCTACCCCCCTTGCAGAAACAGTAGTCGGGGATGTTCACATGCTGCAGCTGTGATGCTTTGCTTTATGGCCACAGCAGGAAGTATACCGCCTGTCACTTCCGGCGGAATAATGCCCACCAACTGCGACCCATTTAAGTGAACAGGGCCACTCGCCGTGTGCATTCATTTGCATTGCATGTGGTGATAGGGCACTTGCAGAGCAACCCCACTCAGGAGAGCTCCGCCCAGTACTTGCATTGACCGTGCTTCGGCAGCTTTCCTGAAGAAAATGGGTCCACCTTGTTTGATCTGGGTGGACCACGAGTACCCCAGTCCATGTTGGGAATCTTGTACCCTGAGGGATGAGGGCAGGTCCTTTCTCTTTGGAAGAGGACCATATATATGCCCTGTACGCTTTTTAGTGTTCTTCACTTTTGTGTGGTCACTTTGTTTTCCATCTGGTGCTAGTTTTGAGTGTGGGCACTGCACCACAGTCTGGAAAAAAAATAATGCCAGCAGGTACGAATACTGTATAAATAATATATGCCGTATAGAATAAACGCATATTTAGCAGTCCAGTGATTCAACACTGTCCTCATCCAGGCCGGTTCTTTGTTGGTCTTCGGGTCCCCAGCGCCGCCATCTTGAGTGTGGGAAGCCGGTTGTGACTTCCTGCAGCTTCACAGCTGGTTCCGCACTGTGCATGGCCAAATCGCACTGCACTGTCTGAATGGATCCGCAGCCTCCAAGGACCTGTGATATATCCCAGGAAGTTGCATGCAGGGAGGGGGGGAGTCAAACTTCCACTCGGTTTGACTGAGCGAGCCAAGCAGAAGTGGGAGTGACATACCTGCTAAAACTAGTTATGCACTCCTTAAAAAAAAAGGGGAGGTAGAAGATGCTTGGTAGAGGAGGGAGGAGGAGGGATATCCAAACTTCCCATTTTAAGTGTAATTTTTTGCTTTAAAAAGAAAAAATGTGCTGGATGGGAGCAGAGGATTACAGGAATTTACCGGGGATAACCAATCACTTGCCAACCAGGCCAGTTCTGACATTTTGAAAAAATCATAATGTATTTGCTTGAAAATAACTATACAGTGAGGAACAGAAGTATTTGAACACCCTGTGATTTTGCAAGTTCTCCCACTTAGAAATCATGGAGGGGTCTGAAATTCGCATTGTAGGTGCATTCCCACTCTGAGAGACAGAATTTAAAAAAAAATTTAGGAAATCACATTGTATGATTTTTAAAGAATTTATTTTGTCTTGCACTGCTGAACATAAGTATTTGAACAAATAATAAACAGCAAGAATTCTGGCTCTCAAAGACCTGTTACTGTGGCTTTAAAAAGTCCACCTCTACTCCACTCATTAATTGAACTTAGTAGCACCTGTCTGAGCTCTTTAAAGACACCTGTCCACCCCACAGTCAGTCAGACGCCAACTACTACCATGGGCAAGACCAAAGAGCTGTCAAAAGACACCAGAGACAAAATTGTGGACCTCCACAAGGCTGGAAAGGGCTACGGGGCAATTGCCAAGCAGCTTGGTAAAAATAGATCAACTGTTGGAGCAATTGTTAGAAAATGGAAGAGGCTAAAGATGACTGTCAGTCTCCCTCGGACTGGGGCTCCATGCAAGATCTCACCTCGTGGGGTATCACTGTTGATAAGAAAGGTGAGGAATCAGCCCAGAACTACAAGGGAGGAGCTGGTCATTGACATGAAGAGAGCTGGGACCACAGTTTCAAACGTCACTGTTGGTAGAACACTACGCCATCATGGTTTCAAATCATGCATTGCACGGAAGGTTCCCCTGCTCAAGTCATTACATGTCCAGGCCCGTCTGAAGTTTGCCAATGACCATCTGGATGATCCAGAGGAGGCATGGGAGAAAGTCATGTGGTCAGATGAGACCAAAGTAGAACTTTTTGGTCTAAACTTCACTCGTCGTGTTTGGAGGAAAAAGAAGGATGAGTTGCATCCCAAGAATACCATCCGTACTGTGAAGCATGGGGGTGGTAACATCATGCTTTGGGGGTGCTTTTCTGCAAAGGGGACAGGACGACTGCACTGTAATAAGGAGAGGATGAATGGGGTCATTTATTGTGAGATTTTGAGCAACAACCTCCTTCCCTCAGTCAGAGCATTGAAGATGGGTCGTGGCTGGGTCTTCCACCATGACAACGACCCGAAACACACACCCAGGATAACCAAGGAGTGGCTCTGTAAGAAGCATATCAAGGTTCTGGAGTGGCCTAGCCAGTCTCCAGACCTAAATCCAATAGAACATCTTTGGAGGGAGCTGAAACTCTGTGTTGCTCAGCGACAGCCCCGAAACCTGACAGATCTAGAGGAGATCTGTGTGGAGGAGTGGGCCAAAATCCCTGTTGCAGTGTGTGCAAACCTGGTCAAGAACTACAGGAAATGTTTGACCTCTGTAATTGCAAACAAAGGCTTCTGTACCAAATATTAACACTGATTTTCTTAGGTGTTCAAATACTTATGATCAGCAGTGCAAGACAAATAAATTCTTAAAACAATCATACAATGTTATTTCCTGAATTTTGTTTTTAATTTCTGTTTCTCAGAGTGGGAATGCACCTACAATGTGAATTTCAGACCCCTCCATGATTTTTAAGTGGGAAAACATGCAAAATTGCAGGGTGTTCAAATACTTCTGTTCCTCACTGTATATATATATATATATACATACATACATACATACAGGTGAAACTCGAAAAGTTAGAATATCGTGCAAAAGTTAATTTATTTCAATAATAAAACTTAAAAGGTGAAACTAATATGAGATAGACTCATTACATGCAAAGCAAGATAGTTCAAGCCGTGATTTGTCATAATTGTGATGATTATGGCTTACAGCTCATGAAAACCCCAAATCCACAATCTCAGAAAATTAGAATATTGTGAAAAGGTGCAATATTCTAGGCTCAAAGTGTCCCACTCTAATCAGGTAATTAAACCATAACACCTGCAAAGGGTTCCTGAGCCTTTAAATGGTCTCTCAGTCTGGTTCAGTAGGAATCACAATCATAGGAAAGACTGCTGACCTGACAGTTGTACAGAAAACCATCATTGATACCCTCCATAAGGAGGGAAAGCCTCAAAAGGTAATTGCAAAAGAAGTTGGATGTTCCCAAAGTGCTGTATCAAAGCACATTAAAAGAAAGTTATGTGGAAGGAAAAAGTGTGGAAGAAAAAGGTGCACAAGCAGCAGGGATGACCACAGCCTGGAGAGGATTGTCCGAAAAAGGTCATTCAAAAGTGTTGGGGACTTTCACAAGGAGTGGACTGAGGCTGGAGTCAGTGCATCAAGAGCCCCCACACACAGATGGATCCTGGACATGGGCTTCAAATTTCTCTTGTCAAGCCGTTCCTGAACAACAAACAACGTCAGAAGCGTCTTACCTGGGCTAAAGAAAAACAGACCTGGTCTGTTGCTCAGTGGTCCAAAGTCCTCTTTTCTGATGAGAGCAACTTTTGCATCTCATTTGGAAACCAAGGACCCAGAGTATGGAGGAAGAATGGAGAGACACACACTGCAAGATGCTTGAAGTCCAGTGAAGTTTCTACAGTCTGTGTTGATTTGGGGAGCCATGTCATCTGCTGGTGTTAGTCCACTGTGCTTCATTAAGTCCAGGGTCAACGCAGCCGTCTACCAGGAGATTTTGGAGCACTTCATGCTTCCTTCCACAGACGAGCTTTATGGGGATGCTGACTGCATTTTCAAGCAGGACTTGGCACCTGCCCACACTGCCAAAAGCACCAAAACCTGGTTCAATGACCGTGGGATTACTGTGCTTGATTGTCAGCAAACTCACCTGACCTGAACCCCATAGAGAATCTATGGAGCATTGCCTAGAGAAAGATGAGAGACATGAGACCGAACAATGCAGAAGAGCTGAAGGCCGCTATTGAAGGATCTTGGTCTTCCATAACACCTCAGCAGTGCCACAGGCTGATAGCTTCTATGCCACGCCGCATTGAGGCAGTAATTGCTGCAAAAGGGGCCTAAACCAAGTACTGAGTACATATGCATGCTTATGCTTTTCAGAGGTCCGATATTGTTCTAAGTACAATCCTTGTTTTATTAATTGCTTGTAATATTCTAATTTTCTGAGATTGTGGATTTGGAGTTTTCATGAGCTGTAAGCCATAATCATCACACTTATGACAAATCACGGTTTGAACTGTCTTGCTTTGCATGTAATGAGTCTATCTCATATATTAGTTTCACCTTTTAAGTTACATTACTGAAATAAATGAACTTGTGCATGATATTCTAATTTTTTCGAGTTTCACCTCTACATATATATATATAGGCCCTTGGAAATAAAATGGTGGGTGCTGCAACTTTTCGTCGCACAGTATTTTTCAAACGCAAATTTTTGAGGAAAAAATATAATGAATTTTAGTGAACACAAATTAACACCTTGACACCAACGTAACACAAATATGCAGCCTCACAGAACTGGACTTTTTTCAATGGGGCCACATATTTGCATACCACTGTCACGTACCTGATTGGAGACTGAAATGACGAGGTCAGCCTCACTTGTGTCACTAGCCCTGACCCCACTGGAAGTGGAACAGAGGGCGTCTAGGGACCAGGGGGACAAGAGTGCCAGCAGATGTTGTTTGCAGCTGGAGACTTTGAAAGACTAATGAACCTCCGATTCAGGAACAGTAGTGACATGCAGAGTTGGTATGGTAGGTCGCCAGGTGTGCACCAGAGTAAGACAGGAAGCTGGGATGGGAGACAGGAGCAATGTCATAGGAATAGGGTCATCAACGGGCGGACAGAGAGGTACCAAATCATAAGCAAGCCGAAGTTAGGAACGAGTATGAAGCAAGAGTGTAATCAGAGTCAGGTCAGGAACAAGCCGGGTCAGCAACAAGGAAATCACACAGGATTGAGCAGGAAAGGGGGAACAGCTGAAGACCAGTCAGCACTCAGCACAGGCAGAGGCACCTTTTAAATAGTCCGCCTGGTGCCAATCTTCGCCGTGCGTGCGCGATCACGCATTTCTGAGCACATGTCTATTTGCTAGCCGTCTCACAGGAATTCCCTTACAACCTGTCTTTGTGCTGTGAGCGCACTCCCAGCACAAACACCGGGGTGTCACTGAGAGCCCTGGGTCCCATTCTAATGATTGGGACCTGGGACTCCCGATTCCGGGTCACATGATCGCTGTGATAGCCTCTGATTGGCTATCACAGTGATCAGTCACTGTACAGCCTACCCCCTTGTTTTTTTTTTTCTCTCTGAATGGAGGAGAGAGGTACTTTGTATCTCTCTCCTTGCATAGAGGGAAAAAAGATGAATATTAAAAAATACCTAGATCAAGGTTTGATCTAGTTCAGTGCCAGGGTTAGTGTTCGGGTTAGGGTCTAAGGTCAGGAATTTTTTTTTTTTTCTTTAACCTCTTGCCGTCCGCCTGCTGTTTATAAACGGCAGGGCGGTGGCAGTCCAAGGTCGGGTTGCCGTTCCTAAACGGCACCCGCCTTTTCTAGTTGTGCGCGCTCCCTAGGAGCGCGCACCACCGCGATCCGGTGTCCGCTGTGTCCTCCGGACACAGTGAAACACCGATCGTCGGACGGGACCTCTGTACGAGGTCCCGGTCATGTGATCACTGATTGGCGAATCAGTGATCACATGCAAAGTAGTAAGCAAGATGTCACTTGTGACATCATTGCTTACTATGTGTGAAATCTGTGAATGATCACAGAGGTCACATGGTACAAGGCTATTCACAACAGCCTTGTACCATGTGACAAGCTGTGACCAATCACAGCTCACTCAGTATTTCTCAATGACTGCAAGAATGCAGACAGAGAGAAAGAGAAATGATTGCTTTTACATCCTATATGGGTGTAAAAGCAATTAGTGTAAAAAAAAAAAAAAAAATCTTCATCACCCCCCACAAGTAGTACAGTGTCACCATGGTGACACTGTACTGCTAGGGTGACAGTATGTAAAAATAAAAAATAAAAATAAAAAATAATATAAAAAAAAATAAAATAAAAATGTAAAAAAAAATGTTTAAAAATTATAATGTTTGGTTATAAACTAATTTTGATTTTTTTTTTTTTACTAAAAAAATAACGGAATAAATTTTGGCCAAGATTTAGGATGAAATATTATTTATTTGCAAAATTTTATTAAAAAAAACACTTTTTTTCAAAATTTTTGGACATTTTCATTTACATAGTAAAAAAAATAAAAATCCCAGCGGTGAATAAATACCACCAAAATAAAGCTTTATCTGTCTCAAAAAAATGGTAAAAAATTCATATGGGTACAGTATTGCATGACCGCGCAATTGTCATTCAAAGTGTGATAGCGCTGAAAGCTGAAAATTGCCCTGGACAGGAAGGGGGTAAAAGTGTCCGGACAGGAAGTGGTTAATTGTCAGTGTGTTTTAGGGAAAAAAAAATAAAATGTGCACTATTGTTTCTGGGCTATAGTACAGGTACAAAGAACAAATAACACACATATATGGTATCACTGCGATCGTCAAGAGCTGGAAAATTTATTTTGGGTTGTTCTTTGGTGGTAGCTTATGGTAGTAGCAAGAAACAGACAGCTAAATTTAAAAAATATATATTTATTTTTACTATTGGAACAGCTTTTCTTTGATAATAAAAAAAAAATCAGGAGATATCCATTACCATTTACCACCAAATGAAATCCCAATTTGTCCTGAAAAAAAACAAGGTGTAATTCACCTGGATGTACAAAGTAGTTGTGTTGATATGTATGTTTTACACACGGATCAAAATTCCACTGAACTGGTAGAAATTCTATCCCTCTATGGACAACCTTTAGTTGTTGGGACAACACAAATCATAAGATCCACAAAAGAATAATTGATACAACAAAAAGTACAAATGACAAAGATGTTAAAAAATCAAAAAGTCAGCCTTCAGTTTGAGTCCCATGATACTGTTGTTGCGTCTTGATTAAAGCTAAATTTAGGGTTTCATTGCAGTAAACAGTACTTTCAAAGATAGTATTTCCTTTTCTTAGTAGATGGGGAATTAAATCCCCACTAGGGCACATCACTGGGGGCATGCCACTGGGTTAATTAGGGGGGGTGGCACACCACTGGGTACATCAGGGGGGCACACCACTGGCATTCTCAGTAGGGCACACCACTGGGGGTATCAGGGGGGAACACCACTGGGGGCTCTGGATGGTACAAACATGGTTACTTATGCAGAGCAATGCAACTTACTGTGACAGATTTAACTGCTCTAGTAGTGATGCCAGCCAGCCCTCCTCTCTTGATGTAATCCATAAGCGCCTTGGATGGAGTGAACTGGAAGGGATCAGCACAATACACTTCAGGGATGAGCTTGGGTGCCCTCAGACAAGAGCCCGAAACTGCACGAGCTATCCTGCTATCAAGAGTGAAAGGCATGCTGTGGGGTGAGGAATGCCTTTGCTGGCTTTTTGGTTCTCAAGACTACTGCTTTTATGCGCAGTTCTACCAGTTGTGGGTCGGCAAGGAAGGGACAAGATTGCGATCTACCGGTCAGAAAAATAAAAATAAATGGTGCAGCGCTAACTACAAAAGTGAATAAAAATGAATAAATGTGTATCCATATATTAATAAAGTGCTAATAAATCAAAAAAACAAAAATATGCATATAGCAATAAAGAGCTACTCAGAACCGTGATAACACACATTATTAGTGTATGGATCACCTTAGTGACCTAAAAATAGTGATGAACACACAAAATATATAATGAAATAAGCTGGTGTTAAGTGTCCTTAGTAATAATCAAAAACCTTTTGAAGCAAGTACTAATAAGTCCATAAAGTAGCAAGTGCTGATAAAACGTGATAAGAAACCATGCAATGTGTTAAACATGAACACTTCGTGCAAGTGCCGGCATTAAATCCACTCCAGCTGCAGTGCCTCCTCACCTCCTTCCTGTGACCCAAAGGGAAGGGACAAGATTGCGATCTACCGGTCACCTGCCCACGGTTGACCGGTAGATCGCGATCGATGGGTTGCCGACCTCCACAGTATAGGATGTGATTCCAATGAATCACCTTAGCAATTAGTGATTACGTGGAGTTATGTCCAAATTTGGATTGGGAGTGAAGCAATCCACCATTAGCATCCAATGTGTTCATGTATCCAGTTAGGATGTAGGAGCAAAGCATATGTACTGTATATGTGCTGAATAAATCCAGCTATGAACATGGTTCTTACTACCTCTTGGTAAAGATGTACGGCAGCTTAGTGTGTGTCACAAGGCTGGAAAGGGCCACAAGCTGGCTAACTCATGCATATTCTTGATGTGTTTCACCACATAAGCAGCTTTTTCCAGTTTTGCATTTTGTAGAGTAGGGACTGGCCAGATAGGGATTACTTTGACGCAGTTGGCCAGCTTAAACATATATTGCAATATATATGAACAAAAAATCCCTGTTTGCTAGAAATTTGTAAGGGCGTAGCAGTGTGCAGAGGGTGGATTCAGATTTTTTTTATATTCATGCCCCTTCAGGACCTGATGGGTTATATATACTGTATGTGTAAAGCTATTTGGAATTGAGCACAGGTATATTGTGTTTATATTGCTGTGCAGAGCAGTGACCGGACCTGAATCTGTAGATGTCCTCCAACTTGTGTCTGTTTGTCCCATATTGGCACTATGTGCACTGAAATCTGCTATAAGCAAGTCAGTAATTTGCATTTTACAGAGTAGAGTAGGAACTGGAAGGAGAGATTACATTGACGCAGTTGGTCAGCTTGAACATGTTTTGCAATGTATGTGAACCGAAAATCCCTGTTTTTATGCAAAGTTTCTTAGAAATGTGTAAGGGTGTCCAGCAGGGTGCAGGGAATTGATTCAAAGTTTAAGGCTGGAAAGAGGTCCGTGTGCTGCTTAAATACATATCCTTGACACGTTTCACCGCATAAAGTGGTTTTCTCGTTAGGACATTTGTACCATTCTAACAGTAGACTGCTACACAATAAAGGTGAACTCCAGGTTAGGTTTGTATTGCTTGGTTACATTGATCCAGCTTAGTCCAATGTAAGTATAAATATTCCATACCTGTGGGACTGCTGTGGAAACAGGGAATCGCTGTAGAAATCACCATTGCTACAGTGATCACCGCAGTCTTCCGGGTCCTGTGCATTCTGCATAAGGAACACTGGAGCACTCACTTGGCATGGCCACTATTCATTCTTTATATTTTTTATCAATGAAAACAAGGTGTTCTCTGATTGGATGAAGTGGAGAGGCAGGGTAGTGGCATCACAATCTCCAATCATAGCATGCCTTGTATTTATAAAAGAAAATACAAGTTCTGTGAATGGCGAATTACCCCAGTGTTCACTATGCAGCAGGGCAGCCACTGGGCACAGGATATGGAGGACTGTGGCAATCGCTGTATTAATGTTGACATTATTGGTGTATGTTTATCAAAGAAAAATATACTAATACTCTATATATTCTTGTGAAAAGTACTGAGGCAGGGTGCTATGATGTTATCAGGATTCTATGTACATCCCTGCTGGCGTCTCTCGCCAGCCATGATCTGCCTGCATTACATAGAGAAGCACAGAGACCTAGGTATGTAACCACTTAGGGACTCACAATGTACTGCGGACGGGCTGCCTGTGCTGGAAAAGCGACATACTGGTACGTCGCTGCCTGCTTCCTGGACACAGGGCATGTGGACACAGTGGGAGTCTTTAAACAAGTCCTGGCCAATGACGATTCATGGCTGTAACCAGGTGATTGGCTGTGTTCAATCTACAGAGGGCTCTGTACAGAGATCTCAAAGCAGGGATAAGAAACAAAGAGGTCTGTTAGTAAAAGCAGAGTACATTGTTAGGCACACATTTAACTCCTTGATTGCCCTAGATGGTAACTCCTTACCAGGCAGTGTCATTAGTACAGTGACATTGTATAGTATTATCACTGATCACTGTATTAGTGTCACTGGTGATCTGGTGTCACTGGTGATGCTGGACAGTACTCAATTGTTTCTGCCACTAATGGTGTGAAATTTGAATGAAAATTCTTAGAAAATATTTTTTAAAGAAAATTCTTTAGGAATTTTACCCACGTATGGCCGGCTTTACCTTCTGCAGGATCTCTTCATCTCCTCTCCCCTCCTTGTCCTGAGTCCGGGGGATTGCCCCCTCCAGCACGGCTTTTCCTGCCCCTCCCCCTCTACTGTAACCCCTGCTGCCAGGCCCGTAATCTGCCATGGGCCCCCGTACCAACTCCTCATGCTGCTGCCAGGCCCGTAATCTGTCATGGGCCCCTGTACCGCCTCCCATTGCTGCTGTCTCCATCGCCACACTCTGCCATGTGCCACTTTCAGGTCTCCTCACACTGCTGGTGGGTTCCATTTTGTCATAGGGTGCTGTATGGCCTCCCATTGCTGCTGCCTCCACCGCCACACTGTGGCTCCACACTCTGGTTTTGGCCCCGTGACTGCCCAAATGAGTGAAGTGTGCGGTGATTCTAAGATCGACGGCACTCATCTGCATGTCATACTGACTGACAGTATTATTTCTCTTCCCCAGCAGACTCCAAGGGCATTTAAATTAAAGGTACAGTGTTCTGCACTAATATAAAGGCTCTCTGAAGCCTAGAAACACCCTTTTATAAGTTAAATTCGCAGCGAATATATTCGACTCGAATCGAAATTTTTTCACGAATTCGCCGAATCAGTCGAATCGAATTTTTGAATAATTCGCTCATCTCTAGACAGGACATACGTGGGTCGAATTCCGAACAAACTTTCTTTAGAAATTCTGAAAGTTCACGCGTTTTGTAATCCGATGATACCACCATTGATTTCGAAATTCGCCCAACCAAGCCTTCAATTTCACATGTTGCTACAGAAAAGAATTTTCATGGCCAAGAATTTTCTTTTCTTTCCAGCTCACAGCTCATGCTCATTTCTTTTTTCTATTACATTCTCGCACGATTTTCCGATCATTGATTAGAAATTAGTTTGTTTTTCAAAAAATTTCCAACATGCCCGATCACTAAAATTGGATGGTCGCTCGAAAATTGGCCGTTGCTGTGGCCTTCTAATGGTGCGAAATTCGAATGAAAAGATTTTTGAAAGAAAATTCTTTCGGAATTTGACCCCTGTATGGCTGGGTTTAGTGAGTCACAATCTGTACTCCCCCCAACATTACAGAACAACCTTCCATATTTCACCCCAGGGGTCTAAGCAGCCCAAGGCAGGTTAAGTGGGGCAACCATTAGAGAACCTGACAGGGCCACCTAGTAGACCCCCCCCACTTAGAGACTGCCCCCTTCCCATTTGTAAATGCACATGGCAGTATCTGTGCACATAGCTCCCCCTCCCCCCACCTGTACACATAGCTTGTAAACATATAGCGCCCCTTTCTGTACACACACAGTCCTACACCTAGAGCTGTCCCTCCTATACACACAGAGGGGAATTTATCTACACTGGAGCTAACAGCAACCAATCAGCTGCAGCTTGTTCAGTTAAGCTTTGAAAGCTGATTGGGTACCATGCACATCTGTTCCAGATTCTGTCTGTTCCTCCCACCTGTGCACACGCTGGCTGTTTTCCCCACCCCCACCTTTGTAGTCTAATTTCCTGGTTGAGACACACAGCTGAGCAGTGTAGAGAACAGGCCACGCACACAGGAGGAGTGTAAATGCAGCAAGCAGCCAGAGGTGGCAGTAAGGAGCCCAATGTCAGTTCAATGACATTGGATTGGATTAACCACTTGTCATCCAGAAAATTTACCCCCTTCCTGACCAGGCCATTTTTTGCGTTACGGCACTGCGTTACTTTAACCATTAGCCGCCCGGCCAATAGCTGTTTGGCGGCCGGAAAAATGCTTTAGATTTCCGGGTGGATGCCATATGGCGTACTCCCGGGCATGTGCAGTTTGCGCGCTTGCAGAGCCGCACAGCGGAGTGATCTACCACCGGCCGTGTACCTCGGACACGGCCGATGACAGATCTGAGTACCGGCCCCTGTTGCCGGTACCATGTGACCTGCTGTGACCAATCACAGCAGGTCACATGACAGTTGTATACAGTGGATGGCTTCATTCATGCCATCCATTGTATACTAGTGTCTAGCTGTGAATGATCACAGCGACCACATGCACATGTCATGTGATTAGCTGTGGCCAAATCACAGCTAAGCACAAAAAAAAAAAAAAAAACCTGAATGAATCGATGTCATTCAGGTAAATGCTTGCTTATAGCAAAGTAATTCTTTGCTATAAGCAAATTGTGTAAAAAAAAAAAAAAAATACTGATCACTTCCCCAAAGTAGTACAATGTTACTATGGTAATATTGTACTACTTTGGTCATAGTGAGATATGAAAAAAAAATCTTAAAAAAAAGAAAAAATGTAATAAAAAATTAAAAATAATGAAAGAAAAAAAAAATATATTTTTTTTTCATACTGTCACCAGTCAGTGTCCCTGATCACTGCCATGCCAGTTATATGATGATGCTGTACTGCACTGGTGACAGTATGTAAAAAGAAAATAGTGAAAATAATTTTTTTTATTTTTTCATTTTCTGAATAATTATGACAAAAAAAATACAAAAAAAACTTCAAAAAACTCGCCATGCCTCTTATGAAGTACGTCGGACTGTCTACTTTGCAAAAAGGGGTCATTTGGGGGATATCTGTACTGTTCTGACATTCTTGGACCTCAAGAAATTAGATTGGCTGTCATTTCTTCAGGATTGATCAATATTCAGATCTATACCATAGTTTGTGAACTCTATAACTTTCCTACAAACTAAAAAATACATCCTAATTTGGGTTATTTTCACCAAAGACATGTAGTAGAATACATCTTGGCCTAAATTTATGAAGAACAATTATTTATTTGCAAACTTTTACAACAGAAACAAAGAAAAACGTGTTTTTTTTTTCAAAACTTTCGGTCTGTTTTTGTTAATTTAGCAAAAAATAAAAACCCCAGTGGTGATTAAATACCACCAAAAGAAAGCTCTAGTTGTGTGAAGAAAATGATAAAATTTTAGTTTGGGTACAATGTTGTATGACCGCGCAATTGTCATTCAAAGTGTGAGAGCGCTGAAACCTGAAAAATGGCCTGGGCAGGAAGTGGGCAAAAGTGCCCGGTATGGAAGTGGTTAACTGACAATTGCGCGGTCACGCAATGCTACACCCACATTAAGTTTATGTCCTTTTTTTCCCACGAATTGAGCTTTCTTTCGGTGATATTTGATTGCCTGTGCGTTTTTAATATTTTAGCCATAAAAAAAGACCAAGCATTTTGAGAAGAAAACAGTATTTTTTACTTTTAGCTATTAAAAATGTCCAGTAAAATAATTTAAAAAAAAAAAATTTTGTCATAAATTTAGACCAAAATGTATTCTGCTACATGTCTTTGCTAAAAAAAATCCCAATAGGTGTAAATTAATTGGTTTACGGGAAAGTTATAGCGTTTACAAATGGCGGTATAGATACTGAAATATATTTTTTCTTTTTACTAGTAATGGCGCGATCAGTGTCTTATAGCAGAACTGCGGCAGGCATTCTGACACTGGGAGGAACTGACTTGGTGTCACTGACATCCCCAGTGACACTAATACAGTGATCTGTGCTAAGAAAAAGCACTGACACTGTAGTAATGACACTGGGCAGGAAGGGGTTAACATGCGGGGCGATCAAAGGGTTAACTGTGTGCTGGGACTGTTTTACTGGGGGGCTGTGTGTTGGTGCTTCACTGTAAGCACACTGCTCTGGATCCATAACAGTGTTCCGGAGCCAACAGGGAGGAGGACTGTTAGTAAACAAAGCAGCCCTCCTCCTCATCTGAGATACTCGGTAATCACCAGCCAGGACCCGGTGATTGACAGCCGTGGCCACGAACTCGGGAGTACAAAATCATGTCTATATAAGTGAATTTGCGCACCCCTGCCGCCCTGTAGCAGTATATCTGTTATAGGGCGGCAGGTATGTGATTAAAGTTCATTAAAATCCAAAGTTTTATTGACAGAGGTCTGAATCTTCCCCCCTTTACATCACAGCCACCCCCCCATATCACAGTCTCTCTTGCAGTCATAGCCCCTCCCCCTTGCAGTCCTACATATGCTCTGCAGGCTTCATTGAAAAAAAAGGAGTAAGGCTGCATTCACACCAAAGCATTTCGTGTGCTCCAAATACAAGTAGCAGGCCTGCATGTTATTGTGCATATGTTGCACAGCAAAGCACATAGAAAACACAAAAAGCAAAACACACTTGGTCAGTACCAAAAAGAAGTACATCACCTACTTTGTTGCATTTGTCACATGTAGGGCAGATCATACAAGTGAACAGACTGCCCAATGCTGTCATGTGACCAACGAGCCAAAAAAAAGTGACACCTTGGGGGAGATTTACTAGCACTTGTGCACGCAGAATCTGGTACAGCTCTACATAGTAGCTAATCAGCTTCTGCCCGGGTTCACTCTGAAGTGATGCGAAATTTGCACCGGTTTCAGTGTGATTTCCGCACCGCATCATGACCTTGTTCATGCGAACCGCTGCCGGTGTGTATGTTAGGTTAACGACACTCCAAAATCTGTTTGCAAAATGCGGTGTCATGTGCAGCATCCGATCGCATGGGTGTGAGTACCCATGCGATCAGATTCTGGTGTGGACAAAAAAAAGGGTCCTTCACTATTTTACAAAATGTTTGGCTCAAATTGCACCACACAGAAATCGCATGTGATTTGCACAGGAATGCGGTGCGGTTCCTGTGCGAATAACATGCGATGTGCCTCACCGCACCCAAGCTCTAAGTTTTATTGTCAATGCTTAACCTTCCTGGCGGTATTCCCGAGTGTAGCTCGGGGTAAAGTTTCAGCACCACAAGCGGTAACCTCCAAGCTACACTCGGGAATACCTTGCAGCTTTGCTACGGGATCTCTTCTTCACTTACCTTGTCCTACGCTCCTGCGATGTCCCTCCTGCAGTGTTCCCTGCAATGTCCTCCGGCGGATGCCGGCATCTGTCTTCTGGGTTCCGTTCCCTGCGACGTCGGGACGTACGGGGGGACAGAACGGCAGGAAATTCAAAAATGTGAAAAAGTGACATTCACTATATATACTAAAATCACATAGTATAACATTCCTATATCAAACCATTTCACATACATTTTGTCCCGAGTGCTTTGTCCTGTGCCCTGCCTGCATTTTTACTGTTCTTTCTGCCTGGAAACTGAGAAACGTCCATGGCGTCCAAAAAGTGTCCCTTTAGGTCAAAAGTGGTTTTAGACCAGCTAGAGAACAGCGATAATAAATCAGAACCACTTGCAGAATTGAGTGATAATGATTCGTGGGGAAATTCGTCATCAGACACTGAAAACGATTCTGCGACTTTGCTCAGTGATGTGCGAACTTGGCGCTATATTTCAAATTTCAGTGTTTTTGGTTTGATTATATTATTTAATTAAATGTATTATAATTTTTTATGATTATTTATTAAATTATAATTTATGATTTCGTGTTTCAAATTTTAACATACCCGGGATGTTTACTAGACTCTTGTTCGGACAGATTTCAGTGAGTTATTCCTAAAAATTACAGGCCTACAATAAAAAAAAATACATATTTCCATGAAAAAAATGTACCGCTTTGAGCTCAGAAATATGGACATAATCAGACCGCTAGGGGGGTTAACTGAACAAGCTGAAGTTAGAAGGCGATTGGTTACTATGCACAGCTACTCCAGATTCTGTGTGCACCAGTTTTAGTAAATCTTCCCCACTGTGCATCCTGCACATTGCATTGTACATTAATTACAAGATCAATTTTGCTGCATTTACTAGATTTTTTGCAAAAGGTGGACTGTCCCTTTAAAGTCATTGTTAAGGGTGGTCTTGCATTGCTGTCTAATGAAGGTCTGAAACTGTAAAGGCTGAAGTTGGTTCCACTTTTGGTGGAGTTACAATTCTTGGGCTACAGTGTCCTACCTAATCACCCTTGACCAGTGCCATACTTACCTGATCGGCTCCGCCATGTCGTCACTATTTAGTCTGTTCTGTATTGCACCGGCGGTTCTTCAAAATCTTTCCAATCAGGTCCTGCACATGCACACTAAAACCTCTCCTCATTCCAAAAGAGAATTTGTATGCTGCAGTAAGGGCCTCCATCATCTAACTTAAAGTGTTACTAAACCCACAACAGTAAAATCAGTCTGTATACACAGTAAAGCATGCTTGTTATACTCACTGTGGAACCTAAGGGGTTAATCCCCTGCATTGTGTAAAAGTGCTGTGTGATCCTGACTTCTATGATCCTCCTGTTTTTCCAGTGTCTACCTCTTATCTCCTGATAAGACATATCGTCTGGAGACACTCTGCACATGCTCAGTTTGGTGTGTATTGCTAGAGAGGTGTTTTTTCCTTGAGAGAGTGCACTTGATAAGCACAGGGCCAATCAGCACTGCCCTACATCTTCCTAGAGAAAACTCCTACAAGCTTTAACCACTGCTTGGCTGGACACTGATAGAAGTCACAAGACTGCTCTATCTGCTGATGCGGTGCGGAATTCGCAGCATTTTCAGTGTGAATTCCGCACCGCATCAGAATCGCACCCCGTTCATGCGTACCGCTACTAGTGTGTATGCTAAGTTAACAACACCCCGAAACGGTCCGCAAAACGCGGTGTGATGTGCAGAATCAGATCGCATAGGTGTGAATACCTATGCGATCCGATTTTAGTGCGGACCCATAACAGGGTCCTACACATTTTTGGTGCGGGTGCGGTGCGAATAGAGCCATAAAAATGTATGGATCCAATCGCACCACACAAAAATCGCATGTGATTTGCACAAGAATGCGGTGCGGTTCCGGTGTGAATCATATGTGATATACTGCACTGCACATGTGTGAACTCAGGCAAAAACACAATAAATAATGCAAAGGGCAGGGAGGGGGGATGGGGCATAAAAAGTGAATACCAGCCAAACACCCAGTTTTTCTGCCAAAGCATAACTGAGCCAACTTACTGCACAACAGAATGAATACTCATCTTGTTTGCTGAGATATCCAAAGAGTGTTCATCACAGGTGTGAAAAACGAGGTTAAGAAATAATTAAATGTAGTCTTTATCAAATGTTAATTCTGTAATGATAAATTGACAAATGAATGACTAGAAAGTGATCAGTAACCTCACACCAACCTGATGGGTGGCAACAGAAGAAATGAATGATAAGGAAGAGTTTAAATGACAGTTTATATTTTGATGTGTGGAGGTTCATTGCTTTTCCAGTAATCTCTAGTTCTTTCATAACTGGTGCAAGTTTGTCAGTAAAATCTGACTCGTGTAGAAGACATAGGGGTTGATTTACGAAAGGCAAATAGACTGTGCACTTTGCAAAGTGTAGTTGTACTCTGCAAGAGCAGTTTCTCCAGAGCTTAACCATTTCAATCCCGGGCACTTTTACCCCCTTCCTGCCCAGGCCATTTTTCAGGTTTCAGCGCTCTCACACTTTGAATGACAATTGCGCGGTCATACAACATTGTACCCAAACTAAAATTTTATAATTTTCTTCGCACAACTAGAGCTTTCTTTTGGTGGTATTTAATCACCGCTGGGGTTTTTATTTTTTGCTTAATTAACAAAAAAGACCAAAAATTTTGAAAAAAAACACGTTTTTCTTTGTTTGTTATAAAAGTTTACAAATAAATAATTGTTCTTCATAAATTTAGGCCAAGATGTATTCTGCTACATGTCTTTAGTGAAAATAACCCAAATTAGGATGTATTTTTTAGTTTGTAGGAAAGTTATAGAGTTCACAAACTATGGTATAGATCTGAATATTGATCAATCCTGAAGTACTGACAGCCAATCTAATTTCTTGAGGTCCAAGAATGTCAAAGCAGTACAGATATCCCCCAAATGACCCCTTTTTGTAAAGTAGACAGTCCGACGTACTTCATAAGAGGAATGGTGAGTTTTTTGAAGTTGTATTTTTTTTGTCATAATTTTTCGGAAAATGAAAAAATTAAAAAAATTATTTTCACTATTTTTTTTTTACATACTGTCACCAGTGCAGTACAGTGCCATCATATAACCGGCATGGCGGTGAACAGGGACACTGACTGGTGACAGTATGACAAAAAAAAAAAATTGTTATTTTTCTTTTATTTTTTTATTATTTTAAATTTTTTATTACATTTTTTTTTTTTTTTTAAGATTGTTTTTCATATTTTACTATGACCAAAGTAATACAATGTTGCCATAGTAACATTGTACTACTTTGAGGAAGTGATCAGTATTTTTTTTTTTTTTTACACAATTTGCTTATAGCAAATAATTACTTTGCTATAAGCAAGCATTTACCTGAATAACATTGATTCATTCAGGTTTTTTTTTAATTTTTTGTGCTTAGCTGTGATTTGGCCACAGCTAATCACATGACATGTGCATGTGACCTGCTGTGACCGTTCACAGCTAAACACTAGTATACAATGAATGGCATGAATGAAGTCATCCATTGTATACAACTGTCATGTGACCTGCTGTGATTGGTCACAGCAGGTCACATGGTACCGGCAACAGGGGTCGGTACTCAGATCTGTCATCGGCCGTGTCCGAGGTACACGGCCGGTGATAGATCGCGGCGCTGCGCGGCCCTGCAACCGCGCGAACTGTGCATGTGCGGGAGGACGCCAAATGGCGTACACCCCGGAAAGCTAATGCATTTTTGCAGCCGCCTAACGGCTATAGGCCGGTTAATAAATGGTTAATAAATGGTTAATAAATAAATAAATGGTTAATAAATGGGCAGAAGCTCTGCTGACTTCCATCATCAAATCATGTGCAAACAAAAGTGCTTTTTTTTCAATTCTCCTTGCACGTGATTGGGTATTCCTTGCAAAGTGAATTATTATCTCATTTACAAAGCTCTGGAGCAATTGCACTTGCAGAGTGCAGCTGCACGTTGTATAGTGCACAGTCTATTTGCCTTTAGTAAATCAAACCCATAGTCTCATAGCATTTAGGTCAGTGGTTCTCAACCTTTCTAATGCCGCGACCCCTTAATACAGTTCCTCATGTTGTGGTGACCCCCAACCATAAAATTATTTTCGTTGCTACTTCATAACTGTAATTTTGCAGTGGGAGGAGTAGTGCCATGTCATTGGTGTCAGTGGAAGGAGTAGTGCCCCATCACTGATGTCAGTGGGATGAATAGTGCCCCATCGTTGGTATCAGTGGGAGGAATAGTGCCTCATCATTGGTGTCAGTGGGAGGAATAGTGCCCCATCCTTGATGTCAGTGGGATGAATAGTGCCCCATCACTGGTGTCAGTGGGAGGAATAGTGCCCCATCACTGGTGTCAGTGGGAGGAATAGTGCCCCATCATTGGTGTCAGTGGGAGGAATAGTGCCCCATCACTGATGTCAGTGGGATGAATAGTGCCCCATCGTTGGTATCAGTGGGAGGAATAGTGCCTCATCATTGGTGTCAGTGGGAGGAATAGTGCCCCATCCTTGATGTCAGTGGGATGAATAGTGCCCCATCACTGGTGTCAGTGGGAGGAATAGTGCCCCATCACTGGTGTCAGTGGGAGGAATAGTGCCCCATCACTGGTGTCAGTGGGAGGAATAGTGCCCCATCACTGGTGTCAGTGGGAGGAATAGTGCCCCATCGTTGGTGTCAGTGGGAGGAATAGTGTCCCATCATTGGTGTCAGTGGGAGGAATAGTGCCCCATTGTTGATATCAGTGGGAGGAATAGTGCCCCATCGTTGGTGTCAGTGGGAGGAATAGTGCCCCATCACTGATGTCAGTGGGATGCATAGTGCCCCATCGTTGGTATCAGTGGGAGGAATAGTGCCCCATCACTGATGTCAGTGGGATGAATAGTGCCCCATCACTGGTGTCAGTGGGAGGAATAGTGCCCCATCACTGGTGTCAGTGGGAGGAATAGTGCCCCATCACTGGTGTCAGTGGGAGGAATAGTGCCCCATCACTGGTGTCAGTGGGAGGAATAGTGCCCCATCGTTGGTGTCAGTGGGAGGAATAGTGCCCCATCATTGGTGTCAGTGGGAGGAGTAGTGCCCCATCATTGGTGTCAGTGGGGGGAGTAGTGCCCCATCATTGGTGTCAGTGGGAGGAATAGTGCTCCATCACTGGTGTCAGTGGGGGGAGTAGTGCCCCATCACTGGTGTCAGTGGGAGGAGTAGTGCTCCATCACTGGTGTCAGTGGGAGGAATAGTGCCACATCATTGGTATCAGTGGGAGGAATAGTGCCCCATCATTGGTGTCAGTGGGAGGAATAGTGCCCCATTGTTGGTATCAGTGGGAGGAATAGTGCCTCATCATTGGTGTCAGTGGGAGGAATAGTGCCCCATCCTTGATGTCAGTGGGATGAATAGTGCCCCATCGTTGGTGTCAGTGGGAGGAATAGTGCCCCATCACTGATGTCAGTGGGATGCATAGTGCCCCATCGTTGGTATCAGTGGGAGGAATAGTGCCCCATCACTGATGTCAGTGGGATGAATAGTGCCCCATCACTGGTGTCAGTGGGAGGAATAGTGCCCCATCACTGGTGTCAGTGGGAGGAATAGTGCCCCATCACTGGTGTCAGTGGGAGGAATAGTGCCCCATCATTGGTGTCAGTGGGAGGAATAGTGCCCCATTGTTGGTATCAGTGGGAGGAATAGTACCCCATCGTTGGTGTCAGTGGGAGGAATAGTGCCCCATCGTTGGTGTCAGTGGGAGGAGTAGTGCCCCATCATTGGTGTCAGTGGGGGGAGTAGTGCCCCATCATTGGTGTCAGTGGGAGGAATAGTGCTCCATCACTGGTGTCAGTGGGGGGAGTAGTGCCCCATCACTGGTGTCAGTGGGAGGAGTAGTGCTCCATCACTGGTGTCAGTGGGAGGAATAGTGCCACATCATTGGTGTCAGTGGGAGGAATAGTGCCCCATCATTGGTGTCAGTGGGGGGAGTAGTGCCCCATCATTGGTGTCAGTGGGGGGAGTAGTGCCCCATCATTGGTGTCAGTGGGAGGAATAGTGCCCATCACTGGTGTCAGTGGGGGGAGTAGTGCCCCATCACTGGTGTCAGTGGGAGTAGTGCCCCATCACTGGTGTCAGTGGGAGGAATAGTGCCACATCATTGGTGTCAGTGGGAGGAATAATGCCCCATCATTGGGGTCAGGGGGGGGGAAATAGTGTCCCATCGTTGGTGTCAGTGGGGGGAGGAATAGTGCCCCATCATTGGTGTCAGTGGGAGGAATAGTGCCCCATCATTGATGTCAGTGTGGTGGAGGGGAGAATAGTGCCCCATCATTGGGGTCAGGGGGGGGGAAATAGTGCCCCATCGTTGGTGTCAGTGGGGGGAGGAATAATGCCCCATCGTTGGTATCAGTGGGGGGAGGAATAGTGCCCCATCGTTGGTGTCAGTGGGGGGAGGAATACTGCCCCATCGTTGGTGTCAGTGGGGGGAGGAATACTGCCCCATCGTTGGTGTCAGTGGGGGGAGGAATAGTGCCCCATCGTTGGTGTCAGTGGGGGGAGGAATAGTGCCCCATCGTTGGTGTCAGTGGGGGGAGGAATAGTGCCACATCGTTGGTGTCAGTGGGGGGAGGAATAGTGCCCCATCGTTGGTGTCAGTGGGGGGAGGAATAGTGCCCCATCGTTGGTGTCAGTTGGGGGAGGAATAGTGCCCCATCGTTGGTGTCAGTGGGGGGAGGAATAGTGCCCCATCGTTGGTGTCAGTGGGGGGAGGAATAGTGCCCCATCGTTGGTGTCAGTGGGGGGAGGAATAGTGCCCCATCGTTGGTATTAGTGACACAAATGATGGGGCACTATTCCTCCCACTGACACCAATGATACTTACTTTGCTGACCCCTGCTCCAGCCTGGGCTCGCTCTCTCACTTACCTGTCAGCTGTCTTCCTTCTCTGGCCGCTCTCCTCTTCACTCGCTCTGGCAGCTCCCTCAATCTTCTTTGATGTACGCGCGCTGCCGCTCGGCTCCTCCTCTCCAAGCTCCACCTCCTCGCCGGTGATTGGCCGCCTGTGTGCCTCTCCTGAGCTACAGTTCCGGTGGCCAATCAGCGGCGAGGAGGCGGAGCTGCTGAGCGATCCCGGAGGTGTGGCCAGGTGACAGGAGCAGCGTATCATCCCGCCCACACATCGCCTGAGACGGAGGAGCGGTGTCTCGGTTCCTAAGACCATCGCAAATATGTGTTTTCCGATGGTCTTAGGCGACCCCTGGGAAATGGTCGTTCGACCCCCAAAGGGGTCGCGACCCCCAGGTTGAGAACCGCTGATTTAGGTCAAAATGTGTTCATTTATGTTTCATATCCACAAGAGAAAATTAACTAATGTAAAGGTCATATTCTATAACCAGTTTATTATTTAAGGCTAATTTCACCTTAAAGTGAATTTTAAGATGGCACTAGAAAAAAAAACCCATCCACCAATGAAAGAAGAATCAGACTAAAAGACAACAGAGTCGAAATTCAATCAAGATCTTGATTGCTCACTCAGATACTTCTGGCCAGTAACTCTCCTAACCCAGCAATGAGCTTCTCTGCATAGATTCACACACACATTTTGAGACCATTTAAGTTTCTTATTTTAACTGAAGCCCTGTTGAAGGGGATTTTTATGTGACCCCCAAAACATGTTGGATGTTTTTCAGTATAAACCAGTAAATGAATTGGACTGTTATCCTTTGTTCTGGCTACCTGTTGGGGAGCCATTGAAGGATAGCCCTGTCTGTTTTAAGCAGCCTAACCTCCAATTGTTTTTGTCCACTCACTACTTTGTATGAGCTCACATCAAAGTCCCAGCACCTTTTGGATGTTTTTTCTTTGAGGAAACATTTTGCCCATGTAGAGCATTCTGATGTTGCCCCGATAAAAAAAAATGAATCACAATTTATTCAACTTGAGGCTTGGTGTTGCCACCTCTAATGCCTTTGCCCTAGCCACTTGCCCTTATTATAAATACAGCCCCACCTAGTGAGGATGACAAATAAGTCCCCAGTAGAGGTCATCTGTTCCTGCTCTCCATAACAAATTGTCACGTACCTGGTGGAGATTGAGCAGAAGTGTGGGCTTCTCTTGTAGCTTTTGTGCAGCACCCCTGCTAGTGGTAACAGGAGATGTGACAACCCAGAGTGGCACATGGGCCACAAGCTATTGCATGTAAGTCATAGATACAACAAACTGTATTTTTCGCACAGTGGAAAACCGGGGTTAACAGTTGGATAACAATGGCAATAGTAATAAATTGATATTAATATTGAATATAAATGGATTCCACGTGCTGCCTCCCTCCCCACTTAGATACCCCTCTAAATATACCCTGATTTTCAAGGTTAATATGGGCTGTTCTTCCATAGCTATAATGACACAAATTACCCTTAGATCCCGTGCAAAGCTAAAATGTCCCACTTGGACAGACGCAGTATTCCTCACATCTCTCCATCCTTCCAATATAAACCTCCAAACAACAGATTTCAAATGTCTGATACCCCATCATATGAGAAATAACAATATTAATGGGATGTACTGTATCTATGCATATGTATCTTAAAGCGGAGTTCCAGCCTCCAGGCCCCCGTCAAAAAAAAATTAAAAGTCAGCAGCCACAAATACTGAATCTCCGTCAATCAGTTGTCAGGTGCTGGCACCACCATCTTGACTAAGGGAAATCAGCAGTGAAGCCTTGCGGTGTCACAGCTGGTATACTATTGCTGCACGCTGTGCTTTGTGAATGAGCCGCAGTCCTCTGGGACCTGTGAAATGTCCCAGAGGGCTGTGGGGGCCCAATACCAGGTACCCACTCCCCCACAAAAGGTACCAAATGTGGTAACAGAGGAAGGGAGGAGGCAGATAAGTGAAGAATGGTCAAATCCCTTTTTTGGCCATACCTCTATTGTGGGTAACAGAATTACACTTACTTTCAATCTCCAGTGTTCCAGAGTCAGCTCATAGTAGTCTGTTGGCCACTATCAGCTGACAGGGTAGAGCCGCACCAGGCTCTGGAAGGATCCCAACAATATAGATTTCACATAGTTCAGGAGTCAGGATTAAAGTGGTTCTATGCAATCCTTGCATTAAGGTGAAGAACGGTATACAATTTCAATGCACAGAGCTCATCGATCGGGATTAAAGAATATACAGAGCTCAGGGATCAGATTTAAAGAATATACAGAGCTCAGGGGTTAGGATTAAAGAACACACACAGCTCAGGGATCAGGAGTAAAGAATATACAGAGGTCAGGGATCAGGAGTAAAGAATATACAGAGGTCAGGGATCAGGATTAAAGAATGCACAGAGCTCAGGATTAAAGAATGTACAGTGTTCAGGATTAAGGAATGCATAGGGGTCAGGATTAAGTAACACACTCAGAGCTCAGGGGTCAGGAATAAGTAACATTCAGGGGTTAGGATTAGGTAACACACAGAGCTCAGAAATCAGGATTTCAAAAAAAGTGGTTCTATGCATTCCTTGCATTACAGTGAAGAACGTTCTACCATTTTCAGTGCACCCTTCCCTTCCTAAATACTTACCTGAGTCCTGTAATCAATCCACTGCTGTGCCCAGCTGCATCTGTTCTCTCCCTTCTCCTGTTCTCACAAACTTGGGCGAGAACAGAGGGAGCCTTTGTTTCCTGCTGATGTCGGTCAGTAGATGCACACAGCCTGGCTTGGTGGTGCCCTGAGAACAGGAAGAGCCCAGAACGCCAGCGGGAACTTCAGAAAAGGGGGTTCAGGGCCGCTCTGTGCAATACCACTGCACACAACAGATAAGTATAATAGGTTTGTTATTTTACAAAGAGAAAATAAACTCTACAACCAATTTAAGGAAAGCAGAGAGCTCAGGTGTCAGGATTAAGGAATGCACAGAGCTCAGGGGTCAGGATTAAAGAATACACAGGGGTCAGGATTAAAGAACACACACAGCTCAGGGATCAGGATTAAAGAATACACAGAGTTCAGGGATCGGGATTAAAGAACACACACAGATCAGGTATCAGGATTAAAGAATATACAGAGGTCAGGGATCAGCATTAAAGAATACACAGAGTTCAGGTATCAGGATTAAAGAATGCACAGAGCTCAGGGGTCAGGATTAAAGAATACACAGGGGTCAGAATTAAAGAACACACACAGCTCAGGGATCAGGATTAAAGAATATACAGCGGTCAGGGGTCAGGATTAAAGAACAGACACAGCTCAGGGATCAAGATTAAAGAACACACACAGCTCAGGGATCAGGATTAAAGAATGCACAGAGCTCAGGGGTCAGGATTAAGTAATGCACAGGGGTCAGGATTAAAGAATGCACAGAGCTCAGGATTAAGGAACGCATAGGGGGTCAGGATTAAGTAACACACTCAGAGCTCAAGGGTCAGGAATAAGTAACATTCAGGGGTCAGGATTAAGTAACACAGAGCTCAGGAGTAAGGATTAACAAATGCACAGAGCTCAGAAGCCAAGATCAATTAATATACAGAGCTCAGGGATCAGGATTATGGAATGCTCAGAGCTGAAGGGTCAAGAATAAAGAATGCATAGATTTTAGGTATCAGGAATAAGGAATGCTCAGGGGTCCAGATTAAAGAACACACAGTGCGCAGGTGTCAGGACTAAAGAATGCACAGGGGTCAGGACTAAGGAATGCACAGAGCTCTGGGGTCAGGATTAAGGAAAGCAGAGAGCTCAGGTGTCAGGATTAGGGAATGCACAGAGTTCAGGGATCAGGGTTAAAGAATGCACAGAGCTCAGGGGTCAGGATTAAAGAACACACACAGCTCAGGGATCAGGATTAAAGAATATACAGAGGTCAGGGATCAAGATTAAAGAATATACAGAGCTCAGGATTAAAAAATGTACAGTGTTCAGGATTAAGGAATGCATAGGGGTCAGGATTAAATAACACACTCAGAGTTTAGGGGTCAGGAATAAGTAACATTCAGGGGTCAGGACTAAGTAATACACAGAACTCAGGAGTCAGGATTTAAAAAATGCACAGAGCTCAGAAGCCAAGATTAAGTAATACACAGAGCTCAGGGATCAGCATTAGGGAATGCCCAGAGCTGAAGGGTATAGATTAAAGAATGCACAAATTTTAGGTGTTAGGAATAAGGAATGCTGAGAGGTCCAGATTAAAGAACACACAGTGCACAGGTGTCAGGATTAAGGAATGCACAGGGGTCAGGATTGAGGAATGCACAGAGCTCTGGGGTCAGGATTAAGGAAAGCAGAGAGCTCAGGTGTCAGGATTAAGGAATTCACAGAGTTCAGGGGTCAGAATTATGGAACTCACAGACCTCAGGTATCAGGATTAGGGAATGCACTGAACTAAATGGCCAAGATTAAAGAATGCACAGAGCTCAGGGGTCAGGATTAAATAACGCTCAGGGGTCAGGATTAAAGAACTCACATAGCTCAGGGCCAGGATAAAGTAACACACAGAATTGAGGATTAAATAACGCACAGAGTTCAGGGTCAGAATTAATCAATGCACAGAGTTTAGGGGTCAGGATTGAGGAATGCACAGAGCTCGGGGGTCAGGATTAAATAATGCTCAGGGGTCAGAGTTCAAGAGTGCACAGAGCTCAGGGGTCAGGATTATTGAATGCACAGAGCTCAGGATTAAGGAACTCACAGAGCTCAGGGGTCAGGATTAAGTAACACACGGAATTGAGGATTAAATAACGCACAGAGCTCAGGGTCAGAATTAATCAATGCACAAGGCTCAGGGATCGGAATAAGGAATGAATTACCCCCAAGAGTAGCCAGATAGTGTAAAGTTTTCCACGCACAGGCTCCAACTCACATCGCAATCGCCAATCTAATTCTAGTACAGCGCAGCTGATCTATAAGTGGGTGACGGCATTGGATGGCACTTTGCTGGTGCTGTTTTTGAACTAGTCACTAATGCTACTTTGTAAACGATGCAGAGTGCGGCTGAAGCGGCATGAATGGCTGCACGTGGAGTCCTCTGCTTCTGCCATTTTTGGAAAGCTGCTTTCTGCCTGGAACTATGAAAAATAAAATCTGCCATGAAGACCCATTACCTTGGGGGCAATCCCTGGGAAACAGGGACAAATGGCAACCTCAAGGTAAGGGGGGGAGATAGGGGATACTTATGCCAAGTTGGGGGGGTGTTGTTGCTAAGAGAGTAGGAGAAGGATTTAGAGCGCAGGGCGAGTGTCTACCAGGAAGGCATTAGAAGCTGATCGCAGCACAGTCACTCCTTGCCAGTTACACAAGTCTAGGTCAGTTACTCAGATGCGCATGCGTAACGTCCTCTGTTGCTAAGGACACTGGTGTCCCTAGCAACCAATGTTTGCAGCCACCTGATTGATTGAGGTTTGCACACTGTGACATCAACAGTGGCATGCAGCAGTAGAAAGTTGGATAGAGCGCTGAGGCCCTCTGCAGCTGTCATTTGACTCAGGACTGTGACAGAGTAAATTGTGCTTTTGAAGGCTCCTGCAATATTGCGTATTATTATTATTTCTTACTAAAATTGAGATTGCAGAAATGGTAATTACAAGAGAGGAGAACAGACAATACATCCAGTGTATAAGAGAGGCTATGGCTGAGCGGGACAGGAGAGACAGAGCAAAATACAAGAAGGGAGCAATGGAGGAAAGAGGAGAACTCTGCCTACACCAATTATCTGAGAAGGCTCGCAGCAGAGCGGGAGAGAGACAGGCTAATGGAGGAACAATGGAGGAGAGTGGGGAACGCTGCATATATCAGATATTTAAAGGAGATGGCAGCGGATAAAGAGAGGAATAGAGAGAAAGAGAAAGAGGAAGAAACAGAGGAGGAGAGCAGAGAATGCTGCATATATTGAATATTTAAAAGAGATGGCAGCAGACACCACTGGGGGCGTTAGAGGGAACACCACTAGGGGCATCAGGGGGTACACCACTGGGAACATTAAGGGGCACACCACTGTGGGGGCCTCAGGGGTCACACCACTATGGGTATCAGGAGGGCATACCACTGAGGTGTTGGGAGGGGCACACCACTGGGGGCCTCAGGGGACATGCTACTGCGGGCATTGAGGGGCACACCACTGGGGGCATTGAGGGGCACACCACTGGGTGCCTCAAAAGGCACACCACTGGGGGTCTCAGGGAGGCACACCACTGGGGGTCTCAGGGGGGCACACCACTGGAGGTCTCAGGGGGGCACACAACTGGAGGTGTCAGGGGGGGGCGGGATTGGGGGTATCAGAAGGGTACACCACTGGGGGTATCAGGGGAGAACACCACTGAGAGCTCAGGATAGCACAAACATTGTTACCTCATGCAGAGCAGTGCAACCTACTGTGGCAGATCTAACTGTTCTAGTGCTGATACCAGCTAGGCCCTCCTCTCTTGATGTAATCTATAAGTGCCTTGGATAAAGTGAAGAGGAGGGCCGAAGGGGATCAGCCCAATACACTTTGGGGATGAGATTGGGTGCCTTCAGACAAGAGCCTGAAACCGCCCGAGCTATCCTGCTGTCATAGGCAGCAGAGGCTTTCCTTGCCCTGTAGCAGCATGTGAGCAAAAGGTGTGCTGTGGGGTGGGGAATGCCTTTGCTGGCTTTTGGTTCCCAGAAGCCTACCGCTTTTCTGCACAGCTCTGCCAGTTGCGGGCCAGTAAGGCAAGGACAAGATTGCAATCTACCCGTCACCTGCCCGGGGTTGGCTGGTAGATCTCAATCGACAGGTTGCCATCCCCAGCAGTATAGGATGTGATTATCTTCCAATCAATCATCTTAGCAATTAGTGATTAGGTAAAGTCACGTCCAAACTTGGGTTGGGAGTGAAGCAATCAGCATTAGCACCCAATGTATTCATGTATTCAACTTCAGTTAGCATACAGGAGCAAAACATATGTAGAATATATGCTGCATACATCCAGCTTTCAACACGGGTTAATGGCCAGCGACATAAACAAGCATGGTTATGCAAGAAGCCAGCCGGCATGCACCAACATACAGATGAGAAGAGTCTTTGAGCATAATGGGTGTCCATGTGCGTAGAGTTCTGCAGAGAATACACTACTTTGTGAGTATTACTGAACCTCTGAGTAGAATAATAGTGGGGTATCAATGACTATTCAGAAGCCCATATTATCAATGCTTACCAGAAACATGTGCAAAGCCACTATCAGCGTAAATCATCAATTGATGTCCAGCAACCCATTTGGGCAAAGCCAGCCAAACTGGCAAAGGAAACCATTGTATACATACAGTATATATAATTCAATAGACAGCCAGCTTAAAGATTGGTTATTACCCTTGAACTTATGGTTATCGGCCTAATCTCGTATACTTTTTAATATACAGTGCACATTTACCAACATTTGTTGATATGTAATCATACTTTTTACTCTATATTCTTGTCATACAGTCATTGCATTATATGGCTTCTATTTTGAGTTCATTGTTCTCCCAACTTATGTGTTTTTTTTTTCTTCTTGGCCTTGTATACATTAATACAGTATGTCAATAGATCTTTGTCCCATGGATAGAAAATGTAAGATCTCTGTATTGGATATTGGCCTGTACTTTGTATTCCTTTCAATAAACCGTTTGTAAACAAAAAACATTTGGTTCTTACTGCCTTTTGGTAAATATATGCAGCAACTTGGTGTGTGTCACAAGGCTGGAAAGAGGACCACAAGTTTGCTAGAAATGTGTAAGGGCATAGCAGCGTGCAGCGGGTAGATTCATATTTTTTGGTATTTATGTGGTCACATCCCATTAGCACCTGATAGGTTTATATACTGTATGTGCAAATCTATTTGGATTTGAGCACAGGTATATTTTATTTCTATTGCTGTGCAGGGCAGTGACCAGACCTGAGTCTGTAGATGTCCTACAACTTGTGTCTATTTGCCCCATAGTGGCATTATATCCACAGAAGTCTGCTATAAGCAAGTCAGTAATTTGAATTTTACAGAGTAGTGTAGGAACTGGCCAAAGAGGGATTACTTTTCCGCAGTTGACCAGCTTCAACATGTATTGCAATGTACGTGAACCGAAAATCTCTGTTTTTATGCAAAGTTTCCTAGAATGTGTGAAGGTGTGTAGCAGGGTCAGAAGGTTGATTCAAAGTTTAAGGCTGGAAAGGGAGCCACATGCTGCGTAAGTAGCATATCCTTGACACGTTTCACTGCATAAAGTGGCTTTCTCATTAGGACATGTGTACTATTCTAACAGTAGACTGCTACACAATAAAGGTGAACTCCAGGTTAGGTTTGTATTGTTTGGTTACAATGATCCAGCTTAGACCAATGTAAGTATATATACTCCATACCTGTGGGACTGCTGTGGAATCTCTACAGTGATTGCCACAGTCTTCCCGGGTCCTATGCATTCTGCATAGTGAACACTGGGGCACTCACTTGGCATGACCACCATTGACATAACTCTTTGTATTTTTATCAGTACCCTGGACCCTGTTGGCTCCTCTCACCAGCCATGATCTGCCAGCATGACAGAGAAACACAGAGACCTAGGTATGTAACCATCTAAGGACCACCTGCCCACAACTTACTGCGGACTGGCTGCCCATGTAGGCAAAGCGACGTACTGGTATGTTGCTGTCTGCTTCCTGGTTTAGGGTGCCCCCTGTTGACACCTCCTGTGATTTTACACAATCAATAAAGGGCTCTGTACAGAGAGAAAAATTTCTGTTTCTTATCTCTGCAAAGCAGCACATATTACACATTGTTAGGCACACATTCAACCCCTTGATTGCCTTACATGTTATCCCCTTCCCATTCAGTGTCATTAGTATTATCGCAGTCCCAGTATAAGTCGCTGATCACCGCTAATAGTAAATGGCAGTAAAAAAAAATAAAATAAAAATCCTAGTATATATACCATAGTTTGTAGATGCTATAACTTTCAAACAAACCAATCAATACACCCTTACTGGGATTTTTTTATGAAGAAATTTGATTTTTTTTTATTGAATATATTTTATAGCAGAATGTAAAAATAGTTTTTCTTTCAATTTTCGTTCTTTTTTCATTTATATTGTAAAAAATTAAAAACCACCTGGTGACCAAATACCACCAAAAGATAGGTCTATTTGTGTGAAAAAAAGGTTTGGGTACAGCTGTGCGTGACTGCGCAATTACCAGTTAAAGTAGCACAGTGCTAAATAGGAAAATGGCCTGGTCACAAAGGGGGTAAAACCTTCCAGAGATCATGTGGATAATAGAAATAGAAAGGTTTTATTTAAAAATATGATTATCATGTCGATGAAGAGAATGGGAGGAACCAGGAAAGGTAAAATCTAAGCAGATTAAACTTCAGCTTTGCTTTTTCAGAGATATATACTGTATATATATATATATATATATATATATATATATATATATATATAATTAGCATCAAAACAAACAAAAATTGCTTCAGCACAGTGTCAGGACAATGTCATACAGTGGCCGGGGCCAGGTCATACAGTGCTGGGGCCAGGTCATACAGTGTCAGGACAAGGTCATACAGTGGCTGGGGCCAGGTCATACAGTGTCAGGACAAGGTCATACAGTGGCTGGGGCCAGGTCATACAGTGTCAGGACAAGATCATACTTTGCCAAGACCAGGTCATGCAACAGCAGGATAAGGTCACACAGTGCTGGGACCAGGTCATATGATGCTAGGACAAGTCACACGGTGCCAGGACCAGGCAATACAATGTTGGGTACAGGTAATACAGTGCCCAGGGTGGCAAACATCACCCAGGGTGAATGTGACACATGACCACATTACACATGTAATCAATGTCTCAGTGCAGAAAGCCTTCCTATACATCTATACATGGGGGCAGCCCCCCCCATACACTGTGCTGTATCAGGCACTTACCTTCTGCATGATCCCCCCTTTGTCCTAATCAGAATTCCAGGGGATCGCCTCCACCAGCACGGTCCTGTACCCCACACTTAGAGAGTCATAATCAGTACTCCGCACAACATTGCAGAACATCCCTCCATATTTCACCCCAGGGGTCTCAGGGGCCCCAGGCAGGCTAAAAAGGGCCACCATTAGAGAACCTCACAGGGCTACTCAATAGTCCCTCCCCCCTCATACACACAGCTCCTATATGTAAACATACAATCCCCCCTATCTCATCCATAAACACACAGAGCTGTCCTAGCCCCTCCCCCACCTGTACACAAAGGTCCAATATGTAAACATACAATCCCCCCTCCCCCATCCGTAAACACACAGAGCTGTCCTAGCCCCTCCCCCACCTGTACACAAAGCTCCTATATGTAAACATACAATCCCCCATCTGTAAACACACAGAGCTGTCTTTCCTATGTATACAGCCCTCTCCCCCACCTGTACACACAGCTTGTAAACATACAGCCCCCCACCCCACTGTAAACACACAGAGCTGTCTTTCCTATGTATACAGCCCCCTCCCCCACCTGTACACACAGCTTGTATACATACAGCCCCCCACCCCGCTGTAAACACACAGAGCTGTCTTTCCTATGTATACAGCCTTCTCCCCTACCTGTACACACAGCTTGTAAACATACAGCGCCCCCCAACCCACTGTAAACACACAGAGCTGTCTTTCCTATGTATACAGCCCCCTCCCCCACCTGTACACACAGCTTGTAAACATACAACCCCCCCACCCCACTGTAAACACACAGAGCTGTCTTTCCTATGTATACAGCCCCCTCCCCCACCTGTACACATAGCTTGTAAACATACAACCCCCCCTATACACAAACATCCCCCTTTACACCTACAGCTCCTCCTCTCCCCACCTATAAACAAACACTGGAGCTGTTGTTCATGGCAGCCAATCAGCTGCAGTTTGTTGAGTTAAGCCTTGAAAATTAAAGCTGAAAGCTGATTGGTTACCATGCACAACTGCGCCAGATTCTGTTTGCTCCTCCCCCTTGTACACACAGAGCCCCTCCCACCTATTCCTACACACAGCCCCCCAGCACACACACAGGCTGTGTACATTGTCAGGATGTCTTTCCCGCCCCCTCCCTCATAGTCACGGCTGAGACACAGAGCTGAGCGCAGTGCGGAAAACAGGCTGCACATGCAGCAAGCGACCAGAGGTGGCAATAATGAGCCCAATGTCAGTTCAATGACAGAGACTCAGTGGCAGTAGCAGACTGCTCTGTAGATTACACCAGGGGGATTGGATTAAAGTTCACCAAAGTCCAAGTCTGAATGTCATGTCTGTGTTATGGTTCAACTCGTTACATCATAGCCCCCCCATATATCACAGTCCTTCTTGCAATCAGAGCCCCTCCCCCTTCACACTCCTACATATGCAGGCAGCACAGTGGCTAAATGGTTAGCACTTCCACCTGGCAGTACTAGGGTCCCTGGTTCAAATCCCAGCCATGGCACTTCCCGCCTGGAGTTGGCATGTTCTCCCTGAGCCTGCGTGGGTTTCCTCCGGGTACTCCGGTTTCCTCCCACACTCCAAAGAAATGCTGGTAGGTGAATTGGATCCAGTCTAAATTGTCCCTAGTATGTATGTATGAATGTAAGCTAGGGACCTTAGATTGTACACCCCTTGAGGGTTGGGGACTGATGTGAATGTATAATATATATGTAAAGTGCTGCGTAAATTGACAGCACTATATAAGTACCTGAAATAAATAAATAAATAAATATGCTCTGCAGGCTTCATTGGAAAAGGATTAAAGCTGCATTTACACCTAAGCGTTTTGGGAATGCATGAAAAGTGCACCAAAATGCACATCGTTCTTGCAGAGCCATTATTTCTTAACTTCCACATGCAAGTAGCAGTCCAGCATTTTGTTGTGTGTGTGTTGCATGACAATGCTCATGAAAAACACAAAAAGGAAAACTCATTTGGCTCAGTACCAAAAAAGGTACATGAGCTACTTTGTTGCATTTGTCACATGTAGGGAAGCCTGTTGAAATTAATAGGCTGACCTATGCTGTCACATGACCAACAAATCAAAAAAGTGACACCTTGGGGGAGATTTATTAATACCGGTGCACACAGAATCTGGTACAGCTCTGCATAGTAACCAATCAGCTTCTAAGTTTTAGGTACTCCAGATTCTGTGTGCTCCATTGTTAGTAAATCTTCTCCACTGTGCAGCCTGTACGTTACACTGTAAATTAATTATAAGATCAATTTTGCTGCATTTGCTAGATTTTTTGCAAAAGGTGGACTGTCCCTTTAAAGTCATTGTGAAGGGTGGTCTTGCATTGCTGTCTAATAAAGATGTAAAACTTTAAAGGCTGAAGTTGCTTAAATTGTAACACTTTTGGTGGAGTTACAATTCTTGGGCTTAGGTGTCCTACCTAATCACCCTTGACAAGTGCCATACTTACCTGACCGCCTCCGCCATGTCTTCACTATTTAGCCTATTCTGTATTGAATCGGCCGTTCTTCAAAATCTTTCAAATCAGGTCCTCCACCTTTCATACAAACTAAACCTCCTCATTCCAAAAGAGAGTTTGTGTGCTGCAGTAAGGGCCTCCATCATCCAACATAAAAAAGAGGAGGAAATAGATAAATAAAAAAATAATAAATATTGAAGAGGGCAAGGGAGGGACATAAAAGAATACCAGCCAAACACCCAGTTTTTCTGCCAAAGCATACCTGAGCCAACTTACTGCACAATAGAATGAATACTAATCTTGTTTGCTGGGATATCCAAAGGGTGTTGATCACAGGTGTGAAAAATGAGGTTAATAAATAATTAAATGTAGTCTTTATCAAATGTTAATTCTGTAATGATAAATTGACAAATGAATGACAAGAAAGTGATCAGTAACTTAACACCTACCCGATGGGTGGCAACAGAAGAAAGGAATGATAATTAAGAGTTTGAATGACAGCTTCTGTTTTGATATGTGGGAGGCTCATTGCATTTCCAGTAATCTCTGGTTCTTCCATACCTGATGCAAGTTTGTCAGTAAAATCTGACATAGTCTTGTAGCATTTAGGTCAAAATGTGTTGCACCACGTTTCATGTTCACAAGTGAAAAATAACTAATGTAAAGGTCATATTCTATAACCAGTTTATTATTGAAGGCTAATTTAACCTAAAAGTGAACATTAAGGAGGCACTAGAAAAAAAAAATCCACCAATGGAAGTAGAATCAGACCAAAACATAAAAGAGTTGAGATTCAATCAAGATCTTGATCTTGCTGGTCAGTAACTCTCCTAATCCAGCAATGAGCTTCCCTACATAGATTCACACACACATTTTGAGACCATCGAAGATTCTTATTTTAACTGAAGCCCTGGTGAAGGGGTCCTAGGGCTCCTCAAGACATTGCTAAGGGTTCCTTGAGCTGTGGCTGACTGACCCCCCATCTTATGGTGCCAGCATAGTTCTGGGGCCAGTGATACTTGGCAAAATAAAGCAAGCATGACACAGTTATCTTTTTAGCAGTCTTTAAAGTATAAATTCACCTTTTGGACAAAAATAATAAATGCACATTTGTTTGCAGGTAAAAAATGTGTATTTATTATTTTTGTCAAAAGGAGCCAGGAAAGCATTGCACCAGCAATCAGTAGATGTAAAAAGTATGTAAAAAGAAAACTGTGGAAAAAAAAAACAAATTTTCCTTAATTTCTTCAGTTTCCAAAAAACTGTGAAAAAAACGCCTCTTACTGAATACCTGTGACTGTCAATCTTCCAAAAAAAGGTCATTTAGAGGGTATTTGTACTGTCCTGGCATTTTAGGGCTTGAAGAAAGGAGATTGGCCAACAGTACATTGGGATTGATCAATTTTCAAATATATATATACCATAGTTTGTAGACTCGACGACTTTCACACAGACTAAATAATATGATTTGGGTTATTTTTTTGGGTTATTTTTTTTACCAAAGAAATGTAGTAAAATACATTTTGGCCTACATTTATGAAGAAAGATTATTTATTTGCTAAATTTTAAAACTTTTTAGAACATTTTCTTTATATAGCAAAACATTAATAGTCAGCAGCTATAAATACTGTAGCTGCTGACTTTTAATAATAGGACACTTACCTGTCCAGGGATCCTCATCCCAGCCGATTTTTCAATCGGCTTTGGGTGCAGGTGCCGGCATCTTCAGTAAGGGAAACGGCTTCACAGTCGGTTACCTACTGCGCATGCTCAAAACACGCTGTGCTTTGTGAATGGCCCTGCAGTCTTCTTGGATCTGTGAAATGTTTCAGAAGACTGCGGGAGGAGGGGGGGGGGGGCTGAACTTCCGTCTCAGATTGCCGTGGCGCACCCGACTGTTAGTGGGAGCGGGTACCTGTCAAAACCAGACACCCGCTCCCCCCAAAAAGTGCCAAAATTCATTTGGATACAGTGTTGCATGACCGAGCAATTGCCAGTTAAAATAGCACAGTGCTGAACAGCAAAAAAAATTACTTGGTCATGAATGGGGGGGGGGGGGATCTTGTGGAGGTCAAGTGGATAATATTATTTAGAATATGTAAATAGGGTATGGCTAGAGGAAAAAGTAAGGGGGGGGGGGTACAAACCCTTTACCTGCCTAGGGCCCTTTTTGGTCTTAATTTGGCTCTTCTTTGTATATCAGAGAGGAGTAATAAGGGACTGGAGTGCTACATCATAAATTTCAAGTCCAAGTTTATTCCATTGATAACATGCTTGCAAAGCCAACACATTCCTGCAGCTGTGATTCCACTCCCTTCATCTGGGCTTCAAAAATTGATACAGTGTACCAGTGTTTGCTGACTCAAGAATTACAGTGGAGTAATGAAGTCAGAGCCTTTCTTTCTCTGCTAAGAAACAGGAGAAATGTGACAATCAGAAAATGTATCAACTTTAAATGTATTCTTAACTTCAGATACACTGTTATATGGTATCAGTCTTTCAAGCGCTGATGAAGCGGCAGACATACAGCCCCTGAAATGTGTTGGCAAATATTTTATCACTGAAGCGCCACACTTGAATATTATAGTGTGATGCTTCAATTCTTAAATACTCATTCATACCACAAACAAAGTGATCGTGGAAGCCCTACAATGTATAGAAACTGCCAGCCCAATATTCAGATTCTTTGCATCTACACTTTTATCTTAATATTTGTCGAAAACAATAACTATGCAAAGCAATTACACAGTGAATCCCCAGTGTTCTATTGCATCTAATCCACTTAGCTAAGCATTGTATATCGAAGCTGGACTGATGATGGGTTAAACCACATTGATAAATATGTATTCACAATGCAGATTCCTTTCAATCTTTAATTTGAATTGTAAAAAAAAAAAAAGAACAAAAAAACAAAAATGTTTGTAAACTGTGCAATGGCTGTTATAGCATGGCTGGGAAGCTGATGCCATGATTTGCCCATTCCTACATAGTACCAGCTGAGAAACATAATGTTCAAAAGGATCCCTTCCCGAGTATGAGAACAGGACCTTTCACCAAAAGCAACACAAGATGTGAGGCGCTTTGTGTTGGAGGGAATAGTAACACGCTGACAGGTAGAAAATGAGTGCCACACAGATAGAGCGCACAATATCCATCAACGCAGTCATTATCCTTTGTTGTTCGCAGGCCCACCTTAGGCAGGTGATGAAACCTGCAGTTAAAAGAACCATCACAGAGAAGGACCCATTACCCTAATGCTTTTTTAATAATGGTCAGACTCACCCAATCACTGGATTTTTAAACAAGCTATTACAGAGGAGAACTAAGCTTTTCAAAATTAATAAAGACCAAATTGTACCATGGTTACAAGCATGGTTTATACTGATGTATTTTGAGGACTGTATGGTTCAAAAGATGCCCCTAAAAGTATCTCCTCCAAGATTATAGCCATTCCTTAACCTCCCTGGCAGTCTGATTATGTCAATATTTTTGAATGTCAGAGCAGTACATTGTTTTGCATGGAAATTTATTGTTTTATATTGTAGGCCTGTAATTCTTGGGAATAACTTACTTAAATCTGTCCAAACAAGAGTCTAGTAAACATAACGGGGATGATAAAGTTTGAAACACGAAATCATAAATTAGCTTGCCTGACCTCTCTTCTGGATTGCCCCTATTGGATCTGATATTCCGGTACTGACCCTGCGTGTGGTAGCTTGGTAGCTGCACCTGACTTCAGTACTTTCACAGTCACAGACATGGGGCTATTCTAAAGTTCTCGGGCTGCAATGTTTTAGGGTTTGTGGTATACTTCATTTAAAAAGGTGGATGAGACTGCTTTTCTTCTCCGTTTTCTCCTCTCTCTGGTATTTGGAAATGCCTTTCACTGGTATTAAAAATTATCTTTGGGTTAGTACTGTAGAAATGTCATTAACCCCAAGGCGCCGGTGCCTCCTGGCCTTTTAAGGAGTTTCAGATGCCAGGAGACGGGGGCAGGGTTTCTGATCATGTGACTACTGTGATTGGCTGTCACAGCGGTCACATGATCGGAAAATTCCCCATCGCAAGTACAGATCAGGAACTTTCTGTTAACCGCCAGTAACTGTGCCAAGAGCATGCACAGCACAACCTCAGCACAGTTCTGTTTATCTTTAGGTACACATATATGCGGCCTCCTGGCGTTCAGGCTTATCCGCCCAGAGGTGGTATATATGTGTACAGCCGGTGGGAAGGAGTGAAAAGATAAGTTCACCTTTGTTACATGTACACCCGTATTCAGGATATAACGTGTAAAATGTTACTGCTGAAGCTGCCCCCATGACCCCCCAAGTCCCCGCTATGACAGCAAGCCGTGAATCTTCTCCCCACACCAGCTGTCACAATTCAAAAAAGACGCAGCCAGGCAGGGCTCTGCCCACCCGGCCATGTCATTCATTTAAAGAGTTCTGTGAATGGAAAACTATAACTATTGTCTGCCTTTGCAGCTTGTACTTCTCAATGAACTACCAGAGTGCTGTGAGCGCTCTAGATCATTCATTGATTTTTCCTGTCATTGTGTAACTTCCTGCTGATACCGTACACCAACAGTCTACAAGAACCCTGCGTTTTGGGTGCAATGCTTTACAGGCTCACAATAAAATAAATAAATAAATAAATACACATTTTTTTTTACCTGCAAAAAAATGTGCATTTATTATTTTTTTTAAAAAGGCATGTAATGGCATGTCTGAAATTAACACTCAATAAACATAAAAACAGAAGAGGTCCACTGAGTCTGCTTCTTATTTTTTTTAATTCTGCTCCTTACACCTGTGGACATGGTAAAGAATAACCTCCTTACATTGCTCAAGGAACCCTTAGGAACCTCTGGAGGATCCTTAGGGTTCCATGGAACCCTGGTTGAGAAACCCTGGTTTAGAGGCCAGAATAGCTTGTTGTATCTAGAGGTGTTGCAGTAGTCTAATGCACTGGAATAGCACTGTACATGGTCCAACTTAGGAATGGAATGAAGGCCATATTTAAGGATCCTGTCCACTGTCTGCACCACCTATCTGTTCTCTTTCTCATTACTGCTATTACCAATATAATTACACTGTGTACACTAGCTGAATTGACAAAATTGGGACTTCATCCAGAGTACGTTTCTATTCTTTGGCTTGGTTTACCTATACGAATGGAAGACATTGGTAATTTCAGTTATTTCACAAATCCATCACTCAAAAGACTATGGCATAATTTAGTCTTTCAGATAGTCTCAAAGTATACACTTATCCGACGCCCCCCCCCCCCCCCCCCCATGGACAAAAAGCATGAGTTCAACCTCAAATGTAACCTTTTCACTACTTTTGTGAGGAGACAATTTTTTTGTATCTTAATCAAGATTAATGATCTTTTTGCATGTGTGTTCAGAATAGAGGAAATTAAGAAATCAATTATTTGCCAACCTAGTATGTGCCACTACAAGTCATTTCCAAGTAGGTACCAGCACATAGTGAATAATTACCCTAATGATATCTCCTAGAGATATTATCAGTATTGCAGGAACATACTATTCCTCGAAAATCTGGCTGAACTTTGTCAATAAAGTGAACCTGTCACTGAAAAATGAAATTTAAAACAAATAGGACCTGCAAACGAAGGCACTTCATGCTCCCCTTGTCCAGTGCCCCTTTGTGCAAGATCTGTTCTGCCATCTGCAGTGTATTCTTATAGTTAAAGAGGTCAAACAGACCTCTCTGTCATTAAAGTAAAACAAGACATTAAAGATTAAAGAAAAACAAGACAAGGCAAGACATTTTTTTAATATACTGCAACAATAGAGTAGAGAAAGGTTAGAACCACTGTATGTTTTTATTGTTATCTGTTGTCTCTATAGAAGATCTATTAATATTATTTGTCCTGGTGACCATTCTGATTGGGATAGAAAGTGGTGATAAACACAAAATTGCACAGGGGTAGAGGGGAAATCCTCCAAGGGGGAATACTTGTTTCGGCGATAACAGTGGATTTTCTCTTCCTGCTCTGTCTATGGGGCTAGGAGTGTGGGAGGGTACAGTGTGGTGTGGCGGCAGTAAAGACACAGAGTCCGGTTGCAAATAAACTTGGAACTTGTATAGAAGAGAATGCCAAACTACAAACACCCCAGTGGGAGAGACCTGCTTAGGGAAAACATTCACAATTCAGTTCAAAGGCAGAGATGCAGCAAGAAGAGATGCACCAACAGCGTCTGTTTCAGAGGGTGAAATGCAGCTAGGCTGGTTGGGTCCCAGGAGAGGCTTCCTTAAGGGAATCCCTTTTCTAGCCTGTACCTTTCATCAGAAACCTTTCCCTGTTGCTAATCACTTTCCCCATCAGATGGGACCTTTCTCTCTCTACTCTACCCACTTTGCAAAATGCACACCAAAACCCAGGGGCAGGAACTTATAATGGTCCTGCTGACCTAAGGTGGCCTCCAGGGGTTACATGGATGCAATATAACCCACTGAAGCACTGCTTCATGACCCAGAAACAGAGAGAAACCAGGTTTCCCTTGACTTCCTCTCCAGGCTGTGGTACCACTCGGTGGAGCACCACCTACAGTGGAGAAAACAGGCTACACCTGCTTACACTCAGTACGGGGAAATCTCCCTGATAAGTGCAAGGGCAGCAAAAAAACTTAAAAAAATGTTTTTAAAACCTCTCTACTCTATTAAAAGAAAAATAAAAACTGCATAGAATCCCACTTTTATCCTTTATTTAGCAGTTCCTATTGAATTGCTATCTATTAAGGCAAAATTCCAGGCAGATATAAATGACCACTAGCCCTTTATAAGTATTCTGTTAAGGAGAGCTAAATGTGGATATAAAATTTCATTCCTGGTACCATTAACAGGCATCTTGACCTAATTTCAAGGTAATGTGAATCCCTGCTCTCAGTGTACATTCACCAACATGTATGTATTACCATGGCTAATGCTTCACCCCACATTCTTCCCTCTATAACCAGGTGCAAATTCTTCAGGTAGGTCATTAGTAGTAAGAAGAGGTGAGTCCAATCAATTTTCAAGCTTTACTTGCATACTTTCATGGTAGACTATCAGGAGCGTCTAGCACTCCTGATCCACCACAGCTGCTGGTCTCATTCCAGCATCCTGATTTTGGCTACGATGCACTCTCCCTGTCTGTCTGTCCACTGGCAAGCTAATTGATGTGGCTAGTCTCTGGGTTGAAACTAAACCTAATTTAAGCCAGCCAAGCCTGCAGTCTTATGCTTGAGATATTGTGTTTGTAACACATTGTGCAAGCTTCCTGTCTATCTGTTCTGCTCTGCTGTTTTGATTCCCTCATTGATGGCCTGTGATCGGATATCGACTATGCTTTCAACTCTGTCTGCCTTTTAACTACTGATCTGACCATCACTATTCTGAACCTTACCTGCCATGTACCTAGACTATCATTGAACCACTCTGCATGTCTGCCAACCACAAGTACCTGTTTGCTGTGCTCAGTTTGCACCTGCCCCGGTGTGGTGGCCAGGCACTATAGCATTGTGTATAAGTCCTAGGGGCAACCGAGTAACTATAGGCCTGCTTGCCTTATGGGAAAGGGGTCTGCTATAGGTGAAGATCACAGAAGCCATAGAAGGTGTCTGCCCACCTGTGTTAGTGGTAGGTGTGACATAGACAACTTTAGGGTATGCTGCTTCTCACCAATATGCTAGCAATCGTCAACACTTTTCCCAGTCAAGTTATTTATTTTCTGTCCCCTCAATTCCTTCCTATCCAGGACAAAAGGGCTTCTGCAAGTATATCAGTACCTGGGCACACTACATTTCTTTAGACTAGGCCCCACCAAGTTCCATGCGGACCAACGTAACCCACTATTTATCTATGGGGAGTGCACTACCTAGGGTCTAAGTAGGAAATGGTACCAAAACCTCCTTAAGGCTGGGACACATGGAATGAATATTGACTGATGTTGACCAGTTTAACTGAAACCGTCCAACATTCGGCCCATGTGTATAGCAGCCTGTCTGACAGAGCCCAGTCTAACTGTCAAACGGGCATGCTGGAAAACAAGCATCTGATCAGTGCTGGAAGCCAATAGCTGCAAGTGCTGATTTGTGTATTCTGGTGGGGAAAGTCCCCCTGTCAGAACACAATAGCACAGCCAGAGAGTTTGCTGCACTAACATCTCTTAGTACAGCGACAGCTCAGTTTTTTTCCATTCAGCCCGCTGGGTTGAACGAAAAATAACTTATTGTGTGTACCTAGCATTACACTGTAGCTAGTATGTGTACACAAATCTGTCTTTATGTTAGCTTCCTATAATATTCTGCACAGAAGGAAACTAGATAAGTAGGATTGTGGATTCAACAGTGTGAGCCAGTCAGGTCTCTGTTTTATTCCACAGTAGTGTCAGTCTCCCAGTTTAAGTGCTGCTGTGCAGGGGAATAAATTAGACCAATATCAAGATGTCAGATACGTGCACTAACTGCATAAAAAAAAAAATAAGGAATACATAACTGCATTAATTAAATGTATTTTTTTTTATCTGCCGGTTTTCAGCTGTAATTAATTCAGTTCATTTCTGGACAGCCCCAGTGGGACATACTTTTTTTGACATTCTCAAATACTTGATAAGTAAATGAGATCACTGAATTAAAATGACTAAACAAATAAACACTGCAACTATATTTGTGTTAGAAATATTTGTCCTATTTTTCTTTGGCTAGGCACTTCGTCATTGGAGATTTCCTTGCCTTAATTCATTCAAGCATCGATGAACAAATATTCCCGTGCACTGGACTGGTGGTGTACCTGCTGTCAGGGACCTGGTGTCAGGCTTGCTTGCTGGTGATTAAATCCTACTCCTTGACCCTCAAGGGATGACCAAACATGAGACTGGAATTCTTTGTACTCATGATTTACAAAACCACTGGGAGACAGTCCTACAGTTGTGTATCCCAAATAAACAAGCCTGTCCCTGAAGCTACACTCACAGCCTCCTGCCGTGTAATTATTATTCAGGGGAATATTTTATGAAATTTGAGAAGAACTGAAAGTTACTTCAGCATTTTAAATTAAAGTAAAGCACAATCACTGTGTGAGATTTTATATATATTTTTTTCTTTCTTTCTTTCTTTATATATATATATATATATATATATATATATATATATATATATATATATATATATACACAGTATATATATGTAACAGATTCAACTGGTATTGGTATTTCAGTTGAGACTCAGCAAGGCAGTAAACAAACATACCTGTAGCATCAATGCAGGAGGGCTCTGTATAGCAAGCCTACAGCATTTCATTGGGAAGAAACGGCTCAAGAATACAAATAGCCCAGTGGGAAGGCACCCAACTAGGAAACGCACAGTTCCGTGCAGGAAGGCAAAGTGGAGCAGGTTCTGATGCACTGACAGCGTCTGTCTTTGAGGGCAGAATGCAGCCTGGCCAGTCCAAGCACACTGGGGAGGATTCCTAGGAAGGATCGCATCTCCTTACCACTATTCACACTCCCTGACAGGTGGATAACTTATCCCTGCACTGTCCACTTGCAAAAAGCATGCCAAATCTGGGAGCCAGAGTCTTAAATAGACTCTGCCTGGCACAAGATGGCCAACAGGGTCACATGGAAAAGCAATCGGATCACTTTTATATGGCAGAAATTTCTGAAATCCTGGATATGCCATGTGTGACGGAACTGGACCCCGACTGCACTAGTATATTTCCGTTAGACTTCCGCTTCCCTGTCCGAACACAGGTCCATGGACACCTCCGCTGACCGTAGAAGAGGAGACAGCACTAGACTTGAAGGATTCCAGGAGATAGACTGCTTTATTTTAACACAGACCCAAGATATATACATTCAAGGAAAGAACCGCCCCTCCTTGCATAATGACACAGGGCGGGACAAACCAAATCTAGCAACCAGAGACACATCAACAGACAGTCCCATTAGGAGGGCTGCTGGAACCCCCCCCCCCACCAAGCCAATACACAAACACATACCCATATCCCATAATAGTTTGCTCCCAAGCAAGACACGCAATAGAACAATGGGACCACATGGCAGTAAACAATGAACAACCCTCACACCCCACCTATACATGTCTACACAATATCAGAACATTCCACCCTGTACCCAGGCCAGCTCTTCTACTGGAGGCTCACCAGGTTGTTTTTCCTCAGAAGAGAAGTCTATCAAATCCCCAGTCTCTGGAATTTCCACTGCCGATTAATGGGCATGCTGTCGAGCATGTTTTAGCAGTTGCCTGTATGCCCTTTCCAGATGCTGTTCTTTCATCAGCAGGTATTCCAGATCTGGTTCAAGCTCTGAGACCCCTGTGAGACCAAACATAGCCTCTCTGTCTTCTCGCAACTCCTCCAGGGTAGGTTCTCCTTCATCACCAAACACAAAAAGATCAGTAAGGCTCTCCCACAGCAATCCAGGACCACCAAAGTCATATCCCTCAGGAGAGCATTCTGTTGTCACCCTGAAATATTTCTGCTCTGCGTACCATTGCAGAGCCCGATATCGGTTGTCCAGCTCTATCTCCTGCTGGACCAACCTGTCCAACTCAATCACCCATTGCTCCTGAGGTCGTTCTCCCAGGAATGGAATCCGTAACTTCCGATGGTCCCTGGCCCGTTCCCCTGGGGTTGGATAGCACTTGCCCTTGTCCATACCAGCAACCTGGAGGGCTCCTCTCCAAAGCACCTCCCAAATCCCCTGCCTGAGCTCCAGGTTCTGATCCGCAGACACAGTCCTGGGGTATGTTGCAAGAATGGTCCGCAGCAGCCCTGGGAACTCTGATGCCAGGTCCATATCTCCACTGGGGTGACCAACATCTCCTTTCCTCATCTTGAACCCCGGAGGTGGTTTGGACATGTTCACAGCTTGGAAGCACAATCCCACCGCTTGCCACCAATGTAATGGAACTGGACCCCGACTGCACTAGGTTATTTCCGTTATACTCCCGCTTCCCTGTCCAAACACAGATCCATGGACACCACTGCTGACCGTACAAGAGGAGGCAGCACCAGACTTGAAGGATTCCAGGAGATAGACTGCTTTATTTTAACACAGACACAAGATATATACATTCAAGGAAAGAACCCCCCCCTTCCTGTATAATGACACAGGATGGGGAAAACCAAATCTAGCAACCAGAGACACATCAACAGACAGTCCCAACAGGAGGGCTGCTGGAACCACCCCCCCCCCCACCAAGCCAATACACAAACACATACATCCCATAATAGTTTGCTCCCAAGCAAGACACACAATAGAACAATGGGACCACATGGCAGTAAACAATGAACAACCTCCACACCCCACCTATACATGTCTACACAATATCAGGACATTCCACCCTATACCCCTAACAGGCACAGGGTGACTTACACATATTAGGGATATGGGGAGCTGAGACAGGGGTCTCCCCACCTCTCCAAAGGGGGCTGTGTTCCATGGGCCCCCCACCCAAAGTCACTCCCGTCACACCGTGTATGCTGAGAAACATGGGAGCAAAAGACCACAGTTCACAACAGTGTAATCAAACAAGTTGAAGGTAGAATAGGATAGCAACAGTCTTGTCCATCGTTTGGAAACTTAAGCAGCAAGCCCAACAGGCAAGAAAGTTCATTTCTTGCAAAGTGGAAGGGCCCCTATGAAGTTAAAAAGTAAATCAGTGAAGTCAACTATAAGGCATATCCACATATACCATGTTAACTTAATAAAATCTTGGAAGGCTTTGGGTGTCACTTTCAGTAGAAAATGACCCTAAACTGTCACTAGCAAAAAGGTATACCAGGTTTGGGTGTCAGAGACTCCATCTGCTCATTACATTCAGGAGGTGAGTTCTTGCAGAAAAGGTAGAGGTGTTTTCCAAACTACCTGACCAAACCAATAAAATTTACCTTACTAGCAAGACTTAGTCTCACCTCAAAGTATAGTAAAAACTACTGGGTACCTGATGCTCAGAGAAAAGCTGTTTCAGAAATTGTTGCCAGTGACCCAGCAAGGGGTTGCAGTTGGATTTTCATGCTGTATACTGACACAATCTTCTACTTCTCCCAGGTCTGTAAAGAGGGGGTGAGTATGTGAAGTGCAAGGTGGCAAGATTATGGACGGAGTATATATGTCATCTTGGTTTCTCACCTACGAATGGTGAGTGGCTCCAGGACTTCTGTTATGGAGAAAACAAAGTTTTTGTTTATAAGTTCTGCCTGGGTTCTGGAGCCCAGAGGCTTTGTAGAACCTTATGTGGGATAAAGTCTCCACCCCTAGGTCCGCATCTTACCTTTTAGCCATACCTCATTAATTAGTCTTTGCTGTTCACAGAACTTTTTATATGTGAGCTGACTAATGTTTAGGATTCTCTCTCTACAGGTACATATAAGTGATACCTGCTTATTTCAGGGAACCCATTAGGTCACCCTGTTAGTCAGCAAATGACAAATGTTTGGTTAGTGTCTTGGATGAGCAGATATTCTGTTATTTTAATGCTGTGGACTTACGGCACAAAGCCCTCCTGCATTGAACTTTGTATGTTAATTGCATTGCGGAATAACAGTGCAGGAGAAATCTGCTTGGACTATTCCTGAGTATCTCAGGGGATGCAACACTATGTGCTTTTTGCTGTGATCTGTATTTATTTATTTATGTCAATGTAAATGTGGGTCAGTTTACCTGGGGACTGTCAGAAGTAAGAAAACTCAGAAAAGTCATCACTTGCATGTGTGGTTCAACCTTTCTGATTATTTATATAGTGCATTCATAAAGTATTCAGACCTTGACTTTTTCATTGTTTTTATGCTGATTGGTGTCCACCTGTAATAAATTAAATTGATTGGACATGATTTGGAAAGGTACAGCTGACAATGCATTAGAGCAAGGAACAGATATGAGGAAAGCTAAAAAACATTCTGCTGCACTGAAGGTTCCCAAGAACACAGTGACCTCCATAATTCTCAAATGAAAGAAGTTTGGTACAACTAGGACTCTTCCAAGAGCTGTTTGCCGTGCCAAACTAAGCAATCAGGAAAGAATGACCTTAGTAAGAGAGGTGACCAAAAACCTGATGGTCACGCTGACTGAGCTCCAGAGATCCTATGTGGAGATGTGAGTCCCAGGGGCGGACTGACAACTCATGGGGCTCCCGGGCAATAGGGGATCATGGGGCCCCTGTGTCCTTGCCCAAACTCAAAAAAGCCTATGTTAAAGGTACCAGGTGCATCTCATGGGGCCCCCTACTGACCCCGGGCCCTCAGGCAGTGCCCAAGTTTCCAAATGGTCAGTCCGCCCCTGGATGGGACAAAGTTCCAGAAGGATAACCATCACTGCAGCCCTTAACCAATCTGCACTTTATGGCAGTGTGGCTAGACGGAAGCCTCTTCTCAGAGCAAAACACATGAAAACCTGCTTGGAATCTGCAAAAGCCTTTTTTGTGTGCATTCTAATATTTATTATCACTGGACCACCATTTAATGGTGATGTGGCTGGTGACTAATTGGATATTTTAATGCGCAATGGTTAGCATTGCTGCCTAGTGTGTAATTGCAGTATAATTCATAGTCACTGCTCCTCATTTCTGCGCATCAGTTTGGCTGCTCCATTCTTATCTTTCCTTTTTCTGTTTGCAGTCACCCAGGTCATTAGATTCACTGCAGGGCAGTAGGAGGGTTAATACAGTTTATCCTTAAAGGGGCAGCAATGGTAATCTCAGCAGTAGTTGGAGGGGTAAAGCAGTGTCACTAATTTCTTCATGTATCTTTTTTTATTCCATTGTTATCTTCTCTAATAGATGGATATGCATTGAGAAATGTTTATCTATTCTAAAAATTTTATCAGTTAGCACCTCATACACTGAATGGGATATTTGAAGGCTTTTGTATGAAATATTAGGAAGTCCCAGTTTGTAACTCTCTCCTTTGATCGTTGCTGTACAGCATAAGTGTGAGGAAAAACAAGAATACCGTCTGAGCTGAACAACGTCATGTCTCAAAATAATCATCATTGTGACAAATAGAACATGCTAAGTGAACTGAGTGATTTATACAGGTTTGAAACACACCTTTATTTTATCTTTGTAGTTTTTACGTCTCCCAAGCTTACTTTTGCATCCCCCTTCCTTCAACTACAGTTTTCATTTCTGCATCCTCCTTCCTCCATCCACAGTTGTCATTACTGTGTTCTCCTTCCTCCATCCACAGTTTTCACCTCTGTATCCCCCCCTTCTTCCACAGTTGTAACTTCTGACCCCCCCCCATCAACAGTCATCACCTCTGTATCCCCCCCTTCTTCCACAGTTGTAACTTCTGACCCCCCCCCCATCAACAGTCATCACCTCTACGTCCCCTCCATCCACAATTGTGGCTTCTACACCCCCATCTATAGTTGTCACCTCTGCATCCACCTTCTTGCATCCCTGCATCCAGTTGCCATCTCTACATTATTTTTTTGCCATCCAAAGTTGTCACCTCTGCATTCCCCTTCCTTCATACACCTCATCCATCCACAGTTATCACCTCTGTATCCCCACTCCTTCCACAGTTGTCACCTCTGTATCCCCCCTCCATTCACAGTTGTCATCTCTGCATTCTCCTTCCTCCATCCACAGTTGTCAATTTTGTAATCTCCCCATCCATCCACAGATTTTACCTCTTTTTCATCCACTCCTTCCACAGTTGTCACTTCTGCATTCTCCTTCTTCCAGCCACAGTTAAGGAACCAGTGAGAGCTGCACTTTACTATAACAACAGGGCTGCTTTAATAGTTTCCTGCAGTGATTTGAAATACTGTATATACACTACATTGCCAAAAGTATTGGGCCACCTGCCTTTACACGCACATGAACTTTAATGGCATCCCAGTCTTAGTCCGTAGGGTTCAATATTGAGTTGGCCCACCCTTTGCAGCTATAACAGCTTGAACTCTTCTGGGAAGGCTGTCCACCAGATTTAGGAGTGTGTCTATGGGAATGTTTCAGAAGATTTGTGAGGTCAGGCACTGATGTTGGACGAGAAGGCTTGGTTCACAGTCTTCGCTCTAATTCATCCCAAAGGTGTTCTGTTGGGTTGAGGTCAGGACTCTGTGCAGGCCAGTCAAGTTCCTTCACCCCAAACTCGCTCATCCATGTCTTTATGGACCTTGCTTTGTACACTGGTGCGCAGTCATGTTGGAACAGGAAGAGTTCATCTCCAAACTGTTCCCACAAAGTTGGGAGCATGAAATGGTCCAAAATGTCTTGGTATGCTGACGCCTTAAGAGTTCCCTTCACTGGAACTAAGGGGCCAAGCCCAACCCCTGAAAAACAACCCCACACCATAATCCCCCCTCTACCAAATTTTACACTTGACACAATGCAGTCAGGCAAGTACCATTCTCCTGGCAAACACCAATCCCAGACACATCCATCGGATTGCCAGACAGAGAAGCATGATTTGTCACTCCAGAGAACACGTCTCTACTGCTCTAGAGTCCAGTGGCTGCGTGCTTTGCACCACTGCATCCGACGCATTGTACTTGGTGATGTAAGGCTTGGATGCAGCTGCTTTTGGCAATATAGTGTATATTACATAGTAATAATAATAAGAATAATAATATGAATTATAATAATATTATTATTATTATTCTTAATATTAAGTTGTTTTCCACTATTTACCTTAGGCCTTATTTCAGTTGTTATTATTATTATTATTATTATTAATAATAATAATAATAATAATAATTATTATTATTATTATTATTATTATTCATAAAAATAATAATAGTAATAATAACTGATACAATGCCTAAGGTAAATAGTGGAAAACAACTTAGCTTTTACAAAATCCTTAAATAAAATAGGAGAAAATATATCTAATGTTCTGCATCCCTTACTATACAATTTTTCTCTAGATTTACCAAAATCATATAATATGAGGTCAAACATAAACACTCTCTATTAGTATGCAGTCAGGCAGGCCCTTGCACTACGTAGTTGAAGGTAAATCTAAAGGAAATTTAATAAGCAAATTGTATAATGTATGGCCAGCTTTAGATACTGCTCTATCTGTAGATGGATTAATCTATGAGCTAGCCTTGTAAAAAGAGAGTGAATAACACTAATGTTCCTTGGCCCCCAGACATTAGCTTTCAATGCTGTGAGATTCCCAGAACAGATGAAATCTAAGATGAACTGTAGCTGATTGCTGTGGGTTAATGCAATAACTTTAAACAATTTGTAGACCAAACTTACATACATTGCTATACGTTCCTTGCAAAATAGATCACATTCAGTGAAAGTCCTTCTGAACAAGAGGATTGTAGACTGATATATTGACCTTCAATTTAACTAGAAGCCAAACACTAGCTTAAGAAACTGAAACAATATACTCAAATGCTCAACTCTTTAAGACGGTCTGTGTAATAAGTTGACCAGGTAGTAAGAGTGAGTGGATCCATTAAGACGGCTCAGGAAAAGTCTCCCTATCTCAACATTACATCAACTAGTGAAGCAGGTTTTGTTGTTTGAAGTCTGTAGGAGATTAATGGGGTAGGTCATAGGCCTTCTAGTCCAAGTGTTCCACCATTAGTAATTTATAGCTGTTGCTGGAACACAGACATTATTCACATATCTGCATAGATTACTATCATAAGGCTTCTCACCTACTCATACATTAGTCTCTCATTTGCAGCTGATGTCTGTCTAAGTTATGAACTATTCTTTTCTTTCTTGTGCATTGAGCTGAGCACATAAAATGCCAGGGTACAAATATCCAGCTAGTTCACTTCAGGTGAAGGTATTCACTTGGCAGAGAAAAGGATACATTTCCTTTACTAAAAGTAAATAAAAGGAGAGTGAGAAATAAAATGGTGCAATGCAGAGTTGTCAGGTGAAGCATACGGAGTATGCAAAGTTATGACCCGCAGACCTTGCTGGGTGTCGTAGTTTGCTTGAAGTTTACTACAGTAAAGGAGTATTGTATCTAATGTCCATACTGCCCTAAGTGCAAGAGCATCATGACATTTTTTTACTCATCTACCCATTTTACTTTACTTCTACATATCCCTGTTTTGAAGAGTTAGAGTTTGGGCTCAGTTATTTTAAAATATGGGCTTGGAAAAATTAATTTATAACAATATTACCACAAAATTAAATACAGCAAAAAAGTACAGTATTTTCTGGCGTATAAGACTACTTTTTATACTTAAAAATATACCCCAAAAATTGGGGGTCGTCTTATACGCGGGGTATAAAATGTGAACCTTGAGTTTGTTTGGGTCAAGCTGACTGGATGTGTGGTAATACTGTACATACAGTATACTGTGCTGAGCCAAGCTGGCTCAAAACAAATGTCCCTATGACAGATTAATCTGTCAGCCCGCTGGATGTGCGGTATATACAGTATACTGTGCTGAGCCAAGCGGTTTCAAAACGTACCGGTACGTCCCTACTGTAATCAGCCCGCTGGATGCGTGTATGTACGGTAGCTGCGGCTACATACAGTATACACTGGGCCAATCACAGCGAGTGATGTATTCTACTAATGAATACAAAGCCTGCTCGGATTGGCTGTGTAAGAGAGGTGGGCTGATGATGTCACAACCTCAGCCAATCCGAGCAGGCTTTGTATTCATTAGTAGAATACATCGCTCACCGTGATTGGCCCAGTGTATACTGTATGTAGCCTCAGCTACTGTACATACACACATCCAGCGGTCTGATTACCGTAGGGACGTACCAGTACGTTTTGAAACAACTTGGCTCAGTATACTGTATATACCGCACATCCAGCGGGCTGACAGATTAATCTGTCATAGGGACATTTGTTTTGAGCCAGCTTAGCTCAGCGCGGTATACTGTCTCCTGTGGGCTGTATATATACTGTATACTGTATGTAGCTGAAGCTACCATATTACCGCACATCCAGCGGTAACCATCTGATTTGGAATTTGATCCATATGATGACTGTCTTACAAATGTATCACAAGATGTCATTCATGAACTTATGATGTCAGAGGATGAACATGAGGATTTTCAAGGATTTTAAGTACCAGTAAGTCATAACCATTTCAATTAAAAAAATCTGATATTTTTAAATGGTGTTGCCTCGGAAGGGGGGTAGTCTTATACGGCGAGTATAGCCCAAAACCTATGTTTTAACTGGAAAATTAGGGGGTCATCTTATACACCCAGTCGCCTTATACGCTGGAAAATACGGTAATATAAATAATGCTAAAATGCTCATATATCATCAGAATATAATGTTATTATTTCATTTATATCATACCTTTATATTTTGTAGAGTTTGCATACTATAGTCCACTTCATGTTTGATAGAAGTGTACTACAGTAATGGAGGGTTGTATCCCATGTCCATACTTGTCCTAGGCACAAAAGAATGATGACATCATTTTACACGTCTACCCATTTTACTTTACTTCTACCTGTTCCTGTTTTGAAGAAGAATGGACAATTTTTCACAGCTTTAAAAAGTTTGGGCTCATTTTATTTCAGATATGCACTTGGGAAAAAGGAAAAGGAGGAAAAGGAAAAAGGAATTTTCAACCATATTTAAATAAGAATAAATACATCAAAATTAAGTGATTGGAAGTTGTTTTTTTTTTTCTAAAATAACAAACATGTTATTATTACCTGATCTGTGCAATCATTTTGCACAGATCAACCCCAATCCTCCTCCTCTGGGGTCTCCTGCACTCTTGGCTCCTCCTCTTCTCTGATTGCCTCCATAGCAAGCCGCTTGCTATGTGGGGAACTCGTGTGGGCTCGATCCCAAGCCGCACTGTGTGCATCTATTAACACACACGGGTGTCTCAGCCCCACCCCTCGCTCTCTGCTCACAGAATTTGACTGACAGCATCAAGATTTTACCTTTACAACCCCTTTAACATAAATGATGCTCAAATGTCTATATATCAGAAAGTAATTGTATTATTTCATGTATTTTACCCTTCCTCCTAGATTGTAAGCTCTAATGAGCAGGGCCCTCTGTTTCCTCTTGTACCAAATTGTATTGTAACTGTAATGTCTACCTTAATTTTGTAAAGTGCTGTGCAAACTATTGGCGCTATATAAATAATATACCTTTATATTCTGTAGAGCAGGGATATCCAATCTATTGACTTTTCTGGGCCACATTGGAAGAAGAGGAATTGTCATGTGCCACACATAAAATACCCTAACAGTAGGGATAGCTAATGAGCAGAAAAAGTTGGGCAGATCATAAGTTAATGATCACTGATATAGATAATGTACCAGGGGCGGACTGACAACTCATGGGGCCCCTGGGCAATAGGGGATCATGGGGCCCCTGTGTCCTTGCCCAAACTCAAAAAATGTACCTATCTGAGTAATAAAACTTTATTTTTTGTAAGAAATTTTAATTATGAACGTAAAATAGGGCAACATAAAACCAGTGCAATATCTGATGCATCAGTATTTGGTTGGATAGATGTAGTAGCAATTCTCAATGAATTCTCAAGCTGCTCATCAGATATTTTGTTTCTAATTTTGCCATTCATATGCTTTATCCTTGGAAATAGTTGCTCACAAATATTGGTGCTGCCAAAAACTGATGACATGAATATAAGACGTGATTGTGAAGAGTGGGATATTTTTCTTTGGGAAGATAAAACTTATAAAACTCCAGTAAAGAGACACTGTCAAATTTTTCTTCAGCCACATGTGTTTGCTAAGTGTAAACACATTTTTTTTCTAATTTAGAATTTAGTTCTAAAAGAAAAAAATCAACATTTTTAAGTAGGTTTATGATTTTGTGTTGGACCACATTCATAGCTGTCTTGGACCACATGTGGCCCATGGCCCACGGGTTTGACACCCCTGCTGTAGAGTTTGCGCAGGACATTAGAGAATGTATCTGCTGGTTTTTGGGTGAGATGGAAATGATAAATGCTTTGAGGCTGTGATCTCCTTATTTTATATTATTATTATACAGTATTTATATAGCGCTAAAAGGTTTGCTCAGCGCTGTACATTATAGTGGATGTTCTGATTTTTGGTTTGGCTTGATTTGGTCTGCCAATTATTTTTGTACAGTGCTAGATGCATCATGTATTAGTACTGCAGAAATATATGTTTACTAGTGTACATTGAGCTTTGTTTTGTGTTTCGTTTTCTTTTTCATATTTTTGTAAAACTGCAAAAATTTTAATAAAAAGTTATTTAAATAAAAAAAAGAGAATGTGCCATTTTGTCCATTGGAATCGAACCCTTATTGTTAATCACTCCCTTGCCACTCCTACCCTCATAGTTCTCTGACTCAATTTAGCTACAAATGTGCTTAGATGGAAAGAAGGAGAAAAAAAGTTGGGGAAAAAAATACTAAATTTTTGTCAATCTTGAGGCTTGATGTTGGCCTGTGTATTTTTGCTGCCTTAAGCACTGGTCCATGAGCTGACGGGAGTCACTTTGGGTGGGGGACCCATGGAACACAGCCCCCTTTGGAGAGGTGGGGAGACCCCTGTCTCAACTTCCCATATCCCTCTTATGTGTAAGTCACCCTGTGCCTGTTAGGGGTACAGGGTGAAATGTCCTGCTATTGAGTAGACATGTATAGGTGGGGTGTGGGGGTTGTTCATTGTTTACTGCCATGTGCTTGTCCCATTGTTCTATTATGTGTCTGGCTTGGGAGCAAACTATTATGGGATGTATGTGTTTGTGTATTAGCTTGGTGGGGGGTGTTTCCAGCAGCCCTCCTGATGGGACTGTCTGTTGATGTGTGTCCCTTGTTGCTAAGTATAGATTGCCCCACCCTGTGTCATTATGCAGGGAGGGGGGATTTGTCCCCTGAGTGTGTAAAAAGCCAGTTCGAGTTTCAAATAAAGAGTTCCATGTTTATACAGACTGGTCTCTTGTAGTCCCATTTGGTCAGCGGTGGTGTCCGTGGATCTGTGTTCGGACAGGGAAGTGGGAGTCTAACGGAAATACCCTAGTGCTGTCGGGGTCTGGTTCCGTTACAATCATTTATAGTTGTTTTAGCTTTGAAGAAGGAAGTACATCTCCCGAAATGCATTAGCATACCCTGTTGCCAGACTATCGTTTACTCGGACTGTCACATTGGTTCCTAGCTTGTTTTATGAATCTTGGTTTGTGGGTATATACTTTTGTCATTTTTAGATAAATTCCTTTTTATCACGGTAATGCACGAGGAGAGTGCGCCCCTTCTTTGCTTTCTTCCAGTATTATCAAGATTTCCCAATCTTAGAGGGCTGCATCTCAGCGAGTAACTGTTACTGTGGTCCTGGGATGCTCACAGAGTTGAGCGCTTGTGTTGTTTTTTTTTCTCTTGACTGGTCCATGAGTGCCTTTATGGTAAATAAGGCATTGTCACCATTCTAACTTTACAAATGATCCATTTATGGAATATCAGAGGCCATGACAACCTATCAGCTCTAATTGAATGGATATTTTAATAGTCATGAATATAACCAACCCTACAGGATTTAAGGAAGCATGTCACCCAGTTTATTGTGGTGCTTTCTTTGGACTGTAAAGTGCACTCTATGAGTCTCTGCACAGCAAGCAAACCTAACTCATGTTACCTGCTCACCCTTGTAATAATGCTCTTGTGGTACCATGATTAATCTTACCCAGCTAAAAGTTGTCTGTACGGGTATCCATAACATAAATCCATACTGCACTTTTACAGTAGATTGTGTTGTTCCAAATATCGCTTTGTGCAAAAGAAATACCTCCTTAGAACCATTCTCTAAGAACAATGGCAACTTGCTAATCTGGTAAGATCCAAATCCTAAACATCAAAAAGTCTTAAAGATGAATTCCAGGCCTGGATAATTTCAGCTTGGATCAATGTAACTATGCAAATACCTTACCTGGCTGATGCCCCTGAAAGCTGGAAATCCCTGACGTAGACACCGCTACTCTTCACTTGTTTCTAAGTCTTGTTCCTTAAGGGGTTGCCTTGCTGCATTATAAACACAGGATGTTGATCGGTATGGAAGCCATTTAGAGACAAATTTGCATTTTTTTACTGAAGTGTTCTTTAATTGGACAAGGTGGAGAATGTGATTTGGTATCCAATCAGGGAACGCTTTACATTCACTTCGAAATGCAAAATAATCTCTGAATGGTGCTCGTACTGAACAGCTGACCTTCTGTGCTGAGGATGCAACAGGGCAGCCGCTTAGCACGGGAACCTGGAAGCAAGTGGGGATCACTGGACTATCTACTCCAGTATTTTCTGGCTTCCAGGAGCATCATCCAGGTATGGTATATGCATAGTTACATTGGTCCAAGCTGGACCAATGTAACTATGTATGAAATATTCATACCTGAAATTTTGGTTTTTGTTTCACTAAACCCAAATAATTTCTTATAGATACTACAGCATACACCCATGCAAGGGCCACGTTTACTCGAGCGAGGATGCACAGTCAGGGCTGCTGATAATACAGTACAGCCGGCCCTCCTGTATCGGGCCCCATCAGTTCAAAAGGGGGGCCGAGGCACCTGTCCTCTTCATACAATGGAGTAAACTGAATGGGGGGATTTATTCTAGTCACAACTGTGCAATAAGGGAGAGATTTCCTCTCACTTTCTATTGTGTCTACAAGACAGGAAGTGAAGAAAAATATCCCCAATAACACACAAAAATAAAGAAAAAAAAATGGTAACCTATTCTATATTTTAAGCAGCAGTCTGATAAAAACTAAAGGACGTACTCTTGAAAGCACTATGGAATTTGAATACCTTCTTGCTGTTTCTTGTTACATAATTGTCCCCTTTGTCATGATTGAAAATTCTGAAACTATGCAAACATATCCTGAAAATATAATACTCATAAATTGCACCTAAGTACTTTAATCTCCATAAACTTCAGACAGCAAATAAACTCTTGTCATTCTGATTTACAACTCCATTTTCCCTGCAATAGTTGCTTTCTACTGTCGCTCTACGTTTGTTCTGCCTAGAGTTTTGTATAAGCTCAGCTCCAGGCTTTAAGTCCTACCTGTAATGTTAACTCATTCATTTTATTTTATCTGGTCAGATTGTGAGAAAAAAGAAAAAGACAGAAAAATAGATAGTGATGAACTCTTTATCTGTTCCACTTCAAAGCCAAATATTGTACTTTCAAGCACACCTGCCTTCTACAAACCTTCTGCTAGATAACAGTTTTGTAAACAATGCTGAGTGAAAGTAAAAGGGTATTAAATTACTTGAGCTTCTGAAAAGTGATACGGGAAATATTTGTAGAATTCTGAGATTTTACTCATATACAGTATGTCCCAAGTGATGACACACCAAAAGATTTTGTGAGGTTGAATGAGGGATCCATGTATGATTTTAAGAGAATGAGCAAGAGAAAGATATTTTATGAATCCCACCGCTCATACACATGGCAATTTTAAGTAAAGTTCAACCACTTTCTATCCCCTAGGAATAAAAAATACGATGTTAACGCACAACTCCAGGAAAAAATTTTTTTTTTTAACTGCTTCCCCGCAGCCCTATAGCACAAATACTGCTACAGGGCGGCAGGGCTGCGCAAAATTATGTATATATATATATGATTTTACATTTCTGGGTAGGGGGCATTCGCACACGCACCACCCTCTCCGGCTGCGGGTGTCAATCACTTGGTCCTGGCCGGAGTTTCCCCACTGGCAGCCAGTGATCGCCGAAGAACACTGACAGGGGAGAGGTCTGTATGTAAACAATACAGATCTCTCCCCTGTCAGCACCATCATGCTGCTTTGTTTTGCTCTGCATAGCAGAGCAATACTAAGTAGAATGCTTACACAGTAAATCACATACAGCACACATAGTAAAACAGCACACATCATGCAGTTAACCCTTTCATTGCCCCAGATGTTATCCCATTCCTGCCCAGTGTCATTAGTACAGTGTCAGTGCTTTTTATTAGCACTGATCACTGTATTAGTGTCACTGGGGATGTCAGTGGTAGTTATATATATGTGATTTTGCATTTCCGGGTAGGGGGCATTCGCGCACGCACCGTACTCCCCGCGCCGCCAAGGCTGTCGATCGCTAGGTCCCAGCCAGAGATTCCCCACCAGCACCTGTCGATCACTGAAGAACACTGACACGGGAAAGGTCTGTATGTAAACAATACAGATCTCTCCCCTGTCAGCTCCAGCATGCTGCTTTATTTGCTCTGCATAGCATGCTTACACAGTAAATCACATACTGAACACATAGTAAAACAGCACACATCACACAGTTAACCCTTTGATCATCCCAGATGTTAACCACTTCTTGCCCAGTGTCATTGGTACAGTGTCAGTGCTTTTTATTAGCATTGATCTCTGTTTTAGTGTCACTGGGTATGTCAGTGTCAGTGTCAGAATGCCCTCTGTAGTCCCGCAGTCCCGCTATAAGTCACTGATCGCCACCATTACTAGTATAAAATAAAAAAAAAATCCAGCATATATACCGCCATTTGTAGACACTATAATTTTCACTTAAACCATTGGGATTTTTCTTTTAACAAAGACATGTAGCAGAATACATTTTGGCCTAAATTTATGACGAAATTATATTTTTAAAAATTTTTTACTGGATAGGTTTAGCAAAAAGTCAAAAATATTGTTTTTTTCTAAATTGTTGGTCTTTTTTTTTATAGTGCAAAAAATAAAAAACGCACAGGTGATTAAATTAGCTCTATTTGTGGGAAAAAAAGGACATCAATTTAATTTGGGTGCAGCGTTGCATAACTGCGCAATTGTCAGTTAAAGTAATACAGTGCCGTGTCGCAAAAAGTGGCCTAGTCAGGAAGGGATGTAAATCCTCTGGAGGGCAAGTGGTTAAATAGTGCATTGTACATCAGTTGCCTTACTCCTCAGTCTTGATTCCAAACACCTCCTCCTAGTGTAATTGATCAAAGTCACATTTTCCTCTATGAGCCAAGTTAATTTCCCACCCTGGGGACCAGGCATTTTTCCTTGCTTGTTATTTTCTCTTGTATTAGTCCCCTCATTGCCTCTTTACGCTCTTGTGCCTCTGAAGCCTATGAGAGAAGACATGGCCACTGGAATTGTTGTCCCTTTCCATATGAGGTGTCCACATCACACTGTGGCTTCAGGTAAGTAAAATAGGTATTTGGATATCTTTACACAAACCAGCGGTTCATTAGAGAGGGTTGGGTAATATCGTGAAGTTGGGCATTAAAGGAGATGTACAGCCAAAGCTTGTTTGGCTGTACTTCTTTTGTGGATCACAGGAGTGCAATTTGTTCGTCACTCCTGTGATCCGGCTAAAGTCTGTTGTCGGCTGACGCCACTCAGCCAGTCCAGGCTGGGGAACGATCCCGCCCATATGGTTGGGATCCACCCAGAGGACTGGACTGCACCTGGTAAACCACTGAAAGCCTGAGCCAGCTGCACCCCCCTCCACAGCCCAGCACTCCAGTGACCTGGGGGCAGGTGGCAGAGCAGACAGTGGTGACTGACAGTCCCAGCTCTCTGCTCAGTATGGCAGGGAGAAATGAGTGATCACCAGTGTCTGATTGCTCAGTTCTCACCCTTAGAGCTGGTAGGGGACAGACGCAGCATCAGAATTATCGAATCATGATTACAAAAAAAACCCATACTTCTCTTTTAGGTATTATAAGGCAATTTTTTGCAACCCATGGTTGCAGGAAAGAAAATCACTTGATTCCCTCATCAACACAGTCAATATTGATGAGGAACGCCCTACCACAGAGCTCTTGTGTTCTGGCTAGAGGGGAACTGGATCCGTCCCTGCTGGGGTGATTATTGCTAGCGGCTGTAGCCGCTCCCAATAATTGCATGTAAAATGCGATTTTTACATGCGTAAAAGTCATCCACAAACAAATTAAGTACAATCAGTCTGCCGATGGAGTGAATTTGAGATTTGAACCATCTTTTGGCTAATTACAACACTGGTGTGCAGAACAGCATCTCTGAATTCACAATATAACATCTTTGAAGAGGATAGGCTTGGCCATTCTTTCTCAACCAGAGTTCTGTGGAACCCTAGGTTTTCTCAAGACGTTGCTAGGGGTTCCATGAGCTATGAGCAATGGTAGATGTTGATCTTAAACCTACACTGTCCATCAGGGGTGGACTGACCATTTGGAAACTCAGGCACTGCCCAAGGGCCCGGGGTCAGTAGGGGGCCCCATGAGATGCCCCTGGTATCTTTTTCATAGGCTTTTTTTAGTTTATTAATTGTACTTTAATGTCTATCCAAGACACAAAGAAGCTAAAATAAATGTGCAAGCAATTAATGTGTATTTAGGAGTAATGTAACCTTAATCAGTTATTAAACTAGAGTACAAGAAACATTAACGATGTGCAAAGTATATAAAGCCCATAAAAGCAACCATATTTCACCATCAATGAAAACAGAGCAGCTAATGCACACTAATTGCTGATTGCTTACTATAGACTACTGTAATTTACACAGTTATCTCTGACTGATAAGTCTATTGATTATAAAAGGAAAGCTGTGGCGAGAAAAAGATGGAGTTGACTTCTCCTTCTTAAAATGCAAGCTGCTTAGCTATAAAGCTGACTCGAGAAGAGCGAATCTTCCTGGGTTCAGTTCCTGGGAGATTCGGACCCAGCATGAAATCTGCGAACCCCAAAATTACTGTTGTACCCTATTGAAGTCTACCCTATTGAAATCTTTCATGTGGCTTCAAGAGCAACATTGAAAACACAAAAAATCTTTTAAACAACATGCTTGGGGGATGCTTCAACCTGCACATGTTGGTTGGAATGGTACAATTTTCATGAGCAGTTTTAAAAAAAAAAGCAGAGAAAAAAAATTGTGATTGATGCAGATTTACATCCAGAAACATTCATAAGAATTGTTTTTAGAGTGTCTTTGTTTTATAAAAAGTAACCACTTGAACTATGGAAGATTTGTCACTTCCTGTCTGTTCTCCTATGAGCAGGGGCGGACTGACCATTTGGAAACTCGGGCACTGCCCGAGGGCCCGGGGTCAGTAGGGGGCTCCATGAGATGCCCCTGGTACCTTTTTCATAGGCTTTTTTGAGTTTGGGCAAGGACACAGGGGCCTCATGATCCCCTATTGCCCAGGGGCCCCATGAGTTGTCAGTCCGCCCCTGCTAACCATTAATGTTAGGAGGCATTTTTCTACTGGCATCCAATGTGCTGGGTCACTTCTGCATGAAATGTAAGAGGGAGCTTTTCAATGGACCACTACCATAAATGGCCACTTCTCCACTGGCCTTGAGTGTAAATGGACACTACAGTTTTCACAGTCTGTTTCTTTTCTGGCAATTCTTAATATTAACTTATTTTTATGATTATTGTTGAAAAATAATGCCTTCATGTAGTGCAAGGTGATGTCTTTAAATAATAATTTTTTTAATAACAGCACACTCTTTATTATTTTATTTATTTCTGTATCTACTGATCACACTAATATACAGTGTACCAGTAGATAAAGGTTTTTGCAACAGTTGCCCAGAAACTGAAAGTTATTACAAGGTTTCCTTGAGGGTAAAAAGATTGAGAAAGGATGCGCTAGAGCTGGAGCAGCAACAGACCACATTAGGTTTCATTTCTGTGAACTAAAAAAAGAAAACAAGGGCTACAGTGAGCATTGATTGACCAAAAGGTGAAATTTAAGAATTATGACCTATTCTGGTAAATCTTGTATTTTGCTATGATATACAGAAGATGTGATTGCAATGTACGCCATATGACAAAAGTATGTGGCCAGCCCTCCACATTATTGGGTTCAAGTGTTTCCAAGGCACCTATTGTAAACACGTACATGAAATCAAGTACATTTCCATACAATCTTCATTGTATACAATTACTTTCAACCTTGCAGACATTTTTTTTTAGCACAGTTCCTTTTCTACTTCCAGCATGACCTCTATGCAATCTTGTAGAAAGCCTTCCCAGAAGAAAGGAGGCTGTTATAACCTTGAAGAAGGGAAAATTCCATATTAGTGCCAATGGTTTTGGAATGGAATGCCCAACAAACTCATATTGGTGTGATGGTCAGGTGCTCACAAACTTTATCCTTTGGGCTAAGGTGGAACAGGGGGTTTAAAAACATAAATGTGTGACCAGCAAACTTCAGGAACTGCATGATGTCAAGTCAGAATAGATCTTTATCCCTATGAATGTTTTCAGTACCTTGTTGAATTCATCTCTTCTGAAAATAAAAAAAGGTACTAGATAGATATACCCAATAAACTGGCCACCAATTGATATTTTATGTAAATCAGAGATAAACCAAAGGAAAACTGAAGTAGTTGTGTGGGTTGCTACTACTCTCACCAATGTGCATGTTGGGAATTTAATTGTATAATGTGTTCATTTTGTGATTATATAACATACTAGCAATGCCATGTTCTCTGCGTGCCACTGTTTGCTATTCACACAGCGTGCTAATACATTTACCTTACTTGTATAAAGAAGATGCCAAGAGCTTTCCTTTTTTGCTGACTGCATAACAAGCGGATCACACTATAAGACAATTTTCTGGATGGCAACTTTTTAGTTATATGTACATAAGGATTATATTACTAAGCAGGAACTCAAAAGCTCGTGAAAAGAAAGTAGCACTTAGCAAATACTATCTGTCCATACAAGCTTCTAGCAGGGGGGACCTTTTAAAATGTTAACTTGAAGTATATCTAAACCCTAAAACATACAATATTATATATTGCTGATATAACTTATCAGTCCTTAGACTTTATTCTCACAGGCCTTATATGTTTGTTTTATTCACATGCACTTATTTTCGGATTAGGTTTGCAGCTAGACTGCATGCACAGATACTGCTGAAGGTGTAGATGTTCATTTGGCTTTCATCCTGCACATGTTTAGAAATGCTCCATCTGAATGCATAAACTAAGACACCTGTGTGCATGAGGCCTTATATGTGGTGGCTGCATTGTTTTTTGTCATTATTTTCAAGTGGTGATCCTGAAAGTATAGCGGTATATCAACTTATCCCCTTTACATAGGCGTGAGGTGTTGTGTAGATCAATGAGGTAATGAGTACAAAGATAGGCCAAAGAACAGCAATGGATTTCTGCCAAGATCAACATTTATTTTTTTGCACTTTTTAGGCAAATATAAGAAAGTACTTCCAATGGTATATTTAACAGACCAAAGCTGGGAAATACACACTTTTTTTTAACCCAAAACATATTTCTTAAGGGTTAGTATGTTAGCAAAACTAAAGTCTACAATACGTAGCTCCAACAGTTTGAAGCCCTTGAGGTCCCTTGCTGGTGCTGGCATCTTCTCCATCGCTTCGTCTGGATACCAGTCTTCAGTCATCTTGATTGGCTTTCCTATTTTTTATTTCACAGAACAGGAAGTATTAGAAAATCTCCCCACTTCATGTTTATTGACAAGTGTAAGAAAGAACAGGGGATAAAGAGAAATCCCCTAGTGGACACACAAGAGCTGCATGCAGGCTTTTTTTAAGTTGAAGTTGGACTACATTACTACATAATTAATCACAATTATGGGGAACCTAGGAACTTTTATTTTAAGGGTTGGTTTAAAACAAATTTATCTTTATTTCCTACTCTTTTTATTAATAAATCTTGGGCTATCTTGGGCGAAGAATGTGAGATTACGGAGAATGATTTAGTAATTCAAAATTCACAGGAATTGTTTAAACAAAGCTTAGAGCAACATGTTAGGCTGCGGATGTATATGCCTTGCTTCCATAGCTGAGTAGATGAATTTTAATCTATTTATTAATATTATCTCTGGGTGTGGACATACATTCACTCCTGGCTTCTGTCCCAATTTCTGTGTTTAAATAAATCAAAAAGAAATGAAAAAGGAACTTGGCCTCTGCACACGGTGCTTCAAGGATACGACTGACTGACACATATGAATAGTCCTACCCTGTAACTAGCTAGGTCTTGTCTGGAAAGGTTCTTGTACCATTTTCCAACCTTAAATATATACTTTTATTTACTGCACCTATCTCCCATTATTCAATGGAGATACAGACAAAATCCACCAAAGCCAACCTTGATAGGCCATATCTAGGGCTACTTCTAAGATGCGTTAAAGGAAGAAGAAGAGCCCTCCTTTGTCAATATGACTTTCAAAACCATTTGTATTTGACCGGTTACAATCAAGTACATTTGAATTTCTTTGTTAAATGAGGCACTTAGACTTTGGTGATTCTTCATGACTCCTCTTTAGTTTCCACTGCTCAGCTGCTGCTTAAATTGGAAAGTTACTCTGTCAGCATTGACTATTTTTAATCCTTATACTTCTAACATTAGTATATAGCTAGGAAGGTATATTTATTTACTTGTTTTAAACTTTTTTTATATTTCTTCAGTCACATCCTTCCAGGAGTCTTCAGGAAGGGAAGAGGGGAGGAGGGGTTTTCTCAGCTAAGCAGACCCTCCTGTCTGCATGCCTGAGCTAAAGGCAGATGGATTCCAGGAAGTAAATCCTACATGAATCATCTGCCCATACTCAAGATGGCCATGGCCAGGAATGCTTAAAGGTGTTTTTAAAAGTGATTTCTCAGCAAAATAAAGTATAAAGACATATAGGGATGGGAAAGTTTGCTTTGAATATTAAAAATGAATTAAATTGTGTTTTTAGTTTGTGGTGCTCAGATACAGTGCAGTTCCACTTTAAAAACCAGTATATGTTGGTGTTGTAATGTCTAAGGCATATTGTTGCCTATGATTTTCAGATTTCAGACGCCTGTGAATACCAAAGGACAGAGTAACTGGGCCAGCCCTGGGAAGTCCAGATAAGGGAAACCTATTTTAGTATAGATTTGCTTTTCCAATGCTGTTACAATGGCTGGGGGAGGGGCAAATCTAGAAAGTCCAATCAAAGAGATGATGTGACTGCTGGCAAGGGGGGCATAAGGCTTCAGTGATGTCACAGCCCCTCTGTCATAGCCATAGCTCAGGATGTTCTGAAAGGCAATGTTTGTCAATTCTTGATGGTGCAGAGGTTTTCCAAAAATGCTTCAACCCTCCTACTCATTTTGATTGGCCACTGAGACTGCCAACTATAGTAAGGAGCCAATAGATGTGGAGCTCCAAAACTACCTGGAAATGCTGGATCTTTGACAGGTAAGTTCAGAACTTAGCTGTGACAGAAGGATTTAGGCAGTATAGTTGCCTATATTTTGAGTAATCATCAATAAGACTGTGATGTCACAGGGGATTCAGGGGAGATAACCCCCCCCCCAGAGCTCCCTGTGGCATTAAACCATTCAAGTGATAGGATCTCTCCATTTCAAACCTTTTTAATTGAAGTGTGCCTACTGAATTGCCCCTTGGTCTGGTGTGCTTATTGTATCATTTACTGCACCTCCTTACATCTGCTAAGGCACTGCCCACACACAGTGATGAATTAGAGGGACTGCATAACACAAAAGGATTTGTGGGGTTCCCCCAAAAGATCCATAGGAGGCCTGAAAGTTTATAATACTTATATTGAAGGCATGACTGTAGAAAATATGTGATCTAAACGTCAGGTTTACCTTCTAGGAATATATACTCCTACTTCTTGTTCAGGAAGCAACATTGTCACCAGGACAGAATGTGAATTCTCACACTACAGCAATAAAAGTCCTACATCTCCACCAGGATTGTTCTGACTTATGTGATTTAGCCTGACTTTTAATTGGGGGAAAAAGTAACAATATGTTCTAATCCTTTTCCTCCTACGATATCCCCAAAAAAATATTTTAATGGTTAGAGTTACAACTTAAGACAATGAAGAAGCCTTCTTGATTGATACGCAGGTGTAGAATGTTCTGGCCCTCATTAGCCATTCAATAATTTCTTTGCTGAAATTGTTTTTCAGGGGACAATATTTTGAGGGACCCTTTACATCTATACACTCCAGAGACATGCTGTTAGATTATGTAGTAGTGCTCACATTCAACTGCACTTGTTCTACTAGATACTGTATATTACAACCTGGATAAATGAGAACCTTCCCAGACATATGTTGTTAGGTTATTTGGTTCCTGCTTAGGTTGGCCCTAGTATGTGTGTATGTGTATATGTACAATATGTATGCATGTGAGACAGCACCTTCAGTTGTAAGCTCCTTGAGGCAAAGATTGATGTGAATGTACAGCATGTAACACTCTGTATATTGTTGACACTATATACAGTAAATGCCTGTAATAAAGAAAAATAAAGGCACCTATGCCGATTTTTTGTTAGAAAGCTAATCAAGTCTTTGCTGATCATTTAGCTTGTGCGTGGGATGTCTTTGACTTTCAAGGGGCCAAGAGACATTCACTTCTATGCTAAGAAAGGATGTCAAAGATATGATTATTCAAGAAAGTGTGTGTGGTGCTCGCATACAATAGGCTTCCATTTTCCTCCAAACAATATAGCTGACTTCCAGTAAATCTGACCATATTTTGCAAAGAAAGAAAAGCCTGGGTCCGCCTTTTTTTGAATTAATCTGACCTTTTTTTCTGGCTAGCCGGTAAGTGTCCTGGGAAATACATTTCTTTTTGTTTGTTCCAGGGCAAAACCCTTCCATGTGCACCTTACTCTAAAAGCTAGTTATAAGTTGGAGTGGTTACCTTTTTTGTTTAGTGTGCTATTATTGGTAGAATTGGACACCTTCAGCTGCCTTTGTGCTCTGCTGGACTTCTGGTGTGTCCCTGTGTTTTTAAAGTGACAATAAGGCAAAGGCTCAATTTAAAATATGTGTTATACTTACTGGCTCTGTGCAATAGTTTTGCACAGACCAGCCCAAATTCTACTCTTCTTGGGTCCCCTGACGGTGCTCCTGGCCCCCCTACCCTTCAATTACCCCCTCAGCAAGCCGCTTGCTGGGGGGGTACTCATGCAGGCTCGCTCTTGAGCCCCACTGGCTGCACCCATACTGGCTCCCTGCTCCCTCCTCACTGGCTGTGATTGACAGCAGTGGGAGCCATTGCCACTGCTATCTCTGAGCCAATGAGGAGGCAGAGAGCTGGGACAGCAGCCATTCTTGTGCCCATTGCTGGATCGATGTGCACAAGAACAGCTTTATGCATAGAATGCATAAAGGTAAAAAACCTTCAGCCTTTACAGCCAACTGCCCTTAATTTATCCATTGCTATATACTGTATGCTTCAGCATTGAGGTTTTCATAAAACAGAGTTAGGACCACAATATACAAAGAGGCAATGACAAGGCAGTGTGGATTGCACATATATTCTCAAAAATTGTTCAACTACTGCCTCTGGTTTTAATCCAAATTGTTAGGTCCTGTTCACATTAGGTGATTTGCAATCTTGGGCAGAATCACTGTGATTCTGCCTGCAATTCCAAATCACAGCAAGCCATGTGATGTGCGTTTGAGTGCCATTATTTTTAATGGTACCCCAAATGTGGTGCAATTCTGCCATGATTGTCATGTGACATAATTGCATGTCAGTCGTGCAATTCTGTCACCTGGAAATCATGGCAAAACTCACATTGAATCTCGCTTTGCAAGTTGAAAATGGGAAGGCTTGTTCCCACAACATGATATCGGAACGGGGCCTAAGACAATGCAATTTATTTTTGCTGGCTAACCTGCAAGTGTGCTGGGAAATACATTCTGTTTTGCATGAATCCAAACTGGCCTGAGACATTTTTAAGGTGTTCAAAAAAAATGGAGGTGGTTTTCAACCCTACCAACTGCCATATAACTCCTAGACTGTCTCAGTATCCATTAAATTGCATCTGAAGACACAGTCAAAAATGATATATATGATCTGTCTTGATCTGTCTATCAATGGCATTAACATAGCAGTTTTTGTTTTTCCCGCTGTAACATACTGTAGTTTTATTACTTGTTTATTGTGCCAGTAGATCCATACTGTTTCCATTTTTTTTAGAGGCCAAGCTGTCTAGAAAACATTTCTGTTATGGAAGTTGGAACATATCATTAATTCTGGCTGGAATGCCTATAATGGTCAATTTTTATTTACTGTATATGGTTAATAAAAAACCATGTAGCTTCTTAGAAAGTGTTAGCTGGAAGTTTGAAAGGCAATAGCCAAACAATAAATTTCTGCATCACCCATAACAAAAGCACACTGGATAGCTGATGTAAATGCTAATATCTCTTATAAGAACATTCTTTATATCCATAGGTGAAGAAAGTGAAAATAGTGCTGGACTCATAAGATTACCTTATTGGTATTGTCAGGGATCCCGGGTCCTCGGCGGTGCGCGCATGCGCAGACGGCCGATCTGTCCCGGCCGACGATCGCGGCGGCGGCCGCGCATGCGCAGTAGCGATCGCGGCCGCACCAATGGGAGAGCAGGGCGCTCTATTTAAAGCTGCCCTGTGCATCTCCAGGTTGCCGCAAGGTCTTGTTCCTGATTCTGTAAGTACGCTTCCTAGTTGCCAAACTCTGCCTGTTCTGACTTATGCTGACCCTCTCCTGCTCTGACCCCGGCTCGTCCCTGACCATCCTCCTGCCTGACCCCCTGTACCGCGCTGCCCGCTACCTGTTGATCCTGGCTTGTGACCCCGACCATTCTCCGCTTACTCCCCCTGTACCACGCTGCCCGCACGATACCGACCCGGCTAGTCTGACCTTGCTCGCTCCTAGCTGTCACCCATCCATCCCGCTCGGATCGGGATCTGGCATCCGTCCTTCCCGCTCGGATCAGAATCTGCCACCCCATCCATCCGCTCGGATCGGACCTGTCGTCCCCTTCGCAGCAGGCTCATCCCGGGCACATACCCCCAGCGGGACCCCTCTACCACCGCCGGGGGTGCCCAGGGGCGCGACCTGGTCTCAGTCTTGCACCAAGTCCATCCCCACCATCAGGGGCCCTGGTGAAGAGGCAGACTGGGACTTAGACTCCGCGTCCTGGGAAACCCCGTGTTGTGGACCACTAGAGATCCCGTTGGGGCGGAGCCTGACAGTACCTTGCGGCCATGACTGAGCCTGGAAGGGGAACGTCCCCTCTGGATGACATCTGCCGACAGATGGAGACCCTTACATTGGGAATTAGGGGTCTACAGGAGGGTTATACTAGATTGGACAATCGCATGCAGACCATAGCTACATCTACCGGGGGGTCTGGGGAACCCACTAGGGAGACACCAGGGTTGTTACCCGCACCTGAACCCCGTGTCCCCACACCAGAACGTTTTTCTGGAGACCGAAGTAGATTCAGGGCCTTTCGTAGCTCCTGTCAGCTATACTTGACCTCCAGCCTCAGACCTTTTCCTCCGAATCAGTGAAGGTAGGGTTCATCATTGCCCTACTACGGGGTGGACCCCAAGACTGGGCCCACCGGCTCCTAGAGAATCAAGACCCGCTGTTGAGGTCAATGACAGTATTTTTTGAGGCTATGGCCCTCTTGTATGACGACCCGCTGCGCACCGCAACGGCTGAGAGGGCCCTATATACACTCAGGCAGGGTCACCAGACAGTGGAGGACTATGCCGCCGAATTCAGGCGTTGGCATAGTGACAGCCAATGGAACGAGGCGGCTTTGCACCACCAGTTCCGCATTGGGTTAGCTGAATCACAGAAGGACGAATTGGCCCGAATAGACATACCTAGTACTTTGGAGGCCCTAATAGCATTGACTATTCGAATTGACCGCCGGTTGCGGGAGCGCAGGCAGGAAAAGTGCAACCAAGGACGAGGACCAACTGAAACACCCCCTCAGGCTTCAACCCAGTTCCAGCCGGCAAGCCAGAACCAGGATGCTGTGGATACACCCAAGACCGGGCCACCGGGAAGGACACGGCTGACACTTACACCTGAGGAACGCCAGAGGCGTCTTACCAACCATCTCTGTCTATACTGTGGGGGAGCAGGCCATGTGGTACGTACCTGTCCAGCCAAGGGGGGTAAGTGTTCCGCTGTTTTTTCTACGATCAATTCTACCAGTGTGGGCAACACTAGTTATCTAGCGGTACCTGTGTCACTTCAGCTGCCAGGGAGAACGGTGGTGACCACAGCAATTGTGGATTCTGGGGCGTGTAGTTGCTTCATAGATTTGGACTTTGCAGTTCAGCAACGAATCCCCCTACAAGCAAAGGAGGTGGGATTGAATATTTTCCTGGCAGATGGATCCCGTATTAAGTCAGGGGTGGTGGACCAAGAAACCCCACCTATCCGTACCACTATATCGACCCATCATGAAGAAATCCTTCGGTTAGACGCCATAGCGTCCCCATTATTTCCAATTATTTTGGGGCTCCCGTGGTTACGAGCCCATAATCCTCAGGTGGACTGGAAGACGGGTTCTATCCAGTTCCTCTCCACATACTGCCAGCAGCATTGCCTCCCTAAGACCTCCCCGATTCCGGAGACCTTGTTGTGTCTAGAGACAGATGTGGAACTGGCGCAAGTCATTCCTTCGGCCTACCATAATTTTTTGGATGTGTTTAGCAAGCGGGGGGCGGACACTCTCCCCCCGCACCGAGGTTATGACTGCCCAATTGATCTCCTCCCAGGGTCGGAGATTCCATTTGGGCGGATATTCCCCTTATCCGAGCGGGAGTTAGGGGTACTGAGAGAATATATCGATGAAAACCTCCATAAGGGGTTTATTAGACCCTCCACGTCGCCAGCTGGGGCGGGCATTTTCTTTGTGGAAAAAAAGGACAAGTCCCTCCGGCCCTGCGTAGATTACCGGGACTTGAATAAAGTCACGGTGAAGAACCGTTACCCGCTACCACTAGTCCCCGAACTTTTTCAGAGGTTGAAGTCAGCATCTGTCTTCACTAAATTAGACCTGAGAGGTGCCTATAATTTAGTCCGTATCAGAGAGGGGGACGAGTGGAAGACAGCATTCCGTACCAGATTCGGACACTATGAATATTTGGTTATGCCCTTCGGCATATGCAACGCTCCAGCCACCTTCCAGCATTTCATAAACGATGTGTTCAGGGACTATCTGGATGTCTTCGTCATTGTATACCTAGACGATATCCTTATCTTTTCCCCAACTTTGGAGGACCATAGGGGTCATGTGAAGCGCGTGTTAGAACGGCTCCGCCAACACAGCTTGTATGCCAAGGCAGACAAGTGCTGTTTTGAACAGAGGAGTATTTCATTTCTGGGCCTAACCATCTCGCCCACGGGAATAGCCATGGATCCCCAAAAGGTTTCGGCCATCTTAGACTGGCCAGCCCCCACCGATAAGAAAGCGGTCCAACGCTTTATTGGCTTCGCGAACTTTTATAGAAAGTTCATTAAGAACTTTTCGGGCCTAGTATCCCCTATCACCCAGCTGACCAGGCAGGGTGTCCGCTTCCAGTGGACCCCTGAGGCACAGAGGGCTTTCGAAGCTTTAAAAGAGTTGTTTACGGCAGCTCCTATTTTGAGCCACCCTGATTCGTCCTTGCCATATATCTTGGAGGTAGACGCATCCGAGAATGCGGTCGGGGCAATCCTGTCCCAGAGGAAGGGCATCAAAGAGCTTGTGCACCCGGTGGCTTTCTTCTCCAGGAAACTAACTCCTGCTGAAAGGAATTACGATATCGGGGATCGGGAACTCTTGGCGATCAAGGTGGCACTAGAGGAATGGAGATACCTGTTAGAGGGGGCGGTACACCCGATATTGATTTTCACGGATCACAAGAACCTAGAGTATTTGAGAACAGCTAAACGTCTGAGGCCACGTCAGGCCAGGTGGGCACTGTTCTTTTCACGGTTCTGTTTCCATATAACTTATAGGCCAGGGTCTAAGAATACGAAACCTGATGCGCTCTCCCGCATGTTTGGGGACCCCGAAGAGAGTCCCAAGCCGGACACCATCCTGACCCCAGGGAATTTCCTAGCTCTCCAATCAGAGCTTCATTCTCAATTGCAGACCGCATCCGTAGGTATGCAAGGCCCACCCGGTGTCCCCTTACTAAATAGGGAGGGACTCCTCTGGAAGGAGGATCAGATTGTGGTCCCTGAGGAAGCCCGTACATTGGTATTGGGATACTGCCATGATCACCCACTGGCCGGGCACTTTGGGGTACGTAAGACCTTGGAGCTGTTACAGCGTACCTTCTGGTGGCCTAATATGGCCAGAGAGTGCGAAACTTACGTAAAAACCTGTCCTGTTTGTCAGAGGAACAAGCCTACTAGGAATAAGGCTTGGGGTCTCTTGCGTCCATTACCAATACCCGACAGACCATGGACAATGATTTCCATTGACTTTATTGTGGAACTTCCACCCTCTCAGGACCACACAGCAATCTTCGTGATTGTAGACCGCCTGTCCAAGATGGCCCATTTTGTACCTCTAAAGGACACACCTACGGCCCTTGAGACAGCACGTGTATTTATTAAAGAAGTGGTAAGACTCCACGGAATTCCCAGGGATATTGTATCTGACAGAGGGGTTCAGTTTACATCCAGGTTCTGGAAAGCTTTATGTGATACCCTGGGAATTAAGCTGTCATTCTCCTCTGCTTACCACCCACAGACCAATGGCCAGACGGAGCGTACAAACCAGACCCTAGAACAGTACCTCAGGTGCTATACCACCTTCCTCCAAGATGACTGGTTTACTCTCCTGCCACTTGCGGAATTCGCATATAACAATGCGAGTCACTCGGCTACTGGACAGTCCCCGTTTTTCGCAAACTACGGGTTCCACCCTGTATTCCTGCCAGATCTGATCCCGGAGGTCGCAGTCCCGGCCACGCAGGATATGTTGAACTTTTTGTCAACCAATAGTAAGGTATTGCAGGAAGCAATGGCAAAGGCCCAGGGTGACAATAAGAGGGCTTTTGATAAGAAGAGAAGGGGGGAATTGAGTTTGCAGCCAGAGGACCAGGTTTGGTTGTCCACCGCAAATTTGAAAATGCCCTGCCCTTCGAAGAAACTGGCTCCCAAATTCTTGGGGCCCTTTCGCGTGAAACGTAAGATCAACGAGGTGGCATACGAGCTTGCACTGCCCGAGTCTATGAAGGTTCATCCGGTCTTCCACGTGTCCCTGTTGAAACCAGCAACTCCAGATCCCTTCCCGGATCGAAGGTCCAAACCACCGGAGGCGGTAGACGTGGATGGGGAGGAGGAGTTTGAAGTTGAAGCTATCTTAGATTGTAGGAAGAGGGGAGGCCGAACTCAGTTTCTGGTTAAATGGAAAGGATATGGGGCGGAGGAAAATTCATGGGAGCCGGCCCAAAATGTGCACGCCCCAAGACTTGTGCGGGAATTTTTTCGGAACCAGCCATTCGGTAGGGGTCGGTTGGGCATCCGGAGGTTGCCCGTAGGGGGGGGGCAATGTCAGGGATCCCGGGTCCTCGGCGGTGTGCGCATGCGCAGACAGCCGATCTGTCCCGGCCGACGATCGCGGCGGCGGCCGCGCATGCGCAGTAGCGATCGCGGCCGCACCAATGGGAGAGCAGGGCGCTCTATTTAAAGCTGCCCTGTGCATCTCCAGGTTGCCGCAAGGTCTTGTTCCTGATTCTGTAAGTACGCTTCCTAGTTGCCAAATTCTGCCTGTTCTGACTTATGCTGACCCTCTCCTGCTCTGACCCCGGCTCGTCCCTGACCATCCTCCTGCCTGACCCCCTGTACCGCGCTGCCCGCTACCTGTTGATCCTGGCTTGTGACCCCGACCATTCTCCGCTTACTCCCCCTGTACCACGCTGCCCGCACGATACCGACCCGGCTAGTCTGACCTTGCTCGCTCCTAGCTGTCACCCATCCATCCCGCTCGGATCGGGATCTGGCATCCGTCCTTCCCGCTCGGATCAGAATCTGCCACCCCATCCATCCGCTCGGATCGGACCTGTCGTCCCCTTCGCAGCAGGCTCATCCCGGGCACATACCCCCAGCGGGACCCCTCTACCACCGCCGGGGGTGCCCAGGGGCGCGACCTGGTCTCAGTCTTGCACCAAGTCCATCCCCACCATCAGGGGCCCTGGTGAAGAGGCAGACTGGGACTTAGACTCCGCGTCCTGGGAAACCCCGTGCTGTGGACCACTAGAGATCCCGTTGGGGCGGAGCCTGACAGGTATTGTTATATTAAAGTATAGATGTTGATGTAAACAATCTGCTTCCCGGGCAGGCAACTTCTACACACCATAGAATCTCCATAGTCACCTTGGCTTCTTGTAACCTAATGTAAAAATAAAAACAGTCCAGATAAAGCTTTATTCCAATAAAAGTCGGGGTGGGGCAATCCAATGAGTAGCCAATGAAACACCAGCTGATGACAAGACTTTTGGTTGTAATCATACTTGAAGAAATGCCATTAAAGGTCCAGTTCACTTCCAATCCATTCACATTGTTTTCAATCAAGCCCTGATGAAGGGGGTGTTTTTGAACCCCTATGAAATGTGTTGGATACGCTTTGGATTGTCTCCCTGACTTTTATTGGAATAAAGCTGTATCTGGGCTTTTTAGTAGGGGTACTAAAGCTTAATATTTTAGTATCTTTGCTTTGTTAGTCTACATCATTATTCATAATTATTTGCCATAAGACACATCCTCTTTTTTTTTTTTTTTTTTTTTTTTTATAGTTGGTGGACGCCAGTAATGGTGTCAAAGATAGACCACATAGATGCATAGTTTTGAGCTGCCTGAGCTGTTGTTTACCTTTTTGTGAGTTCTGTAGACTTTTCCTATGATTGGTGAGCTGATTATTTGAGCCTGTTGCTGGAAGTAGGTTCCAGTAATTGGTGTGCAATGTAAGGATGAGTATAACTTGGTCCTGTTCAGTGTTTGGTGAATGGGCTATTTAAATGGAGAAAACTCCTGCCCCCTGATGTGCAGGCGTAAGAGAAACATTAAGCAGGTATTTCAATTTCAGCAGCTGCTACCTTCCTAACAACTCGAGGCAGCTGACATCACCAGCCACACTAATGGGTGGCTGATACCAGTGACCAAATACAGTATGGCCAAGGCAATATTTGGTCAAAAGTCATGGCTATATTTGGCTGTTGAAATTGACCAAATATTGCTATGGATGTATTTAGTCATTGACATCAGCTTCTATTCCTGTTCCTTTTTTATCAACTAGCTGTCAGCCGGGGATCTGAACAGTCTCACAGTGTTTCTGTCCCCGCACAAACTGGGGACACACTGAGCTATCCTTCATTAACATTTTATAGGGAAGCCCAGCTTCTACATCTTTACCTCTTTTTTAGGACAGACAGTATTCAAATCTAGTTTAAAGCAGTATTAAACCCAAAAGCAAACATTTATTATATCTCCTCCAGCTATCTCCTCCTGTGCCACCATCCCCTCCCTCCTAGATTTTTTTCCAAATAAATATCTGAAAAGTGTGGCATACATTTGTATTCAGCCCCCTTTACTCTGATACCCCTTACTAAAATCTAGTGGAACCAATTGCCTTCAGAAGTTACCTAATTAGTAAATAGAGTCCACCTGTGTGTAATGTAATCTCAGTATAAATACAGCTGATCTGTGGAGCTCTCAGAGGTTTGTTAGTAAACAAACAGCATCAAAGGTGGTTCTACAAAGTACTGACTTTGTTGGTCTATCACATAAAATCCCAATAAAATACATTTACGTTTTTGGTTGTAACATGGCAAAATGTGGAACATTTCAAGGGGTATGAATACTTTTTCAAGGCACTGTAGGTATTATCTCAATTTGGCTTCAAAAGTGGAAATACACTTCAAAGTAATGTCCCTTGCACTCCTCTGTCGCCTAAGGAAAATACAGAATTACCATGACTTGCATGCTTCTACTGTTGCCTGTGTCCCCATTGGGGAGAATTTCCAAACACTTCCTTTTCTCTCTAATATCTCTCAAATAGACAGGAAAAAAGAGCATTAAACATTTGACAGAGGTTTGTAAACTTTGCCACTACATCAACAAGTAAAAAGTAGGATGTTGTTGGGTTTTAAACACATACAGTACTTGTGAGACATATAGGTAAGCCATAAAAGTATTTTAATTTAAGTTTCCTGGTAATTCAATTGCTTAACAAAGGTACGCCATTGTGCTATTGCCTATCGTAGCTCATGAGACAGTTAAACATGATGTAAACACCACACTGGGTTGCACCTTCAGAAAACGACTGCTGAACATGCCCTGAAAACCCCGCAGCTGAGAGATACCAATCATGTCAGATGCAACAAGGTTATTAACAGGAAAGGAACTTTGGTTTGGCCCGTATGTCTCCTTCTTTCTTCTTATTAATTTACCTTGAAGGCAAATTCCATAGTACTTCCATCTGCATTTAACTTCACAATTGATCAATGATCATTTTGAACTAATAGTGAACTCAGGCTGATGAGTTAAAATTACGATCTCTGCTCTATATCTATTATAATGTTAAATAACCAAGGTCTATTCCAAGGAAAGAGAAAAGAGGAACAAAAAACGTAAAATATGAGCCATCAGAAGCATTTTTGTTATAACTATTATAAACACTGACATGCATTTATTTTCCAGCACATAACTCAGAAGCAACAATTGTCACTGCTTCCGTTAGCTATGGCAGTTAACCTAATGGAGCCTTTTTTTGGGTAATGGTGGCTTTGCCATCATTTTTCATTGTAACAATGAAGCTATAAAGAGCTATAAAGCTATTCAGCCAAGATTAAAATCTCCTGTGAAGATTAGGGAAATAAATTAATTAATATATAGTACAGTGCAAAAATTTTAGGCAGGTATAAAGAAATACTGTAAGAAAGAGAAGGAAAAAAAAGTAAGAATGCTTTAAAAAATATATAATTTTATTTGATTATATTTACCAATTCACAAAATGCATAATGGGTAAACAGAAGAAATATCTAAATCAAACCCATATTTGGGATGACTACCCTTTGGTTTCAAACCAGCATCAATTCATACACTTGCACACTATGTACACTTGCACAAAGTCTGGGATTTTGTAAGATTAGTAGACATATGTTGGTGGGCTTGAAGAAATTTTGTACACTCTGGATTTAATAATGGGGATTGAAAAGTCTAAGTATTATTCTCTTTGGGTGGACCCCATCCCCTGCTCGATGCATTTGCAGCACTGTCATAGAAACTGCAAGTTTAAATAAACACTGTGCTGACCACAGAACCTAGTTATATTGATTCCTTGGCGGAAGAGACTGGGTTGAATGTCCACACTTGTTTTTTAGATGTCTGTACACTTATCCTTTAAATACCCCAGCAGTCTCTGGTACATAATCCCCCAAAAGGACACATAGTTGGATTTTTACCATACATTTAAGCAAAATTAATATCAAGTCAGCATATCCCCCTTGCTCTTCCACATGGTAAAGATCTTACTTCTTGAGCAACTAAATTGAGTTCAATTGAGTTATCATATCCATCCCAGGTGACCTTTGGAGCAAGGATGAGTAGGGGGGAGTGAACATTTTAAGGCAGTCCATAGATGATTCGATTTTCTTTCCTTCCTTCCACATTGACTATGTTGATGGGGGAATGCCCCGCCCCACCCCGCAGCGCTATTGTGTTCTGGCGTTGGAGGGGCACATGGAGCCTTTCCTGCTGGCAGAACACAATGATTACTGCTAGCGGCTATAACTGCTAGCAGTAATTTATGTAAAAGATCCAACAGGCTGGTTGTACCCAAGTTGATTGAATAATTGACTTGAGTACAATCAGCCTGCCCATACATGGTTTGAATCTCAGCCGGTCTCTGTTGCACCAGCTGAGTTTGGATCTATGTATGGCCAGCCTAAGAATGGTTTGAGTTAGGTATTTCTTCCACTTTAAGCAAAATCATTTTTTGTGACAGTTGTCTTTAGTTAGCTATTGAGCTGCCTAACAGGTCTACCATATAGGCAGTCCAGGCGCTAACTGAAAGCGCTCACCTGTCAGGCTGACAGTGCTGCTGCTAATTGAGATACCGTGGCCTAGTGTTGGTGGGCTGGAACAGGAACTAATGTTACCAGCAGAATCTCCTGGTAGGATATTTTGGAACAGATTTCCAAAAAAATATTTGCTTAAGAAAACTGTATACAGTGATGCCGAACACAACAATGCTTTGATCAGGATGCACAACAATGCTTTCATCAGGGCAGTATTGCCATTTTGTTATTGCCATATAGAACAGATTAGGACTTTCTTCATGCCAACTGAGCCAACTCTAGATCTCTTGAAAAGTACAGCCATACCTAAAGAGGTCATTCTCTATACATGATCTATAGCTACCAATTGAAAAGCCAATTAATAGTCACAAAAATAAAAACCTGTGTAAAATTATTCCATTTACACACCCAGTATAATCACCCAACAAGCCACAGATATGCCATCAGGCTAAAGTTGTCACATGTTTAATTCTCGGAGAAAGATCAAAGGAGTTAGTAAATGGCTGGATTATTGACTTCTTTCATACAGGAAAAAAAACCTGACCAGTTTCTCAGAGAATTCTATGCTCCATCACATTTTGATATTGGGCACGGTGCTTGAGGAAAATGAATGAGATTTTAATGCCGCCAGAAACAACCAGTCTAGACACGACTGGTAAATTTTAAGAAAACACAATACCAAGATGAAGTGGACCATTTCAAATGAAATTTATCACCAATTTTCTTTGCATCAATAACTTTTGTGAAAAAAAATCAATTACTCCTTACTGGAAAGAAATTGTAACTATGTTTATAAAGTTTTGATTAAAAGAACACAATTTATTAAGTGTTACAGAAGTTTTAAACCACCGATCGCAGTGGATATGGGCTACAAGGCCTTCCCTTCATATAGATAGAGCATTGATGGGTAGGAATGGATTGATAATGTGGTCTCCCATGTTCTCCAATTAGTCCTATTAGAACTCATTATCAGAGCCAAGAACAGACTATGAATATTAACATTCTCATATGAAAAAAATCCCATCTTTGGGTAAATATTGGGAATACAAATACAACTCTTTGTACAAACAAACATTACAAACTTGTAGGCAAAATGAGTTCCTAGTTCACTGAAAACAATGCGTTGGGTAGACTGGTGCATTACAGCAATGTCTGGAAGAAAACTAAAGTCATGACTTGGTAGAGTATGATCCCTGTTTGCCCTATTCTTTTAACTGCATTGCTCCTTTAAAGCTTATGAATTGTATATATGCATACTTAGCTGATGAAGGGACTCATCCTATTATTATCAACTGGGTGACTTCAGAAAACTAATGAAAGCTGATATTATACCACACAAAACTCTTTGCATTGTATTATTAAATACTGTTTTATAATCTGAAATTAAGTTTATGCCAATCTCTTTGCAAAGCAGTCCTTAGGGGCATATTTATAAAGTGGTGAATGACTTATTCACCAATCAGTCTTCACTTTTTCATAGGGCTCTTGCCATCATATCATTTGTTGAGTAGAAAAAAAAAACATTTACTGGCAGAATTTGCCCAGCTGAGCAGCTTTAACTGAAAAAAAAAAACTCACACACTGATTTTTCCTCATTTTTCAATAAGGAATGCAGTTGTAGTTTCAATATTACATTGCCATCCATGATTGGTCTGTATTTTTAGCAGGAAAACATTGTTTTATTTTACCTATGGCAGGGGTGCTCAATCTTTTGATGATTAAGAAGGCCAGTTAAGTGATCTGGTAACCTCTCACAGGCAACAATGAAATGAAATTGTTCAGAATTATGAATGTTTTATTTTGACTAATATAATGAATATTTTCCTGAATTTACTGAATGCCAACAAGAGGGAGGGAAGGAGAAGCTGGCTTTTAGTGGTTGCAGGAGGAGGACTGGTACCTGTATATGCCACCTCCACCGCCCCTCCTGTCCAAGTGTAAAACAGGATATGACAAGGAGGCTGCACTGGCCCCCTGGAGCATGGGGTGCAACCCCTGATGCTACACAAGTGGTTGGGGGTGTGGTAAAACATGTCTCAACCATGTCCTGAGCCCCCTATAGGGCAGCATAACACTGCCCTGTGGTTTAACTGCAGAGTGGTACAGCGCAGTCTTTTCTGCGGGTTAGCTATGCTTTGCCATAGATTTTTATTATATCTTGCGGATGTGGTGAACATTCTGAAAGCACACCAAAACTCCTGAAAGCAGGTCCTGGTGCTAATATTCCCATTGCAAAAGCTCAGTGTATGTGATATTTAATACACTGACCTTCTTTTCATCTTCCAATTTCAGCTAGCATCGCTGTCCGTTTCCAGGCTGCTAGAAAGGTCCCAAGCGAGGTGTACTTAGTATCACCCCACCAGGGACAGGAGCTGGTGCTACAGAGGAAGCATTGGCTTATGTGTCTCCTGCTTCATCTGCAGCCAACTGATTCCTCCACTGCCAGCATCAGCTCTATGCATTCTGATGCTCTGAGATGACAGGTCAGCAAGCACCCCTAAAATGAAATATCAGGTCTCTGGGAATCCTTGCTAAAACCAATTAATTTGGGGTAAATTGGGAAAAAAAAACGCTCATTAAAATGATGGTCAGTAAGAATAAACACTATATTGCCAAAAGTATGAATATACCCTTCCAAATAATTAGATTTGGGTGTTCCATTCACCTACATGGCCACAGGTCTATAAAATCAAGCACCTAGGCATGCAAACTGCTTCAACAAACATTGAAAGAATGGGTCACTCTCAGGAGCTCAGTGAATTAAAGAATTAAAGGGTGGTGCTGTGATAGGTTGCCACCTGTGCAATAAGTCCATCAGTGAAATTTCCTTGCTACTAAATATTCCACGCTCAACTGTTAGTGGTATTATAACAAAGTGGAAGCAACTGGGAACAACAGCAACTTAGTCATGAAATGGTAGGCCACATAAAATGACAGAGCATGCTGAAGTGCGCAGAAGTCGCCAACTGTCTGCAGAGTCAATAACTAAGGACCTCAAGACTTAGTGTGACCTTCAGATTAGCACAAAAACCATGCGTAGAGAGCTTCATGGAATGGGTTTCCATGGCCGAGCAGCTGCATCCAAGCCTCACATCACCATGTGCAATGCAAAGCGTCTAGAGCAGTTGAGACGTGTTCTCTGGAGTGACGAATCACGCTTCTCAGTCTACCAATCTGATGGACATGTCTGGGTTTGGCGGTTGTCAGGAGTACTTGCCTGACTGCATTGTGCCAAGTTTGATGGAGGGGGGATTATGATGTGGGGTTGTTTTTCAGGGGTTGGGATTGACCCCCTAGTTCCAGTGAAGGGAACTCTTAAGGCATCAGCATACCAAGACATTTTGGACAATTTCATGCTCCCAACTTTGTGGGAACAGTTTGGGGATGGCCTCTTCCTGTTCCAAAATGACTGCGCACCAGTGCACAAAGCAAGGTCCATAAAGACATGGATGAGTGGGTTTGGGGTGGAGAAATTTGACTGGCCTGCACTTCAACCCGACAGAACACCTTTGGGATGAATTAGAGCGGAGACTGTGAGCCAGGCCTTCTCATCCAACTTCAGTGCCTGATTTCACAAATGCACTCCTGGAAGAATGGTCAAACATTCCCATGGACACACTCCTATACCTTGTGAACAGCCTTCCCAGAAGAGTTGAAGCTGTTATAGCTGCAAAGGGTGGGCCAACTCAATTTTGAACCCTACGGACTAAGACTGGGATGCCATTAAATTTCATGTGCGTGTAAAGGCAGATGTCCCATTACTTTTGGCAATATAGTGTAGTTTTCTCAGCAGAGGTCAGAATACCACAATTACAGACAACTAAAAATATCACCAGTACCATACTGCTGGCTTTGTCAAGTGGCGCTGGTCATGGAACCGTGCAGGCTCCATCAAGTGGGGGGTCAATGAGCCACAGCTGAATGAACCCCAATCAAAATTGCCTCCTTACATTCACGGTCATTTTAGATGGGAGATCAAGATCCACCATTGCTCAAGGAACCCCTAGAAATATCTGGAAGAACCCTGTAGTTCCACAGAACCCTGGCTGAGAATGGCTGCTCTAGGGTCATTTGTATTAATATGTTTTAACTATGAATCAGACCTACTTCTCAGCGACCACTCTGACCTGTCCTGATAGCCTGAGCCCTGGTTCACACTGAATGCTACTTTCAAATAATGCTTCTTCAGCTGAAGTAGCGTGATTTCAAAGCCACTGGCCAGTGCAATTTCATGCCTCACCTGATGAAAATAGAAAAAACAAGGCCTAAAAGGGAAATGAATGCAGCCATCACAGCTAAGAATTGGTAAGCTGCGGTATAATAAATGTTTGATCTTGGGTTTAATACTGCTTTAAGCAATGTCGATAGTCATTCCATAGCCTAAACATTGCTCCACACAAAAAACATCTGTCTGCAATGGATATGTCCAAATAAAAGAACATCATACAAACACGTATAATGTCAGTTGTTGGACTGCATCCTGAATAATAATGTATATCCTTTTCCCTTGTGGGCCATTTAGGGGAAAAAGGAACTGAAAATAAAACACACTGTAGGTGTCATACTTTGTGAAGAATGGGATATAACTTCCTGAGAAACAGCAACCGATTATGTACATGTCTACTGTCAATGTCAGTGACATGAGCCAGTCTGCCTTGTTTAATAAAATGTATTTACACATTTCTAATAATTAATAAAAATGTATTAATTCAGTTAATTAAAGGTGTACTCCAGGTAGATATAAAATGTATAAATTATTGCAGCTCTGTATTCATTCATGTATCCCTAAATTTATTTTTTAATGCAAGCAGTGAATTCAACTTGGTATCTGCCTCCTGCAATCTCCAGTGTGGCAGAGTTCAGACTGGGAGAGGGAGAGCTGCACAAGGTGCCAGTCAGTTGTTCTGCAGTACAAGGAATATGCTGATAGAAGGAGAATGCAGAGAGACATGGAGCATATCAGTCTGCTCTTTCCCCTTTTACTATTCAGTCACATAGTGACGGTGGAGAGGAGACCTGTAAGTGTTACTGAAATGCAGTAGAGAAAAATCGGGTCTTCTGCCCTGCCAGAAAGCATGGTGCTGTGTGGCAGTGCCATGTAAATCTCAGGACTGGATTTACTGAAATAAAAAAACTTTTTGACTAAAACAGCTAATATATATATATATATATATATATATATATATATATATATATATACATACACACACTATATTGTCAGAAATATGGGGGCACCTCTCCAAATCATTGGATTCAGGTGTTCCAATCACCTCAATGGCCACAGGTGTATAAAATCAAGCACCTAGGCATGCAGACTGCTTCTTCAAATATTTGTGAAAGAATGGGTCGATCCCAGGAGCTCAGTGAATCCAAGCGTGGAACTGTGATAGGTTGCCACCTGTACAATAAGTTCATCTGTGAAATTTCCTTGCTATTAAATATTCCACGGTCAACTGTTAGTGGTATTATAACAAAGTTGAAGCAACTGGGAACAACAGCAACTCAGCCACGACGTGTGCAGAAGTCACCAACTGTCTGCAGAGTCAATAGCGAAAGACCCCAAACTTCATGTGGCTTTCAGATTAGCACAACAACAGTGCGTAGAGAGCTTCATGGAATGGGTTTCCATTCCAACTGCATCCAAGTCTTTTCATCACCAAGTGCAATGCAAAGCATCAGATGCAATGGTGTAAAGCACACCGCCACTAGACTCTAGAGCAGTGGAGACGTGTTCTCTGGAGTGTTCTCTGGAGTGACAAATCAGGCTTCTCTGTCTGGCAAGTTGATGGAAGTGTCTGGGTTTGGCAGTTGCCAGGAGAACAGTGCTTGCCTGACTGCATTGTGCCAAGTGTAAAGTTTGGTGGAGGGGGGATTATGGTGTGGGGCTGTTTTTTCAGGAGTTGGGCTTGGCCCCTTAGTTCCAGTAAAGGGAACTCTTAAGGCATCAGCATTCCAAGATATTTTCAACAATTTCATGCTCCCAACTTTGTAGGCACTGTGTGGGGATGGCCCTTTTCCTGTTCCAACATGACTGTGCACCAGTGCACAAAGCAAGGTCCATAAAGACATAGATGAGTTGGTTTGGGTTGGAGGAACTTGACTGGCCTGCACAGAGTTCTGACCTCAACCTGATAGAACACCTATCAGTATGAATTAGAGCAGAGACTGCGAGCCAAGCCTTCTCGTTCGACATCAGTACCTGACCTCACAAATGCGCTTCTGGAAGAATGGTCAAACATTCCCATAGACACATTCCTAAACCTTGTGGACAGCCTTCCCAGAAGAGTTGAAGCTGTTATGGCTGCAAAGGGTGGACCAACTCAATATTGAACGGACTAAAATTGGGATGACATTAAAGTTCATGCGTTTGTAAAGGTAGGTGTCCTAATACTTTTGGCAATATAGTGTATCTCTCTCTTAGAAATCAGTCCTTGAGCTTTGGTTTTGTTGTTTTATTGAGGAGATTTTAACTGGGATAGGGTTAGGGGTGTACAGGATGCCCAAGGGTACTGATAAACTGAGGATAGCTTTCTGGAACTATTTACAAGCCTTCTTCTGCAGTACAGTCTCTCTTGGAGAACAAGCCAGCAGCTCCTTAGTTTACCACCCCAAACCCTAGATGAACTTCTCTTCACCCAGCAATCTGGAAGTGTCCCTTTAAGAGCTAGACAGTCACTGGCAGGTGGCTAATCTGGTTTTACACCAGAGTGCTCCTTCCCCTATCTGCCCAGGGGGTTTAGTGGTACTCACTCAGATCCTCTCCTGTACTACTTGTGGTTTGGTGGCTGCTACCAGGCCTATCAGCTGGGCCGCTCCTTCCCTGCCATACAGGTGCTCCTCTCTCAGGGGGCCAATGAGCTCCGAGCTTTCTTCCTTTCCAGCTCCAAGCCTACAGGTAGGCCCCATCCCACTGGGCCTCCTCACAGCCTCCTGCTCTCAGCTTCACATCTTCCACCTGACCTCTCCCTCCAACTCTCCTGCAAATGAGCAGGCTCCAACACTTTAAAGAGTGTGCAGCCCCTTGCCAACCTCTTGTTGGGGATTGGCTAGGATCCATCAGGAGTGCAGCCAGCCACTCCTCAGATCCACTCACTGCCTCTATGGCCTTCCTCCAAAAGCCCTAGAGCAGGGGGAAATTCCAGAGGGGCTGGCCTGCAGAGCCTTTCAGCCCTGACCACAATTTGACCCCTCTCTGGCTATTACACCTGGGCTGCTGCTCAGTCCCTGTCTAACCACTGGAGTTTAGCTCCCCCTAGCTAAACTAGGAGGGTGCTACATCTGCATGGTCCACTGTTGTCAGATCACATCACCTTATTCTTCTCTTTTCCAGGAGACAGTTATCTTCCTTGCTCTTCAACCCTTAGGGAAGGGACCTCAACGTCATCACATGCAATGCAGGACCAGAGGGGTTACAGGGAGGATGTCTCTGTGAGTGAGGAATAAGATACATCTTAGATTCTACTGATTTAAAAAGAAGCTGGAGCCAAATGTCAATTAGGGAGCTGGGTGGATCCCGACAATATGGTTAGGAACCTTCTAGAGCCTGGAGCTGCTCTGTGACGTCAGCTGAAAGCAGGAAATAGCCACAGGAGAACAAAAGTAAATGTGACCCACAAGAGAAGTATAGCCAAAAAAGCTTTGGCTATACTTCTCTTTTAACTAGTGGATGTGTACGGATTCATTTTGGAGACTAAGGATATCACTTAGTATCACTTTAAGCTTATATGAGATTTTATTGATTGGGTTTGGATCTACTATAAACCTTTAACAGTAAAAAGTGTTGTAAAAAGTGCAGAGAATCTTCCGAGTTACCCCTTGTATCTGCCCCATACCACCCTCTGAGTACTGTCACTTGGTTTCACCCACGACCCACCTCCCAGCACCACTCCATTTAGAAAATACAGAACCAAGTATCATTTTGTGGTGCTAAGTAAATTGTATGTATTTTGTTAATGATAACAAGAAAAGCAGTAAAATAGATCCCCTGCAGCCAGCAACAATAGACCCCCCCAGCAACAATAGAGTCTCTCAACAACAATAGATCTGCCAGCCACAATATACAGTACCCCCATTCAGCAGCCAGCAACAATAGTCCCATCGCTCAACAGTAGATGTCTCCCAGCAACAACTGACCCCCCTAAGCAAAAATAGATCCACCACCAGCTACAATAGACCACCCCGCAACAATTGATCTCCCCCAGCAGCAATACATCCCCCAGCAGCCAACAAATATAGACCCTCCAGCACACCCCAGCCCCCCTTGCCTTCCTCTAATATATTCAGTGCTGGAGGTACTGGAACTACATTTCCCTGTACTCCAACTGAAAAAGGCCCTGTCTACATGATTTAATTTCACTTTGTTAATGGGGCCTAATTATCCCACATATGATAACTTGGCTCCACCTGCTAGCATTCATCTTTCCAAGGACAGTGCCCTTATTTGCCAATGCAATAATAATAATTGCTGGGGTCCTCGCTCAGTTCTTATCCTAGTAAGAGCATCAGGTTTGCATGTTCTCCCTGTGCTTGTGTTTTGTGGGTTTCAGCTAGGTACTCCAGTTTCCTTTCACACTGCAAAGACATGCTGGTAGGTTAGTTTTGTCTATCTAAATTGGAACTACTATGTCTATACATTAGAAGACAGGGACTTTAGACTGTAAGCTTTTTATGGGTAGGGACTGATATAAATGTACAATATGTAAAGTATTGCGCAAATTGTTGACGTTATATTCTAAATACATGAAGTAAGTAATATTAGCTATATTTATAGTATATTTTTAGACTTTTAACAAACAAGGTCTTTTATTCCCAAAATTGATAGAAACTAGTACCTTTTCAGAGCTTCCAGGTATGAGCAACTGAAATTAATTTTTCCAACATGGATGAAACGCACCTGGAAAGTCTCCAAGACAGCATAAATTAGTTAGGAATGTCACTTTGTGGTTGCATTGTTCCAGCCTTCAGGAGAATCTTTTCACCCTTACAGTCAGGATGTCTCTAGTTCATTTCCCCTTGCACACTATTACGAAAAACAAGCTGGCCCTGATTCAAACCAAGAAAACTTTGCTGATAGCAGTGTTGGGGGAAGCATATAATTAATCAGAGCCTTCTACTCCTAAACATAAAGAACACCACATATCAATAACAGGAAACATTCGGAGTATGATCCACAGATAAAAAGGAAAAGACTGAGGTGCACTCGGTGTCTGTGTGTTAATTTAATATGGGGGGACTCCTCATAATATCACATTAGATATCCCAGAGGAAACAGAGAAGATATGGACTTCTCCACTAATCGGAAGGTGAACATGAGAATATTGGATGTTCTATTTTTAACACGTAACTTCTGTTTATGTTTTTCTATGGGGTTTTTTGGTTGCTCTATTAAGTAAAATAAAGCTTAATGTGTATCCAAACTCAAGAACAAAAATGTAATATATTTTAGTTTACTAATCTTTAGAAATGGTGGTTGTTCACTAGTTTTTTTTAGGCTTTTTTCAGGCTTTTTTTCCCCCTTCATTTTCACTTGGGTATCCGCTCACTTTGGGTTGCCTGTGACGGCTCTGGGAGTTAGCTTCGTCCCTCAATACTCGGGTCACACTCTGTACCCTCTGGCTGTCCGTCACACAGCTGTGGGCTCCAATGACCAGGGTCTCTCTCTCTCTCTTAGGTGGAGTTTTCTTCACACAATCCTGTCACACTCCTGTCACATCCCTCTCCTGTCAAACTCCTTAGGAACCTTTCCCTATTGCTAATCACTTTCCCTATCAAACAGAGTCTCTCTCCCTACTCTACCCACTTTGAAAAAACCCAGGGGCAGGGACTTAAAAAGGCCCTGCTGACCCAAGTTGGCTTCCAGGGGTCACATCGATGTAGCATAGCCAACCAGAACACTATTGCATGACACAGGGAACCATAGAGAAACCAGGTTTCCTTTGTCTTCCTCTCCAGGCTGTGGTACTACTCGGCTGTACAAGATATTTGTTATCACCTTCCTTTGGTCCAAGCAGTACTGATATATCAGTTGTGGACAGGGTCATATTCACCTTACATGCGGGGTACCTTTTCGAGTGGAGCGTGCTAATCAATGCCTGGGACCAGGCAGAGACTGCAGTCATGTGAAAAATGTAACAGTATGTTCCCTGACTTAGAGATGAGCTTACAGTAAAAATACAGAGTTCCCGGTCCTTACTGGTTTGTTATCCCTCTGCGCACCTGTTCTCTGGCGGGTCTATTCTTCTTCTCTTTCTTTTCTTCCTCTTCCCTCCCCCCCCCTTTTTTCTTTCTTCTTTCTCTCTTCCTTTTTCTTCTTTCTTCTCTTTTCCTGGGCATTTGTTTGATGGAGGGAGAGGGGTGTGTGGACTGCTGATGGGGGGTTCCATCTCTTCTTCCCCTTGGCTGACATCTATTCCTCTTTATGGTGCCTCCTCTCGCAGGTTTTCATTTTTTTGATGCTCATTGTGTCTTTATTATCTGTACCCTTCGGGGGCCTGACCTTGTTGTACAACCAGGTTACCTGAATGTAACCTTGGATTTTGTCATTGATGATACTTAGCACCAGAATGTTACAGTTTCTGATTGATTCTTGCCCGTCCTATTTTTTTCCCACTCCCCTGCCCTTATTCTGTAATTTTATTTTGTCTTATATCTTACCAATGTTATAGTTTATGTGAATGCCCCTTATTTTTCTTTATTGTCTATAAAACTTTAATAAACTCAGATTGATCATAAAATACAGAGTTCCTTTTAAAACATGGTGTCTCATCCAGTGGTGAATTTAGGTTTTGTGCTGCACTAGGCAACTCAAAATTTAACCCCCTGGAGAGAGCCTGACATTGACCAACAACACCCCTGCCCCCCCCCCACTCGAGACAGCCTTCCAATACCATCACCCCCATACACCGGCCACTCCCCTCTCAGCGAGAGAGAGAAAGACACTCACCTTCACAGCTTTGGATATCTCCAGGAACGAGAGTGAAGCAGCCTTCAGTCTCTCTCAGATCCCATCTGGTCCCCAAGTTGCATGTGTCCCTTCTTTTCTCCTTTCTTCCAGGAGGGCAGTGCTGTCCCCCTGAAAAATGCCACCCTAGGCAAATGCTTTGTTTGCCTTGTGGTAAATACGCCCCTGGTCTCATCATGTGTCAATACACACTGTGCCTCAGTAGTTGCTGCATTAGGAGGGACGTGCTGAGCCTGTCCCCACTCCACTAGTCTAGCGTATTTCTGTTACCTTGCTCCCAGTAACAGAATAAGGTCCCACCGAGCACATAGCACATACCTCATACATGCTCAATGTTAACTCCTTCGCTTCCTGTACCTTGCAGTTATGAATTTCCATAACGCTGGTCTGCTCCCAGTTGCTTTAGAGATGAACTGCTCAGGAGTAGAGATGTAAAATTTCTGGAAATTTTGAAGCCATGGGAATACACATTTTTTTCCCCTGCTTTTTTCTGGAAAAAATGGAAATTTTGGAAAAAGTTAAAAAAAAACTCATTGTGGAGTAGTTTTACAAAATGAGAGTTGTTTTGTTACACTGGGAAGGTGAAATGCAGTGTACAATATGTAGAAGAATTATGCTTCAAATAAAAGTACAGCTTATTCAGTAAATAAAATAAACTTGCTTTTTAACCACTTGAGCTCCTGAGGATTTACCCCCTTAATGACCAGGCCTCTTTTTGCTACTCGGTGCTGCACTAATTCAACTGATAATTGCGCGGTCATGCAATGCTGCACCCAAACGAAATTTACGTCCTTTTTTTCACACAAATAGAGCTTTCTTTCGGTGTAATTTGATCACCTGTGCGCTTTTTATTTTTCACGCTATAAACAAAAAAAGGCCAAAAATTTTGAAGAAAAAATATTTTTTACTTTCTGCTATAAAAAATATATAGTAAACTCAAAGTTGGTTATAAATTTAGGCCAAAATGTATTCTGCTACATGTTTTTGGTAAAAAAATCCCAATAAGTGTATATTGATTGCTTTGTGTGGAAGTTATAGCGTCTACAAACTATGGTATAGATACTGCAATTTACGCCATTTTTCTGCTATACAGCGCTGCGCTAGTTTAACGGACAATTGCGCGGTCATGCAATACGGTACATAAATGAAATTTACATCCTTTTTTTCCCACAAATTGAGCTTTCTTTCGGTGGTATTTGATCGCCTGTGCGGTTTTTATTTTTTGCGCTATAAAAAAAAAGGCTGACAATTTTGAGGAAAAAAAAACAATATTTTGGACTTTTTGCTATAAAACATGTCCAGTAAAAAAAAATGCAAAAATCAAATTTAGTCATAAATTTCTGCCAAAATGCATTCTGCGACATCTTTGCTAAAAAAAACCCCAATACGTGTAAATTAATTGGTTTACGTGAAAGTTATAGCGTTTACAAATGGCGGGAAAGATACTGGGATTTTTAATTTTTATTTATACTAATAATGGCGCCGATCAGCGACATATGGCGGCAATCAGCGACATATGACGGCGACCAGCGACTTATGGCGGGACTGCGGAACTGCGGCGGACATTTTGACACTGGGGGGGAACTGACTTGGGGTCACTGACATCCCCAGTGACACCAATACAGTGCAAATGCGAATCCCATCATGGAGGAAGCCACTCAGTACAGCTGACGCGTTTCGAAGGACAAGCCTTCTTCCTCAGAGCTCAAGGCTTGAAGGCTTGTCCTTCGAAACGCGTCAGATGTACTGAGTGGCTTCCTCCATGATGGGATTCGCATTTGCATCTTGCCTTTAAAGTCCCTTTGAGGACTGACATGCCTGTTTTTATTCGCTGTTTGTGAGTACCATTCTTTTATTTAATAAATTTTGGTTACTGAGGTAATGCGCAAGGTTGGTGCGCTTCTTTTTCTTTTTTGTTCTTCCTCACAGTTCTGTTTGGGCTTCCCCGGCCTTGGTGTGGAGCTGCACGACCTTAACTATTTCGGTGGTTCCCTCCTTGCTTTTTTTGGAGTCTGATTCCATCTACTCACCACCGGTCTGGGTCCTGGAGCGCAGGAGATATCGCATTTGGTACACCAATACAGTGATCAGTGAAAAAAAACCACTGAAACTGTACTAATGTCACTGGGGAGGAAGGGGTTAACATTTTTAGAATTTGCTGTGTAAGGGGAATGTTTTACTAGGGGACGGGGGTGTGTACTGGACGGGGGGAGGGAGGGGGGAGCTGATCGAGGGAGAGAAACTCTTCTCTCCCTCTGCAGCTTGTCGGCGAACTGTCACAGAGCAGGGCTGTGTGTAAACAATGCAGCCCTGCTCTGTCAGTGATCACCGCTCATCGCGGGAAAACGGCCGGTAAAAACCGGCCGTGACCCAGCGGCGGAGACCCACTGCTAACACCCGCGGGACAGGTAGGGCGGGCGCGAGGCGCACGCCCGCCCCCTACCTGTTTTGAAGGCCACCGTTTTAAAACGTGCTTTTGCCTACGAGCGCCACCCTGCCGCCGTTTATATGTGGTGGCTGGGCGGCAAGTGGTTAAAAATGTATTTTTTTATTACAAATGGAATTACAAGGACTGTGTGCATTAAGAACATTTCCTCCATACATGAGAACAGGTAACCACCCCAATTTCCCTCATAAAAAGTTTAAAAGCTTGCTGCCAATATGCATTTTCAATTATTGACAGTGCTGATCCAGAAGCATATATTGCTCTATGAAGAGCTTGATCAATGCTCTCCTGGTTTTCTGGTGTCATTTTATCTATAAATGAAGGGATTTATATTTTGGGAGGCCGTAGATTGCAACACTTCCTTCCTTGAAGATTCTGATGGTGAAGAAACACTCTGTGATGATAAAGAAGCAGTAGATTGTTTCTGAAATGAGAACTCTGGAGGGAAAATCTACTTGCACTTCCATTATGGTCCTCATCATTTAACTCTATAAAGTATATGTTAGTGTTTTTAGGGCATTTCTGGCATGCCAGGATTTGTTTTGTCATCCTTGCAACTTTGCTCTCAGCAGAAAATACACTGTGGAATTGTTTCAAAATTCTAGATGTTGGTCTCACCATTTTACTAAGAGGAGGAAAAGAAAAAACAATTTACTGACCAGACTATATGTAAACATTATGCTGTGATGGTGGAGAACATTATCAAGAATAATTTAAAGGTTAAAAAGATAAACAAATTTGTCAGACAAATTTAACCTCTTAGCTGTCAATGAGAGGACAGAAACTATCATATAATGTATCCCAACAATCACCCAACTATAGGAGGTACAAGATGGAGCCCAGGATCAAACGAAACTGGAGCCTTTTCCCTGCAGTGCCCCCTGTCACGGATCCATGATCGGCGCCACCAACAGGCGACAATTGCACGACCGCGACTAACAGTAATACGTCACGCCCACGGCGTCAGACCCCAGACCTTCTCACCAAACTTGTGACCGAAGGACCGGCCGATCTAAAACTGCGGTGTGACGCACGTCACAAGGCCACACTCAGCTGCACCCAGCACAGCGATTGCCCAGCTAATGGACTACAATCGGTGCCTGCAGCCTAAATGCGCTTGTTACTGGGTCGGGTTAATTACGCAACTAACCCTCTACTGCCACCACCACTTTTGTCAGAGACTGGGAAACTCCCGTTATCAAATATACACTATAATGATTGAAATATTGATCTATATAGCACGGCCCGCGGACCTGTTATACAGAGATATACCAAACAGTAGCGTCTCTTCAAAGGCAGGGATTCGTGAATTGCAAGTAAGCGCTTAGAAACAGTTTAACACTTTCAGAAAGAAAGATTTTTTACTAAAAGGGTCAAAACAGGTGCGATAAAATATTTACAAAGAGATGTCACAAATATATATATATATGTATATAAAGACACAGCAAAGAGATAATTAGGAAGAAGATTACAGGGTTAAGTTACTTGCCCATATGCCTGGGTTTGCAAATCCAAGTTGTAGAACAGGGTGATTTCTTGATCTCCTTTTGTTACGATGTTGCTGGGAGAACTCTGTGCGTGTGTGTCAAGCTCTAACTCACTTGTCTCTTCTTAAAAGTCCCTCTCAAAGGGGAGGGGGGCTCTTACTACACGTTTTGGGAGTGGTCAGTGAATTAAACTACAGTTTCATAATACATGACACGAAACATACAGTTGACCTGAGGAATGTGCAATTACTCTGGTCAGTTTGATAATGTGTGGGCTTACGCCATTTTGGGTCAATGCTTCCCAGCCCTCTGAGAAATGCGGCCTTATCAGACGTAGGTGAGAAAGGTGACAGTTTCCCCAGACTGCTGGCCCCACCAGGAATGTTTCTCCTGGGCTGACCCCCACCATCTGTCAGGAGATAACGTTGGTCTCTCAGGACTGGAAAGGGGGGATGTGAGGAATGATCCAGGAATACCTCAAATAACAGAAGGAGCAAGAAAAAGAAGAACTCCGCTTCCAGCTCTGATGAGCTAGTTTGTTACACCCCCTAGTGGCAGAAATACATGTTTCTCTTGTCTGAAAACTGCATTGAGAAGTACAGCGTTACCTGAATTGTATTCCAGGATTTTCTTGTCTTCAGCTGAGAGAACTTGCAATAATTGAAGACTTTACATAAAGTTTCAGAAATCTTTTGTTAAGTTCTTCATGTTATATAGTCTGAATATCATAGATATATTGTTTATATGTTTGTAGCTACATTTATGATACACTTTGTCTTTTCTCCGAATAAAGTTTCCTGTTTCCTTGTTGCAGTGAAGTAGAAAAGCACATGCTGTGCACCGTCAGTTCTGTAGGGCTACATACAGAATTTCTAACACCTTGTAAAAGGGTGAACCTAGCAGAGGGGTGTTGCTTAGAGTGGTAAAAGATATGAGTGCCTACAGGTTTCAGTGATGGTAATCCATCCCTGTTTTTCACTAACAACTTAACTGTTATTTCAAGCTATAACAAGCTGATGTACTCTTGAATTTGTCTAAGTTATCCCTGAGGGTAGACATACCACAGTTTTGGAAACACTGGAACACATTCATATTTTACATTCTATGCACTACTATTTTCCGACATAGTTTTCTAGGTATAGTCAGATTCTTTTTGATTACTTTTCATGAACATGTATACTGCACCACATTTCTGAGATGATCTCCTGCACCCACTGCATCACCTTGGAAAAAGTGATTCATTCAACTACAGTGTTTAAGAGACACATGGATTTTCACCATTTTAGGTCTATGGAAGAGATTAGCTCCAATAAGAAAGGCCATGGTTGACTCATAGGCAGGGGCGGACTGACAACTCATGGGGCCCCCGGGCAATAGGGGATCATAGGGCCCCTGTGTCCTTGCCCAAACTCAAAAAAGCCTATGAAAAAGGTACCAGGGGCATCTCATGCGGCCCCCTACTGACCCCAGGCGCTTGGGCAGTGCCCGAGTTTCCAAATGGTCAGTCCGCCCCTGCTCAAAGGAGAACAGACAGGAAGTAACAAATGACATTAACATGTGGGATCAGGTCCTATAACTAACAGAATGTCACATTAGCACCCCTTTCAGGGTGCAAATGTAAACATATGTACATATAAACATAAAAACACAATTTTTTGCAAGCTGTGATAGTTTATATTAAACTTACATAGAAGCTGTGCATTGAAACACTTCTATACCAGACCCTTATCTGGAGTACTTCCCCCCAATGATACAAGGACACATGCCCTCAACATGGGGGGATCCCCATTGGCAATGCACTTGTCCTTGTGTTGATGAGGACAAGGACCTCTTCCCTACAACCTTGATTTAAGTGTTACTAAACCCACAACAGGAAAATCAGATGGTATATGCAGTAAAGCATGCTTGCTATACTCTGTGGAACCTTAGGGTTTAATCCTCTGCATTGTGTAAAAAGGCTGTTTGATCTTGTTTTCTCTGATCCTCCCCTTCTTCTACTGCCCCCAATCCATCTACTGATAGAACAGCCTTGGGGGCACTTGCTCAGTTTGGTGTGTATTGCTAGAGAGGTTTTTTTTCAAGGGAGAGTGCATGTGATCAGCACAGGGCCAATCAGAGCTGTGCAGATAGAGGGTCAGGGGTTATGCTGCCATACAGTAATAGCAGAATTAAAACTCCTCCTACAAGCTTTAATCAGTGCTCAGCTGGACGCTGATAGAAGTCACAAGATTGCTATATACTGCTGATGAGAAAAGGTATTTAGCAGTTTATATTTATTAAAACGATTGCATTTCCATGCTCTGTGTACTGTGAGCAGAGCTTTCTTTCAGCGGGAACATGGGGGAACGCAGTTCCGTCACCTCCAGCAATGAATGTATGGGGTTTGGGGTGTGCTGGAGGGTCTATTGATGCTGGCTGCTGGGGGAATCTATTGTCGCTGGTGGGGATCTAATTTTGCATAGGGGTGTATTGTTGCTGGGTAGGTCTATTTTTGCTGGTGGGGGCCAATTGTTGCTGGGAGGAATCTACTGTTGAGGGAAAGCTCTATTGTTGCTGGCTGCTGGAGGGTCTATTGCTACTGGCTGCCGGGAGATCTGTTGTTGCTGGGGGGGATTGTTGCTAGGGGAAGTCTATTGTTTTCTGGGGGATCTATTGTTGCTGAGGTGGCCTATTGTTTCTGGGGGGGTCTACTATTGCTGGGGTGGGGTCTGTTGTTGCTCACTGTAGGGGATCTATTTTACTGTCTTTCTTATTATCATTAACAAATTATTGGTTCTGTATTCTCTAAAAGGGCGGTACTAGGAGGTGGGTAGGAGGTGGGACCAAGGGATGGTGCTCAGAGGTGGGTAGGGGGCAGAAAAAATGAAGGGTGACTCAGAAGGTGGGAGTTCCTGCACCTGTTCTCTGAGAAAAAACTCCTTGACTGTGGGAGACCAGATATAGTGAATGCAGGGTCCTGGTTTTAGTAACACTTTAAGGGCCTATTTTGGGTTACTTTTTATTTTTTGCAGCAAGGCTTTTCTTAAAAAGTGGGCTTTAGTTTCAGGGGATATTATTTTGTACATATTGTTTTTTACATGTGTTAATAGAGGCTTTTTCAAGTTAAAATGTTTTATTTTTTAATTGCAGGGTTGAAAATAAAGTGAGCTTTTTCAGGGGTGGTATTTTGGAGTGTTTCTTGAATTCTATGTTATGCTGATGGGGTCTTTTATAAGATGGGGTTCTCAAAGCTCTAAGTGGAAGTATGCATCTAGACCACCTTCACATTATATTACTCACATTCATCACAACCCCTTATCTCCACTGATAAAATACAATTTGGACATACACTATATACATATATAAAGTCCCAGAGTAACATAATGTTTAACGATATGGGGTTCCACTTAAAATTCCACCTAGACTCTCATCTAAAAATTGGAAAGTGGCAAGCATGTGCCCCCCATTTCTGTACAGGCCACATCCCTTTCAACATTGAGGGGGTACCTTGCAAGGGGTGATTGAAGGGGTACCTTGTAAGGAATGGTGCAGAGCAGGGAGTAAAATCCAGCACATTGTTTAGTGAAAACACACAGTTAACCCCTTGATTGCCTCTAAATATTAACACTTTCCCAGCCAGTGTAATTAATTCAGTGACAGTGTACAGTTGCAAGAAAAAGTATGTGAACCCCTTGGGATTACGTGGAGTTTTGCATGAATTGGGCATAAAATGTGCTCTGAACGTCATCTAAGTCACAACAATAGAAGAACACAGTCTGCTGAACATAATACTACACAAACATTAGATGTTGCCATGGTTTAATTGCACATAACATGTAAACATTCACAGTGCAGGGAGGAAAAAGTATGTGAGGCCCTAGCTTAATGACTTCTCCCAGAGATAATTGGAGCCAGGAGTGAGCCAACCTTGACTCCAATCAGTGTGATGATATTGGATGTGTTGCTGACAGCTGTCCTGCCCTTAAAAAACACACACCTGTTTTGGGTTTACTGGTTTCAAGAAGCACTGTCTGATGTGAACCATGCCTCGCAGAAAAGAGCTCTCAGAAGACCTACCATCAAGAATTGTTGACTTGCATGAAGCTGGAAAGGGTTACAAAAGTATCTCCTTGAGCCTTTATGTTCATGTGTCCACGGTAAGACAGACTGTCTACAAATGGAGAAAGTTTAGCACTGTTGCTACTCTCCCTAGGCGGGGTCGTCCTGTAAAAATGACTGCAAGAGCACAGCACAGAATGCTGCATGAGGTAAAGAAGAATCCCAGAGTGTCAGCTAAAGACCTACAGAAATCTCTGGCACATGCTAACATTTTTGTTGACACATCTACATTAAGGAAAACATTAAAGAAGAATGGAGTACATGGAAGGACACCACGGAGGAAGCCATTGCTGTCCAAAAAGAAGATTGCAGCACATTTGAAGTTTGCAAAAGAGCACCTGGATGTTCCACAGCACTACTGGCAGAATATACTGTGAACAGATGAAACCAAGATGGAGTTGTTTGGGAAGAACACACAACACTATGTGTGGAGAAAAAAAGGCCCAGCACACCAACATCAAAACCTCATCCCCACTGTGAAACATGGCGGAGGGAGCATCATGGTTTGGGGCTGCTTTGCTGCCTCAGGGCCTGGATGGATTGTTGTCATTGATGGGAAAATGAATTCCAGAGTTTATCAAGACATTTTGCAGGAAAATGTACGACCATCTGTCTGCCAACTGAAGCTCCGCAGAGGATGGGTGATGCAACAGGACAATGACCCAAAGCATACAAGTAATTCAACAAAACAATGGCTGCAACAGCACAGAATACGCCTTCTGGAGTGGCCCAGTCAGAGTCCTGACCTCAACCCGATTTAAATGCTGTGGCATGACCTTAAGAGAGCGATTCACACCAGACATCCCAAGAATATTGCTACACTGAAACAGTTTTGTGAAGAGGAGTGGTCCAAAATGACTCCAGATCGTTGTGCAGGTCTGATCTGCAACTACAGGAAACATTTGGTTGAGGTTATTGCTGCCAAAGGAGGGTCAACCAGTTATTAAGTCCAAAGGTTCACATACTTTTTCCTCCCTGCACTGTGAATGTTTACATGTTATGTGCAATTAAACCATGGCAGCATCTAATGTTTGTGTAGTATTATGTTCAGCGGACTGTGTTCTTCTATTGTTGTGACTTAGATGACGTTCAGAGCACATTTTATGCCCAATTCATGCAAAACTCCACGTAATCCCAAGGGGTTCACATACTTTTTCTTGCAACTGTATATTATTAGCACTGATCACTGGAGATATCATTGTCATTTAGTCCGTTCCCCCCACTGTCAATTAGTGTCAGATTGTCCGCCGCACTCATAGTCCCATTAAAAGTCGCTGAACGCCGCCATTACTAGTATTAAAAAAAAAATTCCAATATATACCATTGTTTGTAGATGCTATAACTTTCACACAAACCAATTACTATACACTTATTGGGATTCTTTTTTTACCAAAGACAAAAAAATATTTTTTACAATTACATTTTGGCCTAAATTTAAAACAAAATTACGTTTTTAACCTTTTTTGTTATTGGGTATATTTTATAACAGAAAGTAAAAAATATTACTTTTATTTCCAAATTTTTTGTCTTTTTTCATTTATATAATAAAAAAAAACAACGGTGATCAAATACCAACAAAAGAAAGCTTTATTTGTGTGAAAAAAATTATAAAAGTTTAATTTGGGCACTTGACCATGCAATTGCCAGTTAAAGTAGCCAAGTGCCAAATAGCAAATAATGGCATGGCCATGAAGGGGGGAAAATCTTCCATAGTTCAAGTGGTTACTTTTTATAAAACAAAGACACACTAAAAACAATTCTTATGAATGTTTCTGGATGTAAATCTGCATCAATCACAATTTTTTTTCTCTGGTTTTTTTTTGTTTTTTTTTAAACTGCTCATGAAAATTGTACCATTCCAAGCAACATGTGCAGGTTGAAGCATCCCCCAAGCATGTTGTTTAAAAGATTTTTTGTGTTTTCAATGTTGCCCTTGAAGCCACATGAAAGATTTCAATAGGGTTGACTTCAATAGGGTACAACAGTAATTTTGGGGTTCGCAGATTTCATGCTGGGTCCGAATCTCCCAGGAACTGAACCCAGGAAGATTTGCTCTTCTCGAGTCAGCATTATAGCTAGGCAGCTTGCATTTTAAGAAGGAGAAGACAACTCCATCTTTTTCTCGCCACAGCTTTCCTTTTATAATCAATAGACTTATCAGTCAGAGATAACTGTGTAAATTACAGTAGTCTATAGTAAGCAATTAGCAATTAGTGTGCATTAGCTGCTCTGTTTTCATTGATGGTGAAATATGGTTGCTTTTATGGGCTTTATATACTTTGCACATCGTTAATGTTTCTTGTACTCTAGTTTAATAACTGATTAAGGTTACATTACTCCTTAATACACATTAATTGCTTGCGCATTTATTTTAGCTTCTTTGTGTCTTGGATAGACATTAAAGTACAATTAATAAACGCATTCAAGTTCTCAAGTCCTAACACATTTCCTTCCATCCTCTGCTTCCACCTAGTGGCGTCAATCTTAGGCACAGTTTGACCAAACTAAAAACAGATCCTGTAAAATATAGTTACATAGTAAGTGTGGTTAGAAAAAGATACAAGTTCATCCAGTTCAACCAATAGAAGGAGAAAAAAAACTATATACAATCCTACATAAACAATCCTATACCCACAGTTGATCCAGAGGAAAGCAAAAAAACTCAAGAAAGCTTGATCCAATTTGTTCCAGCAGGGGAAAAAAATCCTTCTGATGAGGGGCGGACTGACAACTCATGGGGCCCCTGGGCAATAGGGGATCATGGGGCCCCTGTGTCCTTGCCCAAACTCAAAAAAGCCTATGAAAAAGGTACCAGGGGCATCTCATGGGGCCCCCTACTGACCCCGGGCCTCGGGCAGTGCCCGAGTTTCCAAATGGTCAGTCTGCCCCTGCTTCTGATCCCTTCCTGAAGAGGGGGGGAATTTAGATTTTGGGAGCTTATCTTTGTAGACATTATAATATTAGCAATATTTGGGCAGCACAGTGGCTAAATGGTTAGCACTTCTGCCTGGCAGTACTAGGGTCGTTGGTTCAAATCCCAGCCACAGCACCTCCTGCCTGGAGTTTGTTCTTCTTGTGCCTGTGCGGGTTTCCTCCAACACTCCAAAGACATGCTGGTAGGTTAATTGGCTCCAGTCTAAATTGGCCCTAGTATATGTATGTATGAATGTGAGTTAGGGACCTTAAATTGTACACTCCTTGAGGGTTAGGGACTGATGTGAATGTACAATATATATGTAAAGCGCTGTGTAAATTGACGGCTCTATACAAGTACCTGAAATAAATAAATATAATAATAGTCATAATTGTTATGATTAGCAATAACATTCAGTTGGAAATTCTATGATGACTGAAAATGATTGAACTAACCTATCCACTTCTATGAAATTTAAAGAGTAAATCATACTGCTTACCATGTTTTTCATAAACAAAAGGCTAACTCCACCTTTTGTCTTATGTTACATCTGTATTTAGGGTATAACATGTAACACATTACAAATGGAAGCCTCCCAACCCAGAACCCCCCCCCACCCCCAAAGGCTTTCCTCTTCCACCTGTGACAGCGTGTGAGGGTTCTTCTCACTGTCACTTTCATCATTCATTCACAGAAAATTCTGAATCATTAAACTATAAGTCCCATTTTCCACCATGGCAGGGGGGACATCGTGGGAGCGAAGGACAAGGTAAGCGCTGGAGAGAATCCCTGAGCAACGCTGCAGGGTAATCCCGAGTGTAGCTTGGGGTTACCGCTTTTGGAACTGAAAGTTAACCCCGAGTTACACTCGGGAATACTGTCAGGGAGGTTAATAAACCCTATTAAACCAGGCCATTTAAAGGAAATTGTAATAACAATACAAACAGTAATTATTTTTGACAAAACTATATAGGCTTACTTGACAAATCTCCTTTCATGTTGTAGGTTCTGCCTGTCTACTGGCCATTTCTTTCCACAACTTCCTGGATTCCCTACATGCTTTGCAGCTTCTCCTCCAATTGTAAGGACTACATATCCCATGGTACCTTGCTGCCTGCAAGCAGTGTTTCCTGTACTGACTCCTACTGAATCTCCCCTTTAGTTCAGAAGGCAGGCTCTGTGAAATGTGTGACACAGCAGTGCCCACTCAAAAGGCATAGTGAATACAGGTCCCCGAATTCAAGGAAGTAAATGTGTGGGATCTTCAGTAAGTATACAAACTTCAAGATTGTTCATATTATTAGGAGTAGGCTGGAAATAATTGAAATACAATAAGGATATGAATAAATGAGTTAAAAATGTGATCACAGATACATATAGACTTCATCATAACACTTAGTGGGTTATGTATAAAAAAGAAATTGATACATGGATGTCTTCAGCCTTCACACAAGTACAAGGAATGATCACAATACTGCTTGTTTAAGATTATCTTCTTTGATTGTCACTTCAATATATTTTTTTATTTATTACAGGTCCTTATATAGCACCGTCAATTTACACAGCGCTTTACATATATATATATATTGTACTTTCACATCAGTCCCTAACCCTCAAGGAATGTACAGTCTAAGGTCCCTAACTCACATTCATACATACACATACTAGGGCCAATTTTGACAGGAGCCAATTCACCTACCAGCATGCCTTTGCAGTGTGGGAGGAAACCCAGGCAGGCACAAGGAGAACATGCAAACTCTAGGCAGGTGGTGCCATGGTTGGGATTTGAACCAACAACCCTAGTGCTGCCAGTTGGAAGTGCTAACCACTTAGCCACTGTGCTAAACGTAGTTTACATAATGCAGTTTTTTTTTTGTTTTTGAGGTTTGGGGTGTTTCAGAAACCTACAGCATTATGGCCATTAGATGTTCAGTATTCCAATTAAAGCATTTTGTTATATCTATTTGATAAGTTAAAAAGAAATCTTCATTAACCTTACCAAAAATCTTTTGAATTAATAAAGTCCTGGGCTCTCTGCCTGTGCTGACTGTTATCAATTACATTGCTCTCAGCTACTTCTAAGGACTACAGAACCATGTCTATATGTTATGAAGAATAAGAGAGGGGTGGGGTGTAGTCTTGTTTCTTTTGTCCTGATGCAGTAGGGTGAGTGGGCACTGTTCTGTCTAGGATTGTACCAATGTTTCTGGCAGAATAATTAGGTGAAAATAGAGAAAAATGCTTGAATACAGAAAACTAAACACTGTAGGGCTTGACAACAATATATTATATATTTTTTTTCTAGTTTAGTTTAGATACGTTTTAAAGCATAAGTTTAAACAACTAATTCTTTAAAGTGGTTGTAAACTTCAGGCATGAAATATGAACAAAGCATATCCCTCTATAATGTGTGCTTGTTTATATCCAAAGCATTAAGTGTAATTTCTGTTCTGCTGCTTCCTTCCTCAGCTATCAGCACAAGTAACTTCTGACTAGTTTTCCTGACACCAAGAGAAAAATGGTGATAGGGGAGGGACCTTCAGCAGATTGAAAGCCTCAGCTCTGTTCCTTTGTGCTGTGTGGAGGGGGTGTGTCTCTTCCCTCCAATCAGCTCTAAGAGCTCTCCTCACTGAGCTCTGTAGTGTGTAATTTCAGCTCTCTGCCCCCTTTTTTCTGACCTCTCAGATAAACTTTAAAAATTCAGCACTTTCAACTGATGTAGAGAAGAGAAGACTGCAGATAGACAGGTACAACTTAGGTAGGAGGGTTGTTTAATCTCTGTGTATCACCTGAGGCCAATCACTTCTGTAGTACCTTCTAGTGTGCTACTAGAATAGTGTAGTGTATTGCAGATAAAATCATTGTGTATGACTCATGGTAACTGTGCGAGTCTGTGATTGAGGTCGGGTTATTGCAGGTCAGCTGGATGGCTTAACAGGTTGTGGCTCTATCACCTCCTCTTGATTCTGGAGGACCATAGAACCTTCCAGAAGTCAACAAGCAGGAAGGGGTGGAGACCTAATCTGCATGCTTGTGGGAATCAAGCCAATCCCAGGTTTGGATGCCCTGGTAGAGTGGTGGACTGGCCAATAAATATGGGAGAGTCAGGCTGACAGAAGAGTTTAGTGGAAGGTGGAGTGCTGAGGAGAATGTCGGTGCCTAGGAAGGGTCCCCTAGATCTAGGAGGGCCGGCCTCCAGGCTGGGCTTGGGCAGATACATTCAGCAGTGTAGCGTGAATGAGATTGAGACCTGGCGCAGCAGGGAGCAAAGAGGACAGAGTGAGAACAACATCACTCTCTTGCACCTAACAAACTTTCTGAGGACAGTGCTGGGCTCAATCCCCTATCCTTGTCCTGAGATCTTCCCAGAAACCAGGAGGGCTGGCAGAGTTTGCAGGCCATGGAGCTGGGAGCAGCTCTACAGGGGGAGAGATGAAAGCCCTGCATGTAGTCACAAGAAGCTAAGCTAATTTTTGAGGGGCTGCTAATTCCTCTCCCATAAAGGGCTGTTGCTACTGATCCTCAACAACTGACGGCTTTCAAGAAAAGAACAGTCCAGGATCTGTCTTTGTGAATAGAAAGGAAGTTGTCCCCCCGTCATTAATTCAAGCCAACTGGGCATCCCAAAATCCCTATTTCCCCTAATAAAACAACAAAACCAAGCCCACAGACTGTCTCTTGGATGCAAGTCTGTGTGAAAAATGCCTGTTGCCTGGCTGCGTAGAGAGAAGCTTAGGGGTACCCAAAACACAGCGGCCCTTATAAGGGTAGCGCTACACTTCGTTGGGTATAAAAAAGGATTTACAAGAACGTTAAGCAATATGAATTGATCCAAACCACTATACTTGTTTAGTAAGACTTGAGACAATTAGATCAGATGCCAATTAACCTACCAAATAGTTTTTTTTCAAAAGAAGCCTGATGAAATCCACACAGATCTGGGAAGTTTTTACAAACTATATGGAGATGATATCCCTAGTGGGAATCAAACTCAAGACAGCAAATAAAGTGCTAACTAAGTAGACCCCTCTATTATCAATTAACCTATTATGATCTGGATATGCTACCACAGTTCTTTGTTTAATATTTGATGTTTTAGGTATTTTGTAAGTTTCCCCACACCATTTTTCCCACCCTGCCTGCCCTCAAAATCTGGTGCAGCTGTACACAGAAATCAATCAGCTTCTAATTTCAGCTTGTTCAATTAAGCTTTGACAATAAAACCTGGAAGTTGATTGGTTATGCAAAGTTGCACCAGATTTTGCACCATGCAGTTTTAATAAATTACCCCCACTGTCTTTGTACACTTTAAAAGGCAAAAAAAAATGTTTTGTATAATTTGCTATGCTTAAGAAAAACTACTTCTCTTTCTTCCTAGAGAGTTAAACTGTCTGTAGATCTTGTTGAATCATAAAGTTGATGCACTATTAATACAAACTGGATTTCAGGGAATATGTCTTTGCTTCTAGCAATATTTGAAAAAGAACACTGTGACTTGTTTTAATAGGGTATACAGTAAATCTACATATACTGGTATTAATAAAGAAAGTAACAGTACATAATATAACAGGAAACATTTGTACATGGAACCTTATTGTTGGAGCATGTATGGCTTTATCCAATAAATAGCCCCTAGTGTTCTGATTGAACTAATGAGCATTCAAATAGAATGTTACGACACCTAAAAATTTGCAAGAATAAGAATCTATTTTTTAAACAAAAGTTGAGGAAGGAGACAATAATAATTTATAGGGTAAATCTAGTCTTGATGGGGAAGGGCATTGATAAAAAAGCTAAATATTAGCAGGATTTTACATTCAGAAAGCAAAAAGTACATTCCACACAGCTGGTATACATCATAGCAAATAATCCAGTAAACCATCAGAATTTTGCATTCAAAATATATCAGGACACACATCAATCATTTATTCATGTGCAAAGGAATCTAGCTACCCTGCAAAATCCTTGTAGCTTTTTTTTTAAATTTTCTCCTGAATTGCCCTTGTTCTGAGCCTAAAAAACTGCACACCAGTAAACATTCAATTTCAAAGTGAATTTTCACTTTATAAAGAGAAAATTCACTTAATTTAGTGAATTATGTGACATTGTACTGACTAATGTTATCCAAATCAGGTGCAAAAATCCTGTTTTATTTAATAATTGGGTATTCTTAGCAAAATGAATTTTTACTGTGCGTTACCTTATTCACCAAGGTAAGTGAAAATTCACATTGCATGCAGATTGCCTTAGGTAATGCCCATATACAATGCTGAGCCTGCCTCTCTGAAAGAACTTAAATGCAATGAATAAAAGGGTCAGCCCAGGGACAGTAAGGCTGAAAAGGAAAGAGGTAGATGATGCTGGGCATCCTTCAGCTTATATTTCCATTTTTCCAGCAAATGTTCCATTCTTTGAATATGCCCATACTCTATATGGGTCTTTACACGTTTACTGGCTAGGGGCGGACTGACCATTTGGAAACTTGGGCACCGCCTGAGGGCCCGGGGTCAGTAGAGGGCCCCATGAGATGCCCCTGGTACCTTTTTCATAGGCTTTTTTGAGTTTGGGCAAGGACACAGGGGCCTCATGATCCCCTATTGCCCGGGGGTCCCATGAGTTGTCAGTCTGCCCCTGTTACTGGCACATATCCAAGTAAAGTCCCATACAGCCATTCTTGTCAATGTCCTGTACACATCACCTGGGCATCCCAGGCGGGGAAAATACCCCAGAATTTACATGGGCTCATGGTACATTTGCATGGGCTCATGGTGCTTGTGTGCAAGATCCATAACTGAAGAGGTGTGCTTACAAAAGAACAAAGACACTTATAATGAAAATCTAAATATTGTGTTGATAGAGTGAAAATACAGCAAAATAAATATTGTAGTGTATTTGTAAGTGTGTAAGTGTCTCGTTTAACAAAGTACCTTGATCCCAGGGAGAGAAATATGTTGGAGGGAGGTGTTACTGATGTTTTCAAGGAGAGAGAAATTTGATGCATGGAGCAACTATGTCCTGAAGCAGACAATTCAAGGCCAAACATGATTGAAAAAAATGATTGAAAATGTTAATTAGCACCAAGAGTTTCTAGGTTGGATTGCTTTAAGCCAACTGGACCATCAAAAGGTGGTTGAAACTGTTGAAGTGCCATATCATCAGCATTAATTTGCATGCTAATTCAAACAATGAACTTTTTCTTATTGTTGTTTGTGGTTTGTCAATTGTCAAAAATGTGAAAATGTTTTGTTATATCTGCTTGATAAGTGCAAACCCCCCCAAACAAAACCCCCAAAAAACAAACAAAAAGACAACCCCCCCAAAAAAACAAACAAACAAAAAACAAATAAATACCTGTTGATCCTATTGGAAATCTCCCCATGGTCTCTGCCAGTGTTCCACTCTTATCAATTACATTGTTACCAGCTGTCTCTGTGGACTGCAAAACACCTTCCCCTATGTGATGGTTTTCAGGAGAGTGAAAGTTATTCTGTAGTCCATTTTTAGGGTAACAACACTGCTCTTCCATAAATACAGTAGGGTGAGCGTGTTAGTGGCAGGATTCTGATATGAAAATAAAGGAATAAAATCTTGAAAAATAAAACTAATGGAGCCACTACATCTAAGCACTGGTAAGTTACAATATATTAATTTATTCATTTCAAATTAATGTCATTATTTATTATTTTATAATGTGCTTTACTAGGTTTAGGTTTGCTTTGAGCTAGCTTTCATTATTGCTCACTGCCCATAGTAAGGTACTACTTTCCACCTTAAGGTAAACATATTATAGTTTTAAAACCTGCAGATGTACTACCAAGATCATCCACTGGATGTCCCCATAACCTTTTGTAAAACTATAAGCACAGAAAACATTTTCCCAGTATGTATGTGCCCCATGTATTATAACACTGACTATATACCACAAATATATTTAGGTTGTATAAAACTTGTTTAATAGATAATTGTGTATTTTATATATTGTAACAATTGTAGCTGTACATATACTGTATATATCTCTATATCTCTATCTATAAATATCTATCTATTTATATCTATCTATATATATATATAGATATATATTGTCAAAAGTATTGGGACACCTGCCTTTCCTTTACACGCACATGAACTTTAATGGCATCCCAGTCTCTGTACGTAGGGTTCAATATTGAGTTGGCCCACCCTTAGCAGCTATAACAGCTTCAACTCTTCTGGGAAGGCTGTCCACAAGGTTTAGGAGTGTGTCTATGGGAATATTTCATCATTCTTCCAGAAGCACATTTGTGAGGTCAGGCACTGATGTTAGACGAGAAGGCCTGGCTCGCAGTCTCTGTTCTAATTCATCCCAAAGGTGTTCTATCAGTTTGATGTCAGGACTCTGTGCAGGTCAGTCAAGTTCCTCCACCCCAAATCACAAATCCATGTCTTTATGGACCTTGTTTTGTGCACTGGTGTGCAGTCATGTTAGAACAGGAAGGGGCCATCCCCAAACTCTTCCCACAAAGTTGGGAGCATGAAATTGTCCAAAATGTCTTGGTAAGCTGACGCCTTAAGTGTTCCCTTCACTGGAACTAAGGGGCCAAGCCCAACCTGTGAAAGACAACCCCACACCATAATCCCCCCTCCACCAAACTTTACACTCGGCACAATGCAGTCAGGAAAATACCATTCTCCTGGCAACCGCCAAACTCAGACATGTCCATCGGATTGCCAGACAGAGAAGAGTGATTTGTCACTCCAGAGAACACGTCTCCACTGCTCTAGAGTCCAGTGGCGGCGTGCTTTACGCCACTGCATCTGAAGCTTTGCATTGCACTTGGTGATGTAAGGCTTGGATGTAGCTGCTCGGCCATGGAAACCCATTCCATGAAGCTCTCTATGCACTGTTGCTGTTCTAATCTGAAGGCCACATGAAGTTTGGAGGTCTTTAGCTATTGACTCTGCAGACTATTGGCGACTTCTGCGCAATGCACGCTTCTAAATGCGCTGACCCCTCTCTGTCATATTACATGGACTACCACTTCGTGGCTGAGTTGCTGTTGTTCCCAGTTGCTTCCACTTTGTTATAATACCACTAACAGTTGACCGCGGAATATTTAGTAGCAAGGAAATTTCACAGATTGACTTATTGCACAGGTGGCAACCTATCACAGTACCACGCTTGAATTCCCTGAGCTCCTGAGACTCATTCTTTCACAAATATTATAGAAGCAGTCTGCATGCCTACGTGCTTGATTTTATACACCTGTGGCCATGGAGGTGATTGAAATACCTATATTCAATGATTTGGAGGGCTGGCCCAATATATATATATATACAGTGAAGGAAATAAGTATTCGATCCCCTGCTGATTTTGAATGTTTGCCCACTCACAAAGAAATGATCAGTCTAAAAATCGAATGGTAGGTGTATTGTAACACTGAGAGACAGAATAGCAACAACAAATTCAAAAGAAATGCATGTCTAACAAATGATGGACTGATTTGCATGTTCATGAGGGAAATACGTATTTGATCCCCTATCATTCAGCAGGATTTCTGGCTACCAGGTGTCTTTCATACAGGTAACAAGCTGAGATTAGAAGCAGTCTCTTAAAGGGAGTGCTGCTAATCTCATTTTGTTACCTGTATAAAAGACACCTGTTCACAGGAGCAATCAAACAATCAGATTCCAAACTCTCCACCACGACAAAGACCAAAGAGCTGTCCAAGGATGTCAGGGACAAGATTGTAGACCTACACAAGGCTGGACTGGGCTACCAAACTATCGCCAAGCAGCTTGGTGAGAAGGGGACAACAGTTGGTGCAACCATTCGGAAATGGAAGAAACACAAAACAACTGTCAGTCTCCCTAGGTCTGGTGCACCATGCAAGATCTCACCTCGTGGAGTGTCAATGATCATGAGAACACTGAGGAATCATCCCAGAACTACACGTGAGGATCTTGTCAATGATCTCCAGGCAGCTGGGACCACAGTCACCAAGAAAACAATTGGTAACACACGGATTGAAATCCTGCAGAGCCCGCAAAGGTCCCTCTGCTCAAGAAAGCACATGTCCAGGCCCATCTGAAGTTTGCCACTGAACATCTGAATGATGCAGAGGAGGGCTGGTTGAAAGTATTGTGGTCAGATGAGACCACAATTGAGCTCTTTGGCATCAACTCAACTCGCCGTGTTTGGAGGAGGAGGAATGCTGCCTATGACCCCAAGAACACCATCCCAACTGTCAAACATGGTGGTGGAAACATTCTGCTTTGGGGGTGTTTTTCTGCTAAGGGGACAGGACAACTGCACCGCATCAAAGGGACGATGGATGGGGCAATCTTGGGTGAGAACCTTCTTCCCTCAGCCAGGGCATTGAAAATGGGTCAGGGATGGGTGTTCCAGCATGACAATGACTCAAAACACACGACCAAGGCAACAAAGGAGTGGCTCAAGAAGAAGCACATTAAGGTCCTGGAGTGGCCTAGCCAGTCTCCAGACCTAAATCCAACTGAAAATATGTGAAGGGAGCTGAAATTTTGAGTTGCCAACGTCAGCCACCAAACCTTAATGACTTGGAGAGGATCTGCCAAGAGGAGTGGGCCAAATCCCTCCTGAGATGTGTGCAAACCTGGTGGCCAACTACAGGAAACGTCTGACCTCTGTGATTGCCAACAAGGGATTTGCCACCAAGTACTACGTCATGTTTTGTGAAGGGTATCAAATACTTATTTCCCTCATGAACATGCAAGTCAGTGCATAATTTGGTAGACATGCATTTCTGTTGAATTTTTTGTTGCTATTCTGTCTCCCAGGGTTACATTACACCTACCATTCGATTTTTAGACTGATCATTTCTTTGTGAGTGAGCAAACATTCAAAATCAGCAGGGGATCAAATACTTATTTCCTTCACTGTATATATATATATATATATATATATATATATATACATATATATACACAATTAATAGGGTTTCATATAAACTTTAACATGTCAATTTATTTTAAATTTTTTAAAAATCTGTCACTTATGAAAATATTATATGATAACCATGGTTGAATTATCCCAACTTCTGCAGGACAGTGTCCAAAATCCCAGGGCTGTCTAGCAAGATTAGGACAGTTGGCAGCTAGAAAGAGCTCATGTCCTAGGGGATGTTCCACAGGATTCAGGACACTGGGTAGAGTTGCAGCATGATTCCGGATGCTTGAACTCTCTGTTTCAGCATCTGGAAGTGTAATTCTGCTGGGCTGTGGAGTTGATTGATCTCCTGCATGGCAGTCACAGTAAAGTTCCAGCCAGATAAGAGGGGCAAAGCAGCAGGCGCATGTGATAGAATAAGAAACCCCTAAACACCAGTTAATGTTCTTGCTTCTACTGACACCCACGATTGGAGCTTATTTTATCCCACTGACACCAATGATGGAGCATATTATATCACACTGACACCAATGATGGGGCATATTATAACACACTGACACCAAAGATTGGGGCATATTATAACACACTGACACCAATGATTGGGGCATATTATAACACACTGACACCAATGATTGGGGCATATTGTAACACACTGACACCAATGATGGGGCATAATATATCCCACTGACACCAATGATGGGGCATATTATATATCACTGATACCAACAACAGGGTATACATCACTGATACCTACAATATTGAGGGTGTGGCACCCACAAAGGAGAATTGGTCATGCTATTACAAGAGTATGTGAAGTAATCTGTGCATTGTTGGTTTGATCTAGGCTGGGTCTTACATTGGAAGCCTTTTACCTAGGATGATTAAATATGTTGATTTTGTACCAGCACCATAGAGTATTTTGGGACTATCTCAAGTGACCCGTGTAAAATTAGAGAAAAATTGTCAACATGTACTGTGTATGACCGCTGGAAAAGCCATTCCTTATAGCCATCCCTGGGTGTCCCTGTATCTGCTGTGATGGGGAGATGGTGTTGGTGGTGCAGGAGCTGACTATGCCTTGTATTTTGGGCATGTTGAGAGCGGAGTCATTCCACAACAATATATCAATATGATTCTGCCTCAAATGATACTCATGATGTAGTGGAATTTATTGGCTTTGAAACTCATTGAGCCAAGCCATCCCTGCCTCACTGTGAAACCAATATCAGAACAAACTCCAATATCTACTTCTATCTCTGGCTTGCTGGACATATGGATGTATAGTTGGGAACTGATATTTGGGAAGGTGGAAGAATGCGGTTACTTTTGACGCTTTAAATATTTTACTCTCACTGGCACCAATGATGGGGCTTCTTTTATCTCACTGACACCAGTGACTAGGCTTACTTTTATTCCCACTGACACCAACAATGGGATTTATTTTACTTTCACTGACACCAATGAAGGGGCTTATTTTATCCCAATGACACCAATGATGGGACTTATTTTATTCCACTGACACAAATGCTGGGGCTTATTTTTGTCCCCACTGACACCAATGATGGGACTTATCTTACTCCCACTAACACCAGTGAAAATGTTTAACTTACTACCACTGACACAATGACGGGGCTTATTTTATCTCACCAACACCAGTGCTGGGGCTTATTTTATCCCACTGACACCAATAATGGTACTTATTTTACCTCACTGACACCAGTGACCAGGCTTATTTTTATTCCCACTGACACCAACAATAGGATTTATTTTACTCTCCCTGACACCAATGAAGGTGGCTTATTTTATTCCACTGACACAAATGATGGGGCTTATTCTATCCAACTGACAACACTGATTAGGCTTTCTTTTACTCCCACTGACACCAACTATGAGAATTATTTTACTTTAGACTAATACTAATGATGGGACTTATTTTACTTTTGCACCTGATTTTGCACTTTCCAGTTTTAGTAAGTCCACCCCAGGTTCTCATCTGGAAGGGTAATTCTGCTGGGCTGTGGAGTTGATTGATCTCCTGCATGGCAGTCACAGTAAAGTTCCAGCCAGATAAGAGGGGCAAAGCAGCAGGTGCATGTGATAGAATAAGAAACCCCTAAACACCAGTTAATGTTCTTGCTTCTACTGACACCCAGGGTTGGAGCTTATTTTATCCCACTGACACCAATGATGGAGCATATTATATCACACTGACACCAATGATGGGGCATATTATAACACACTGACACCAATGATTGGGGCATATTATAACACACTGACACCAATGATGGGGCATAATATATCCCACTGACACCAATGATGGGGCATATTATATATCACTGATACCAACAACAGGGTATACAGTAATATATCCCACTGATACCTACAATATCACTGACACCAATGAAGGGGCTTATTTTATCCCACTGACACCAATGATGGGACTTATTTTATTCCACTGACACAAATGCTGGGGCTTATTTTTGTCCCCACTGACACCAATGATAGGACTTATCTTACTCCCACTAACACCAGTGAAAATGTTTAACTTACTACCACTGACACAGTGACGGGGCTTATTTTATCTCACCGACACCAGTGCTGGGGCTTATTTTATCCCAATGACACCAATAATGGTACTTATTTTACCTCACTGACACCAGTGACCGGGCTTATTTTTATTCCCACTGACACCAACAATATGATTTATTTTACTCTCCCTGACACCAATGAAGGTGGCTTATTTTATTCCACTGACACAAATGCTGGGGCTTATTCTATCCTACTGACAACACTGATTAGGCTTACTTTTACTCCCACTGACACCAACTTTGAGAATTATTTTACTTTACACTAATACTAATGATGGGACTTATTTTACTTACACCAACAGCAATGATTGGGCTTTTTTTACTCCTGCCGACAACAATGATGGGACTTATTTTACTTTTGCACCTGATTTTGCACTTTCCAGTTTTAGCAAGTCCACTCCAGGTTGTCATCTAAAATTGCACTTTATGAACATTATAATAACGCATGCATCAAAATATTCCCTCAACACTGCATCACTATTTTATATTGGTTAGGTAATCACTATACTACATATTTAATTTGTTCAAGGGTCTGTGCGATTGTGTCGCAACAATATAATAAAGTGAATTTAAAACTGAGAAATACTTAAGCAAGGTTGCCTGGTTTTTGGTTCTATGCAGTCTGATTATCTTGTAGAGTAAGTCCAATCTGATGTTTGCAAGATTTGCTGGCACTCAGAAAATGTGACTTGCAGTATTCTTAGCGGTTTTGATGTCAAACGAAAGCTACAGCTGTCAAATGCAACAGATTTTCATTGTCCATGGAGAGGGTGTTCCAGATCTAACTACACCCAATCAAAGGGTCAGAGAGGTGTGCTGATAGGTGTGTTGGAGTTTCTTCTCTTCAGCAGATACACCTTTAATGACAACTATCCTGAATATGTCTATACTCCCATCTCACAGGGTTTCCCAATCAAAAAAATGTATCTTATTTATCACAATGAGGAATAGATTGTTGGGGGTGGGGCAGATCCATGACACCATGCACTCACAGGAAAAAGGCCTAATGATGTGATTCAACCTGGAAGGCGGGTGTGCGTAGATGTGGTCTCTCCAGGTCCCTCAAGAATAGGGTGACCAGACATCCCCAGTTTCCAGGGACAATCCCCGCTTTCAGGAGACTGTCTCCTGAGAATAGCATTCCCGGAAAAGTGCCACAGGACCCAAGGAGCATGAGAGGGAGAGAGGAATTCGTATTACAGTTCTGAATTCTAATTATGTGTCACGATTTAGCCTGCAAATTTTCTGCATGTGTATTTCTTACCTCCTTGCTGCAGTGGACCTGTGCATCCTTTCAAATGTGTTGTTTGCTTCTGTGCTCACCTATGGGTGTCGCTTGCTATTCTAATTTTCTTTGCCTCTATCCAGGACTGCTGTTAGAAGCCATGGGGCCCCCAGCCATCCTGACAAGCCCCCCCCATTCCCACAAGAAAACACAGTTTACTATGCTTCAATTATGAATTAACACAGTGATTGATTGGTACCAATCACTCATTGTGTTCATTCAGGAAAGAAGGGCTGGTGACATATTTACCAGACCCTTTCCCCTCTCTCCATCCTGAAGGATCCTATTGTGTGCTTGCAGCTGAAAATGAGAGGGCAGAAGCCAGCAGTATTACAGGGGTGGGGGCAGCAGGGGGGGGGGGCAATTACTGTAACTTTTCTCTGAAAGCTGGTTTCTTCCTCTCACGTCCGTTGGCTTTCAGCTGCTGCAGAGAGAGCCATACAATAAATCAGTTCCAGTAATTGCCCCCCGGTGTACTGATCAGTCTCCCTGCCCACATCTGATTCACTAAGCTGTCTGGGCCCCTCTGCTGGCCTGGGCCCCGTACAGGAGGACTGGTGGTACCCTCTTATCAACGGCCCTACTTCTATCACTTCCTGGCCTGCCTCCCAGTTTGCTTCCCTAGATAAGACAAGTTCAGTGCAGCTCCCATTGCCTGAGTAACTTCCTAGTCCTCTGAGCTCCTATTTGCCTATTATTATGTGTATTCAGTGTCTGACTTTCTGTGTATCAACCTGGTTCATTTACCATTTGTGATTGCCTGCTGCCTGCCCTGGCCCTAACTTGTTTTCTGGATTTCCATCTGTCTCCTGCCGTTAGTACTTTGCACATGTGAGGGATCTCCACATTTTCAGCTGGGTGCACCTTGGGGCCCCAACCTGGTTGCAGCTTTATCCAGGCAGATTATTCTTATGGGTTTGTTAATACTGTTTTAATTTTGAATGAAATAGGGAGGTGTGCTTAAAAGTGGGAATGGTCAGTAGGATGTCCACAGATTTAATTTTGAAAATCTGGTCACCTTACCTATGAAAAGCAAGGGGAATTATTTATTCAATCCTCCACACATGACTCACAGTTAACTTTCTGGGAAGTCGCAGGGTCACAGGTGGTAATAGGGAGCTGAACTGTGAAACAACTTGTATACACACAGCCAACAACATTATGATGGCAACATAGAACTTTGGGGGGTGAATGCAAGTGGCAGCAGTTTTACAAAAAGGAAAACAGGGTATTTAGGTACAGTATTTCCAAAAATCACTAACAAAAATCATAACATACATACGTATAGTGCTATAAAAAGATAAGAAGATATGAGACTTTGATTGAGCTTTCAATACAAAATATTATTATTATACTGTACAGGATTTATATAGTGCCAACAGTTTGCACAGCGCTTTACAATATAAAAGGGAGACAGTACAGTTACAACGCAATAAAAACAAGAGGATTAAAGCGGAGTTCCAAAAACTGTAGATGCTGACTTTTAAAAAACAGCCACTTACCTGTCCCTCAGTCCCATGGTGTGTCCCCCGCAGCCGTCCTGTATTCCAGGAGGCCGGCATCTTCTGTGTGGGCACCCGGCTGTGATAACTTGCGACTTCTCAGCTGCGTACCCACTGCGCATGCGCGAGTAGCGCTGCGCTTCATGAATGGTCCTGTAGTCTTCTGGAACCTGTCACGTGTCCCAAAAGACTACAGAGAGGGAGGGAGGACACCTTCCGTTTCCGTTCACCTAGGTGATCGGACCGGAAGTGGGAGCGGGTACCTGTCAAATTCAGGTACCCGCTCCCCAAAGATGCCAATCCCTAATGGGGAGCGGGGGAGCAGTCCTTAAAACGGAACTTCCCCTTTTGTGTGGAGCTCCACTTTAAGGGGGCCCTGCTCATAAGAACTTACAATCGAATAGGGTGGGGCAAGTGGTATAAAAGGTTATGTACATCCAGGGGCGGACTGACCATTTGGAAACTCGGGCACTGCCCGAGGGCCTGGAGTCAGTAGGGGGCCCCATGAGATGCCCCTGGTACCTTTTTCATAGGCTTTTTTGAGTTTGGGCAAGGACACAGGGGCCCCATGATCCCCTATTGCCCGGGGGCCCCATGAATTGTCAGTCCGCCCCTGTGTACATCCATCCTTGGTGCACTGCATTGACACACATGCTCAAGTTTCATCACATATGACTATAATAGAATATTAGTACACACCCTGTAGGCTGCATTTCTATGAATTAATAAGTGTCACTGCTGGGTTCCAGATCTACTCTCTTCATTAAATCCATGTCCCATGGTTGCCTATGGCAAGCAGAGCACTAGGCAGCATTGTAGTGTCGTTCATCCATCCATCCATTTATTAAAATGTGAGCGGTGCAGTGCATCACCAGGGAAGGATTTTTAATATATACATGTGTAAAAAATTTATTTTTTTATTTGCACACTTCTTATGGTTTTTATGATTTTATGATTGTTACTAGTTTCAGTGATTTTATTTATACATATATTTATATAATTTTATAGATCCTTTGTGTTTACTTATACTATGTCAATTGCCCCTGTGATCCCTCCCCCTACATAGGAGAGTTTCCAGGACTGCCCATGTGACCTTTGGTTCAACCAGTAGTGAGAATATAAAAGAGGGAGCAGACATTTGGTCAGTTGGCTCTGAGGAAGAGGCAAATCCTCGAAACACGTCAGCCTATTGGATGACTACACTCCCTATTGCGGACTGTTACTCAGCGCGGTGTTGACCCAGCTGTTCTTTTATGATGTGCCTTGACTTTATTGTCGTTTGTGAGTACAACACCTACTTTATTTCTTATTAAACATTTTTTATGGTAATGCACTAGGCCTGTGCGCCCTCTGTTTGTTCTTCCCTCATTCAGTATATTTGGATTTCCCTGGTCTATTGAGGGCAGCAAGGTGAGGTGTGCATGTTCCAGGACATTCTTAATGTGGTTGTACCCTGTATCGAGTCCATCCCCAAGCGCAGGAGCATTTGTGTTTGCTGGTACAAAAGGTTATAACCTGTGGGGAATGAGCTGATGGAAGTGATAAAAGTTTAGTTGGAGGCGTGATAAGCTTCCCTGAAGAGATGAGTTTTCAGGGATCACCTAAAGGCTGCCAGAGTAGGGGATAGCTGGACAGATTGAGGTAGAGAGTTCCACAGGATGGGAGAGGCTCTTGTGAAGTCCTAGAGACGAGCATGGGAGGAGGAGACAAGGGAGCTTGAGAGCAGGAGATCATGAGAGGAGCGGAGAGGACAGTTTGGGTGATACTTGGAGACAAGATTGGTGATGTAGCTCGGGCCAGAGTTGTGAATAGCTTTGTATATTGTTGTTGGCATTTGGAATTTATTTTGCTGGGTAATCGGAAGCCAGTGGAGGGATTGGCAGAGAGGGGTGGCAGACACTGAGCGGTTCATGATGGACTGAAGAGGCAATAGACTATGGAGAGGTAGGCCTATGAGAAGAGAGTTGCAATAGTCAAGGCAAGAGATAACAAGGGAGCGAATGAGTAGCTTGGTGGTTTCATTAGTTAAAAAGGGGTGAATTTTAGAGATGTTGCGGAGATCAAGTCTACAAGCTTTTGGCAGCAATTGGATTTGGGGCCGAAAGGACAGCTCAGAGTCCAGGATTACACCTAGCACCCTGGCTTGAGGGGAGGGACTGATAGTTGCTTTATTGATCTTGTCGGGAAAGTCATGGAGGAGGGCATGAGCAGGGGGTTTATTATCAGATTGATTTTAGATAGATTTCGTTTAAGGAAAGAGTGTGACATCTATGCTAATATGTCAGTAATGCAAGAGGAGTCTGAAAGAGTAAGGTGAGGAGTAGAGAGATAGATTTGGGTGTCATCGGCATAGTAGATATTCATATTTGCTTGGAGTGTACCTTTAAAGAACCCTAAAGTGTAGTTTAGCCTGAAGACTTTCTATTGCTTTACATTTTGTGGTTGGCTGCCGGGGGTTTAAAGCCTGCCAGCATAATTTTTATTTTTTTAATGCTCATTTCTTGAAAACAGCCGCTTAGATTAACTATGTGGATTCAAATAATATTTTTTTTCATATCCGTTAGAGAACACATATACTGTAATTGCAGACTTCTCGAATACATTGTGCCTAACTTGTGCATGTTTAATATTAGGCTTGATTGCAAGTTTCTGAATGTCTTACATAATCAGAGGCTGCTTCATGTGCACAAAATGTTGAATATTTATTAGAATTAGTCTGTCAATTGTTCATCCAGCACACAGAAACCCAAGATTAGCCGCTGTGGACACTGTACTGACTATGACTACATTAATGTCACAAATTCAAATATAAATCTTCAGTTGCTTTGCTTATTGCTAGTTCTATGTGGATTTAAATGCAAAAAATTTGATTAACCACCTGAGTGCTGTAAGATTTTACCCCCTTCTTGACCAGGCCATTTTCTGTTATTTAGAACTGCGCTACTTTAACTGGCAATTGCATGGTCATGCAACACTGTACTCAAATTAAATTTATATAATTTTTTTCACACTTTTTTTTATAATAGAAATAAAAAAAGATTGGCATTAAAAAAAACAAACAAACAAACAAACAACCCAATATTTTTTACTTACTGCTAAAAAAAATTATTTAAAACTAATTTCTTCATAAATTTAGGCCAATGTGTTTTCTGCTATATGTCTTTGGTAAAAAAAAAATCCCAATACGTGTGTACTGATTGGTTTGTGTGAAACAAACTAGTGTCTACAAACTATGGCATATAGCAGTGGTCTCCAAACTTTCTAAACAAACGGCCTGTTTACTGGTCTTTAGACTTTTGGGGGACAGACTGTGACCACTGGGTGTAGAAAATGACCCATGGTCATGGGGAGTGAAAAAAAAATCTGCTTTTGGTCAGTAGGAGGAGGAATTGTGCCCAAACAATCAGGTGAGTAAGAGGAATAATACACCATCATTGGGGTCAAAGGGAGGAATACTGCCCATCCTTGGTGTCAATCTGAGGAGTAGCGCCTCATTGTTGAGGTCAGTGGGAGGAATTAAGCAACACTGTTGCTGTCATTGGAAGAAATGGTGCCTCATCATTGGTGTCAGTAAGATGAATAGTGCTCCATTGTTGGTATCAGTGGGAGGAATTATACCCTTGTATTGGTGTCAGTAGAAGATATGATGTCTCATCATTGGTGTCAGTAGGAAGAATAGTGCCCCAAAGGCCAGATGAATGCAAGCAAAGGTCTGTGGTTTGGGGATCACTGCTCTAACTGCTTAATTGCAGCAATCACACCTAAGAATTAGTAAACTGCAATAATAAATATTTGCTTTTGGGATGATTACCATTTTAATAAATATCAATATGTGAATGCGGGTATAATTCTGCAGTTTAATTTTACTATGCTGATTTGATATCAAGGGTAATATCTACAAGCAACAGCTGTGGATTATTATTTATTCTAAGAGTGCAGGTGTTTTATAATTTAAACATACGAAAAACAGCAAATAAACTGTATTATCTTGAGTCATTAGTCTAAACACTATTCACAGATCCCTAGGTTCATGAAAAGATTTCTATTTGCCCATTTGATATGCTATACTTTTTTCCTAGGTATACTGTATATTATTTCTGCATGTCTGGTAAGTTCAGTAATGATGGGGACCACATTTCCTTTCCATTTACTGACTGTCATTAACCACTATGTCGCAGGAGCTTCAATGGTTATACACATATGTCGAACCATACCCATCTGAAGTTTGCCACTGAACATCTGAATGATGCAGAGGAGGACTGGTTGAAAGTATTGTGGTCAGATGAGACCAAAATCAAGCTCTTCGGCATCAACTCTCTTTGTTTGGAGGAGGAGGAATGCTGCCTATGGCCTCAAGAACACCATCCCAACTGTCAAACATGGTGGTGGAAACATTCTTCTTTGGGGGTGTTTTTCTGCTAAGGGGACAGAACAACTCCACCACATCAAAGGGATGATGGATGTGGCAATGTACCCTCAAATCATGGGTGAGAACCTTCTTCCCTCAGCCACGGCATTGAAAACGGGTTGTGGATGGGTGTTCCAGCATGACAATGACCCAAAACACACGGCCAAGGCAACAAAGGAGTGGCTCAAGAAGAAGCATATTAAGGTCCTGGAGTGGCCTAGCCAGTCTCCAGACCTTAATCCGATTGAAAATCTGTGGAGGGAGCTGAAAGTTTGAGTTGCCAAACGTCAGCCACCAAACCTTAATGACTTGGAGAGGATCTACCAAGAGGAGTGGGCCAAAATCCCTCCTGAGATGTGTGCAAACCTGGTGGGCAACTACAGGAAACGTCTGACCTCTGTGATTGCCAATAAGGGATTTGCCACCAAGTACTATGTCATGTTTTGTGAAGGGGATCAAATACTTATTTCCCTCATGAATATGCAAATCAGTGCATAATTTGTTAGACATGCATTTCTTTAGAATTTTTTGTTGCTATTCTGCCTCTAAGTGTTACAATACACCTACCATTCTATTTGTAGACTGATCATTTCTTTGTGAGTGGGCAAACATTCAAAATCAGCATGGGATCAAAAACTTATTTCCTTCACTGTAAATAAAAAGTTTCAGAGAAGGCCTGTTCTTCAAGTGGTTAATCTAGCTGAAAAAAGGACATTCCTTATGAGGGGCCTTAGAGTAGAGAAGTTGTCTATGCCTATTCTAAGAATTGCCATTTCAGGATTGCTTTTGTAACATGCCCTGTTCCTTCAGCAAGAAGCCTGAATTCTATGTTCCAATAACTCCTTACCTGCAGGCATGACTATAACATATGTAGTATGGAACCCATTTGGCCCACACTTCTCTTTTAACCACAGGCTCAGAAAAAAAAACTTCATAGTGCTCACTGATTATTTTCCTTTAGTAATAAATAAAAAATTGCATTCACGTTGCAAATTGAAAAAGAGATGCTCCTGCAATGAACAAAGAACCTCTGCCACAATTAGATAAAAATCACCCTCAGGAATGGCTCACTTAAGCAGCCCACAATGTCTTCAGCTCTCTTTCCTAACGTGGGGCTCGAACCCATGACCCTGAGATTAACAGTGGCATGCTCTATTGACTGAGCTAGTTAGGTCAAAGGGTGGAGCTGGCTGGTCCAGGAAATAGAGCTGGAGACAGTGTTGGCTGCTATGCAGCACATTGGTGATGTAACTTTTAAAAGGTAATATCTGAATTTCTATTTGGAGCACACAAAGCAGATTTATACCCTTAATACAGTATATTTAAAGTTATTGTGCCTGGAGTTCAGCTTTAGCCTTTTGCCGCCCGGCGCGATCTGTCACCGGCCGTGTACCTCGGACATGGCCGATGACAGATCTGAGTACCGGCCTCGTTGCCGGTACCATGTGACCTGCTGTGACCAATCACAGCAGGTCACATGACAGTTGTATACAATGGATGGCTTCATTTATGCCATCCATTGTATACTAGTGTGTCTAGTTGTGAATGGTCACAGAGATCACATGCACAAGATGGGCCAATCACAGCCCAGCTGTGTCATGTGATTAGCCCGTTGCCAAATCACAGCTAAGCACAAAAGAAAAAAAAAAACCCTGAATGAATCGATGTCATTCAGGTAAATGCTTGCTTATAGCAAAGTAATTCTTTACTATAAGCATATTGTGTAAAAAAAAAAAAAATACTGATCACTTCCCCAAAGTAGTACAATGTTACTATGGTAACATTGTACTACTTTGGTCATAGTGAAATATGAAAAAAAAAATCTTAAAAAAAAGAAAAAAATGTAATAATAATAATAATAAAAAAAAAAAATTATATATATTTTTTTTCATACTGTCACCAGTCAGTGTCCCTGATCACCGCCGTGCCAGTTATATGATGACGCTGTACTGCACTGGTTACAGTATGTAAAAAAAAATAGTGAAAATAATTTTTTTCATTTTTTCATTTTCTGAAAAATTATGACAAAACAATACAACTTCAAAAAACTCGCCATGCCTCTTATGAAGTACGTCAGACTGTCTACTTTGCAAAAAGTGGTCATTTGGGGGATATCTGTACTGTTCTGACATTCTTGGACCTCAAGAAATTAGATTGGCTGTCAGTACTTCAGGATTGATCAATTTTCAGATCTATACCATAGTTTGTGAACTCTATAACTTTCCTACAAACTAAAAAATGCATCCTAATTTGGATTATTTTCACCAAAGACATGTAGCAGAATACATCTCGGCCTAAATTTATGAAGAACAATTATTTATTTGCAAACTTTTATAACAGAAACAAAGAAAAACTTGTTTTTTTTCAAGATTTTCGGTCTTTTTTTGATAATTTAGCAAACAATAAAAATCCCAGTGGTGATTAAATACCACCAAAAGATAGCTCTAGTTGTGTGAAGAAAATGATAAAATTTTAGTTTGGGTACAATGTTGTATGACCGCGCAATTGTCATTCAAAATGTGAGAGCGCTGAAACCTGAAAAATGGCCTGGGCAGGAAGGGGGTAAAAGTGTCCTGTATGGAAATGGTTAACATAACACTGTTACCATCTGAGTATATGTAAACTTTAATAGATGGTAGAAATTACTTTATGAATGGTCCTTTAATGACCAAGCCTACTGAATTAAAGTATAAGTTCTTCTCCCAGGACATGTTACATGTTCCACCCGTTTTTAGAGTGGAACATGTAACATGTCCTCGCTCCTGCAGCTCTCCCCCCAATCCCTCACTCCCTGTGACAGCTGGCCAGGAATCTTCTCCCTGTATCTGCTGTAACAATCTGAAAAGAATGTGGCCCTGTGGGGTTCCATGCACACGGCCACATCATCCATTCACAGAGTTCTGTGAATGAATGGACTACAAGTAGCGACAGCCTTTTTGGCTGATGGTTTGCAGTTCTCAATGAACTACAAAGGCACTGGTGAGCATCCTTGTGGTCCATTGATTCTTCCATAACTGAGGTAACTGACTGCCCATATCGGAGGTCTCTGGAGATTACCTTGCCTATTATTCACAGTGGATTTTGTTTTCTTTCTCTCCAAGCAGATGCATGACACCTCCTAGGCTTATTTATTTATTTCAAGTACTTATGTAGCGTCATCAGTTTACACAGTGCTTTACATATATATATTGTACATTCACATCAGTTTCTGCCCTCAAAGAGCTTACAATTTAAGGTTCCTAACTTACATTCATACATATACTACGGCCAATTAACCTACTGGCATGTCTCTGAAGGGTTGGAGGAAACCAGAGTACCCAAAGGAAACCCACGTAGGCAAAGGGAGAGCAAGCAAACTCTAGGCAGATAGTGCCATGGTTGGGATTCGAACAGATGACCCTAGTGCTGACAGAAGTGCTAATCACTTAGCCACTGTGCTGCCCAATCACTATAATTATATCTGACAGGTTAATAGAACTCCAGGAAGTCAGCTATAGCTGTAGTTCCGGGAGCCTAATGGTGGACCTTCCTGGAATTCAGCTTTAATGTTGAGGAAAAGCCTAACTCTAACTATTCATAAAAATGTTCCCTTTCCCCTCCTCCTACCTATCCTGCCTAACCTGTATAAAAAAAGATCTGCGTACTTACCTATTTTCAATCTGGTCTGGTCATGTGATTCCGCAGCTTTGAGTCCCCTATGTAAGCGAGCGCTCAGTAATGGCTGTGAATTCTGGGAGCCGTGGCCCAGCCATTGTTAGTCCTCCCTTGATCTGAGTGCGTTTGACAGGTGGCGAGGAGGCAATATGTTGCCAACTCACCACGTGATTTGAACTCATGATTGCCGTAAAATGCACGTGACTGTGACATGGTAGTTAGAAATTAGAAGTTTAAACCAGGTGTGACACTGGGCATCATTGTGCCCGATGATCTTTGACTTCTGCCATGTTGTTCAGGTAGATCTCCACCTCTTCAAGGTTGCCTGCCCCTGCTCTATAGTGTGTACTTTTCTCAAACAATAACACAAGTGTCATTTTTGCCTGCTTCTCCATTCTTCTGCTATCAGCATGCATCACTTTTGACAAGTTTTCCTGACACTAAGAGAAAAAAGGTGACAGGGAAAGGAACTCCAGCATACAGCCTGTGATTGACAGCCTCAGCTCTGTTCCTGTGTGAAGGAGGTGTGCATTTCCTTCAATCATCTATCAGAGCTCTCCTCACTGAGCTCTGCAGAGTGTAATTTCAGCTCCTCACCACCTGATTTCTGAAAGCTCAGACAAGCTTTATAAATTCTGCACTTTGAATATATGTGGAGAAGAGAATACTGCAGATAAACAGGTACAGAGTGCATAGGAGGATTTGTTTAATCTCAGTTACTTCACTGGGTATTTGTAAGGGTTTACAGCCACTTTAAGTTAAACTTTAAGCATAATCAAGTCTCAAATGACTTGTCAATGAATAGACTCTTCTCAACGTGTTTCATCCTTTATAATATCTAGTGGACGAAACATGTTGGGAAGAGTCTATTCATGCATATTGGATTTGTGTGCACACATGCTGATACAGTAAAGGGGAATGAGAATAAAGAAAACCTCAGCTAAGAGCGATTTGGTGGAGTGTGGACATTGATTCATGCTGTTTTATGATTAAAATGAGAGTGCAATGTGGGTGTTTTTAACCTTTTAATAAACGTTTTAAATGGTATCAGTCTGTTGGGAGCTTTCTTTTATCTTTTTTTGTTCTGGAGAATATTGGCTAATGAAGATTAATATATGAAGATAGATACAGTACATGGAATGTTGACTGGGACAAGGATAAGTCATTTGAGACCTGATTACGCTTAAAGTTGTACATTTCTGGTGGGTTAATTTGGCACACACCAAGTGGGTGGTGATTGTTACACAGCGGTGTTTTGTTTGCTCTTGGACAACAGAGGATACACTGTTTGTGGAAGTGTGCTTCACAACAGTGGACGATAAAGTAGAAAAGTTACAATTACTGTTTTTCCTTTTTTTTAATTTTTAATTTTACTAAAGATTCTTTATGTGGACACCGTTTTTAAGTTTGGACTTTATTCACTAAACACTTTTATATTACGGATTACACTTTATGTGTGATTTATTTTGTTTGTTTTAAAGATTTTTTGGGGGTTTACTAAATTCAGAATGCCATAGCTTTTGAAATACTGTTCTTATATTTAGTGGACTTGTAATTTTTTATGAGACATGATTCTAAAAAAGTGCAGAAGAATTGGGTTAGGAAAACAATGCTCTTTGCAGTTACAAATGTCTTCGTTCATGGGCAGGAAGTTAGAACAAACAGTAAACGTGAAATTCTGCATGAAACTGGGCAAATCTGCCACAGAGACATTTGATATGATTCTGCAAGTTTATGGAGATGCTGCAATGAGTCATTATTCAACAAGAAGAGGTCAGGAAGACCTTCAATGAGCTCAACCCTCAAAAATATTGAAACCATTCGGCACTTGTGCACATTGATGATAATTACCAGTGACGAAACTTGGGTGTACAGGTTTCACACAGAATTTCACATTTGCTCTTTGTTCTAACTTGCTGTCCATGATGAAATAGCAGACGTGGTAACGCACGTGGTCAGAAAAGCACCAGTTGTACAGCTCCCGATGTGCAGAGGATGATGTCTTTTGGCACTTACTTTACTTATGAAGGTCGGTGCTCCCTGTGACTGTGCATGTGGCCTTATGCTGCTATCTGTTGGTGTGTTACAAAACTAGTCTCGAAACCTTTTGATACCACCTTGTATGTGTGTGTATCTATCTATCTATCTATCTATCTATCTATCTATCTATCTATATATATATATATATATATATATACACACTCACACAATCATGGCCAAAAATATTGTGCACAATGGACACAGGAACATTAAGATCTCTGGAGATGGACTTGTAACCTTGGGATTGTCCATGTTGTTCCACAATTTTGATTCTGAAATCCTCAGACAATTATGTGCTGCTCTTTCTCTGCTCCATGCTCCATGTGGCACACAGAGACGCAACAGAAAGGTTGAGTCAATTTTTCACAATTTTATCCAGTTGCTAGTGTGATTTCTATATTGTCAGCACCTATTAATTGATACACATGAGTTTAATTACAAATTACAGGAGCGTCACAAACTTGGAATTTTGAGAAGGTGTCAATAATTTTGTCCAGTCCTCTTTGAAGTTTTGCATGGAATGTGTCAGATTTGGCTTTTTGTTTCTCCACTTTTTCGAGTGATTCCAATACAAAGTGTATCATTCATTAATGCAGTATATGTATAATACAAATATATTTTAAACAATTGTGTCATTCCAGCCTTGTTTGGGGAAGGCCTTTTTACATGGTAGCAGGACTGTGCCTCAATGCTCAAAGCCAGTCCATGACACGTGGACATGGTTTGATGTGAAGGAACTTGAGTGTTCTGCCCAGAGCCCTGACCTCAAACTTACTGAACACCTTTGTGATAAATTGAAATGCCCATTATGGTATTTTCAATCTTGAACCTGACCTCACAAATGCTCTTTTGTTTAAATGGGCACAATTTCCCACAGGCACACTCCAAAATCCTGTGGAAAGCCTTTCCAGAAGAGTTGAAATAGACCTATAGAGTGGGCCAAGTCCATAATAATGCCCATGGTTTTGGAATGGCATGTCTAACAAACTCATATAGGTGCATTTTCTTGCAGATCACAATATAAGGTCTAGAAAAATAGGCTGCCTTAGAGCTAAATACAAGGTTGTTGGGGAGCTGGTAGCATGGGGTGAGCTGTGGAGAGAAAATCTTGAAAAAAGTTGGAAACCAGGTGACACAACTTTCATCTAGTTTTCTGTCTTTTGCTTTCCCTTACTGTTCCTTCTTTCTCATTTTCATTAGCCTAAGAACATTTGTGTGTGTCACACCATTCACTCAAATAAAAAAGTGCAACCATGTAAGTGAGAAAGTATATGCTTTCTAAAAAAAAGACAACCGGGGGACTTCATGAAGAGTGCCTTACGACACTCTTTAGAACTCCTTCTTGCCTCTGCATGACAAATATCAGTACGGGCAACAAATTCATGTACCTGTTTTAAATAGGCACATGCCATGCTCATATGGAACACTTCAGCCTCTGCAGCTCTCACACAGACAGCCCGGCACCAAAGAGTTTTAAAGCGGGGTGGGTGGAGCCTGATGGGGATTTATAGACATTGTTCTCATCAGGTCTGCTTCCCTCGTGATTGGCATCAGGAAGTAAGCATATCCATAGCCAATAGACAGCATGCTATTTTCTATATAACCCACCCACTTCCTGCTGTCAATCACAAGAGGAGAGCAGACCTGATGGAGAACTAGTGTTTCAGCTGGGTTTTATTGCCTTCCTCTGGATCAACTGTGGGTATAATTTTTTTTTTGGATGAAATGGATGGACTTTGTTTTTTTTCAGCCAGAATAACTATGTAACTATGTAGCTTTCCCACTAGGCTCTGCCCACTGTCTGCATCACCAGTTGCAAGTTGGCTGTCAGCTTTGAAGTCAAAAGGATCCTTAAAGCAGAACTATACTCACTTCTGCTCCAGCGATGTGGTGTCCCGCCGCTCCCTGCCCGGCCACTGACATCTTCGGGCGGCTGGATTCCGGGTCACTGGCTGGGTGGGGATGATGTCACTCCTGCGCATCATCAGATTTGGCATTGCTGAATTTGTACAGTGAGCTGTGCATGCGTGGCTCACTGTACAGGGGCAGACAGGCAGATAAGTAACTTTAATGCAGAAGAGACAAAGCATTAAAATTCCTGCTTGTTCACCATTTTTCTTTTTTTTTACCTAATGTCCCACTTTACCAATCAGTAACAGCCAGGAGGGGGGGGGGAGTTAGCAGCAGCAAATATTTAACCCGCTACAGTGTATAGAGACTTCCATGCTAAGTTAGAGTTGGCCCTTCTATTTTTTTTACCCACAAACTGAAGGCAATTATTTCTGAATTTGGTGCTGTAATAGTATTACTTTGTAAAAGTGGCACTATTAAGAATTACCTAAATCTTTCACACGTATTGGTAAATCTACCAAAAGAGTGGCAGGGACTTTTTAACCTGGTGCAACCCAGGGCCATACCACCAGAAAAGTGTTGCTAGGACTTTATTGAATTCCACCTAAGGAGCTTTGTGAGACATTTTTGAAGCAAACAGTATAACAAAAACTTATAGACAAAGTGAAGATGGCACTTTGTATATTTCAACAGTCATTAAAATTAACAGTCATTAACCGCTTCCCGACCACCCTACAGCATTATACTGCTACAGGGCGGCATGGGTGCGCAAAATCATGTAAAATATACAGTATATATACGTGATTTTGCATTTCTGGGTAGAGGGCACGCACACCCCCCCAGTGTCAGAATGCCGGCTGCAGTCCCGCTATAAGTTGCTAATCGCCGCCATTACTAGTAAAAATAATAAAAAAAAATAATTCCAATATCTTTTGTCTTTATTTGTAAACGCTATAACTTTCACGTAAACCAATTAATTTACACATATTGGGATTTTTATTAGTAAGAACATGTAGCAGAATACATTTTGGCCTAACTTTATGATGAAATGTGATTTTTTTTCTGGACATGTTTAACCTCCCTGGCGGTATTCCCGAGTGTAGCTCGGGGTAAAGTTTCTGTACCAAAAGCGGTAACCCCGAGCTACACTCGGGCTTACCATGCAGCGTTGCATAGGGAGTCCCTGCAGAGCTTACCTTGTCCTTCGCTCCCGCGATGTGTCCCCTGCAGCGTCCCCGGCCATCTCCTCCGGCTGTTGCCGGCATCCGGCTCCTGTGTTCCGGTCCCTGTGACGTTGGGACGTACGGGCGGCGCCGCCGCCGATGGCGGCGGGAAATTTGAAAATTTTAGATAAAATTTATTTTTTTTCAAAACGAATTTTACATAGTAAAACATTGCTGTTTCAAACCATTTCACATACATTTTGTCCCTAGTGCTTTGTCCTGTCCCCTGTCTGCATTTTTACTGTTCTTTCTGCCTGGAAACTTAGAAAAGTCCATGGCGTCCAAAAAGCATCCCTTTAGCTCAAAAGCGGGTTTAGATCAGCTAGAGAACAGCGATAGTAAATCAGAACCACTTGCAGAATTGAGTGATAATGATTCGTGGAGAAATTCGTCATCAGACACTGAAAACAATTTTGCGACTTTGCTCAGTGATGTGCGAACTTGGCGCTATATTTAAAATTTCTGTGTTTTTGGTTTGATTATATTATTGAATTAAATGTATTATTATTATACTATTATTTTTTATGATTATTTATTAAATTATAATTTATGATTTTGTGTTTCAAATTTTATCATACCCGGGATGTTTACTAGACTCTTGTTCGGACAGATTTCAGTAAGTTATTCCTAAATATTACAGTCTACAATAAAAAAACTACATATTTCCATGCAAAATAGTGGTACCGCTTTCAGCACCAAAAATCTGAAATAATCATACCACCAGGGAGGTTAAATAGCATAAAGTCAAAAATATAGTTTTTTCTGAAAATTGTCAGTCTTTTTTTTTTATAGCGCAAAATTTTAAAAAATGCACAGGCGCTCAAATACCACTGAAAGAAAGCTCAATTTGTGGGAAAAAAAGGACCTAAAATGTCATTTGGGTGCAGCGTTGCATGACCACACAATTGTCAGTTAAAGTAACGCAGTGCCGTAATGCATAAAATGGCCTGGTCAGGAAGGGGGGTAAATCCTCAGGAGGGCAAGTGGTTAATACTTCATTTGCACCTTATGACCACATTATGTAGGACAACATGACTATATTTTAGTTTTGAGACAGAAAAAATTCCTGAAAAGTCTGATAGCGTACAAAGCAAGAATTCGGAGACAGGTTTTACCAGTACAAGTAAAAAAAAACAAAACTGTGCTTCTTTATGTATATGAATGCATAAAACAGCCACTGTCCCCTCATTGTCACAGCCCTGACTCTCTTTGTGTTTGTAATTTTCTAAACACTTTAATGTTTAGTTATTTCTAAAGAACTGTCAACTTCCTCTACCTCAGCTTGGGAACAAGTGACCAGCGTGATTCATGTCCCCTGCAAAAGAAATCCATTGTTCGAAAAATCGGCTTAGCCATGGACTGGAATACATTGAGGAGAGAGCAGCGCGGGGCTGTGGGACTGTGCCATAGCTGATCTTGTATTCCAGACACACGTGTGTATGCAAATAGCAGCAAACACAGCTAGGACACAATTACCGTGTGCAAGAATTCTCTGCCCCTTTTAAGAAAGATTTGTATACTACTAATTTTATTGTATAAGACAAAACAGGTGGGGTAGCAATGTAACCGCCCTTGTGTAGGTTTTCTTTACGATGCATGTATTTTTTGGTCTTGAAAACACAATCTGGGCTATAAGGGGTTAAGAAAAAAAAAGAGAAAGCACAAAAAAAAGGAGAAAAACATTTCAAGGGACAAAAGGACTTTAAATGGCCAAAAGAGGCCTGGTTGGCTATTTTGATAGATAGGGGGAGAGATTGTTGTGATTTGTAGCTGGCTAATTTTTCCCCTTTAAACAGGAGAATTCCCCCGTTCTCTGTGTTTAGAAAATCCTCTTGCTGGGAGGCTGAACTTTCCCACAGAAACAAAGTGCAAATTGTTTTGTTCGACATTAATCTAGGTTTTAACAGTCACAATACAGGCCATTGCCAGTCTGCTCTACCATGCTTTCAGATATGATGCAAATGAAGTGCTCCTCACAGCTGTGCTTGACAACAGGAAGTCTAAAGGAGCTTTCGGAACAAAGGAAGAAAAATGAGACTTATTTATCCATTCGTTGAGCATGCTCTCCTTACATTTTGCATCATGTGGTTGATTTGTAGCCATGGAAATGGCTGCGATGCTGAGTACACACTGTTCCACTCCACAACGGGCAATGTTTTTCGTTACCTTAATGTAGAAAAAAGGGGACAATTTGCATAATCCATAATTGAGCAAATAGGCAAAGCAAAAGGAGTGTGTGATTTTTTTTTTTAACTACGCCAGTGGAAAACAACTTGTGTTTCAGGAATTCTATTCTTAGTTTTGAAAGAAAATGGTAAAGCGTGGGTTTTTTGACCAATAAAATAAAAAAAAGTCTTTGGTAAGCATTAGGTGGCAAATATTGTATCTTTACTCACAAATACGATGTTATGGAACTAAAAAGAATGCAGAAAAGGACAACTAAATTAAAGCCTACGTTTAGCTAATATTAATTTTTAAAAATCAGCACCAGGGATGGTTTTTGCATTCAGTTGGAAGAGTCTTATGATGGCTGCTGTCTTGAAATCTTCAGTAATCTGCCCCCACCCAACCCCCCGCCGTAATATATGCGGTTAATTTAGCCATTGGACCTGTCATGGGCTCTCGTGAAGAGTGCTAGCCAAGCCCTGATTTTCCACACCCTCCTCCACATATAGAAGCTGTACTATAGCTTCCCTCAATGAAAAGCAATCTATAAATGGAGGACAGGCAGATGAATGAACATTTTTAGAAATTTGAAACTAACTGGTTTGGGTAATTTTCAGTGTCAATTTAAATTTAGTAGCCTGAGCTGGATTGGTAGTTAAGCGTCTTTGGGTCTCTGCTAGGCTCTGTTTATTGTTTGCTTCTGCCTACTGCTGGGGTTGGCTGCACTAATCAGAATTAGGTATATTTATATTTCTTTGGCCAACCACTAGGAAGTTTGTTTTGCCAGTGGTACAGGCTGGGAGAGGGTGTAAATATTCAGGAGTAACCTCGGGGAGTCAGTCTTCCTCCAGGGTAACTGCTGGGGGAGGGATTTAAGTGTGGAGGAAGGGCGAGGTGCCTAGATAGGGAATGTGGGGAAGACCAAGTTGGTGTTTTGGAGACGTGCCTACAGACACATCAAAAGTATGAAAACGTGATCCTGACCTGCCCCTGGGGCGACACATGATTCTTGTACATAACGGCAGATTTCCAAGAATTTGATTTCTTGTTCTCGATCAGATTCATCCAAACCTCATAGGAGGAGATTGTAAGTTATTACTACAATTAGAACTACTTTGGATTTTTCAACTACATGCTACATCCTTCCAGGCTTAAATGAATCCATCAGCAACAAGCCCTTCCTTCAGGGCTTTTTATCTGGTGACATGGAAAAATAGCTATCTTGATGCTGACGTATTCTCTCCCTGTGTTTTCATGTTATTATGGTTATTAGCATACAGTGATGCCTTGTTTGTGCATTATAGTATATTATACAAATTCATTATGAGAATATAAGTACCCTCTATTAATGTTCCTCTAAACATCATGATATGCGGAACCTTTTTGGTGGTCTTTTGGAAGTATATTAGTGACATTTGGGCTAAATTTGTGTTGTGGTGGTGTCATCATTTTTATCCTTTATATTTTATGTATCTTCCCTTTTGGGCGCTCCTTTCTACAAGTGAATTTTGTTTATGTACAGCAATAAATATGCTATCATATGTATTTCTTTGTATATTGTATTGTGCATTGGTGTGTGGCCTGGTTTGCTCCGGGGTGAGCAGGTGACCGGGTTCAGTGTGGGCTTCTGGGTAGCACCTGGCACGCACAGGCCGCGCCTCCATCCATGGTGGTAGGCGCGGTCATTTGTTGTGACCTTTGGTGTTTGGGCATCCATTTCCCCTTTGTGGGATTACGTTCCACCTTTCCCCGCCCCTTGGCCGTCTCTTTGCGTGTCGGCGGCTCGCCGATGCATGACGTCATCCTGCTGGGGTGGCGCTGTGCATCAGCGTATCGGGGGGCATAGTCCAATGCCCGGGGCTGAAGGAGCGGTTAAGCTCTGGCATTTGGCGCCATCTTTAAATGAGGGGTGGTGATCCTATTTAGATGCACAGTTTTGGAGATATAAATAGACCCCTTTCCCTGATTTCACTCCTTTTTCCCAATATCTGGATGATAAGTCTGATTTGACTTTTTGCAGCCTTGTTGCTGGCTCTCCAGTTAGGTAAACTGATGCTGCTTCTTTGCTTGTTTTGCTTATGGTTCCATAGGTGGCTTAATATGTAACTATATGGCTATATACTCTTTTGTGATTTCAATATGGGCTTATGTTCTGATACTCTATTTAGGGTTTTCTGGATGAGCTGTGGCTTACAATACTGGAGGTTCTCATTGTCTATGGAGCTTCACCCTTTTACCAACTTTTTTACAATAATGGCTTTAAAAGAATTTGCATCTGCCTTAGCAGCAGTGGATGTTTTATTAGATTCAATAGTCATTATATCCTTTTTCACATATGATAAAAAAAGTTATGATACTCCTTTCTTTTTGGCTATTTGATAGTTACTACTGTCACTTTTTATATATAGTTTGCCTTGGTGGCTATTGGTGCGGCCCTTTTCTCCTAGGGTGCCCTGGCCCAGTCGGTGCTTATCTGGATGTGGTTTGGGGAGAATTCACAGACTTGGCCACACATCTAATGCTTTTAATATGGTGGAAATTCAATCATTAATTTTTTTACTTGGTCTCCATCATAGTAAGCTGTGAGTATTGTGTTTCTGACATTTATACAACAATATAATTTACAACTGTTAATATAACTATTGTATGACTGTAATACATACAGTATGTTTCAGTCTTTAGAAACCATATGTCTCATGCACAGAGTCTCAGCCCTTAAGAAGGAGTAGACTTACTCTGAATCGCGTTGGATGCTATTTAGGAACTCTGTTATGGCGACATAATTTTGTAAGGTACCATTTACTAAATTACCGCCTTTTCAATGTTTTATGGCTGTTATTCATCTATGTTCAATAAAGATTGATGTAACTTTTACTCATTTAGGTGATGCCTTTAAAGTCCCATCTAGGGGGGTTTCTTTCTCCTATATAATTCTAGATAGGGAATAAAAGCACCATGGAGGAACTTCAGCCTGATTGGGGAACCCAGGAAGCTGGGTAAAGCTTGGTCCTCAACTGGAGTGTGGTGACCTATCTGCGAGATGCTGAACCAACCAATGTTGATCTTGCAGTCAGCAGCTGAGATCACAGAATGTCAAATTGGCTTAAAGGTCCTCTCTCTGTGAAAATTGTAACTACTTTGTGCTCCTCATCTTTCCATGGGTGTCCTTTGTCATAACCTTTTCTCTGAGGAGTGTAGAGAGTCAATAAATTTAATTTCCTCATCGAAAAATGACTGGTTACACATAGTTCACATTTCTCCATTATTGACGAGGACTAGACCCTATGATAAAACAAAATGCTTTACCACATATACTTTGTGGATCAGTTGGTGCTAGAAAAGTTTATTTTAAGTGGTTGGGAAGCACTTACACAGCTGTCTACCCTTTTAAAGCTGTGTTCAACCAATGGATAACTTTCCTTTTTTTTCGTGCAGGTTATCTTTAAAGAGATTGTAACTTGGACTAATAAAAACCAAGTAAAAGGTTCTTTAAAAGAGCAAAGTCCTACCCATTGATATTCGTTTTCCATGTGCCCCACCCTTAACCCCCCATCAGAGCTGAAATTTGAACCATAAGTAAGCATGAATAACAGCATTTGGAAGCGGTGACTGGATGCTCCCACCCAAACACTGCATCCTGCGGAGGAGGTCACGTGAGGGCAACTAGTTGCTTGTATAAGTTTTAAAGTGGATATTAAAGTGGAATTCCAGTCAATTTCTAACTAAGCCTAAACCTACTCCCACCCACATTCAAAGACTATTCTATCTACCCTGTAAAAGAAAAGATGTCTATACTTACCTATTCTGAAGCTGCTCCGGTCCGATCACATGATTGGGTCCAGCGCTGGCTTCGGGATAGAGGAGGGACAGCTGAATTGGATAGAATTCCACTTTAAAATATTTATTTGAAAACTCTAAACTTTTGAACACAGGCCTTTTAAAAGAATTGAATCTAGTATTTTTTTTTATCTTCAGCTTCCATGTGATCTCACCAGAAGGTCCATGACATTGTCCTCACTTAAGCTTAGCTTGTGGAAGTAGGCCTAGTGCTATGAATGTAGATATGCTTAAAGCAGGTCTCCAGTCAAAAATACAAATGAACTGACAATTCAAAGCATTACATTAAATCTGCCACTAGATGTCCTGTTATTTAACCCACTTCCTCTGAGCCCAGGCTATGACTGGACAGTGAAAGGAGAAGCAGCACAGTGATGAACTTGTTTCTAAGTAACTTTGCTTTCTCATCCTATCAGCATGATTCTTGTCAGTAACTTAACTAATTTGCTACTTGTACTTTTTCTTCCTCTTACACTGACATAAAGCGACTAAAAGAGGCTTATACCCGGTCTAATTCAGGCACTTACACTTCTTGCATTTAGAAACTGTATTAATCTGTGTCTTTTATCTACCTAGAGTTCAGCTTTAAAACATGGAAACCTAGTGTTTTACTGCAAAATTGGGAAGACAGTTCCCTGCAAGTTATGTGTGCCTGTGTCACATTTTGAGAAGTTTAATACTATTTACTAAGACAAATGGGACAAGTGCTGGTTTTAGTTGGTTTAGGATTGGTGTAGATTAGTTGTCTCCAAACTGTGGCCTGGGGGGCAGGGCACAGCCCTTTGCAGGTCTTTATCTGGCCCTTGGGGCACTGTTCTTCCCACTGATACAATACACTATTCTGTCCACATACACCAACAATGGGGCATAATTTCTGCCACTGACGTCAACAATACAGCACTATTCATCCCACTAACACCAAGGATTGGGCACTATTCCTCCCCCTAATAGTAAAGATGGGGCACTGTTTACTCCTACTGATGTCAGAAAAATTTCTACTCCTGCTGGCCACAGTCCTGCCCCCCTAATGTCTGAAGGACAAACTGGCCTTTTGTTTACAAAGTTTGGAGACCCCCTGGTGTACATTATTCAGTTGTGCATAACACATTTAGATTTCACTTTACCTTTTAAATGACAGTATTAACTCAAATGACATGTCCTATGGATATAAATTATTTTTTAGTAGTCTGTTTGTGTACACTGTAACAACAGCAACTTTGTTTTCAGCATCTTTTGAGGTAGAAAGCCTGCAATATGCTTTATGTCTAGAGGTAGTGAAAATACACACTTCAGTATTGGTTGAAAACTGCTGCTAACCAGCTTTATTGTATGTCTAGGTCAGATAACACAATCTTGATCACATCCGAAAAAACAACAACCATAAAAATAAATCCTATCCTGTGCAGAATTACGGTAACTAGATACATAAAAGCACTTTTATACAGAGAAAAGGACCTCATATGCAGTTCCCCAAAAATTAGTTATTTTACTTGTCAAAGCTGCCACTACACCGTCTCTCTGTAGCAGGGGCGGACTGACAACTCATGGGGCCCTTGGGCAATAGGGGATCATGGGGCCCCTGTGTCCTTGCCCAAACTCAAAAAAGCCTATGAAAAAGGTACCAGGGGCATCTCATTGGGCCCCCTACTGACCCCGGGCCCTCGGGCAGTGCCCGAGTTTCCAAATGGTCAGTCCACCCCTGCTCTGTAGAACCACATGCTCTGGCTTCTTCAAGGTTTGCTAAAGATCATAGAGCTAGAGATACTTGTGAATAAAACTGGCTATTGTGCAAAGAATAGTCACAATGGTGGCCTGTTTTCCCTAAAAAACAACAGCTTCTCAGGTACACACTGTGCCATTTGCTAGCCAAACTGGTCCTACCAGGACTTTTCCCACTTCATGTATTACAAAAAAATTTAACAGAGCTCCACACAGAATATATGATTTCAGAATCTCAATTTTATGTCCTGTATATTCTGTGGCTAACACCTTTCTCCCCCTAAAATGATAGTAATAGTACTCACCGATCTGATGAGTGACTAGAGGGAAAGAAGTCTGCTGAAGGCTTGCTTTCTTAGTCACTTCCCCTCCCCTAGTCTGTGATTGGACAATGACATATTTTCCCTTTTCCAAGCATGTGCAGCGTTAGAATGACAAGCATGGTGAGGAACAGTAGAGCCTTAGATTGTCTAAGAATGCTGATTCCTGCTGTAAATGGAATTGCAGGAGGTGGATATCAAGGTTTGCGCAGCCTATTGCATTACGGTGTGCACCCCCAACCTCAAACAGTGGCAGTGCTATGCCCGGTAACGGTGTAAAAAGAGGTTATGACCTTGGATTCCCATTTAGGCAGATTGACGGGCTCCAGGGAACTTGTGTCCTTCAGAGAAAATTGACTTTTCAGTTTCCTTATTGTTTGGTAAAACCTGGCATGGGAACTAGAGCCCGGAGATTTCGTAGATGTCTGGGAGGAATGAAATCTCCAATCATGGGTCCATGTTTTGAGAACCACCAGCACGCAAATGGGACAGCAGACAGAGGAGGTCACAGCCAGGAATCAGGAGATCTCCATTTAGGAAAGACAAGTGGGAGCCAGAGCAGCAAGGGGCTGCAGGTTATGTTTACAGTGTGGTGTATGAAGACTTTCAGCTGGAGACAGACAAAGGGCCTAAAGGGTAAGGTCAGAGCAGGTGTGCTGCATGTGTAAGCAAGAAAGTTGAGTGGATATTTCTTTGGATGGAAGACCCCTGTGGTGGAAACTCATTGATTTTGTTTTCTGAAAGTATGTTAATGGTTGTTTTAATACAGTTGGGCAAGAAAATTCACTTGATGCTAGTTTTCAGTATATATATACCTATATATATATATATATATATATAATTTGGAATTCATTGTTCATGTATTTTGTACAACAACCACATCAGTATTCAATAAAGAAATATTCTTCAACCAGTAGGTGGCAGCGTTTATAAGTTTGTACCTGCATCTATGGTTAGCCCCTTCATGCCTAAGGGTAAAACAAATCTAAATGTCTAAGCACAATTTTGCAACATTGACATGTGTTAGTAAAACTGTACATATCATCACAACTACTTTGTATATCCAGGTGAATTATACCTTGTTTTTTTCAGATTGGGCTTTCATTTGGTGGTAAATGGTAATGGATATCTCCTGATTTTTTTTTTATTATCAAAGGAAAATTGGCCAAAAATAGTAAAAAAAAAAAATAATTTTTTTTATTTATATGTGTGTTTCTTGTTACTACCATAACCTACCACCAAAGAGCAACCCGAAATAAATTCTACAGCTCTTGACGATCGCAACAATACCATATATGTGTATGTTACTTGTTGTTTGTATCCGTAGTACAGCCCAGAAACAATAGTACACATTTTGTTTTTGTCTTTTTTTACCCAAAACACACTGACACTGACTCTAACTGACACTGATAACAAACTTTTTTTTTTAAATCCTGACCTTTGACCCTGACCTTTGACCTTGACCAAAACACTTTCCCTGCCACTGAACTAGATCAAGCCTTGATCTAGGTATTTTTTATTTTATTTTTTAACATTTATTTATTTATCTTCTTTTTTTTTTTTCTTTTTTACAAAACATTTTTTCCCTTCTATGCCATAAGTTAGAGAGATACAATGTATCTCTCTCCTCCATTCATAGAGAGAGAAAAAACAAGGGGGATGGGCTGTACAGTGACTCATCACTGTGATAGCCAATCAGAGGCTATCACATCGTTCATGTGACCTGAAATCGGGAGTCCTGGAACCCGATCATTAGAACGGGACCTGGTGCTCTCAGTGACATTGCTGTCTTTGTGCTGGGAGCACGCCGTGCGGCACGCTCCCAGCCAAGGGCGTACTGACAACTCATGGGGCCCCTGGGCAATAGGGGATCATGGGGCCCCCGTGTCCTTGCCCAAACTCAAAAAAAGCCCATGAAAAAGGTACCAGGGGCATCTCATGGGGCCCCCTACTGACCCCGGGCCCTCGGGCAGTGCCCAAGTTTCCAAATGGTCAGTCCGCCCCTGCTCCCAGCAGAAAGATAGGTACGCAAATATGCGCCCCCCTCGGAAAAAAGCCCAGTTCTGTGAGGCGCATATTTGTGTTACATCAGCTTCAAGGGGTTAAACTCTGTCTTTTCTCTCTACAAAAAAGTTTCCTGTTTGCAGAGAAGCAACAGATAAACACATTGTGGATTGTGTACTGTGTGTTCTGTAGGGCTATATACAGAATCTCTTACAATATTTATACATTCAAGTCAAACCGAGACTTTTGAGTTTATATACCAAATGAAAGAATTTCAAGAAGTGTAAACTGCATTTATTTTTTTACATACTCCCCTGCTAAATCTACACATTTATCCCAGCATATAACTCATGCCTGTACTGCTTCGGCATAGAAAGATTTGTCAGTACGCCTGAACCATGCTAGGACAGCCTGCTTCATTTCATCATCATAAAAAGATTTGTGCAATTTCACAATACTTAATGCGTCGATTATCCAGGATCAGGCGTTCCATGAGCTGAATATTCACAAGAATGACTGCTGTGGGCTGGGAACCATCATGGCCGGAATCATCACTGATGGATTTACAGCCATCTTTGAAACGTTTACACCATTTATATGTCTTACTGTGGCTGATCGTCTCGTCACCGTGCTGTGCTTGAAGTCTTCTGTAGATATCCGACGGTGTATGCCTTCGTTCACAAGAAACTTCATCACCACACTCTGTTACATGCATGCACTAACATTGTTGTCTGCCATCTTGATTAACAGTCTCTGGACTGGCCCGTGACATATGCACAACCTATCAATATTAGAAAACACTTGCCACTTACTACTGCGTGTAGTACCGCCACGCTAGCATCCCTTTTTATAATTGTAAAATGAAAGTCCCGGTTTGACTAGAACGCCCTTATACATAAGACACACACACACACACACACTTATAAATAAATGTAAATAAACATTGTAGCCTCCCTGGTGATATTCCCGAGTGTAGCTCGGGGTAAAGTTTCAGTACCACAAGCGGTAACCCCGAGCTACACTCGGGCTTACCATGCGGCGCTGCTCCACGATCTCTCGATCACTTACCTTGTCCTGCACTCCCGTGATGTCCCTCCTGCAGTGTCCCCGGCAATGTAATCCGGCGGATGCCGGAATCTGTCATCTGGGTTCCGTCCCCTGCAACGTCGGGACATATGGGGGAAGGAACTGGCGGGAAATTTGAAAATGACAAAAAGTGACATTCACTAATATCACTAAAATCGCATAGTAAAACATTCCTGTATCAAACCATTTCACATACATTTTGTCCTGAGTGCTTTGTCCTGTACCCAGCCTGCATTTTGACTGTTCTTTCTGCCTGGAAACTGAGAAACGTCCATGGCGTCCAAAAAGCATCCCTTTAGGTCAAAAGCGGTTTTAGACCAGCTAGAGAACAGCGATAGTAAATCAGAACCACTTGCAGAATTGAGTGTTAATGATTTGTGGGGAAATTCGTCATCAGACACTGACTTTGCTCAGTGATGTGCGAACTTGGCGCTATATTTCAAATTTCAGTGTTTTTGGTTTGATTATATTATTGAATTACATTTATTATTATTATATTATTATTTTTTATGATTATTTATTAAATTATAATTTATGATTTCGTGTTTCAAGTTTTATCCTACCCAGGATGTTTACTAAACTCTTGTTCGGACAGATTTCAGTGAGTTATTCCTAAAAATTACAGGCCTACAATAAAAAAAATACATATTTTCATGCAAAAAAATGTACCGCTTTGAGCACAGAAATATGGACATAATCAGACTGCTAGGGAGGTTAAAATGTAGTAAAACATTGCCAGTAGGGGGTGTCAGTAGAGTAGTGGGGCAGAGGTTGGCATCAGTAGGACAGTGGATGTGCCAGTAGGGCAGAGGTTGGTGTCAGTAAGATAGTGGATGGTGTCAGTCAGGGGAGCAGCGGATGGTGCAGTAGGGCAGTTGACTTTATCAGTAGGGCAGAGGATGGTGTCATTAGGACAATTAACATTTTTTACAATTTTATTATTTTATGCAATATTATTTTTTATTATTTTTTTTAAGATTTTTTAGGATCCCTGTTGAGGTTCTTTGGTGAAATGTCAGGGTCTAAACAGGCCCCTGATATCTAATTTTTAAGATAGAGAAAGCGACTAAGGACATAGATTCCCAAGTCCCTTTCTCTGCAGCTTCAGCTGCACAGAACAGTGAATGAATGGGAATTGCTCTGTGCTAACCGACTTCCTGTTCATTCACAAACTGAAGCATAGTATACACAGTTTACTAAGCCTCAGTCATGAATGTACACAGTGAATGATTGGTACTGGTCACTCACTGTGTTCATTCAGAAAAAGAAGGGGGTGGTAAATTGCACATTTACAATCCCCGTACCCCACTCTCCATTCTGAAACATTCCCCACAGCAGCTGGTGGGAGAAGAGGGAAGCCAGAAGTGGGGGAAGGGGGAACACAGGGGTTCTGAGCAGCAGGGGGGATCTGCACCGCATGGACAGGGTGATTAAGGTGTGCCCAGGCACAACCGGCACCCCCCGTGGACATTCCTATGTGGATATTAAGACTAATTCAGTTACAAATTCTAGTTTTTAATTTTGAATTTTAATTGTAAGTACATAACTGAAATTGAATGGTGTTTTGTGCACTTATCAAACACTGAAAATCCTAATCAACAGTATACTTAAGTAGTGGTAACTTGTGATTAACCCCTTTGTGCCTAAGTGTAAAACAAATCTAAATGCATAAGCACAATTTTGCAACTTTGACATGTGTTAGCAAAACCGTACATATCATCACAACTACTTTGTACATCCAGGTGGATTATACCTTTTTTTTTCAGGACAAATTGGGCTTTTATTTGGTGGTAAATGGTAATGGATATCGCCTGATTTATTTTATTTCCAAAGGAATACTAGCCCAAAATAGCAAAAAAAAATTTAACATTTTTTTTTTAATTTAGCTGTATATTTCTTGCTACTACCATAACCTACCATCAAAAATCAACACAAAATAATTTCTCCTGTTCCTGATGATCGCAGCAATATGACATGGGTTAGTTGTTGTTTGTACCCGTAGCACAGCCTAGAAACAATAGTGCGCAATTTGCTTTTTTATCCTGTCACTGACACTGATACTATTTTAAAAATTTAAAAAAAAACAAAACAAAAAACTGACCCTGACCTTTGACCCTTGACCTTTGATCCTGACCCAAACACTAACCCTAGCATAGACCTAGATCAAACCTTGATCTAGATATTTTTCTTTATTTTTTATTAATTATTTTTGTATTTATTTATTTTTTACATACATTTGTTTTTTTTCTCTCTGAAAGGACAGAGAGAGATACAATGCATCTCTCCCCTCCATTCAGAGAGAAAACAAGGGGGCGGGCTTCACAGTCACTGATCACTGTGATAGCCAATCAGAGGCTATCACAGCGATCAGGTGACCCGGAATCTGGAGTTCCGGGTCCTGATCATTAGAACAGGACCCGAGGCTCTTAGTGACACCCCAGTCCTTGTGCTGGGAGCTTGTCGTGTGGTGCTCTACCAGCAGAAAGACAGGTATGCAAATTAGCAGCCCCACGGAAAACGTCCAGTTCTGTGAGGCCGCTAATTTGCATTCGGTTGGCGTCAAGGAGGTAAATACAAATACTAAGGAGTATAGATATACAATGTGCTTTATTAAAAGTCCAGCCATGTACCAATCAATATCAAACAGTGTAAAAAAAGTCTTCAATGGAAGCATACATATGAAGGGTTCCCTTACCAAAGGATGGCTGCTCAATTTGTAATATAGATCTTTAGATTATAAATGCTCTAATTATGCCTGTTCCCCTTTAAAGACTGGGATCATCTTAAAACGGAGCTCCACCCAAAAGGAGAAGTTCTGCTTTAAGCCTTTGTCCCCCGCTCCCCATTAAGGATTGGCACATTTGAGGAGCGGGTACCTGAATTTGACAGGTACCCGCTCTCACTTTCGCTGTGATCGCCTAGGTGATCGGAAGTGGAAGTTGTCCTCACCCCCCATAGACTTCTGGGACACGTAACAGGTCCCAGAAGACTATGGGGCCATTCACAAAGCGCAGCTCTTCTCGCGCATGCTCAGTGGGCACCTGGCTGTGAAGCCGCAAGCTGTCAAAGGCGGGTGCCCACACTGAAGATGCTGGCGCCAGGGAGAGAAGACGGCCGATGAAACCAGTGGTGGTGAGGACACCGCTGGACTGAGGGACAGGTAAGTGGCTCTATTTTAAAAGTCAGCAGCTACAGTTTTTGTAGCTGCTGACTTTTCTTCTTCTTTTTTTTTTTTTAGGTGTAACTCCGATTTAAGGCAAATGGCTTTCTGATATTTTTCTCCATATATGACAGCTCCAGGACAATATACAATAATACCATATACAGCCCATAAAAGGATATAAATAGACTAATAGTGCTTTCTGTATACAAACTTGTATCTTTTATTTAAAACATTGAAACATTAAAGACAGCCTCCTGGGATACATGATGTGGGTGTGCCTGGAGACTGTGGGGCACAAAACATAATTCTTACCTAGGCAAGAACCTAGGAAGTAGACAGGAGAGTTCCCTGAAAAAAAGGTAAAAATAAAAAACAATATATAGGCAGTTTCAAATTTTGAGAGAGGGGGTAGGAATGATATGAGGGAAAGTGGCTGGGAGGGGGAAAGTCCAGTTTAAGCATACTGAATTCAGAGATTTCTATATATATTGCAGTACATTTTATATATCTATGCTGTTTATAATTTTATTTTTTACAATGCACAGTTTAGCAAAAAGCAGTATTTATAAAGAATTTCCTGGCTGTGTATTTTTTGCATGAGGTATGCAGAACAAGTACTCAAGGAGTTAATATTGCAGTAACATCAAGAAGCTCAGGGCCTCCTGTGTCCTGGGGATAGCTGAGACTGAATATAACTTTAAGGATGAATGTGTAGTGATTCCAGCAAGCCTGGCTCATTTATGTATGCATGACTTATCAAAACATATCCTTTTAGTTTTGGGCTTAGCTACTGGCTTAGTGAGGAAGAAGCCTAGAAAGGGTTAGAGGAGGTCAAAAATACCCCACGTGGAATACTGCATGTCTCAAGCCGGTGCTAGAAAATTATGTGACAGAAATTGAGAAAGGAATGAAAATGAATAAAATACTGGTTTTATTATTCATGCGTTAACACTAACTGAAAATGTATTAAAGAAAAACTCCTCTTCCTCTAAAAAATTGATATAACACGCATCAAAATTTGTAATTTGATGTTATTAAAAATTACCATTTCATTTAAATCTGCAGATGCTCTAGGCGACCTAATGAACATGTTAAAATTTATTCAAGAGCAGTATAAAGATTTGGCAATTGAACTTATATCCCAAGGAATGTACAGGAAATAGGAGGACTTCAGTTGTGTAAATCTATAGGAAAAGGTTATTTACCATGAGAGAAGTTAAAGCCCAACTCTGGGCTCTGTGCTTTCTTCTTGAACCCCCCTTCCAAATGATTTGCCATTTTTTTCTTTATACTTACCTTTTTCTGATGTCATCCTGGTCATGTGATGAGCTTGATCCTCTGCTTCTCCCTGTGGTGGGTGGTTTTGAATGATGCAGGGAATGGTGCCTAGCTAATGACATCACCAAAACACTAAAATACTGTGAGCATTGTGCTGTTCTTAGGGGGTGGGGCCATGATGTCCTGCATTGTTGGGTGATGCTGGGCAACTGAGAAAATCATGATGTCTCTATGTTACCCTGAGAAAGGGACCTTTTTGAGGCCCCAAAATGTTGGTTTCTTGTGACTTATGTGCCACTGTCTATACAATAATAAATAAATAAATGTGAAATGCATCTATCTGGAGAACTGGTGACTTTGCATCTAGTTTCGGCACAGCACCATCCATGACATTCACTTTCGAACATCCATCATTGCAAGGTCAGGTGGGAATGCAACTTCTATTTGGACGTTATTGAGGAATTCTTGTGCCAAAGAAAGTGAGTATTGTGGCCAAATCTGTTTTATTTTTTTTTCAAACTTCCAGGGGGACATCAAAATACAAAATAGTTAGGAGTTGGGCTTTAACCTCCCTAGCGGTCTGATTATGTCCATATTTCTGTGCTCAAAGCGGTAAATTTTTTTGCACAGAAATATGTATTTTTTTTATTGTAGGCCTGTAATTTTTAGGAATAACTCACTGAAATCTGTCCGAACAAGAGTCTAGTAAACATCCCCGGCATGTTACAATTTGAAACACGAAATCATAAATTATAATTTAATAAATAATCATAAAAAATAATAATATAATAATAATAAATGTATTTCAATAATATAATCAAACCAAAAACACTGAAATTTGAAATATAGCGCCAAGTTCGCACATCACTGAGCAAAGTCGCAAAATCGTTTTCAGTGTCTGATAACGAATTTCCCCAGGAATCATTATCACTTAATTCTGCAAGTAGTTCTAATTTACTATCGCTGTTCTCTAGCTGGCCTAAAACCAATTTTGATGTAAAGGGATGCTTTTTGGACACCATGGACATTTCTCAGTTTCCAGGCAGAAAGAACAGTCAAAATGCAGGCAGGGCACAGGACAAAGCACTCGGGACAAAATGTATGTGAAATGGTTTGATACAGGAATGTTTTACTATGTGATTTTAGTGTATTGAGTGAATGTCACAATATGTAATTTTCAAATTTCCCGCCGTTCCGTACCCCGTACGTCCCGACGTTGCAGGGGACGGAACCCAGATGACAGATGCCGGCATCCGCCAGAGTACATTACAGGGGAGACTGCAAGAGGGACATCGCGGGAGCGCAGGACAAGGTAAGTGACCGAGAGGTCCCGGAGCAGCGACGCATTGTAAGCCCTAGTGTAGCTCGGGGTTACCGCTTTTGGTACTGAAACTTTACCCCGAGCTACACTTGGGAATACCGCCAGGGGGGTTAATTAAGCACACACACTCAGGTTCAACTGGATGGACCAGTGTCTTTATTCAACCTGACCAACTATGTAAATATGAACATTTTCATACATGAAGTACTAATGGAAAAACAACCTTTTTAGCAAGTTCCAGATTCAATGGGATTTAAAAAACACTAATTTCTCTTCTACTGTGTGGAAAAAAAGATAGTACAGCACTACTTACATCATGTCCTCTGTGCACTCTTATGCCACTAGTCACTGCCCTACACCACCAGCATCGTTCAACCACTTAATGTGAGCCCAGGCTGTCAATGCCACATCATCTGTGTTAGCATTATCATGCAGCCTGGCTTCAGGGCTGGTGCTAGACTATTTTGCACCCTAGCCAAGACTGCCCCCCCCCAAAAAAAAAAAATAAATAAAAAATTTTAAAACAGCAAAAAATATTAAGTCAACAAAACATGAAACTGCTAAATTTCATTTAATTTGAAAAAATAAGTGTCATAAGATGCCACCAACACCAATATTAAAGACAAAATCAGTGTCATGGACAGACTGTATCTGTGGCTGGCAGTGGCAGGGTGACAGTTGCAGTGAGTGGAGGATGATGGATCCACACTCTGACAGATCCCAGGCTGGAATTCCCCAAGCAATGGGGGGGAGATAAAACGCTGTGACAGCAGAAAGCTGAACTGAGCAATCCCACAGATTGACAGATCTGACACAACACACCACCACTAACACTTACACAGATCTGCAGGCCCAGCAGGTACTAGAAGAGCAGGCTGTGGATTGATGTCATCACTCACTGACACATTGCACATGTGATAGATATCCGGCCGACTTGGTCACACTGACACAGACACGAGACATCAGAGTCAGACATTACCTTCCTTCACAGGAGCAGCTCCACCTCCGCTGTTGAATGGGAAGCGAAGGACTGGAACTCCACAGTGATCAACAGCTTCCATCCAGCTTGCAGTAAGGGACTGAATCTGAGAGGAACACTGGAAGGAGCAGCAGCTCAGCTGCTACACAGGCCCCAGACACCTGGCATCTTCCTCCGTCCTTTCTTTCTCCTTTCAGCTGAAAGATTATTCATGATGTGGCAGCATCCCACACAGAGAGAGTACCAAACTGTGCTGCGCCCAGGCAACCCTAGGTGGCAGTGTGCCCTAGGCAGCTGCCTAGTTTGCCTGGTGGATGCACCAGCCTTGTCTGGTTTTAATGTACAGTGCTGCATAAGACAAGGTCTAACCTCACAACATGAGTGCTATTCTATGCAACAGTAAAGTCCACCCACCACTGGTGGAGAAGAAGAAAGTCCCTGCTCATAACTTGACCAGCTAGAAGACACCTGAAAATCTAGAAAAATAGTTTTTTTTGCCTTCCTCTGAACTATAGCTACAGGATTTGAAAGGTTGATCTTGATTAGCAATCTTTTTTTTTTCTACCCTGTTAACCATGTCATTCTCTAAATGTCTTAAAATTCAGTTGACACTTCCTTGTGATATGGCAATTGGAGGATAGTTTGAAGCAGGACTTTTTTATTTTCTCAGAAAATAGGTGCAGGAACTCAACCATGACCCCTCCAAAACCCCCCTCCCCTCCCCCACACATACTCCAAACTGTATCAAATACTGTGTGTGGTAAAATTTCACTAACCATGGGAGGGTCTTAAAGGGGCATTATATACTATGAGTGTATTAGCTACAGAGTGCAGAGTTTTGGGGATAACACACAGAGTGCAGAGTTCAAGAGTGCGCTATGTGCAGAGTTCAGGGGTGAACTATGTACATACTTACTTTTGTTTCTGTATTAGGCTGAAGAACCCATCCAGCTCTAGTACCTCCCCACACACTGCAGGTGGCTTGGCCTCCGTCACTTGCATCTCAGGGAGACCTGCATCTCCGTTATCCCCATCCTGCACTCAGTGGGAGCTGTTGCAAGACAAGCTGTCACTTGTAAACACTGAAGCCGGATTTCTGTCTTTACAAGTGATAGTGGTGAAGGAGTAGAGAGCCTGAGCCAGAGGTGGTGGAACTGAGGTCCACCAAAGTTCCAGCTGAAAAAAAGCTCTGGTCTGTTTTCTGCTTGCATGGTTAGTTCACTGCTTTTCTCAGAAGTCTGCACTGAAAGTCACATTTCAGACTTATTCTGCAACAGTATATGTAAACTTTTACTGTATAAAACAACCTATCAAACTATTCAGCTTAAATTGGAAATGTAAGGCAAAATGTTTGTGCATATATACAGTTGGGAAAATGATTATTTGATCCCCTGCAGATTTTGTAAGTTTGCCCACTTACAAAGAAATTAAGGTTCTATAATTTTTATCATAGGTTTATTTTAAATGATAGAGACAGAATATCAACCAAAAATCCAGAAAAAACACATGATACAAATGTTATAAATTGAGTTGCAGTTTAGCGAGTAAAATAAGTATTTGATCCCCTACCAACCAACAACAATTCTGACTCCCATAGACTGGTTATGTGCTCATGTGGTACACAGATTAGTCCTGTCAATTTAAGAAGGTGCTCCTAACAACAACTCATTATGTGTATAAAAGACACCTGTCCATAGAATCTCATTCTTCCTCACCATCATGGGCAAGACTGTCAAAGGATGTCAGGGACAAGAATGTAGACCTGCACAAAGCTGGAATGGGCTACAAAACTATCAGCAAGAAGCTTGATAAGAAGGAGACAACTGTTGGAGCGATTGTTCGCAAATGGAAGAAATACAAAATAACCATCAATCGCCCTCGATCTGGAGCTCCATGCAAGATTTCGCCTCATGGGGTAGTGATGATCATGAGAAAAGAGAGGGATCAGCCCAGAACTACACGGGAGGAACTTATGAATGATCTCAAGGCAATTGGGACCAAACAAACAACTGGTAACACATTACGCCACCATCGATTGAAATCCTGCAGTGCCCGCAAGGTCTCCCTCCTCAGGCCCTTCTGAAGTTTGCCAATGAACATCTAAATGATTCAGAGAAGGATTGGGAGAAAGTGCTGTGGTCAGATGAGCTCTTTGGCATTAACTCAAATTGCCATGTTTGCAGGAAGAAAAATGCTGACTATGACCCTAAGAACACCATCTCTGCAGTCAAGCACTAAGGTGTAAACATTATGCTTTGGGGCTGTTTCACTGCTAAAGGTACAGGCCGACTTTGCCACATTGAGGGGCCAATGGACGGGGCCATGTCTTGTAAAATCTTGGATGAGAACCTTCTTCCCTCAGCCAGAACACTGAAAATGGGTTGTGGATGAGTCTTCCAGCACGACAATGACCCAAAACATATGGCCAAGGCAACAAAGGAGCAGCTCAAAAAGAAGCACATTAAGGTCATGGAGTGATCTAGCCAGTCTCCAGACCTTAATCCTATAGAAAATCTCTGAAGGGAACTGAAACATCTAGTTGCCAAGCAGCAGACAAGAAACCTTAAGGATTTAAGAGTGGACCAAAATCCCTTCTGAGATGTGTGCAAACCCCTCCGCAGATGTGTGCAAACCTGGTAACCAACTACAAGAAACGTCTTACCTCTGTGCTTGCCAACAAGGGTTTCTCCACCAAGTACTAAGTCATGTTTTTATTTTACTCCCTGAATTGCAATTCAATATACTGGTATAACATTTGTATCATGTGTATCATGGATTTTTGGTTGACATTCTGTCTCTATCATTCAAAATACACCTATGATACATTTCTTTGTAAGTAGGCAAACTTACAAAATCTGCAGGGGATCAAATAATTATGTTCCCCCTCTAAATATCTTATTTTCTTTTTATAAGTAATCACATGAACTCTATTCTCATCTGTGGGCTTAGAGAGGGGTGGGTGGCCCCAGCAGCTTGAACAGAGTACAGACACAGTCCAGTATAAATGCAGAGACAGAAAAACACTGTGCTGAGATGGGGAGTGGGGTGTGTTAACAGGAGGCAGAGAAACAGCAGTACATTGATCTTCCCAGTGAAGAGCTGTGCTGGGGGGCATGTCAACAGAAGTCTGACCACTGCAGTAGAGGCAGACTGTGCTCTAATATAGACTGCATAACGCAAACTGACCACACCGGGATAGATGTGCTTCCGTGTCTTGGCATTGTCAATTTGAAATAGGAAAGCAGGGTGATTGGCAGGATCACCAGATGTTTCATACAAGGAGGAAATGCAGAGAGAACAGGATACTGTTTAATACAAGTATATGGTAACACAGACATATATCAGAAACATGAAATGTTGGGGCAACATTTATGTCAAAGGGATGAAGCCAGTGCAGCTTTTCTTATAGCACCAAGATTGCACCAGGCTTTTCAAAAATAAGTTTGAGAAAGAACATGATAAAATGTAATGAAAAGTAATTTCTTTGGGACAGTGGTAGGTATGAATACAATTTTTGCAAATATATTGTTGCAAATATACAGAGAAAGATATTAATCAAATCCTTGCAAATACATAGTTCACATACGGGGGTTGTTTTTCAACAAAACTGGAGATGCACTTGCAATCATATTTATTATTTTTGCTTAATTGGTCTTCAAAAGATCAAGGATGAATGAACAATCATTACAGACAATTAAATGAATAATAGCATGGATATGTTGGGGGTCTGACCAGAGTAAACAGAATATGAGCAATCAATATACTACGAGCAATAATAAAACGGTGCTATTATTATCCTGGCCAGGCAAGAGCTTGAAGAAAGCAGGTCATGATCATTTTGGAAATGTCATACCTCCTGTTGTGTGAGATTGTGTCTGGAAGTAATATAGAATAAAAAAACCTTGCAGTGGACAATGGTGTGAAGATATCAGGACAGACAATGAAGACAAGGGATAACATGGATTATTTTGTTATTTCCTGTCATTTCCTATACAGCACTGGTACTTATGGCCCTACTCCATAGGAATCTTTCCCTACACTATGCTCTGTCCCTCACAAACTCTTCCTATCCCTGGTAGTACACTTTCCAGAAGCACACCAAAGTGGCATGTGTTCCCCAATTTAAAAGGTTCCCTCACCAAAAATGCTCGCTGAAGTATCTTGAGAGGTCAGTGTCCAATCAGACTGCTTTTCTTCTCTAGGCACCGTATGGAATATTTAACGGCTGAAGTCCCTTATACGAATCCCCTTCCCATGTAATAACAGCACAGAGCCACCTATAGATGGGAAGGCACCTACCAACAGATTCCTGTATATTAAAAGAAAGGAGAGGCACTGTGTGAAGAGAGAGCAACATGGGACTGCAGGACAGGTACATGGCAGATATTATTTTCTATACTAAGTGTTCCACTAGACTACCAGATAATAAAGGGACACCTTACAACCAGCCACTGGCAACCAATGCTGGGAAGTGGGTGTTTTCTCCAGTCAGCAACTGACAACTAATGCTGGTGTAGCGCTACCCCCGAAGGAGCTGCTTGTGTGTTTTCCATAGGCTCCCCTTTCCTCACCCTGTAGCCAGGCACAGTGTATTTCCAAAGTCAAATACACTTACACACTCTTCAGCTCGTTGTCTTCAATGATCAGTTTAGGGGATGTTTTGTTTTTTGGAGTTTATTGTAGAACTGGGGATAGGGATGGGGAATGTAGTAGGATACTCCAAATCAGAACTATTCACATTGAGGACATCTAGCTGATCACTTAGTTGAACACTGTAGAAGTCTTGGCTGACAGAAGATAGCACACTTCCTTGTAACATATAGCAGCAGGTAATCTTAGGAGTGAGCAAAGTCCCTTTAGCAGTAGTAGTAGTTACAGGGCTGAGCTCCTCAGGCACAAGTTAGTTATGACAGACTGCGACAGCCCAAAGGTAATGTAGCAACATTTGGACAAGCTCTTCAGAACACTAGCCAGTGTTCCCTTTTTTTAGACCCACGCTGACTATCAAGCACCACGGGAGGTAGCACGCACACAGGGTCCCCAAATTCCTCAATGTCAGTACACACAAGGCTCACGGACAGAATGGTTGCCTCCTTCCAATTGTCGAAGCAAAACCCTCCAGTGATACCAGACATAGCTTTAGTGGACAGCTCCACTCAGTAAGCTTACTGTAGAACCAGGGTCACTCTCTCTAGCTTCAGGCCCTCAGGTCGATCCACCTGAGGCTACATGGCAGCAAGTGCCAGACGAGGCAGCCTGCCTTCAGCCTGGCTGGTGCAATCTGCTCCCGGGAAAGACACTGAACCCATGTGCTCTCCAAATATAAATACCACTCCCAGCATTTAATGGGGCAATCCTCCCCTGCAATTGGCCAGGGCTGTATTCATATTCACGCTGTGCATTTTCCTATCTGCTACCCATGTTCTGGAAGGCTCCCATAGCTTCCTGAATGTGGGCAGAACTCAGATTAACTCCAACAGCACCACAGCAGCACGAGCAGACCTGACTAATCAATCACAAAACTCTGTTAAGCAGAATACCACACTGAATTTACCTGTCAGCCTCTCTGGTAATCAGAGAAGCACAGCTTTGCTTAATTTAACTATGCACATCCTAGCACCTGACTAGGAGGGTACTACACAGGGTATTTTAAAGGAAATATCCCCCTTGATGTACAGTAGTTAAAAGGCTGCTTCAAAACCTCCCATTTCCACAATCTCTGAGGTCCACTGACTGGGGGGAGCAAATATCTCCTCTAGTGTAGCTATCACCAAGTGACATTTTTGTTTTTCCTGTTAGTGGAGCCCAATGATTGGAGAGATTAAAGCTGTTAAAGCAATCTTGTGCAAAGTGTAGTGGAGATCCCAAATAACTGTCTCCAACTATATGCATAAATCAAGCCCGCTTAGGGGTCTATATAAAACTAGGTGTGGTTTCAGAGTGCATTTGCAATACAATACTGTTTAGGAAATTTAAAGGTGGCAAATTATTGTTGCTACATTTACCTAAAAAGCTGTATCCACCCAACTTGCTCCTGGGTGACAATCTTTTTAGAAATGGGTATACAGAGCAGTGCTAGTTTTCAGCTACGTTGGGGCAGCATTGGGAGGAAATAATCAACTTAAGCCATACTCTGATACACACAGTCTGGTATTACTGGATGCTTTTCCTATCATGGGTTTCTTTTCTGACATGTCCTTGGTGTCTCTTCACATGGGGTGGACCAAAACCGATTGTCTGACTGCCAGATAGGTCACTGTAATGATAAGAAACCTTCATTGATATCGTAGGAAAAAAAGAACTGGAGAAACTCACTGAGATAGAAGACTCTTCCCTATGTATTGCTGAATATGTAATATGACTGTCTCTAGTAATATGATATATAGGGGTGCTGAATTATATATAGAAAAAGGACTGGTGTTTAAAATGGTCTCTATGTATCTAACATGGATTTATAATTATGTATTTTTATTCTATCTAATAGTATCAATAAAAATGGATTTTTATATATTGGTGGTTTTTTACATCTTTAAAATCCTGTTTTGAAGCATTTGTTTCCACACTTGGGTAAGTGATTAGTAGAATGTGGTAGTGAAGCCTATCCATCATTTTATTCTTTACATTTCACAAAGTGTTAAACGGCTGATTGCTAAGTAGTTGTAATTGCTGTTTACTAAATAGGTTCTGATTTTTTATGAAGTTGGCTGAAATGGGGTTGAAGATATATTTAAAAAAAACATTGTGCTGAATGTTGTATGTGGCTTGTTAGGTATTTATCAATACCCCTTATACCCAAGGGTCCTCAAAGAGCTGAACTCTGTTATATCTAAGCCACTGTTTTTAATTCTTAGAGACTCTAATGACTGGCATAGTACCACTGGATTGGCGTAAGGCCAATGTGTTGCCTTTATTTACAAAGGGATCAAAGTCTTTACAGACCAGTTAATTTAACTTCTGTAGTTGACTGGGGAGTTTAATAAAGTACTATGAAGAAAGGTTTTTGCTGGAAAATAATATTTTCAGCAATAGTCAGCATGGATTCACGAAGTTGTCAAACAAATCTTATTTTTTTATGAAGTAAGCAAAAACTTAGACAAAGGTGTGGCTGTAGAATACTTGGATGTTGCCAAAGCCTTTGACTCAGTTCCCAGCAGAAGGCTAATGTGTAATTTTAAGTCTACGAGCTTAGAAAATTCAGTTTGTTAATAGATAGAAAACTGGCTAAAATAATGTATTTGGAGAGTAATGATTATTGATTCATACTCTAAATCAGGGGTATTCAAACTATGTATACAAAAAAGAGGGGTTGTGAAAAAGAAATTGGTTACATCATGGACAGAATGCGATACTCAGAATAATTCCCAAAAATTATGCTTTATTACACAATAATTATGGACAATAGTGTAAATACCCTGGTTCACCATCACCTCAGTATGAGATATTACACACAGACCTAAAATCACATAAATACACACATATCTGTGTGTATTATCTCATACTGAAGTGATGGTGAACCAGGGTATTTACCCTATTGTCTATATTTATTGTGTAATAAAGCATCATTTTTGGGAATTCTGAGTATCGCATTCTGTCCATGATGTAACCACTTTTTCTGTGAAATTTCTTTTTCACGACCCCTCTTTTTTGTATGCATGTCTTTTGGTTACTGGGCAGAAACCATATACTGGGTGATACAGCATATTTATGAACCTCTACCCTCTCTTATTCTTTGTCTTCAAACTATGGCCCTCCAGCTGTTGAAGTACTACAAGTCCCATCATGCCTCTGCCTCTGGGAGTCTTGCTGGGACTGTCAAAGTCTTGCAAGGCCTCATGGAACTTGCAGTTCCTCCACACCTGGAGGGCCATAGTTTGGAGACCCCTGCTCTAAATGGTCTAAGGTTATTAATGGTGTACCACAGATTTCTGTGTTGGGACCCTTACTTTTTAACATATTTATAAATTATATAGGGTCTGGGATTAAAAGTACCATTTCAGTGTTTGCAGATCACACCAAGCTATGCATTGGAACAACATCATTACAGGATGTCTCCAACTTGCTAGCTGATCTCAGTACACTTAGTGGAAAATAAGGTTTAATATTGATAAATGTAAAGTTATGCACTTGGGGGTTAAGAAATGCAGGCATCTTACATTCTAGGAGAACAGATGGGGCCTTACTTCTCCTGGGGATCACAGAGGTGCACTTCATTCTGCATGGGATAAAGCCGCTGTTGGGTGACATCACTCAGCTGGTCCATACTTTGCATAGATCCTGAATTTAATGCCAGAGAGCCTGAGCCAGATGCTATCGCTCCCTCCACAGCCCAGTTCTCCAGTGAGCGCTGAAGGGACAGAGCAGAGAGCCATTGACTGATAGTCATTTGCTCTCTACTCAATGAAGACCGAGAACTGATTGTAAAGTGGTCTTTGATCACTCAGTTCTTGGTGTAGAGGCGGCGGGGGGGAATCAATGCTGCATACACCTAGGTAAGCATAAATGTTTTTTTTTTCATTTAATTCCAATTTCTCGTTTAGAGAGGTATAGACTCCAGAGGAAGAGAGATAGAAGTTTGCCCATGTACAAATCATTAGCAACACCTCATCTAGAATATGCAGTTCAATTTAGTGCACCACTTCACATAAAGGATATTGGAGAACTGGAGAAAGTGCAGAGAAGGGCAACCAAACTGATAAGAGGCATGGAGGAGCTCTGCTGTGAGGAAAGATTAGCTGAACTGAATTTGTTCTTTCTTGAGAAGAGGCGATTTAGGGGGTGTAGCGCTACCCCCATAAGAGTGCTGTCTGATGATGTTCAAAATCATAGTCACTGTACACTTCCAACACAGATGATGATAAAGAACATGGTTCTCCCTCACTAATGCAGAGGTTGCCAACACACACAGAGCACAGTCCAGGTACACTGACACAAAGAACAGTCTGTCTATGAAGGCTGAATCCTTGGTGAAGTCTCTGGGTGTCCGGTACCCTTTCAGATGTAGGTCCCCTGGCTCTGCTACAGCCAGAACCTTTATGAACAGCAACTTGAAGCAGGTAGGTAGGGGGTATCCACCCCACACCTGGCCAGGTGGAATCCCTTAGACAGGAAGCCTCTGCTGTTCTACAGTTCACACTATTTATGTGCCTCCTCAGCCACCTTCTGGACACATCTCCCCAGCGATTAGTTGCAGCATCATAAATATCCAAGCTGCCCATTTGCCTTGCTCCTCTCTTGTGTTCCAGAATTTTCTGGAAGAGCAATCAAACCTGCAGCCTGTGAAACCTAGAACAGCCAAAAGAAAAAAAAAAGCTACCACTGCTTTAATGACCACAGAGGAGACAAAAAGAAGAAGAGGCTAAGAGTCTAATTGCCCCCCTAAGGAAAAATGTTGACGTCAGTGCATGTATGAAAGAGCTTACTTCCAGTTCCAGGCTTGTACAATGACACACCATGGTCCCTGCTTTGACGTACTTCGTCACGTGACCCGTGACTTCTTCCCTTTGAATCACACACACCTGAAACAGGAAGTAAGCTGATGCAGATGTTTTTATGCTTTAATGAAATATTCTAAACGCTCTGGATTTTTTGTGGTTTTTTTTAATACTATTTTAATAAAGGAGGGTTTTGTTTAATATTTTACACTGAGAGCTGTTTTATTTATTTGAGCAATTATTGCTGAAGAGATAATTGACCACACATTAAGGATTGAAGACTACCTATAGGTACGTTTGGTGAATGCCCAGAGGGGATGCAAGGCCATATTAAAGGGTAAGGTGCAGACTGAATTAACGTTTAGTGGGTCATATATATACTGTGTGAATGGTGGTGGAGCACTAGCTCTGGTGGTGAATACAGGATACATTGTACACATACACGGATTTGGAGGAGATGGACTTTGGTGTAATACAATTAAAATTCATGGTTAACACACTCAAAGAAATTAGGTTGGCATGTTACATAGTTACATAGTTAGTCTGGCTGAAAAAAGACAAAAGTCCATCCAGTTCAACCATAAGCAAAAAAAAAAATTATGATCCTATACCCACAGTTGATCCAGAGGAAGGCAAAAAAACCCAGAAAGCATGATCCAATTTGCTCCTGTAGGGAAAAAAATTCCTTCCTGATCTCCCGATGGGCAATGATATTCCCTGGATCAATTTTACCTATAAATGTTAGTATCCAGTTATATTCTGTGTATGTAAGAAAGAATCCAGGCCTTTTTTTGAAGCAATCCACTGAGCTGGCCAGAACCAACTCTTGAGGGAGTCTATTCCACATTTTCACAGCTCTCACGGTGAAGAAACCTTTCCGTGTTTAGAGATTAAATTTCTTTTCCTCCAGACGTAAAGAGTGCCCCCTTGTCCTCTGTGATGACCTCAGGGTGAATAGCTCTACACCGAGTTCACTATATGAACCACTGATGTATTTATACATGGCGATCATATCCCCCCTTAATCTCCTCTTCTCAAGAGAGAATAAATTCAGTTCCTCTAATCTTTCCTCATAGCTGAGCTCCTCCATGTCTTGTATCAGTTTGGTTGTCCTTCTCTGTACTTTCTCCAGTTCCCCAATGTTCTTTTTGTATACTTTATTTATTTAATGCATGGACATTCATAGCTTGATTTTTTTGTGGAAATATGAAGTTATTCATATATAGATTATTTTGTATTACAAATTGATTCATTTGTGTCAGTATCTGGTTGCGCTGCAGTTTTTCATGTATACAACATGCTTCATGTGCTGCTTTATTACTGAATATTATTTTTTTGTATGGGGATGGGTGTGTGATATAACTCTGTCTTGTTGCAGAGTCATGGGGGCCCAACTAATGCCTCTGATTGTAGGAACCAGCCCCACTTTGCAAAAATCTATAAGGATTTAAAAGAGACAATATTATTTTTCTGAAATATAAAGTGCTTAGAATGTATTGGGGTGTGAAAATCCTGCTGCTCCTGCTCACCTCCTGCAGGCAGCTTTCTGTCCTGTGTCATAGCAACTAGTTACATTGCGGAAACCAGCCTTCTCAAATGTGCTATTCCTGCTTGTTAAATCATATATTGGAACTGTTTTACCTGGCAAAGGATTTGTATTTCTGTCCATCCAGTTCTAAGATTTATACATCTTCTTCACAAAGCACAGTCCTGTCTGGCAGCCAGAAGGCCTGATTTTTTTACTGCTGTGGTTAAGCTACACTTAAAGGGTAACTCCATTTTTGTCCTTACAAAATAGCAAATAAAAAAAAAAATATAGCGCATGCAATTGCTACTCAAGTCATGATTTTAGTCTAATAATATTAAAAATAACCTTTTATTTTCAATCTGCAGCACTGTAATTTTCACTATTATTTTCTGTAAAATGTAACCCAATAAGGTAACCTGGAGGTTGCTTGTGTGATTTTCCCAGAAGTCTGCACTAAGATAAAAGCCAGATTTTGAGCATCCCCTGCAACAAAAATGTCATTTTCGGTTGGATACTCTCAAAAGGAAATCATATCTAAAGGGGTGCAGACCCTGCCACTTTTCTCATTCAAGCCCTGCAAGTGCAGCAGCTGATTGTTAATTCAAAAATCACTCCCATTCACTGTGCACATGGACACAGACAAACAAACAGCTATTTCTTCATCATACCAAAAGGTAGGAATCTCTAACACAGTTTGTTAAAATCTTTCTAATGTACATATATTACCTAGAGAAGAGATTTTTTGTTCAACAAAAGTGCAATTACTCTTTAAAGGTCTTGTCTTTCCTCTAGCCTTTGGCTGAACACTGAAATGAAAAGCGGCTGTCTGGTGAGTTCTTTTCTCTTTTACTCTATTCTCTCATTTTATCAGCATTTACCTTGTTAGGACAGGAGCGATACAGACCAACTGTTTCATTGTGCTTCTCTCCCTCTCAAGTCTGTGCATGCGCAGCTCAACTTACACTGCAAGGCCAGTCTCTGTGTACTGGAATAATGGTCTTCTGCACGTGTACAGGAGTGACATCATCTCCCGTTCGCCAATGAAGGGGGCCAAAGACCGGCACACAGGAGATGATTCCTGCTCTGAGGAGGGATAGGACTGTTGGAGGAAAAGTATGTTTTAACCAACATGGAAGAAAAATATATTTTAAAAATATTCTTCCCCAATATATTGACATATATTTGAAATACTACAATTTTGGTCGTATTCAATATATTTAAAAAAAATATATATATATTTATTATTATTAATATTATACAGGATTTATATAGCGCCAACAGTTTGCTCAGCGCTTTACAATATAATGGGAGACAATACAGCAACAATAAAGTTCAATACCAGAGGTAAAGGAGGGCCCTGCTCCTTGGAGCTTACAATCTAGGAGGGAGGGGCTAGTGGTACAAAAGGTAGTAACTGTGGGGGATGGACTGGTTGGAAGAGTAGAAGATTCCATTATTAGTTGAGGGTAGGATAGGCTTCTCTGAAGAGAGAGGTTTTCAGAGATAGTCTAAAAGTGAGCAGAGTAGGCGATAGTCTGATAAATTGAGGTAGAGAGTTCCAGAGGATGGGGGAAGCTCTGGAAAAGTCCTGGAGACGAGCATGAGAGGAGGAAACAAGGGAGCTAGAGAGCAGGAGGTCTTGCGAGGAGGGGAGAGTACGGTTTGGGTGATATTTAGAGATTGGTGATGTAATTTGGGGCAGAGTTATAAATGGCTTTATACGTTATTGTTAATGTTTTGAATTTTATCCGTTGGGCTATGGGAAGCCAGTGGAGGGATTGGCAGAGAGGGGTGGCAGATACAGAACGGTTAGTAAGGTGGATGAGTCTGGCAGCAGCGTTCATGATAGACTGAAGAGGGGATAGCCTACGTTGAGGTAGGCTAATGAGGAGGGAGTTGCAATAGTCAAGGCGAGATATAATAAGGGAGAGAATAAGTTGCTTAGTGGTTTCTGTGGTTAGGAACTGGCGTGCTGGGGGTCGCATAACTAATAATTATATATATATATATACTATATGTTGACATGCATTTTTTTATATATTACAAAATATATGAAAAATATTTTTATAAAATTTATTTTTTTTAAATATATTCTTCAGATTTTTTTTACATATAAATAAGTCATTTTAACATATATTTTTACATATATCTGTAAATGCATTCCAAAAATGTAGATTAAATGTATTTTTAAAGACACACAGTATATTTGAAAATGTATTTTGAAAAATATTTTTTATATATTTTGTAATATATAACAAACGCATTTAAACATACAGTGTGTGTGTGTGTATATATATATATATATATATATATTTTTTTTTTAAACTTCTTAAGCAGTTTCAGAAACAGGTTTTTTTTTTCTTCTGGGATAAATGAGTAAAAGCTGACCATTGTAAGCACCCCCGCTAGCGTTAAATTGTTTGTTTCAACCTTCTAACTGCCACTTTGCTGGACAGCTTGCTCTGTTAAAGCAGAACTAAAGGCACAAATACTCCTCTATGCTCCAATGGTTCATTGCATCTTCTCTCTGGGTTCTTCCAGGTGCCTATTTTGATTGGCTAGCACTAGATGACATCATTCTCATGCATGTGCAGGAGTGCAGTCATTCTGGCACACTAGCACAGCTGTGTACATTCTGCAGAGGATTGTGAACAGGCAGGTCAGTAAATTTTATTGCAGAAAAGACATTACATGTCTCTTTGGCAATTAAGGGCTGCCTGTTTCCAATTTTAAATTTTTTGCCTTCAGTTCCACTTTAAAGGAAATTGAAAAGTAATAGACTTACTGGCTGGATCTCCAAGTGACAATAATGGACAAAAATCCTAAATAAATAACGAAACTGACTGCAGCCACCACATCTAAGAACTGGCATGCTAAAATATAAATAAAATACTTTTTTGTTTTGGATTTTAATACCACTTTAACTGCTTCCTGACTGCCCTATAGCAAAAATACTGCTACAGGGCGGAACAAGTGTGCAAAGTCACGTGTATATATATGTGATTTTGCATGTCTGAGCAGGGGGCACGTGCGTGCCCTACCCACGCCATCATTTGCGGCCACGGCTGTCAATCACTTGCCGGCGCCCGGTGATTGCCGAGCAACTCCGACGGGGAGGAGAACTGTTTGTAAAGAAAACAGTTCTCCTCCCTGTTAGCTCTTGCACACTGCTTTAGATGGCTGTGCATAGCAGCACCCTTTGATCTCCCCATTATTAACACCTTTGATTCTTTAAATTTTTCACTGGACATGTTTAATAGCGAAAAATCTAAAATATTGTTTTTTTTCTCAATTGTCATTTTTTTTAATAGCGCAAAAAATAAAAAACGCACAGGCAATCAAATATCACTGAAAGAAAGCTCAATTCATGGGAAAAAAAGGACTTAAATTTCATTTGGGTGCAGCGTTGCATGACCGCGCAATTGTCAGTTAAAGTAATGCAGATTCGTAATGCAAAAAATGGTCAGGAAGATGGGGGGGGGGGAGGGGAGAACCCTCAGGAGGGCAAGTGGTTAAAGATCGCGTCCTAAAGGAGAATAATCACCTTAAAGCTGATCTCCTTTTAGAGAAGTTTAAATAGGACCAAGTTGGTCCAAACTATCTGGGTACTTCACTAAGAGATGCAGTGGATGTGTGCACTGTATAAAACCGTATGTAGCCTCAGCTTGACACAAAATATAGCAGTGTGTTCCCGCAGTGTCTGTGGGGGGGGACTTCCTGTCCTCCTCCCAGAACAAAATCGAGTGGAACTGAGTACTGCTCAGCCATTCACAGGAAGCTTTGTATTTTCTGAATGAATACAAAGCTTCCTCTGATTGGCTGAGGTAGAGATGTGGGCAGATTATTATTATTATTGTTATTATACAGTATTTATATAGTGCGAAAAAGTTTGCTCAGCGCTGTACATTATAGTGGGAGACAGTACATGAGACAATACAGTAACAATACAATACAATACACAAGGGGTTCGAGGGCCCTGCTCCTTGGAGCTTACAATCGATGATGTCATAATATCCATTTCAGCAAATCAGAAGAACCTGTACCAGACTGGATGGCGTACATGTACAGGATCCAGCCTGTCCTTGCTGCCGCCCAGAGTAAAAGTACTGTGGGCAGGAACTGATTAAAGAATTACCACCAGCTCTCAGATTAGGAAACTGGCGGCAACTAAGACTAATGCTGAGCTGGCATGTGAAAAAGCAGGACATGCCTGTGCTGGGAAGCTATCATGAATGTGATCATTCCCATCACAGTGCTGTACCCCATCTAGCTGTCATTGAGAATCCCTGGCCAAAAGCTAAATGTAAATGGGGATACAGGTGATATCATTCCCGAAATATTGGCAATGCCCATATTTGGGAAACGACTTGCCACTGGGTGGGTGGAGCCTGATGGGGAACTGAGAGATCAGTTCCCCTTCACGCCTTCTTTACTTTTAATTGGCAGCTCACGGCAGTGGGAGGAACCCTATTGGACTGACTAGTGGCTATAGATCTGCCCACTGTCACACACTGTCTTTATGGGTTCCCCAATGTCTTTTTTGCATGAAAGAGACTATAAGATTTTTTTTTTTTATATAATGAGCAATAATAGAGAGTTAACGTTCGGAATAAATATGCAGTCAGATGGTGCTAACAACTCTATAGTCATAGTCACACACTATCGTTCTTTTATAGCAATCGTGTCTGGTATCTAAATATGAGTCCACCAGAGTTAGACCTACTTCTCAGTCATCTGCTCTTGGCAACAGAACTGGTCTGACATTACCTTTAAAATAGTAATGGAAGGAGTGGTCTGTATAATAAATATAAAGATAGGAACCCCTGAGGTATCATCCCAATATTGTAGAAGAAAAGGGATATTGGAAACAGGGGACTTTAAATATAGCTCAAAGGTTCATAAATGATCCTATGATATATACACACAAATATATATATATATATATTATATATTGTGATACGGGGTAGCTCGGGAATGACCACCAGCCAGTTTTGTAAAAGCAAAAACAGTTCATTTATTTGGTTCATGAAAAGCAAAAGACAGCTTACTTCAGCAAAAGTCTATAAACAGTCCCAAAAGCTGGTTTCAGATGCTAAATCATAAGCTCACCACAATCTTCGGTCCCATACAGGGGGTTAGGCTCCTCCATAACAAAGGTGCCAGGCAGGCCACATTGGGAGATCAACAGCCCGTTTCTCAGTTTGCCCGAGAGCTTCCACTTGCCTCACAGCCTTTGAGTCTCTCTCTCTCCACTTCCTTGAAACACCTGCCAATATCCCTCTGCTGCCATTTAAGCCTCCCTTAAAGAGACCACAACACAAGTATCGGGAAAATGTATCTACCATCCAGGACAAACTCCCGGTATCCTGTACATTATATATATATATATATATATATATATATAAAATGACACAATTTATTGAATTAACACAGGAAAAGCCATAAATGGAAGCAAACATCTTTCTTAGGGGTTTAAAATTAGTACACTTGCGTAGGTCCATGCGTTTCATGGGTATACCCGCCTCTCCAGGACCCAAAAGTCATTTACTTTAAAGTATACATGTTCAAATTTTGATAAATCTCCCAAGCAAAATAAAGAAAAACAACAAAGAGTAACAATGAAAAAGAACATATGTAACAAAGAAAAAATATGCATATATACAAAAAACCTATCTATACGACATGAAGAGAGCCAGTTATAGCAAAACTTTTTTAATATATATGTGTATTATCAAATATACAACGTACTTATACATTGTGCTAATGCTCTTACCCCTGAATATTGGGAATGAAATGTCAGATGAAAAAGGATCTTGAAATATGGATGAAATATATATGTGTCACTAACATGCGCCTGCCGGCCCAAGGGAAATCACCCCTGCAGACATCAAAGCCCCAAGACCAGAATGAAAATTCTATGGAATAACCACATAACAACAGGGATAAATGGATATTATTATACAGGATTTATATGGCACCAACAATTTGCGCAGAGCTTTACAAAATGAAGGTAGACATTACAGTTACAATACAATTTGGTACAAGAGGAAACAGAGGGCCCTGCTCGTTAGAGCTTACAATCTAGGAGATGAGGAAAACGTGTCCTAAAAAACAATCATAAGACACAATAATGTGCGTAGCATTACTATAAATGCATAAAACACTCAAACATGATGTATATGTGCCCAAAATAGATCAAAAGTAAAATGCATATGGGACACAATTGTATGGCGGGCGTTGTCTTCAAAGAAATCAAGGGCTGAGTCCCAGAAAAAGAAAATAGAGATATGTGTATCTGGAAAGGGAAAAATTGACTACATTGCCTGTATGTTCTCTAATCATATAATATTAAATATACATCCCTCAAGATAATAAAGAGTCATGAAAATATAGTATAAAACGTATTGAGGAAAAATGGTGTATATTAGATTTGAGGCCTAAATATATATCCCATGATAGCTGGCAAAGTTTACCTCAAGTGTGGAAACAATGAATCTACAATAGAAGTATAGATTAAAGATGGTCTACAAGCTTCTGTCTAGATATCTAGACCCATTGCAAAATGCCCGTAAAGGAAATGGCCTAGGAGGAAGCCATCAGAGTGTAAAGACAAACATGAGTGCCAGCATAAGAGAAACCACTTTATCTCGTTTGAGAGACAAACATGATGTCAGAAGTAGAAAGAGACAGTAGACCACCACAGACTTCAAATATATACAGGGGGAAAGTTTCGGGGGTCACTCACATGCAGCTGATGAACTCAAATGAGGACCACATTTGTCCATGGCATGTGGGAGGGCCGTTCCCCCCTAGATGCTCATCGCCCAAAATCAAAATGGCGCCTGTGTGCACGATATGGCATCACTTCCGGTTTCACCCAGAAAGGGGAAGTTGGAAAACAAGATAACCAGAGAAAGAGTTCCTACCATAACACCATCATGGTGCCCTTATATGGACAAATAAAGAACATATCCAATGCCATAAAATCATCTCAAATAAATGATCCATCACAGTGCCCCCCTGTGGGCACAAAAAGAATATGATATTATAATAGCTGTATGAATTAACAGCAAAACCTGCAGAATCAAAGTATTAGAGGGCACAATGATGGTAGGGTAGAGCTAAGCAGGGGCGACTTGGCTCGCCAGACATGCAGGGACACAAAATAACTGGATCTTATAGTCAAATAGGAGGATTGACAAGAAATACATTTGAAATACAGAAAGAAAAAGAAAAAAGGAAATATAAAAATACTAGCAATGCAAAAATGAATATACAATAGTGATGTATCTCCATAACATAGCAAACATATATATCAATAGGGACATATTTATTTAGAAATTTCTAAAATGGGCAGCTTCGAGTTTTAAGATCAATATCAAATAAGACAGATACATAGAGTAGTGGATTATCTAAGCTGGATACAAAAATGGAATAAAACTAAGTGTATCATTCAAACCCGGGGATGAAGTTGCCTTAAAATGGTATATCCATCTTGTCTCAATTCGTAGAATGATGTGATCAAAATCGCCCCCGTGGACTAGAGGATGAATACGTGCCAGGGCTGAAAATTTTATAGGATCTGGTTGGTATTGGTGAAATAACGCAAAGTACTTAGCAATTGGCTTGTCGACCAGACGAGCAGTAATTTCTGCAACATGGTCTTTATTACATTGCCAGAATTTACGTTTTGTCTTACCAATGTAGTAAAATCCACATCCATAAACAAACAAGTCATCAAGTAAATACAATAATATTGCAATTAACAAAGTGTTTAGGTTTAAATGTTTGCAAATTGGGGAGATGCAGTTCCCTGCTTTCATTGATATATTTGCAGTAATCACATTTCCAACATTTAAACGTGCCTTTGGGTAATGAAAAACATGGATCTTTCCGGCCCATGGAAAAATGGCTAGATACCAGATTGTACTGTAAGGATCTATTCTTGCAAAATATTAAACAAGGTTTATCCTCAATAAATTTGCCTACAGTAGGGTCATCCTTGAGTATATACCAATATTTATTTAATATTGATCGAATTTTATCTGTATGATTATTGAATTTAACAATGGGGCAAATTTTTGGCCGAGCATTCCTGGACTCTCCCCCCTGAATCAGTAATAGGTCCCATGGGCAATTTTTCGTTTGTTAGTACGCATCTTTAAGAGATTTCCTACTGTAACCCCGTTCTATAAAACGTGACTGTAATAGATGTGCCTGTCTTTCAAAGTCAGCCGGATCTGTACAATTTAGAAGGAACTGCATATATTGACCTCTTGGGATCCCCATGGTAAGTGGATGAGCGCTATTATAATGCAAAAGAGAATTTCCAGCTGTGGGTTTCCTAAATAGGTTGGTCTGGATGTTTCTAACTGTATCTTTTATAATCAAAAGATTAAGGAATGGTAAGGTATTAGTAAGATAGGATAGAGTAAAAGTGAGGTTAAAGTAATTCCTATTGAGCCGGTCCACAAACTCAGCCAAAAGAGCTGCTGTACCTGACCAAAAGATGAGTATATCATCAATATATCTGTGCCAAAGAGTAATGTGGTGCAGATATATGGATAGGTCAACTGATGTAAAAATAGATCGCTCCTACCCCCCAAGGTACAGGTTGGCATACGATGGGGCACAAGTCATCCCCATCTCAACCCCCTGCACCTGGAAGTAGTGGAACAAGAAAAGATTGTGAGTTAAGATGAATTCCAAGAGTTCTAAAACAAAGAGATTGTGTTGAGCAGTACTTCTTTCTCTTAGAAACAAATATACGATGTTCAAACCAAGTGTTTGGGGAATACTAGAATACAGGTCCTCTACATCTATGCATGCCAAAATAGTATGCTCACTCACATGTAAATTGTCTAGTATAGTTAGAAGGTGAATGGTGTCCTTCAGGTATGATGGTAGAGATTCAACATAATGGCGGAGATAGTTATCCACCATTTTGCTGGTTCTGTGTGAGAGAGAATTGATACCTGAAATTACTGGTCTCCCAGGTGGTTCCTTCACATTTTTTGTGAGTTTTGGGCAGAGCATAGAACATAGGGATAACTGGAAATGTGACTTTTAAACAGTCATGCGTATTTTTAGAAATAAGGTGAGTGGTAAAAAGGTCTATCAATGATGGTTTCAAATTGTCTCTGGTATATAATAGTGTCTGAAGGTTCGGTTTTACGGTACCATGCAACTTTCTTTAAGATTTTATAACACATAGACATATATTTTTCCGCCGAAATGATGACTATATTATCCCCCTTATCTGAGGGTGGAGTTGTTCAAATGCACGTTGTTGGACATAGGACAGATTAGATGATTTGGTTTCTGGGACATTTTTTTCAATTTCTTTAGAGACCACATCTAAGAATAGTTTGACTCTAGATTTATTATAGGATGGAAATTTACATGATTTGTTTTTAGATTCTGTGCATATGGGAGGATTTTGAATTACTTCCTCACCTGGCAGTATCATATCCATTTAGTGAGGGAAGGTATCCAGATGATCCCAGATACCACCCTCATTTTCTAATAATGTAAATGTTTTGAGCGTTCTAAAGTCTGCTTTAAAGAAATTTTGATACATCAAAGATTCATGTATTTCTTGGTTTTGTTGTTGCCCTTCATAGAATTTGAATTTAAGTTTACGTGCAAACAACTGTAAGTCTTTGATGAATTCAAAATGATCTAAAATGGTAGATGGACAAAAATTGAGACCTAATTGTAGGACAGATAACTCACTCTCTGAAAAGGTGATATCTGTGAGATTAATGATATCAAAAGTGGAGAAAGTGGACAGGGAAGAGGGGGAGGGATTCACTCCTGAAGTGTGTGACTTGTGTTCAAGTGGGACGTATGACGAATCCGTTGAGGTTCCCTAAAGGGGTCTGTCTATGTTGAGATCTAGTATTGTAATTAAGCTTCTTAAGTAAAGGAGTAATAGGGGGAACTAAATTCAATGTTGTTTGCAATCCAGGGACAGGCGGTGTCATGTACCTGGTTGGGAAGCCTGACGTGGAGAGGAGGTGTCCTCTTACTACTCCCACTTGGAACCCCTGATAGTGGGGACAGAGGGCACCAAGCCAGGAGTGGCATGAGTGCCTGGTGGGTCTTGAGATGACTGTAGGCAGGTGAAGACCCGGAAGACCCGGATGCAGGCAAGGTGCGGATGCAGGAGCGTAGGTGCAGCAGCAGGTAGGTATGGGGGCAACCAGGATACAGGCCAGGTGTGGATGCAGGAACATAGGTGCAGCAGCAGGTAGGTATGGCAGTAACCAGGATACAGGCCAGGTGCAGATACAGGAACGTAGGTGCAGCAGCGTCAGACAAGCCGGGTGAGGATCAATTGGGCAGATCAGGTACAAGGGAGCAGGCAAGTGGATAGTCAGGGATAAGCTGGGTCGGTGCAGACAGAGTTCTTTCTTAGTCATGGTCAAATCAGATACAGGCAACAGAATCAGGTTATGAAGTACAGGACGTTGTAGACCAGAAGGCATAGGCTAAAGTGTGTTGGTGATTTAAATAGCTCGCCTTGCGATGACATGTACGCTGGTGCACATGCGCGTAATCGCACGCCCCCGCGTATGCGCACCGCCACGGCTGACAGGGATCCGGCGCATGTATGTGCTCCGCCGTGGTAATGATCCCTGACAGATGGATTACGTGTACCATCAGTGAGATCGCCATAAAAAGGTAATTCCTCAAATTCTGATGGCGGAGGAGGTTTTCCCTTAGTGGGAGGCAACCGTGAAGTAGAAGTGTTAAGTGAATCACCACATGTTTTACCGTCACCTGTTCCAGATGAAGGTACCATTCTGTGAGAGACACCATGTTCTAGTTGGAAGTTAGAGAAGTTCTGTAAAGATACAACAGATGATGAAGTAGATGCATCAGATATATTTCCATCATTTGATTCATTTCGATTAGCCAAATGTTTTTTATTATTATAACACTGACTATTTGTATTCCATTTATAAGCTCGGCCTGTTCTAAACGCAATGACATCTCTTGAAAACGTATTTTTGATCTCAACTAGTTGTACATTGTAATGATCAGTAAAGTCTCTCAGGTTTTTGTCTTACGTGTGAAAGAAGGAAGATTGTTGATACACATTTAGCTTCTGAATTACTAATTGTATCTCATTTTCCAGTTCTATTATTTCTGAATCATAGTATTGTTTCAAAATTTCAAGCATGTTCAAAGATCATGCTGTAAGAAACTGGATCTTGCTTGCGCAACTTCCTTCGCGGTATGCACGCCAGCTCCATTTTTATTTTGGGCGATGAGCATCTATGGGATAGTGGCCCTCGGAACCCCCTTCCTGTATATATTTGAGGCATGTGGTGGTCTTCTGTCACTTTCTACTTCTGATATAATTTTGGTCTAATGTTTGTCTGTCAAGCGAGGTAAAGTGGTTTCTCATGTTTGGCTTTACACATTTTTAGACTCTAATGGCTTCCTCCTAGGCCATTTTCCTTACGGGCATTTTGCAATGGGTCTAGATATCTAGACAGAAGCTTGAATCTATACTTCTTTTGTTGATTCATTGTTTCTACACTTGCAGCTTGAGGTAAACTTTGCCAGCGATCATGGGATATATATTTAGGCCTCAAATCTAATATACACCATTTTTCCCTCAATACGTTTTATACTATATTTCCATGACCCTTTATTTTGAAACAATACTTTATTTTGAAACAATGCTATGATTCAGAAATAATAGAACTAGAAAAAGAGATACTATGTTTCCATGACCCTCAAGATATAGAGGGATATATATTTAATACTATATGATTAGAGAACATACAGACAATGTAGTCAATTTCTCCTTTTCAAGATACACATATCTCTATTTTCTTTTTCTGGGACTCAGCCCTTGCTTTCTTTGAAGACAATGCCTGCCATACAATTGCACCCCATATGCATTTTACTTTTGATCTATATTGGGTACATATACATCATGTTTGAGTGTTTTATGGATTTATAGTAATACTACGCACATTATTGTGTCTTATGATTGTTTTTTAGGACACATTTTCCTCATATCCATTTATCCCTGTTGTTATGTGGTTATTCCATAGAATTTTCACTCTGGTCTTGGGGCTTTGATGTCTGCAGGGGTGATTTCCCTTGGGTCGGCAGGCAAATTTTAGTGACATCCATATTTCAAGATCCTTTTCCATCTGACATTTCATTCCCAATATTCAGGGTAAGAGCATTTAAATACATTGTATATTTGATAATACACAAATATAGTAAAACATTTTTTACTATTACTGGCTCTCTTTATGTCTTTTATAGACAGGCTTATTTTGTATATATGCATATGATTTGTTTGTTAAATATGTACTTTTTTTCATTGTTACTCTTTGTAATTTTTCTGTATTTTGTTTTAGAGATTTCTCAAAATTTTAACATGTATACTTTCAAGTAAATGACTCGTGGGTCCTGAAGAAGCGGGTATACCTACGCGTCAACCTATGAAAGTGGATGCATTTTATACACCTAAGAAAGATGTTTACATCTATTTATGTTGTTTTTCTATGTGTCAATTCAATAAATTATGTAATTTTATATAAATCTCTGTTTGTATGTATAAGTCATAGGATCATTTATAAACCTTCGAGGTATATTTAAAGTCCCCTATTTCCTATACCCTATTTCTTGATCTGACATTACCCCTCTCTTCCTAGGAAATATATGTATTTGTAATGGTCCTGAACTCAGTGAATATTTCTTTTAGTGGATATTACAAATATTAGTTGTGTCTAAGCAGTACCCTAAAAAAGTACCTTTTGTCCAGAATTCATCCTCAAAAAAAAGCTCTTTGCTAAATCATTTCACTCAGTGAAAACCACTTAGCATGGGATAATTTGCAGGTGGGGACTCTATGTGTGTCTCTGCTGGTCAAATAAAGTTTTATGGGTGACAGCATCAGAATGCAACCCTGTTTTCAGCTTGGTGAGAATGAGATGGAGCTGAGAATGGCTCCCTTTGGTATGCAGCTTACATGCACAGTACTGGAACCAATGAGGATTAAGAGGGTCTTTGGAACGGTACCTTTCGTTCGGATTTGCAAACTATTCCTCCATGCTACACTACTACAAAAAAAGTACCGTAACTATTATCCTTATGCTAACATGCAACTATACAAAAATACCCTTTATATTTCAAAGGGAGGCTCATAAAGTCACCTCCCCTCTGAGCCTGGTCCACTTGAGGGCTGTATTGGCCAATGTAAATAAACCACTTACAACAATTGTACTATGCATGTCATAAAAGACTGTCAGCTCTCACAGATTGTTTAGTAACATCAAGCTGTATTAATCCCATATATGTCTGCACTTATTTGCATATACATAAAAAACAGTCAAAACTATGCATAAAAAATAATGATATTTTGCAATCTGAGAAAGGAAATGCCATATTCGTAGCCCAATTTCTCGGTCATACATCTGGAGGGAAATTGCTTGTTTAAAATGTCAGTGCAATAACTTTTCTCAACATAAATAGGAACTTTCAGTGTATTCGTTTGCATGCAGCTCCGCTGGGGTTATGTAATAGCACCCAGCTTGCATTAATCACACTAACAATAGTCTTCTATGTGCTGTTTAATATTCCTATGAATTATCTCAGCATACATGCTGCTAATGTGTGTTGCACAAAAAGAGTTTCGAGTACCTTTCAGTCAAGCTGAAATGAAGGAAAATTGAACAATGTCATGCAGAGAAATACATAGCCAATTTGGGAATTCTTTCTTTTCGTTACTCGAATATTTAGGTTGTGAAAAGATTTGATTAGCCTCATGTATAACGGTTGGATGAAGGGAAAAAGAAATGAGCGCACAGCTGTGACTGGGTCCTTGCTCCTGGAGGACTCATAGAGCTTCTCTGGCCCTATCAACACATAACACAATGTCAACTTCACTTGTGGATAAAAAAGGCAAAAAAAAAAAATGCACCCTCTTGGATTCACTCATTGGCTGCACTATTAGCTCCCCACCTATTTGGTACACCACTACTGTGACTTAACGTGTATGTATAACCCAAACTTTTTTTTGTAGTTTTTAATTAAGTAGGGTAAACAGCCTCCAATGCTGCTCAGCAACTGCTGTCAAGGCACTCCATGTGCAGAATTTAAAGGATAAGTTCACCTCTTGCTAAAAAATAATAAATGCACATTTTTTTTTTCAGGTAAAAAAATGTACATGTATTATGTTTGGTTGCAGGAGCCTGTAAACCATCGCACCAGTGATCAGCAGATTGCTGGTGCCATGAAGGTCTTCTGTAGACCTGTCAGTATATCTGCTTGCCATATGGGATGTACGGACAAGCAGATATACTAACAAGAAGAATTAATGAACTACCACAGCGCTGTGGAAGTTCATTGAGAACTACACGCCGACAGCCACTAAGGCTGTTTGGACTTGTAGTTTCTCATTCACAGAGGTCTGTGAACAAGTGAGGTAGCAGGTGGGTGCATTTTTAAAACATTTTGACAGCTAGCAGGAGGAGAAGATCCCTCCGTTAGCTGTTAAAACGGGGAGTGGGGGCTGGTCTATTCATAACATGTTACAATTTACACTCTGAATATGGGTGTAACATGTAACATGTTATGAAAGGTGAACTTATTCTTTAATACTCTTTACAACATAGATTTGGGAAGTCCCCATAGGTGTGTGCAGCCCAAAGCTCAAACACACGTGTGTGTGTGTGTGTGTATATATATTTATATATACATATATACACACGCACACACACATACATGCTTCCACACAGAGCTGGTCATTTGGAGATATTTCCTATCTCCCCACCAACACACAAAGCCAGAGTGGTCTTAAAAAATTCATGGGCCCCTTGGCACAGTAATACACCGGGGGCCCTATCAGGGAGATGGCAACAAACAAACCAATAATGGGTCAAAATTTCACTACCATGACCACCAATGAAAAAGATCATATGGAGTGCAGAGTTCAGGAGTGCACTATGTACAGAGTGCAGAGTTCAGGAGTGCGCTATGAACAGCGTGCAGAGTTCAGGAGTGCGCTATGTACGGAGTGCAGAGTTCAGGAGTACGCTACATACAGAGTGCAGAGTTCAGGTGTACGCTAGGTACAGAGTGCAGAGTTCAGCTGTACGCTAGGTACAGAGTGCAGAGTTAATATGTGCGCTACGTACAGAGTGCAGAGTTCAGAAGTGTGCTATGAAAAGAGTGTAGATTTCAGTTTACAAACCCCCTCAGTACAGAACTCTTCCCAAATTTCTCCCCAAGAGAAAGCTTTCCTATCCTTCCAGTACAGAGCTATTTTCTACTCCCTGTCCAGTACAGAGCTCTCTTACCTTCCCTGTCCCATACCCACAGCTCTCCTCTCCCCCACAGAACAGAACTATTTACAACTTACAAAGGCAGGACAGGCTACTGGCGTGGGCTTCTGTTGATGCTGCAGGTGTGACGCTAGAGCGGCTTTGTGGATACCCCATGCCCTCCTCTGTTGTATATGCAGAGCAGGGAGGATTTTGTGTGTGCTGAGTCCAACTTCAGATTCTAAGCCAGCGCCGGAGGTTGAAGAAGTTCAGAATTATAAAAATTCCTTCCACCCACAGTGCAGTCTTTTTTACTGTGCTGGCACTCGGAGAGGGTTCCAGCTCCTGGCACCTGCTGCCACTTCACATGTTGCGCGCTACATTACTCCTTTCTGTGCTGGAACACATAGCGTTCCAGGGCCCGGAACCCCACTGCCACTCTGCCTGTTGTCACTGTTTTCACATGAGTCCATCCAAGTGTTATCCTGGGTTGAGCCATGATCGAGAGGGAGTAGTACTGCCACTGGAATGCTTTGATGTTTTTATATGCCTTTTTTTTAACCAACAATTAAAATGATCTTGGGCTTTTTCAATCAGTTTTGGTTTGGTGCTTCTTTCTATATTTCTATAGCTTGAATTAGTTTTGGGTGCCCATCGAGGAAAGCCTTGTTGTATGGGAGCTGCCTCACCAGAGCTATTGAGCTTGTCTGAAGTCTTCCTTCAGCTAGCTACACATCCAAGTCTAAAAACTCTCATTTGAGTATATTGGGCTGGAGAAGAAAAAATTGACAGGGGTTCAAACCCTCCCCTACTCTATCCAATACTAAAAAAAAATGGGATATACTTACATTTTAACAATTTTTTTTTCCAGCAGATTGTGTGACCCTATTGCAGAATTTTGATGCGGAGGCCCCTGGTGACTCTCTGTTTTTTGGGAATGTTAGCTTTGACAATACTGTTATTAATCCTAAGATAAAGAACACCATAATCAAGGACAGGTAGCATACGTCAGTACCAACCAAAACCTTATATAGGCAGTGCCAAAGAGGCACTAACCTATATAAAGCAATAATCATTGTCTTCTCCCGGAAAAGACTGCTCCCCATGCCCCCTTGTCGCTGGCAGTACAAAATAGCTCTGTGAGAGGGATTCCTCCAGCAACACTGACTGTGTTGATGGGGGAATCGAGTGATTTTCTTTCCTATTACACATGGTTGCAAGGAAAGAAAATTGCATGAACTATGGCCTGCCTTACACCAAGGCCATGAGACCTTATACCCCTGAAGACAATGAGTACAGAGTAGTTACCTGTAAAATTATGAGCTGCATTGCTCCCCTCTCCACTTCTCTGGCAGTTTACCGCATATCCACAGCACTGGTTCTTAGTAGGGTACTGATGAACGCTAACTGACCAAAAAAATAAAAATAAAAAGATTTTATTGTTTCTTGGCAAAATATAATTTGAACCTATACAGTGATTATGTGATCAATAATAAGGTGGCCATTTTAGAAAAAGTTTCACAAAAACCAACTCACCAATTAGGAGATTCCATAAGGCTATGCACAGTACCAACCAAAAATGTATATAGGCAGTGCCAAAGAGGCACTAACCTATAGAAAGCAGCCTCACAAGGAAACCAACTGCAGCATATTGTGAAAAAAATGTAAAAAACAACCTTTATTAAATACAGATCACATAAAAATGAATCACCAAAAGGTAAATATAACTGAATTTTCCCAAACCACTTTTAAAATAGGGGCTGACAATGTTGTCACCTCAATATTTCCCCATTTGAGCCCGGGCTGTCACATGCTACAGTCATACCCACATGAATATCACTCAATACTGAGTATTTAAATAAGCACAACTTGCTTTCAATACCACAACATTGTAGCACAGGGAATGCTTCTGTACAAGCCGATTTATATAATTACCATCTGATATGAGATATCAGGCACTTAAAACTTGATATTCACCATGGCATACTTATAGCAAGTAAAGGCAAACACCTAGATGCATCAAGGGAAGATACTAAACAGCAGTGCTTCTTATACTAATGGTGGAAATGGCAACAGAGATATTAATTACATGGGTATATCTTAATAAAGTGTCCAAAAGGAGACCGGATCTAAAAAGATTCATTGCCTCATAACACATGTAAGTACTCATTCAAAGGCAGATCATTACTGCACCACTACGGATAGTCCCCAGCTGGATCAATCAGGATCGCACTATGTAAAGGCTGTTATATTGAAACAATGGCTGACAAATGAGGAGCAGATTAGGCAACAGTTGACATTGAGTAGACCATGCATCTGAGTGGGAAGAACAAAGCTATAGTAATGCCTGTATTCAAATGTTCCAAATGTCCATGGCACTTATCCATTGTGCATAAAGTTTCTTATAACCCACTAGCATGTTCTTTTCTGTATCTTTTCTATTTCTTTATTCAAAAGATGATTAAATTTAACAAAATCGAGTTTATCTTTAAAAGGTTCTAATTTACATAAACTTTCATCGATCTGTGACTGAAGTTCAGCCAACTGCAGTTTTTCCTCAACTATCAGACTCATTACCTCAAATCCATTTTCAATACACTTTTTTCCACTTTTCCAAAAATCTATCTGTATGTAGATGTTCATCTGGTATTACTTTATCTCTAAGACCACTAGGAATAATTCTATTCTTTATATAGGATTCTAACAAAAGGATATCCCATTTTCTATTAATTATGCCCTAAAATTGACAAGCAGGAGGGATGACTTCAGTACCGTTCTCCTTAAAAAGGAAAAGAAGTGGATTTTTAAATTAAGAACGATGAGACCAAAAGGGTTAAATATGGAAATGAGTTTGAAAATCTTCTTGGAACAATAAGCTCTTTCTGTTATGTACATATGACCTAGTTTTTTTCCAGCTGTATTTGGAATGAGAAAGATAAGGTGATTTAATTCTACTCAGTTAAGTTATGATTCATTGTGGTGACTGCTATCTAGAGGTTGGACACTCCTGCTGGTGAGATTTGAGATTAAGCTGTATCAATCACCTTAGAAAGTGGCAGGTGTGGACGCTCATGTGTCCTGACAAAGCTCACGATCCAGTGAGCGAAATTCATTGACGGCGATAGTGTCTGTGAGCTCTGGCTGTGTCCATGCTGGCGGCCCCTTGTAGCTGCACCCGCTAAATATGCACCAAAAAGTGACAGGACTAGTCACAGGCTGAGTATTCTTCCGGCCGCAGCTGGCTGCCTGGGATGAGAGACGAGGTGTTGAATGACAGGCAGAATCATTGCTCCAAGTGCTGGATGGGTTAGAGCCTCCATGTACTGAAGATATGACATGCTAAGGGGCTATGAAAAATTTTATACGCAAAGGATAAGTGTCATGGACATTTGGAATGTTTGATTACAGGCGTTACTAAGACTGTCTTTCCCACTCAGATGCATGCCGCTAGTCTACTCAATGTCATCTGCTGCCTAATCTGCTCCATTTGTCTCTGGCCATTGTTTCAATATAACAGGCTTCAGGCTAGGTTCACATCTGTACGGATCGGCACGAAAATCCGTGCAGCTGCACCACCCGCACAGAGAAATGCGGACCCTTGGGTGGGTGCCATTAGTTCTAATGGCACGCCACCCGCACTGGAAAACGCGACCGTACTGGGAAAAAAGGTTCCCTTGCGGGCTGCGTTTTCATATGAAGTGCAGGGACTTCTCTGCATGTCACGGGGCACAGGAGTCCATTCAAATGAATGGGCTCTCGTGCCCGTGCAAAACGCGGCCCACACGGCCCCATATATGTGAACCAGGGCTTACATGGTGCAATCCTGATTGATCCAGCTGGGGACTATCTGTAGTGGTGCAGTAATGATCTGCCTTTGAATGAGTACCTACATGTGTTATGAGGCAATGAATCTTTTTGGATCCTGTCTTCTTTTGGACACTTTATTAAGATAGTTACCCATGTAATTGGTATCTCTGTTGCCATTTGCACCATTAGTATAGAAAGCACTGCCATTTAATATCTTCCCTTGATGCATCTAGGTGTTTGCCTTTACTTGCTTTCAGTATACCACAGGGAATATCAAGTTTTAAGTGCCTGATATCTCATATAAGATGGTAATTATATAAATCGGCTTGTACTGAAGCATTCCCTGTGCTACAATTTTGTGGTATAGAAAGCAAGTTGTGCTGATTTAAATACTCAGTATTGAGTGATATCCATATGGGTATGACTGTAGCATGTGACAGCCAAGCTCAAATGGGGAAATATTGAGTTGACAGCATTGTCAGCCCCTATTTTAAAATTGGTTTGGGAAAATTCAGTTATATTTGCCTTTTGGTGATTCATTTTTATGTGATCTGTATTTAATAAAGGTTGTTTTTTAATTTTTTTTCACAATATGCTGAAGTTGTTTTCCTTGTGAGGCTGCTTTCTATAGGTTAGTGCCTCTTTGCCGCTGCCTATAAAATATTTGGTTGGTACTGTACATAGCCTTATGGAACCCCACCTTAATTGGTGAGTCAGTTTTTGTGAAACTTTTTCTAAAATGGCCACCTTATTATTGATCACATTATCACTGTATGGGTTAAAATTATATTTAGCCAAGACACACTAAAGTTTTTTATTTTCATTCTTTGGTCAGTTAGCATTCGTCAGTACTCTACTAAGGACCAGTGCTGTGGATATGCGGTAAGCTGCCAGGGAAGTGGAGAGGGGAGCAGTGCAGCTCATAATTTTACAGGTAACTACTCTGTACTCATTGTCTTCAGGGGTATAAGGTCTCATGGCCTTGGTGTAAGACAGGCCATAGTTGATGCGATTTTCTTTCCTGCAACCATGTGTTGCAGGAAAGAAAATCACTCGATTCCCCCATCAACACAGTCAGTGTTGATGGATGAATCCCTCTCGCAGAGCTATTTTATACTGCCAGCAAAAGGGGGTGTGGGGAGCCATCTTTGCCAGGAGAACACAATGGTTTTTGCTTGTGCTATAGCCTCTGGCAATAATCACATACTAGAAATCCGACATGCTGGTTGTACCCAAGTCAGTCGATGGATCGACTTGGGTGTATCAGCCTGCCCATAGATGGATCAAATCTCGGTAGGTCCCTATGTTCTAATCCCTTCCACCCCTTTCACTGCCAGTGAAGTAAACCTGTTCCACCGCCAAATGAATTCTTTCCACTGTCAAGTGATGAAAGAGGTGAAAGAATACCACTGTTCAGCCTAATCCTGCAGGGCCCGCCAAGGGACTCTTCTTGCTGCAGATGGTTGAATGGATACTGGAACATTGGGTTGAAACCTGGAAGTCTTCAGGACCAGAGTGGAGCACTCTTGTGGGCGGATGTGATGCCACTGGAAGCAAGGATTGATGTGGAACAACAGGCTATGCACTCAAAGCTTACTGCTCCTTCTACAGGCTTAGATTGGTATTGCTCTAGTGCTCTAAATATACTAATTGGCAGCTAGAGGACTACAATAACCAGTAGCACTAGCAATTTACAATTTATTATAAAAATTCAGGCAAATATAGTTGTCAAACTGATTTGTAATTAATAATAAAAGGGCTATAGCATATGACACCCTAAAAGCATACTCAAGGATAAATCGGTTCACACGTGATAAAAAGCAATTATTAAAAAGCAATTATGCAAAAATGCACAATCATAAGCCACCAAAAATAATGGATGATAATGGAACAGTAAAACCATTAATGAGTATATTGCTACGTAAATGTAAATGCACTCTATTACACTTCCCAAAGAGATTATATACTGTGTACATATATGTATCATAAAAAACAGCAAGAAGCTACACTTACAGTAATACTTACAGTATTATGTATAGCGAGACCCCGTAGACCTTAAGAACCCACATTCCTATCCCCAGAAGACCATAAGGGTCCCCAGAAATATGAAATAAAAATAAATATATTTAAAATATGTGCTAGTGAAGACTATACAGTATATATATATATATATATATATATATATATAGTTATATTGATATCTAAATAAACATGATGACCATGAAAGAGTAAATCTGTAACATAATGGATAAATGTGTGACACCTATGGTTGGAAATAAGGCACTGGTCCCAGGAAATCCAACATCTTGTGAGGAGTTATGGATTAGATGAACTAGAGGAGACAAAATGTGTAGAAGAAGTATACCAGAGTGTGCACCTCTATTTCCTCATTAAGGCCACCTGGGGTCGGGGTACCTAAAGCGTAGATCCAATAGGTCTCCCGTTGACATACACATTTGAAATGCTCTGCGTTGGAGAGCACCCTGGAAACTGATTCAATGGCCCACACTGTCAGCGCTGCAGTAGATTTTCAGTGGTGCTCCAGAAAATTCCTGGGAACACTATGTTTTTCCTCCCCATTTTCAATGAAACGTCTGTTTTCACTAAAGTATTTGCATAAAGTTCTAATGGTTCTACCAATGTAAAAAAAGCCGCATGGGCAAGACAAACAGTAAATGAGATACTCAGATGAACAATTGTAAAAGTTGCTTATCGTGTACCTTTACCCTTAACGATAAAGTCTTTTTTGCCATGTTTTACATACTAACATGAATATTACATCAATACATGCCCTTTAAGGCAAGGAAAGTGATGGATTTTCCTCCAGTGTTGGAGGGAGTCTTGATTTAACTGTGGGCCACCCTACGTTTGATGTTATGGCCCCAACAGGAGAACTTTGGATGAGAGGAAAGGGAGGGTTGTTAGAACGGATCCTTACGAAGAATAAACCAGTATTTCTGAGCTTTTTTTCCCAATGTTTTTGTGTTGTGCATGAAATTGGGTGGTGAATGTGGTAGGTTCCAGGGTGGACTGACCATTCGGGTACTCGGGCACTGCCTGAGGGCCCGGGGTCAGTAGGGGGCCCCATGAGATGTCCCTGGTACCTTTCATAGGCTTTTTTGGGTGTGGTTTGAGTGTGGGTGAGGACACAGGGGCCCCATGCTCCCCTATTGCCCCATGAGTTGTCAGTCCGCCCCTGGGTAGGTTGTATAGTAGTCTGGGAACTACAGCCCCTACATCCATTTGAATTTTTACTGAGTTGTTGCTGGAAAGCTTCCTGCACAAGAGGAACTGGATACCCCTTACCCAGGAATTTTTCAGTCAATAAGTTACCCTGTGGGAGGTAGTCATCATCCCGAGTACAGTTATTATGCAACCAACAGAAATGACTATTTGGTATGTTGCATACCCATCTCGGGTGATGACAGCTGTGAAAGTGGAGGAAAGAATTGTCCGCTGTAGGTTTAACATAGATATTAGCATGTATGTGGTCACCTTCATGGCACAGATCAAGATCTAAAAAAGCCAAAGTGTTGCGATCACGGACATGAGTGAACGAAAGTTCCAAGTTGTTTTGATTACATTATTGGGCAAAAGAATTCACTAGATGTTTAGGGCCGCTTGCACAAGGTCTACCATCATACATCCGGGATACTGTAGCATACATTTACTAGAGATGCTGAAACCAAATACTTGTGAGCCCACTGGTGGGTCCTGCAGGATTAGTCGTGATCATTTACTTGATGAGCACTCTTATTTATCTTGTAAGTTTTTATGACCATCTGTGAATAAATTTTACTATAATACTGCACTTAGGTTTCACTTCCTTCTCTTTCTTCTTCTTTCACACACAGAGCTGGCATACTCAGGGGACAGCTGCAGCCAGTGCTCTTCATAGTTTATGGACTTTCTTGGACTGTAAGGAATGAAGACATTCCTATTGTATTATATGATTTTTTGCAGCATCTTCACCCATCCTGTGCACCACAACCCCTCCATATTGATGGTCTACTAAGCAGGTGCAAAAGCCAGCATACCGAAGAGAAGGATCCTTGTTTTCTCTGTGAAAGCAGTGGTATCTCTGCAGAGCTCAGCCTCCTGCTAAGTAAGAGCTAGCGCTCTCTAATTCTAAGGGAGCATGCGCTTTGCTGATTGCAGAGCTTTCGGGGTGCTTTGGACCTCTGCAGAGAAACTAAGAGTGAGAGCAAAGGTTCTTCTCTGCACCATGCTGGCAGTGCGTGGGCTTTTCTGCTCAGGATGTGGATACTTTCTAAAGAAAACAAGCTCTAGGGCCTTGCACACATTTTGTATCGATGCAACAGAAATATGTTTAGCTGATTAAAACTAAAAAGTCTGTTTTTTAAACTGTCTTTTTTTGCATATTGGAGACCTCAGCTATCTTGCCAGTTTTTGGTAGGAAACACGCTGTACTAATCTGCGTATGCTGGTCAGCCTGTAGCAGAAATACTGAGAGCAGCAGTGCATCTACTCCCAGAGAGAAAGAATAGCTGTATAGCCAATGGTGTATTATGGTTTTGTGCTGCCCTAGGCATCCGCCCCCCCCCCATCTAAATTGGAGGGGAGAGAGCAAAAGATAGATAAAGATGACGATAAAGAGAGAGAGAGAAATAAAGAGAGAGAGGTATAAAAAGGGAGAAAAAGGTAAACAGAGAGAGAGAGTGAGAGATAAAGAGAGGGTGGAGAGATAAAGAGGGAGAAAGATAACGAGTGAGGGAGAAAAAGAGAGATGGAGAGAAAGACAGAAACAGAGGGAGGGAGAGAGAGATAGAGAAAGATAAAGAGTGAGTGATAAAGAGGGAGGGAGAGAAAGAGAGATCAAAAGAGAGAGATTGAAAGAGAGAAAGATAGAGGGAGATACATAAAGAGAGGGAAAGAGGGAGGGAGAGAAAGAGATAAAAAGGGAGAGCGAGAGAGAGAGAGGGAGGGAGAGAATGAGAGATCAAGAAAGAGACAGATAAAGAGAAAGAGAGATATAAATAGAGAGAGAAAGATAAAGAGGGAGAAAAATATAGAGAGATAAAGAGAGAGGGGAAAATAGAGATCAAGAGAGATAAAGAGAGAGAAAGATAAAGAGGGAGGGAGAGAGATAAAGAGCGAAAGAGGTAAAGAGAGAGAGACTAGGCTGATTAGATAGGATCCCCAGTGCAGCTGGTACTTGTAGTCCCCCAGTCTGTATAGATTTGCTCGCTATAACATTATATAACAGCAGTAGATGTAATATGTGTGTACTACGATTACAGATCTGTGACTCGATAGCCAGAGCAGACAGGATCCTGGGTACATATGGTACTTGAAGTCCTCCCTGGCTGTGATCTCAAAAGACTCTATGGAGCAGAAGATCCCATTCTTCCATCCTCCTCTCACAATCTCTTCCTTCTTCTCCTTGCTGTGCTGTCTCCTGCTGACGTGTCTGCCTCTCTCTGCTCATACTCCTTCCCCTTCATACACACAACACTGCCACCCAGCAACTGTCATAGCTGCAGCCAGCAGACCCTCTCTCTGCTGCTGCGGATTGCTCACCTGTCACCTGGCTCAGCCCAGGAGCAAACTTTCTCTGACACCAAGTGCTGCGTTGACCAGGAGTGTAGCAGTGAGTGAGCTCATGCAGTGCCGGCCCTCTCCTGGTCCCCATTGTCAGTCACCTGCCAGCTGCCTTATGTGTCCCTTCTCCCCGGGAGTGGCGCCGCCTCCCTGAAAAATGCCACCCTAGGCAAACGCCTTGTTTGTCTCACGGTAGATAAGCCCCTGTGTATAGCTAAGACACCAAGACCATTTAAAGCAAGCTGAAACAATCCAAAAGTTCTCTGCATCTCAAGCACTTCACAGGGAGTCAGCATCGGCTTCAGTCCCAATAGTACAGAAGTGGATCTTCATTGTCTTCACATACATACCAACTTCTGTTAAATTTGAATTAACAGCCTCCCTGCTTGGGCCCCTTCCCCACACCATATCCCATAGCAGCATTCTGGGCTGATGTGCCTAAAGTTATGTCAATGACTAGCAATCAAATAACTGCAACAGCACATTCAAGTTTTGAATTTCCTAGTGTCACCTCTTTGGGAAGAAAAGGGATGGAATAGAGGATTTACCATTGGAAGTCATCACCATGCATATGTGATGAGGACATCATGAACACTGAACTTGGCCCTTAGGGTTGGTGAAGGCTTTCAAGGTGTAAAAAAGGAGAGATCTTTGTTTCTGAGGCCGAGAAGGCTTCTAACAAGAAAACTTACTGATCTCATAAACAAGACTGATTACTTTATTTGTGTCAACATTGTTTACAGAGATGTGTAGGAGGAGGCCTATCTTTGGTACCTTAGTTGAGAGGAATCACTCTGACACAATATAAAATGCACCAGTATCCTTCATATAGGTCTTGAGCAAATTTCTTGAAGAACCAAATAAACCAATCTTTGACACTAATATACTGTATATAGCGATGCAATGTAATAGAGTATCAGCATTTAAACAGTTTGGTTAGAAGAGGATGGCTTCAGTTAGTGGGGGTAGTGACCCTTCTTGCAATATGTACAGGAAAATCCCATGGCATGCACTGGTTTCATGCCTGCCCTAAGCTATCACTTCTTGCTTGGACATTTTCCCTGAACTAAGCACTGTCCCTCTCAAGTGAGTTTCAATCCTTGACTGTTAACTCATAGGAAGCACTCCAAAAATTACATGGGATCCCTTACTTAAAAGGTTCCCTCACCCAAAATGCCAACCTGAGACTCTCAAGAGTTCGGTGTCCAATCAGACTTCGTTCCTCTTTCAAGGCAATGTACGGAATCTCTAAGAGACTAGTTCCCTTATGAGGCTGCCCTTCCCATGCAACAATGCACTATTATAGCAAAAAACTAAAATGGGATCCCAATGCAACTGGAGGGTGATGTAGCCTTTTGTACCGTGTTATTACTATGCCAATAAATATTATGTTTTAAAGCAGCAGCATGTTCTCCTGAGGACTTCTTTTCCAGTGGGGTCTTACTAACTGGTTTCATTTTTCTGCCATATTGTTTTGGTCCTGAGGACACCACCCTTGGACTTGGGTGAGTCGGCATACTCATTGTATATATTTAGTTGTAATTTAACTTGCAATTGGAGGGTGATGTAGCCTTTTGTACCGTGTTATTACTATGCCAATAAATATTATGTTTTAAAGCAGCAGCATGTTCTCCTGAGAACTTCTTTTCCAGTGGGGTCTTACTAACTGGTTTCATTTTTCTGCCATATTGTTTTGGTCCTGAGGACACTACCCTTGGACTTGGGTGAGTCGGCATACTCATTGTATATATTTAGTTGTAATTTAGCTTGCAATTGGAGGGTGATGTAGCCTTTTGTACTGTGTTATTACTATGCCAATAAATATTATGTTTTAAAGCAGCAGCATGTTCTCCTGAGGACTTCTTTTCCAGTGGGGTCTTACTCACTGGTCAAAATTTTCTGCAACAGTGGCACTAGGCCATCTACAGGCAGGAAGGCTAGCTGTACCTGCCTATAAGTACACTTCTCCTTTAGGGTTCCCTTTCAGGTGGTATTTATTTCCCTACTTACTTAACTAGATCACAAACCTCCTGAAATGTCCACTGTGCATGTTTATGGCACAGCATATCCTTCGAAATCTACCAAGCTGGACAGTGCAGTTCCCCAAATATTGGGATGGGGGGGCAGAAGGGTAAGCTTAATAAAAGTAAGCTTATCCTAATAAATCACTAGCAGCCAGTGGAGGCAAAGCTGGTTGAGCTAATATATAAATAAAATTAAATATTGTGAGGAACACTACTGAGTTGACTTCAATAGGAAAATACAGGCCAACTCAAAAGATAAGCAGCAGATGGGAGTTTTTTCATCTAAAACACCTCTCTTTAGCACGTTAAAGTTAATAGGACCAATTTAAATAAATAAATGTAATATGCTATAGAAAATTCCGGGAGAATGCATTCGGTACGAACAAGCAGAAAATCTCATCTGTAGTTAAGTATTGTATTAGCGCTTGTTTGCTATCAGCAGCATGGTCTCCTTCAGTAAAGGTCATAAGGTTCATCTGTGTTATCATCCCATTCATTACAAACTTCAATCATACAGTGAAGATTAAGCATCACTTATCTGTGGGAGACATGTGGAAAGAGTTGATAATGCTGAAAAAAGAATTAGTACCAATACATTGATTTTAATTTCTGTTTCTGCACTCCATGACTTTTACTATTAGACCTTAATGTCAATCCTTGGTATATTTATATAAGGTTTGGCATGACATGGCTGATATATTATGAAATAGTTGACTTTTTCTAGAAACATTTGTAATTTCACCAATAAATAATGTTCACTACCCGAACATAATACATATTGCTGCATCAATACACCAATGGTTTACAACATGTGATATTTTGTGCACAATGTAACAGATAATTTTGTGCATCATATAATTTATTTTAAGTCACAGGTTTATTGGATTTTTATATATGTGTGCATATTTATATTGGTTATGTTCTTTTGTGGCACATATTGATACATGATTATTGATTGATAGTCTCGGTATAGGTAGAGAGAGTGCAGCACTATTTATTAATACACTAAAATCTATTTTACTGGCATCATTGCTTTTTTTTTGCTGCAGGTGCCAAACTGACTAGATATATCTTTTTAGTGTATTGAATAAATAAAGACTTACATGCATTTTATATATGCAATTCCAGAATCTTTAAGCAAAAACATTCATATTATTGCAGATACTGCTTTTAGCTTGAAAGAAAATATCCAGTTATATTAAGACTTTACATGTTTACCAGTGAAAAAAAACATTCTGGGTCTAGACATAGGAATAAGAACTCATTACGGGACACAATCAAGGAAATTTAAAACAGCACTATCAGTACTTTTCTGGAGGTAGTTTCTTTCAGAGCTACCTGCCCCTAAATCGGGCAAGCATTTGCACCAGCATCACTAACATTACTGTCACTTGGAGCAAATTCAGGTACTTCTTTTTAATGCCACTTTAGAACCTGTCGCTATGACAGTGACAAATTCCTAAAGAATTACTACCAAATCTCAAATTAGGAAACTGGCGATAATTAAGACTAACTCTGAGCTGGTGTACAAAAGAGCGGGCAGTGCCTGTGTTGGGAAGCTGTCATGAATGTGACAGCTTTCCACACAGGGCTACATCCCTGGCCCTATTCAGCTATCAGCAGGTGATGTCATTACCCAAATATGAGCAATGCCTACAGGGTTGCTGTTAGAAACCACGGGTCCCATACAGCCAACCTGGTAGGGCCTCCCTTAAAAAAAAAAACATAGTTTACTATGCTTCAGTTTTGAATGTACACAGTTAGTGATTGGTGCCAATCACTCATTATGTTCATTTGAGAAAGGAAGGGGCTGGTAAATGTGACGTATTTACCAGACTCTTCCTCCACTCTCCATTCTGAAAGATCTTATTGTGTGCTTGCAACTGCTGAAAGGAGAGGAAGGAAGCTGGCAGCACTCTGGGAGTGAGGGCACACAGGGGGGCCTGGGCAGCAGGGGGAAACGTATGGTGCACAGGAAGGGTGATGGATGCGAAAATCACTGGAACCGATCCCCTGTATGGCTCTCTCTGCAGCAGCTGAAAGCCAGCGGGAGGGAGAGGAGAAGAAGCCAACTGCTGCAGAAAGAGTCATACAAGGGATTGGTTCCAGTAGTTACCCCCTCCCACCATACCAATCACCCTTCCTGCCCACATCCAATTCACCCAGCTGCCTGGGCCCCTCTGCTGGCCTGGGCCCTGTACACAAGGACTGGTGGCACCCCCTTATTCATGACCCTGAATGCCTATATTTAGGCATGCAAGAGCCCTCCTCTCAAATGTGGTAAGGGTGAAAAGTGGTGATTTAGTGCTGCATAAGAGGTCCAAAACTCTTGAAGAGTTGTTTTGGCTCTTCTCCCAATATGCGGTTGTTATGAATAAAAAATATTCCACAACTGTGACCCAACAAAGTTCAAAAACTTAGATGGATCGAATCTCAACTGTTTCAGCAGGGACTGGCCAAGATTCATTCAATCTATGGGCAGACTGGTTGTACTGAAGTTGATCCATTAATTGACTTCAGTACAAAGAGCCTGTCAGATTTCTTGCATGCTGTTACTGCAGGTAGCTAAAGCCACCAACAGTAATTATTGTGTTCTGCTGGCAGGAGGCTCCCTGCTGGCAGAACACAATAGTGTTGCAGGAGAATACCCCCATTAACACTGATTGTGTTAATGGGGGAATCATGTAATTTTTTTTCCCGCAACCCATGGTAGCAGGAAAGAAAATTGTATCAACTATGGCTTGTCTTACTCACTTATCCTTATTGTTCTAGGGCAGCGACCCTTTGCTCCCCTTCATCCGGTCCTTGGGGCACTGTTCCTTCCACTGATATGAGGCACTATTCCTTCCACTGACACCAACAACGGGGCACTATGCCTTCCAATGACACCAACAATGGGGCACTATTCATTCCGCTGACACCAACGATGGGTCATTACTCCTTCCATTAATGCCAATGATGGGGCACTATTCCTTCCACTGACAACAATGATGGGGCCCTATGCCTTCCACTGACACCAACAATGGGGGTCACTGTTCCTTCCATTGACACCAATCATGGGGCACTATTCCTTCCACTGACTCCAGTAATGGGGCACTATTCCTTCCACTGGCTCCAATAATAGGGCACTATTCCTTCCACTGACTCCAATAATGAGGCACCAATTTCTCCCACTGACATCAATACTGGGGCACTATTCCTTCTCCTACTGACCACAGGTGCTTTGTAATTTTTTTTTTTACTTCCACAGACCACTGAGAATGAGAAACTGTTTACTCCCACTGATGTTGAGACATTTTCTACTCCCATTGGCCACCCAAAGTCTAAAGGACAGTGAACTGGCCCTTTTTATAGAAAGTTTGGAGACCCCTGCTCTTTGGTATTTTATTAACATCTTTTCTTCACCATGTTAACTCCTCTCCCCTGTTTTTTATGGCTGGTCTATAGTAGCAAAATGTTGAACTTGTTGATCTCTGTTTCTTTGCTCTTAGTGTGTTGGGCTAGCTGAGGTTACAATGTAAATTTGACCGCTTCTTCTAGGATCTCAGCAGGTAATTTTGATGACAATCTTGATTTAATTTTATTGTCCCAAAGCATAAATGGTATAATAGGTTTGTCTCACCTGCTCATTTAGCAGTTGATTTGAGCTCTTTATAAAACTGTATTGACCCTATGATCTTTATTTGTGAAATTTACAGAAATTATGCTCTAGCTGTTCTTCAGGCCTCCACACCTGGAGCACACCCTGCTTGTAAATATCTGCACACATGCACTTTCCTGAGTAAAATTAATATGATATACACTGCTCAAAAAAATTAAAGGAACACTTTTTAATCAGAGTATAGCATCAAGTCAGTTAAACTCCTGGGATATTGATCTGGTCAGTTAAGTAGCAGAGGGGGTTGTTAATCAGTTTCAACTGCTTTAGAGTTAATGAAATTAACAACAGGTGCACTAGATGGCCAACAATGAGACGCCCCCCAAAACAGGAATGGTTTTACAGGTGGAGGCCACTGACAGTTTTTTCCCTACTCATCCTTGCAAAACTATTTTTCACTAGTTTTGCATTTGGCTAGGGTCAGTGTCACTACTGGTAGCATGAGGCGATACCTGGACCCTACAGAGATTGCACAGGCAGTCCAACTCCTCCAGGATGGCACATCAATACTTGTCATTGCCAGAAGGCTTGCTGTGTCTCCCAGCACAGTCTCAAGAGCATGGAGGAGATTCCAAGAGACAGGCAGTTAGGAGAGCTGGACAGGGCCATAGAAGGTCCTTAACCCATCAGCAGGACCAGTATCTGCTCCTTTGTGCAAGGAGGAACAGGATGAGCACTGCCAGAGCCCTACAAAATTACCTCCAGCAGTGAATGTCTCTGACTGAACAATCAGAAATAGACTTCATGAGGGTGGTCTGAGGGCCTGAAGTCCTCTAGTGGGCCCTGGGCTCACTGCCCGACACAATAGAGCTCGAATGGCATTTGCCATTGAACACCAGAATTGGCAGGTCCGCCACTGGCGCTCTGTGCTTTTCACAGATGAGAGCAGGTTCATCCTGAGCACATGTGACAGACATGAAAGGGTCTGGAGAAGCCGTGTAACATCGTTTAGCATGACCATTTTGGTGGTGAGTCAGTGATGGTCCAGGGAGGCATTTCCATGGAGGGACGCACAGACCTCTACAGGCTAGACAATGGCACCCTGACTGCCATTAGATATTTGGATGAAATCCTTGGACCCATTGTCAGAACCTACGCTGGTGCAGTGGGTCCTGGGTTCTTCCTGGTGTACGCCAATGCCCGGCCTCATGTGGCGAGAGTATGCAGGCAGTTACTAGAGGATGAAGGAACTGATACCATTGAAAGTGAAAGCTGGATGATGATCCAGCTTTCACTTTCTCACTTGTGCTTCCTGGTGCTCATTTTACAAGGAATTTTGAAAGCATGCAATTAATTGCTCATCCTCACCAGCTCCAGCAAATTTTTATCTTCTAAACTGGCTCTTAATGTATAGTGTTACCTATAAAGGAAAGAGCCTCTAGCATTTTTGTCTCTGTTGTGTCCATAAAGACCCGCCTCATACTATCAAATAGGGAGCTTGTTAGTTCCCTTGTGATAGCAATAAAAATACATTTAAAAAAATAAAAAATGTGAAATAAATATAATTATATAAAATAAATAAAATTAACACAAATTTCAATGCCTAAAGTGAAATTTTAAAAATACAAAATTCCTTTACATTTCATGCTTGGGGAGGGGGGGTGCCTTGAAGCTGCCTGTAGAGTAGACCATCTGTATGATGACCAGTGTAAGGACAATCCCTGCAAAGAGCTTAGTTACAGCCCTGGCCAAGTGGTTGTATGGTCTGCAGGCAGGGAGCTTATTGGAATCTGCAAGAACCCTTTAAAAAATGCGGGTCTCCAGATATCAAGCCTCCCTACATGACTGAGTGAGGGGTATACTGTACCTCTACTCCTTCACATAACAAATGAAAAACAAATAACTGACACACTTTGACAAATGTTCTGCAATGTGAATTCATTATCAAACATGTTATCCAGTGATGTAGATCCACATCAATCATAATAAAAAATGCCTGCTGAAAGAGAAAACATGCCAACCTTAGACACGGTCCACTCCCGATGACTGCCCACCATAAATGACAGCTCCCTAGCTGACAACTAAAAAGGGGCAAGGGATTCAGGGTGACAGCACTGACTAAATGTTGACTGGAGCATATTTGGTCAATGATGTCACCTAGAATCCCTGTCACACCACTGACCAAATGTGCATGTCCATATTTACTCAATAACATTACCTGGGATACTCTGCCTCTATTTTTACATTCTGCTGTGTGTTGTGGCAAGCAAGTCTTGGGGTTAGGCTACAGGTCAATGTTTTTTTCTTTCTGTGGGTCGGTGGGCATCATTCATTGTGTTCGATGAGGATCTGCATCACTGGGCAATGTGGTTAATGACTGATTTACTTTGCAAGACTTTTTTTTTTTCAATTAATAGAGGACTTGTCAAAAGTTGCCTGTGTTTATTTACTAATTACATTTTATTGCAAATGAGTAAGGTGTACTATGTATCCCTTACTCATTCACATAGGTGGAAGGTGGTATCAGGCCCCCCCCCTCTTTTTTAAAAGGGGGTTTCCAGATTCCCAAATGCAACTCACCTCAAATGTACCATACAGACCACCAAAATCACAAGACTAGGGTTTGGAGGAAGAGGCCTTAATCCACATCAACATATGGAAAGGTGCTCTGTCATGAGGATCCCCCATGTCATTTGTTTGTGTCAGCCACCATGTCTGCCCCTTATTTTACACTCAGTGTGGCAGAATCTGTTATATTAGAAGGACATAGATTCAACAAGACTTTAACCTCTTATGGTCTGACAAAGGAGCTATTGTGGGCTCTGAAACATGTTACTGCCCATCACGCTTTGACGTCAATGCATCCTGACATCAATTCTGATTCCAGTCCTAGCACTAACTTGCTTTCCAGTGCAGCTATATTTTCGGCTGGAGGAAGACACAGCCTGTCATACAGACATAATCTGCATTCTGACAGAGTCCAGCTCTATTCCACCTATTCTGCAGAGCGGTTTTAAGCTCCCTGACGGTATTCCCGAGTGTAGCTCGGGGTAAAGTTTCAGTACCACAAGCAGTAACCCCGAGCTACACTCGGGCTTACCATGCGGCGCTGCTCCGGGATCTGTTCTTCACTTACCTTGTCCTGCTCTCCCACGATGTCCCTCCTGCAGTGTCCCCGGCAATGTCCCCCGGCGGATGCCGGCATCAGTCTTCTGGGTTCCGTCCCCTGCGAAGTCAGGACATACGGGGATGGAACAGCGGGAGATTTGAAAATGACAAAAAGTGACATTCACTAAATACACTAAAATCACATAGTAAAACATTACTGTATCAAACCATTTCACATACATTTTGTCCCGAGTGCTTTGTCCTGTGCCCTGCCTGCATTTTTACTGTTCTTTCTGCCTGGAAACTGAGAAACATACATGGTGTCCAAAAAGCGTCCATATAGGTCAAAATCGGTTTTAGACCAGCTAGAGAACAGCGATAGTAAATTAGAACTACTTGCAGAATTGAGTGATAATGATTCGTGGGGAAATTCGTCATCAGACACTGAAAACGATTTTGCGTCTTTGCTCAGTGATGTGCGAAATTGGCGCTCTATTTCAAATTTCAGTGTTTTTGGTTTGAATATATTATTGAATTAAATTTATTATTATTATATTATTATTTTTTATGATTATTTATTATATTATAATTTATGATTTCGTATTTCAAATTTTAACATATCCGGGCTGTTTACTAGACTCTTGTTTGGACAGATTTCAGTGAGTTATTCCTAAAAATGACAGGCCTACAATAAAAAAAATACATATTTCCATGCAAAAAAAAATGTATCGCTTTGAGCACAGAAATATGGACATAATCAGACCGCTAGGGAGGTTAAGGATACACCTCATGCATCCACCCGCTGTCCACCGTGGCTTGCCAGAGAAAAAGGACTGATGATATCCCCGATTACTCTCATCCTTGTGAGTGTATTTTAACTCTTTCCTTTACTTGTTTTTAATTAAGTTGATACACTTAGATGGCGGCACCTTCCGTTTGTCAGTATAGACCCTGGCTGTGGAATGTCCCTTTTGGGCAGTTCAAAATATTACACCTCTGTGATGGATTTCCACGCTCAAACAGAAATCTTTAAATACCGCTTCATGGCCAAATATTATCCAGCAACTTCAATAGATGAAGTACTTCGATACTACTACTAATAGGTCTAAACATTGAGAATTTTTATTTTCCACATTTAGACCTAAAGATGCTCTTAGATGCTCCTCTGAAATGTGTGTCACTGCAAACAAGCTTTAAAGTTAATTCTTCACAACATAGAGAGTCCAGGATATGTTCACAAAAAGTTTTCATTTACTAGTCGATAAAAAAATTATGCTATCTAAGTGCAGCAAGATCAGACAACCGAAATGTACTAACAGGGAAAAACTTACCAGATATTTTTGCCATGTGTAGTTTGCCATGGCTCAAACACTGATTGGTATTGTGTGTACATGACATGTATGTGTGTGTACATGTGGGTGTAGACCAGAGAAATTTAATCCAGCCAGGTTTTAAATAAATAAAAAACTCCATATTTAATAAGAAATGTTAAAACTGAATGGGGGTTATTCACTAAAACCGGAGAGTGCAAAATCTGGTGCAACTCTGCATAGAACCAGGTTTCATTGTCAAAAGCTTAATTGAACAAGCTGAAATTAGAAGCTGATTGGCCACCATACACAGCTGCATTAGATTCTGAGTGCACCAGTTTTATTAACTCTCCCCCAATGTATTTAAGAACAAGCAACACCGCCTCTTTAGGAGTCACAGACAATGAAGAAAAGATACTTCCACATCAGTTTATGTAATCTAAACAAACATTCTCCAAGCTGGCTGGTATTGGTTATACACCTGATAATTAACCCCGATAAACCTGTCACAATTGCAATATAAGGATTTTGTTTTTAGTACCTGAGAATATGGTAATTATATAGAACAATTTTATATTTTAAAGAGTAATTCCACTTTTGTTGAGAAAAAAACATTCTCCTCTGGGTGATCAATGTACATTGCAAAGATTTTAACAAACGTTGTTGCAGATGTTGTTATTCTGAAGAAATAGCTGTTTGTTTTTCTGTGTCCATGTGCAGAGTGAATCTGTATGGAAATGGTTTTATAACTATCAATCAGTTGATGCACCTGCAGAACTCTTTTGAGGAAATGGACAGGGTCTGCGTCCCTTTAGACATGATTTCCCTTTGGGAACATCTCACCAAAAATGACATTTTTGTTTTGATGATGCCAAAAATCTGAAATGTATCTTAGTGCAGACTTCTGGGGAAACAAGTAAGTCAATCATACAAGCGGGAAATTACATTTTCAGGTCTGTACTTCTCTGTAAAGAATACCTTCAGGTTGTTATATTGCATTTGACAGAATATTACAGCACTGCAGATTGAAAAGGAAAGGCAATTTTTATTAACATTTACCGTATTTTTCGCTCCATAAGACGCACTTTTTTCCCCCCAAAAAAGGGGGGAAAATGTCAGTGCGTCTTATGGAGTGAATATGGAGCGGCCGGTCCGGTATTTCCACCGCCGCCGTATCAGAATACCGGGCCGGCCGCTCAGCTCTGTAGTGGGACCTTACCTGTTCCTCTATCCAGCGGCGTGCTGTCTTCCCGGCTTCTGTAGAGTGCGTGACAGCCGGGTGCCAAGTGCGCATGCGCACGAAGCGGTGCTCTTTGTGAATGGTAAGGCGGTACCTGGGACACATGACAGATCCCAGAAGCCACCGGACCAATCACAAAGCCCAGCGCTTCTCGCTCATGCGCACTGGGCATCCGGCTGTCCGCCGAGCACCCACACTACAGAAGCCGGGAAGACAGCGCGTGGCTGGATAGAGGAACAGGTAAGATCAAAGAACAACTCCGCGGAAGTGGGAGCGGGTACCTGTCAAATTCAAGCACCCGCTCCCCCCCCTCTCCAAAGGTCAGCAGTCATCTCCTGTACTGTCAGCAGTCTCTGGTCATCCCTGTGCTGTCCGCAGTCTCTGGTCATCTCCTGTACTGTGTCCGCAGTCTCTGGTCATCTCCTGTACTGTGTCCGCAGTCTCTGGTCATCTCCTGTACTATGTCTGCAGTCTCTGGTCATCTCCTGTACTGTGTCCGCAGTCTCTGGTCATCTCCTGTACTGTGTCCGCAGTCTCTGGTCATCTCCTGTACTGTGTCCGCAGTCTCTGGTCATCTCCTGTACTGTCCGCAGTCTCTGGTCATCTCTTGTACTATGTCCGCAGTCTCTGGTCATTTCCTGTACTATGTCCACAGTGTCTGGTCATCTACTGTACTATGTCCGCAGTCTCTGGTCATCTCCTGTACTATGTCTGCAGTCCATTAGTTCAGAATTTTTTTTTCCTGTTTTCTGCCTCTAAAACCTAGGTGCGTCTTATGGTCAGGTGTGTCTTATGGAGCGAAAAATACGGTAATTACTATATGACTTGAGTTGTAATCGTATACCCTATATTATTGTTTTTTTTATTTGCTAATTTTTTCCCACAAAAGTTGAGTTACCTTTTAATTCTATTAAATACATATTTCGTAATAATCAGTTGGATATCAGCCACTTGCACCTAAATTCTGAACATAATAATATTTATATCCATCTTCCTTTAAAACAAAATTAATATATGCAAAAACCACCAAGGTAAAAGACAAAATGAACCTGGACTTGCTAATTCAAGAAGATAAGAACAGCTGATAGTATACTTTTCTCTTGATGATCAACCACTGTCCACATGTTAGAATCATGTTGATTTCATACATGGGATTGGTATTTGACTGGTAGCTAGGCAGTGCTGTATACCTACATCTGCTTGCCAACAGAATCATTATTCAAGCCTCTTTGCTCTGTGTTATTTCGGCCACCTGAAAATTTGTGTAGGCAGGTGCTTACTAGATGGCTCTTATGTTATGCCTTTTATGTACTAATTGTTACATTGCTTAGTTATGTTGCCCTTGTAAGCTGGTTCCTTTGGGAAGTCAGGGGTTAACTATGCTGGCCAGGTTTCCAGACTTCTTAAAGGATAAGTTCACCTTTCAACAAAAAATAACAATTGCACATTTTTTTGCAGTTAAAATAATGTGCACTTATTATTTTTTGTTTTGGGAGCCTGTAAAGCATTGCACAAGTGATCAGCAGATAGCAGATGCCATGCAGACCTGTCAGTGTATCTGCTTCTTCATACCTAGTACAGGGAAGCCGATACTTACTGCTCACAGCGCTGTGGTAGTTCATTGAGAACTACAAGCCAACAGCCGCAAAGACTTCAGGGACTTGTAGTTTTCTCATTCACAGAACACTGTGAATGAATGACGTGGCTAGGCAGGAGACAGCTAGTGGGAGGCGAAGATCCCCCACTAGCTGTCACAGTGGGGGACCAGGGAGGTGTGGGGGCCGGTCCATTTATAACATACTACATGTTACACTGTGAATATGGGTGTAACATGCTAAGAAAGGTGAACTTGTCCTTTAAGCTTTATGGTGGTGCCACACTCTGCTGGGTGGCAAGGAAATATAAGAAGTAGTTTGGGTCGCTCCATGTGTGGGAAGTGGAAGAGGAGATTGCTGTGATTTGTAAGTGATGCTTTGCTGTTAGTTCACCCCAGTATGGATTCTGGGACATGAACTCATGGACATATATAATTGTTCTATGGACTTTAAGGACTGTCACTCTACATTCAAAAAGTATGACTATCTAAATGGGCTGGGGGCTAGCCCATTGTGGCTAGCTAGCACTTTGTGAGAAGAATGAGATGATTGGGAAGATGCTAACTGCAACATTCTCTTTATTTGAACAACCCCTCAGTAAACATTGCTTTGTTGTTAACTTATCTTTGCCTGGTCTGAAGTTACTTGAGAATATACACAAATGGGCGCATGCAAGGCCTAATGCGCATATGGGGACAAGACAATGAAGGAGAAGATGCAGTGTCAAAGTCTGAATGAATGGTCAAGCTAGCTAGAGAAGGCTATATTACTGCTGCTAATGACTACAGCACAAGTGTCTATGTGCCTATATCAGCCAGTCAGTTGGCAAGCTGAGGTGACTTTGCATAGGTGGTGGAAAGTCCTAGTAGTGAAGGAGCTTGTGTGCTTTAGTTCCTTCCTTAGCAATCAGTACCCCAGTCTCGGTCCAACTTGCAGTAAAGGACATCCTAGGGATCCAGCCTGTATATCATTGAAGATGGAACCTTGGGGAAATAGCAAGCACGATTTATGTAAATGGGTCCTGAGAATGAAGTTTTAACATAAGTGAAGTAAAGAATTTGGATCAGAAATGCTGCACCAAGGGAGAGAAGTATAATGGGGAACTGTTATCCATAGCGTCCAGTGCATAACATTGAAAGAACAGTGCTATGGAATCCAAGAATTAAGCTTCTGCCTGTGTGTAGAAGTATTGTTCATTATGCAGAGTGCCACCTTAATGCCATGCCCCTGTTTCAACAAATGACTCTGGTAGCCTGAAATGGCATAAGAGCACATTCCTCCCCGTCCCCACCTGAACCCTGTTTACAGGTGAATATTTTATGTTGATTCTTTATTCAAGCTTGGACCTACTGGTACTATTAAGCCTCATACATATAATGAGAATATCGGACGAATGATTGTTTATTTTATTTTTGCTTGAAAGTCTCATATCGAAAATGAAGTTTTTAAAATTATGAAAATTCTCGTACAACAGAATGCAACTTCATAAGTGATGTAATGTATTGTAATGTATTCTTTCATTTTCGAGCATGCGCTGTCTTGGTCACTCAATTTTTTTCAGACAAATACTGTACTGATTCAGTGCTTCATTCTGTTATCGCATGAGACAAATTTTTGTGCTTTTCTTACAACAATTTTGCATGAACTGTTGTGATAGGCTCTCGAAAACTGTATATCAACAATCAGATTATTGGATGATTGCGCCGAAAGCAGTATTTTTCATCCAATTTTTTTCATCATGTGTACGAGGATTTATATGCTGCTCATCTCTATGTCACATTAAAGGAGAAGGGGACAGCCCTTGAGTTAGCCTTCTTTTAGTTTTTAAATTGCTTTATATTCCCCAGAGTTGGAGAATCGAATGGTTTTGAGTCAGCGACCACGTTTAACAGAGGATCCTTTTTTTAAAATACATTATTTATTTCAACCAAGTTACAGGGTAAATAATGCATCCTACAACAACAGCAGAATCTGTTAGCTCAGATATTCATAGGCCAAAATCAAGTCACAATCATGAAAATTGGCAAGAGAAAGCATTCAGTCTGCAAAAAAGGACAAACATATAATATGTACAGTATATACTAAATTGCCAAGGCGCATGAGTCTTTACCATGTTGAGGCCAGCTTTTCAGAGTTCGAATGTAAGGCAAATGTGTGCATAAAAGAGAGGGGAAAGGGTTTTACTGAAGCTAGGGGAAAAAAAAGGGGGGGAGGGTTGAGGAGGGTGGGGGAGGGCTCAGTCCCTCCCTCCAGGGGAACTCACTGGTCCGGCGCGAGAAGCAGCCCATAAAGAATCCAAGTATAACAGCCAAAGCGTCCAGATCTTAAAATGTTTTTTGGACAGTTTTTTGATAAATTCAGTTTATAGAGGATCCTTGACATGGCTTCAACATTTATTTGCATCTCTTTGCAAATCTGTTGCACATCTCTGTTTATAGCACTTGAGGCTATTTTAATGCTGGGAAATGGGGACCTTCACTTTGTAAAGTTTTTATTTGTGTCTGTATATTTGAATGGTAAGCCTTTCTGTCCATACTTTTGCAAATTTCACTTGGAGTGGAAAGAAGGTGAATCTCCACAATAAGGACGCAGGTGGCAATAAAATTTGACAAAAATAAATTTCCTTGGTTCTAAATGGATAGGAAAATCTATTTGTTAGAGCTGTACTTTAATGAGGAGTCTGAATCTTTCAAGGCAAAGTTAAAAGAAGGATATGAATATATTACCTTTTGTGAGGAAAATGGATCTCCAGGCTCCTTCTTTTGAAAATCAATTTCTGGCACAAACTCTTGCAGCAGTGAGTACATTCATTTTCAGGTCAAGCTGTCCAGCTAAAGTGATGGTTACAAGAGTGAAAGGACAACTACAAGGCTACATGGTTGATTTAAATCTCTTGCTATGGAGAGATTTAACCACTTGCTGACAGTCAAATGATTAGGCTAGAGCTAAATGGGAAAGTGTTAGTATCTCAATCCCGCTATCAATATCATTAGCCAACAGCATGATGTGTGGTAGGCTACATGCCACCCCTGGCAGCCCAGCTGACCTAGGCTTTGGCTTATATAGTACTCTGCTCTGCTTTGTGTTTACATTAAAGATTTCACAGCTTTTAAAGGTTGACAAGTCACTGCTGGGAGGGGGAGCAGAGTGATCTGCTGAGAAAGCAACTTAAAATGTTACTAAACCCAGGACCCTACATTCACTATATCTGGTCTCCCACAGTACACAATATATGGAAGTACAATTATTGTATGAGCTTCTAAATACCTTTTCTCATCAGCAGTTAGAGCAGTCTTGTGATTTCTATCAGTGTTCAGCAGTGCACTGGTTAAAGCTTGTAGGAGGAGTTTTCTTTCTGCTCTAGGAGGATGCAAAACCCCTGACCTCTGTCTGGACAGTGCTGATTGGCCCTGTGCTGATCACATGCACTCTCCCAAGAAATCAGAAACCTCTCTAGTAATACTCATTAAGCTGAGCATTTGCAGAATGGTTACAGGTTCAGTCTGTCTTATCAGGGGATAAGACATGGACATTTGAACAAGAGGAGGAGCAGAGAAGACAGGATCAAACAGCCTTTTTACACAATGTAGAGGATTAGCCCCTTAGTTTCCACAGTGAGTATATCAAGCATGCTTTACTGCATATACAGACTGATTATACTGTTGTGGGTTTAGTAAAACTTTAACTCCTGCTACTGCTGTGAACTTCATGCTTATTTACTGCTTGTTAAAGCTATATAAATACAAATCCTAGCCAAAGGTTCACTCTACAGGACAAGTGCCTTTATTTCAGCCTGGACAAATGTGTAACTGTAATAAAAAAGAACATGTCTTAAAAATCCATCCTGCAAAAGAAGATAATTAACCTTCTATAAAGAGAGCAAAGAGTCATCACCTGCTGGACTGGTAAGTATTATTAATTTTGTTTTTTAAAGTAGATACCTTAAAAATTTTTTTTTTTTTTGTGTGTCCAATTAAAAAAAATTCTATCATCTCTACTATGACTCTCGGATATATTCTTATCTTAAACATTGCTTGATTCATCTTAATTTACTTTGACATTAAAATACTAAATCAATCAATCGGACTGGAATGTGTCAGTTAGTGATGGGCCCTGATTGAATGGGAAGTGTCGTGCAGACAGATATTAAGCACTTTATGACAATCAAATCCAAGCCTTAAGCAATGTGTCTATAAATATATGTAATCTAGTTGGAATAAATTAACCAGGAAAGCCTCCCTGTGGTAGTAACAAAATGTAAAGGACCAGATTTTGTGAGAATGTTAAAAGTTGAACTTCAGGCAATTACAGAAAAAAAACACCAAATGATGCACGTATGTGTTCATGAAAAAATTTGAGTTTGTAAAGCTGAAATCCAGGCAAACTGCTTAATAAACAGATGAAACACAAATAATGTAGCTATTTTAAATATAAAACAATTTATATTTCTTTCCATCCTGTTCTAAAATTTACACAGCACAGCACGACCCAGACAAGCATGGCAGGAGACCTGAATTTTTAAATGTTGCAGTTCACTAACATATGCGGTCCTTGATCCTTCGTCAGCCTGTTACTGAACAGTATAAAGGGAGGCAGCACAGTGATGAGCTAAGTTCTCTGCCACTCTACTCTCTTTCCCAGTCACAAGGCTCCTGCACTGCAGTACAACTGATAGGCTCATTGAGTTATTACCCCTCCCCAAGTCTGAGCTCTGCTGTACAGTGAATATGGGAAATATTCACTTTTTTGATTTATATATCTGCTGTACAGTGGGCTGATAGGAGCTGATTCCTAGAGCGTTTCAGGAACTTGCACTGCTTGCATTAAAAAAAAAAATACAATGATGTATAAATATATACAGAGCTGCATTAAATATGTCCTTCGTAGCTGCCTGGAGTTTTAACTGCAGCTAGCGTAAGCACCTGAGTTTGGCCTGATATTAGTCTTGGGTATGCTGAGCAGAGTAAGGCTCCATGTACACGGGACACTTCTGAACGATAGAAACTGACTGCTTGAAAACGTAGATTAAAAAACGTCTGTTTAGCCGTGCTTCTGTAACGCATTTATGTGTGTTTGCGTTTAGAAGCGTTTTTAAAGATAAGCACAGGAGAACCTCCCAAATGCCCAGAATGCACTGACATACGGAGAGTAGAAGCAGAGACAGCAGTATCTGTTGAGATTAGTTTAGGTGTGAGCTCCTCATTAACATTTCTTTTGTTTCCAAGGGTGGGGTGAGTCATTAAGGCCACCTGGCAGGTGGTCTTCATGAGGAATTTGAGGTGTGAATGGTCATTAACATATTTTTTGTTTCCAAGGGTGGGAGAGGTCTGAGGTGTGAATTGGTCATTACAATGTGACATCACTCTGCTCCCCCTCCCAGCGTTTTGCGTTTGAAACTCTGATAAAATTGACTGCTGAATGCAAGTTTTCTGCATTCAAAAAAACAACTGTAAACTCAAATGCTTGTAAACGACTGTAAACGAAGATGTGTACATGGACACATAGGAAAACATTAGGGTGAGTTCAGGGGCTGCTGAAAAAACTCTGAACAGCTCCTAAACGTGAGTTTATCAGCTGCAGTGTACATGAGCCCTAAGAAGAGGGAGAAGCTTATCAGTCTTCTGCTTCAACTTTAACCACTTGCCCTCCAGAGGATTTACCCCCCTTCCTGACCAGGCCATTTTTTCGCGATATACCGCTTCGTTACTTTAACTGATAATTGCACGGTCATGCAACACTGCACACAAATTAAATTTATGTCCTTTTTTTTCCTCAAATGGAGCTTTCCTTCAGTGGTATTTTATTGCCTGTGCGTTTTTAATTTTTTGCTCTATAAACAAAAAAAGATCGACAATTTTGAGTAAAAAAAACAATATTTTTGACTTTTTGCTATTAAACATGTATGGTAAAAAAAAATGTAAGAAATCAAATTTCGGCATAAATTTAGGCCAAAATGTATTCTGCTACATGTCTTTGCTAAAAAAAATCCCAATATGTGTGAAATTAATTGGTTTACGTGAAAGTTATGGCGGTATAGATACTGGATTTTTTTTTTATTTAATACTAGTATTGGCGATCAGCAACTTGTTGCGGGACTGCGGTGGGCATTCTGACACTGGGGGGAACTGACTAACTGCCACTGGCATCTCAAGTGACACTAATACAGTGATCAGTGCTAATAGAAAGCACTGCCACTGTACTAATGGCACTGGGCAGGAAGAGGTTACCATGAGGGGCTATCAAAGGGTTAACTGTGTGCAGGGATTGTTTTACTGTGTGCTGTTCTTTACTATGTAAGCACACTGCTTTGTATGGCTCTGCTATGCATCTGTATTGATCTGTATTGTTTACATACAGACCTCTCCCCCGTCAGTGATACTCGGCGATCGCCAGGTGCCAGCGGGGAATCACTGGCCGGGACATAGTGACCGACAGCTGAAAACCGCGAATGGCGGCGTGCGTGCACTCCCTACCTGTAAATACGAAATCACATATGCATACGTGATTTTGCATAGCCCTGCCGCCCTGTAGCAGTAGTTCTGCTATAGGGTGGTCGGTGAGCGGTTAAAATATATGTAAACACTCACCCAAACAATTTAAAACTCTGGCCCTGGGGCCAAATGCTGCCCTTTCCATACCTTTATCCTGCCCTTAGGGCACTATTCCTTCCACTGATAGAAGGCACTATTCCTCCTACTGACACCAACAATGGGGCAATATTTCCTGCAATGACACCAACAGTAGGGCACTACTCCTCCCAGTGACACGAATGATGGGGCACTATTCCTCCCACTGGCAGAAATAATGGGGCAACATTGCTTCCACTGACACAAACGATGGGGCATTATTCCTTCCACTGACACCAACAACGGGGCACTATTCCTCCCACTCACACTAATATTTCCCCTATTACCAAAGACGGGACATTGTGTACTTCAACTGATTCCTGTACATTTTCTACTCCCACTGGCCATGACCTGACCCCCAATCGGAAGCACAGTAAAGTAGCCCTTTGTTTAGAAAGTTTGGAGACCCCTGATAGAAGTGAAATGCAAAACATTTTTATTATAGATTCAAAAAATTATAAACACCTTTTATCCCCCTCTTTTTTATAAGTGTTCACATTCCCTCTGTGCTCAGCTGCATAAGAGCTGCGGGGAGCAGATACAGCTGCAAAATGATTATCCCAGTGAAAGGCTGTGTGTGGGGAGTCAGGACAAGCCTGATCATTGGAGGAGAGCAGGTTGCGTTCCCAGCACAGATAGAGAATTAATCACTGAGTGTTCTCATGCCCAGTGTGGTCAGTTTTTAATAGGAGAGTAGAGGGACTGGCAGGAACGTTAGGGATTTCATACAAAGGAAGCAATACAAAGAGAACAGGATACTTTTTCATAAAAACTTTATGGTACAGCAGGCACATATCAGGAATATGAAATGTTGGGTTTACATACTCTTTAACCGCTTGCCGCCCTGCCACTGTGTATATACGTGTGCAGGGCGGCAGTGGAGCGCAAAACCACGTTTAAAAACGGGTTCCGCGCTCCCGACACTTTCGCCGGCAGGGGGCGCGCGCGCGCGCTCCCGCCGACCCGCGGGTGATCCGATTCGATCCAGGAGGGATCAATCATTAGATTTCAGCCAGTGATTTCTGGCTGAAATCGGATGATCGGTCCCTGTCCTATCCTGTCCTGTGTTGATATTTACACAGGGCAGGATATGATGTCATTCTTCTCTGCCTGGACACATTCCGTTCCAGACAGAGAAGAAGAGACATTTAAACGTGAGTAAAACAGCACACTGACAGTTAGAACACAGTCTAGGACACATTTAACCCCCTGATTGCCCCCCCCCCAGTTAACCCTTCACTGCCCTGTCACCAGTGTCACTGATCAGTGAAGCGATTTTTATTGATCACTGTATCAGTGTCGCTGGCGACTTCCAATAGTGCTAGCGCCCCTCCCAGATAGCGCCAGTTTGCCCCCCAGTACACCAATAAAGCCATTTAACCCCTTAATTCCCCCCCCCACCCCCCCAGTTAACCCCTTAACTGCCCTGTCACCAGTGTCACTGATCAGTGAAGCGATTTTTACTGATCACTGTATCAGTGTCGCTGGCGACTTCCGATAGTGTTAGCGCCCCTCCCATATAGCGCCAGATTGCCCACTAATACACCAGTAGTCCCGTCTAACCCCTTGATCGCCCCCCCCCCTGAGTTGACCCCTTCACTGCCCTCTCACCAGTGTCACTGATCAGTGAACCAATTTTTACTGATCACTGTATCAGTGTCGCTGGCGACTTCCGTTAGTGTTAGCGCCCCTCCCAGATAGCGCCAGATTGCCCGCTAATACACCAGTAGTCCCGTCTAACCCCTTGATCACCCCCCCCTCCCTGAGTTGACCCCTTCACTGCCCTGTCACCAGTGTCACTGATCAGTGAACCAATTTTTACTGATCACTGTATCAGTGTCGCAGGCGACTTCCGTTAGTGTTAGCGCCCCTCCCAGATAGCGCCAGATTGCCCGCTAATACACCAGTAGTCCCGTCTAACCCCTTGATCACGCCCCCCCCCCCTGAGTTGACCCCTTCACTGCCCTGTCCCCAGTGTCACTGATCAGTGAACCAATTTTTACTGATCACTGTATCAGTGTCGCAGGCGACTTCCGTTAGTGTTAGCGCCCCTCCCAGATAGCGCCAGATTGCCCGCTAATACACCAGTAGTCCCGTCTAACCCCTTGATCACGCCCCCCCCCCCTGAGTTGACCCCTTCACTGCCCTGTCACCAGTGTCACTGATCAGTGAACCAATTTTTACTGATCACTGTATCAGTGTCGCTGGCGACTTCCAATAGTGTTAGCGCCCCTCCCAGATAGCGCCAGTTTACCCGCCAGTACATCAGTAATCCCATTTAACCCCTTGATCGCCCCCCCCCAGTTAACCCCTTCACTGCCCTGTCACCAGTGTCATTGATTACAGTGAACAGATTTTTACTGATCACTGTATTGGTACTGGTGACTTGGTACTGGTGACTTCCGATAGTTTTAGCGCCCCTCCCAGATAGCACCAGTTTGCCCGCTAGTACACAAATAATCACATTTGACCCCTTGATTGCCAGGAACACGCTTACTTGCACGCTAAACCTTCATTGCTAGTATAGTGTCTGATTGGATCAATATCTTTGATCAGATCAGCGCTATACCAGCATTCACATTACTTTAGTATCCCCAAAAACGCAGTGTTAGCGGGATCAGCCCCAACACCTGCCAGCACCTGCGTTTAGCCCCTACGCCCCCCCCTTCTCCCCCGGCAAGTGCAGTGTCAGTAGATAACTGTCACTTGATACATATTACACACAAAACCGCAGTGTTCACAGAATCAGGCCTGATATCTGTTAGCACTTGTCGGTAAATTTTTTGTAGCGGTTCAAGCAGTCCCTGACAGCCAGGCGCTCTTTTTCCCGTGAGTCGCACTAGGTACCTGTAAATTTAGTGGCCAAAATGTCTAAGCAAAGGTACACTAGTGAAGAGGCCTATAGGATTCTGAGCATGTCAAGTGAGAGCGAAGGGGAAGACTCACTGGCAGAACCAGGCTCAGAATACGAACCTATAGACAGCAGCGGCACCCTGACAGCTAGCTCAGACGACGAGGAAGTGGTCCCTGCTAAGGTCAGGCGTACCCGATCCCATTCACAGGTTGCTGAGGTGGTACAAATGCATGATGACTCCCATATGCAGCAGAGTGCCAGTACTAGTGTCGCAGTATCTTTTGGTGAACTGGCGAGCACCAGCGGCCTAGTACGTCCTGGTCGTAGGCATACCAGCACTGCAGTATCACTTGGTGACGTGGCGAGTCCCATAAGTGCAGTACAAGCTGGTGCGGTGGCGAGCACAAGTAGTGTCCCGCGGCCACCAAGAATTCGCAGACAGGCCCGTAGAGCCCCTAGTGTCCTTCCGGATGTGCTTGCAAATCCCGATTGGCAGCCCACAAATTCTGCAGCACCCGTACTTCCCCCATTCACTGCCCAACCCGGAATTCAGGTGGAAACAGCAAATTTAAATACTCCCCTTAATTTTTTTGAGCTGTTTTTCACAGAAGATCTTTATGCATTGATTGTGGATCAAAGCAATTTATATGCACGCCAATTTATCGCCGCCAACCCAAATTCAAACCTTGCCAGACCATTCGCATGGAAACCCATTACGGTTTCCGAATTTAAAGTTTTTTTGGGCCTAACCCTCAACATGGGCATTAATGATAAAAATCACTTGCGGTTGTATTGGTCCACCGACCCTCTTGTTCACATGCCCGTGTTCTCTGCTGCCATGGCCAGGCATAGACATGAGAGTATAATGCGTTTTATGCACTTCTACGACAACTCACTCAGTCGTCCTCGGGGTGACCCTGAATTTGACCGGCTCCACAAAATTCGGCCCCTCGTAAATCACTTTAACCAAAAATTTGCAGATGTGTATACTCCCCAGAAAAACATCTGCATCGATGAGTCCCTCATTCAATATTCTGGCCGCCTTGTAATCAAACAATATCTCCCCAGCAAGCGTGCCAGATATGGGATCAAGATGTATAAGACCTGTGAGAGGGCAACAGGCTATACATGTAAGTTTCGGATTTACGAGGGAAAAGATAGTTACTTGGAGCCCCCCGGATGCCCAGACTACATGGGGAGCAGTGGCAAGATAGTTTGGGACTTGGCGTCATCCTATTTCCATATGGGGTACCACTTATACGTGGACAATTTTTATTCAAGCGTGCCACTATTTAGACATTTGTTCAATTTGGGAATTTGCACATGTGGCACTGTGCGATCTAATCGCCGAGGCTTCCCCCAACGGCTTGTAAATACCCGTCTTAAAAAGGGGGAAAAAGCCTGCTTGAGAAATGAAGAATTGCTCGCAGTGAAGTGGAAGGACAAACGGGATGTTTACCTCCTGTCTTCCATTCACGCAGATACGACCGTCCAAATTACCACGGCAGCTGGTATTGTTGAGAAGCCCCTCTGTGTCCACGATTATAACCTTAACATGGGAGGGGTGGACTTCAATGACCAGATGATGCAGCCGTATTTAGTTTCCCGAAAATCCAAACGCTGGAACATAAAAGTGTCAGTTTATTTATTTCAATTGGCTCTATATAATGCTTTTGTTCTCTATAAAGCAACTGGACATAGTGGATCATACCTAAATTTCCAGTTAGAGAACATCAGGGCCCTTTTGTATCCAGAAGGTGCTGCGCCCCAAATCCCTCTCCCAGATGCAGTTAGCCGTCTGCATGAGAGACATTTTCTCGATACCATTCCTGGTACCCCAACCCAAAGAAGACCCCAAAAAAGATGTCGTGTCTGCAGCAAACGTGGAATTAGGCGTGACAGCCGCTATTGTTGTCCCTCCTGTCCTGGCCAACCTGGCCTCTGCATCAAGCCCTGCTTCCGCCTCTACCATACACTAGTGAACTATTAGTATAGGGTACAGCACGGCACAGATCAGGGCACATTTACACAGGGTCTCAAAAGATGTTAGGTAGTCAGGAAACTGGCTATCGCATTTGGAGAGACCCTACCAGCTGTTTAAATGTTTGAAGTTTGGAAAAAAAAAGTTAAAAAAATAAAAAAAATAAATAAAAGTACAAATACCCCCCAAAAAAATAAAAAAATATAAAAACCAAAAATAGTTATAGTTTTTTTTGTTGTTGTCATTTTTGTGATTGTTCGACTTTCACTGGTTTATTGTTGTTTTATTGTTAACCATTTCTGTTTGCAGGAATGCTTTCAGCTGCAGCGTTGACCTGTTTATTCTGACAGCAACAGGAACTTGCTCTCAGAATAGACATAAGTCAGCGTGGGCAGCGCTGTTGGATGAGATTTTTCATCCGCAGTTATAAAAAACAGAATATATGCCAAAGCATGGGGGCCTGGGGTGGCCAGTGGGTGGATGGCCCCTATGCTTCGGCATATATATTTTATATTTGTTGGCACATTTCATATGTGCCCACCATTAGAAGTGGGTGGATTGAGGGAGGTTTCTAATGGTGGGCATACCACCACACACTTTTCCTTATAAAGTTGTTTTATTGAGTTTATGTTTTATTGTTAACCATTGTTGATTTCTTTGCAGGAACGTCAAACTGCAGCACTGACCTGTTTATTCTGACAGCAACAGGGTCTTGCTTTCAGAATAGACATAAGTAGGTGTGTGCAGTGCTGTTGGATGAGATTTTTCATCCGCAGTTAAAAAAAAGAGAATATATGCCAAAGCATGGGGGCCTGGGGTGGCCAGTGGGTGGATGGCCCCTATGCTTCGGCATATATATTTTATATTTGTTGGCACATTTCATGTGTGCCCACCATTAGAAGTGGGTGGATTGAGGGAGGTTTCTAATGGTGGGCATACCACACACTTTTTCTGGCAGAGATTTCTTCTCTTTTTTTTCATTCAGCCCACAGGCTGCATAAAGAAAAAAAGAACATAGCATATACACCCAACAAGGACCAGTGACGTATTGGTACATCACTGGACTTTGAATGGTTATACCAGGGTGATGCCTGGTTTTATTTTTTTCAGCCGGCAATGGGCTTTCATGTAAAAGCATTCCTAGTGGTTAATTAGCTGCAGAATTGCCTTTACAAGCAGCGGGAGAAAATGGCCCCCCTCCCCCTCCCTGAGATAGCATTAAAAATGATTAAAAAATAAATAAATTAAAGGGACAGTGTAAAAATAATTAAATAAATCAGAAAAAAAGAAAAAAAAAAAAAAAAAAAGGACCCTCGCCCATCCGCGCACGCGCACACCTGCGGTCGTGAGCGTTGACCCTTTCCCAGTATGGAAACAGCGATTGCACCATGCATGTGAGGTATCGCCACGAACGTCAGAACAAGGGCAGTAATTATAGCTCTAGACCTCCTCTGTAAATCTAAAATGGTAGCTTGTAAAGGCTTTTAAAGCGTTGCCTATAGATATTAAAAATGTATGCAGTTTGTCGCCATTGCACAGGGCATGCGTAATTTTAAAGCATGTCATGTTTGGTATCTATTTACTCAGCATAGCATCATCTTTTATATCATACCAAATAATTGGCCAATATATTGTAATTTTGTGCATTAAAATTAAAAAAGTGTATATTTTTCAAAAAAATTGCGTTTGAAAAATCGCTGTGTAAGTAATATGTGAGATAAAAAATTGCACCACCCACCATTTTATTTACTAGGGTGTCTGCTCTAAGAAAATATATAATGTTTGGGGGTTCACTTTAATTTCCTAGCAAAAATACAGATTTTTTTAATGTGAACAAAAAGTGTCAGAAAAGGCTTGGTCTTCAGGTGGTTAGAAGAGTGAGTGATGTGTGGCATAAACCTCTAATGCTGGGCATAAAATGCCCCCACCCCTCAAAATGACCCCTTTTTGGAAAGTAGACACCCCAAACTATTTGCTGAGAGGCATGTTGAATCAATAGAAGAATTTATTTTTTTACCACAAGTTTTTGGAAAATGAAGAAAGAAAATAAAAATATATTTTTTCTTTTCTTTTTTATATTTCAAAACCTTGTGAGAAAAAATTAGATCTGCAAAATACTTACCATGCCTCTTTTTAAATTCCTTGGAGTGTCTACTTTCCAAAAAGGGGTCATTTGGGGGGGTTTGGTGCTATCCTGGCATGTCAGGGCCTCCAAAACTGTGATAGGTAGTGGGGAAGTGAAATGAAGAAGTTACGCACTTTCAGGCTTTCAAAGTGCAATTTTGTGTAAAAAAAAAAACAAAAAAAAAGTTTTTGTCATTTTCCAGAAACTTGTGGAAAAAAAATAAATCTTCCATGGACACAATGGGGTTTATTTACTAAAGCTGGAGAGTCCAAAATCAGACTCCCTTCTGCATAGAAACCAATCAGCTTCTAACCTCAGCTTGTTCAATGAAGCTTTGGCAATGAAACCTGGAAGCTGATTGGTTTCTATGCAGAAGGGAGTCTGATTTTGGACTCTCCAGCTTTAGTAAATAAACCCCAATATGTCTCTCAGCAGATAGCTTAGGGTGTCTGCTTTCCAAAAAGGGGTCATTTGGGGGTGTTTGTTCTATCCTGGTATTTTAGCACCTCAAGAGATGTGATGGGCGGTCAGAAAGTAAAAGCTGTGTAAATTTCAAATTATCTATACCATAGTTTGTAGACGCTATAACGTTCACACAAAGCAATCAATATACACTTATTGGGATTTTTTTTACCAAAAACATGTAGCAGAATACATTTTGGCTGAAATTTATGACTAACTTTGAGTTTACGATATATTTTTTATAGCTGAAAGTAGAAAAAATTGTTTTTTTTTCAAGATTTTCGTGTTTTTTTGTTTATAGCGCCAAAAATAAAAAGCGCACAGGTGATCAAATACCACCAAAAGAAAGCTCTATTTGTGTGAAAAAAAGGACGTAAATTTCGATTGGGTACAGCATTGCATGACCGCGCAATTATCATTTGAATTAGTGCAGCGCTGTATAGCAAAAAAATGCATAAATTACAGTATCTATACCATAGTTTGTAGACGCTATAATGTTCACACAAAGCAATCAATATACACTTATTGGGATTTTTTTTACCAAAAACATGTAGCAGAATACATTTTGGCTTAAATTTATGACTAACTTTGAGTTTACGATATATTTTTTATAGCTGAAAGTAGAAAAAATTGTTTTTTTTTCAAGATTTTCGTGTTTTTTTGTTTATAGCGCCAAAAATAAAAAGCGCACAGGTGATCAAATACCACCAAAAGAAAGCTCTATTTGTGTGAAAAAAAGTACGTAAATTTCGATTGGGTACAGCATTGCATGACCGCGCAATTATCATTTGAATTAGTGCAGCGCTGTATAGCAAAAAAAGGCATAAATTACAGTATCTATACCATAGTTTGTAGACGCTATAACGTTCACACAAAGCAATCAATATACACTTATTGGGATTTTTTTTACCAAAAACATGTAGCAGAATACATTTTGGCTGAAATTTATGACTAACTTTGAGTTTACGATATATTTTTTATAGCTGAAAGTAGAAAAAATTGTTTTTTTTTCAAGATTTTCGTGTTTTTTTTGTTTATAGCGCCAAAAATAAAAAGCGCACAGGTGATCAAATACCACCAAAAGAAAGCTCTATTTGTGTGAAAAAAAGGACGTAAATTTCGATTGGGTACAGCATTGCATGACCGCGCAATTATCATTTGAATTAGTGCAGCGCTGTATAGCAAAAAAAGGCATAAATTACAGTATCTATACCATAGTTTGTAGACGCTATAACGTTCACACAAAGCAATCAATATACACTTATTGGGATTTTTTTTTTACCAAAAACATGTAGCAGAATACATTTTGGCTGAAATTTATGACTAACTTTGAGTTTACGATATATTTTTTATAGCTAAAAGTAGAAAAAATTGTTTTTTTTTCAAGATTTTCGTGTTTTTTTTGTTTATAGCGCCGAAAATAAAAAGCGCACAGGTGATCAAATACCACCAAAAGAAAGCTCTATTTGTGTGAAAAAAAGGACGTACATTTTGTTTGGGTACAGCATTGCATGACCGCGCAATTATCATTTGAATTAGTGCAGCGCTGTATAGCAAAAAAAGGCATAAATTACAGTATCTATACCATAGTTTGTAGACGCTATAACGTTCACACAAAGCAATCAATATACACTTATTGGGATTTTTTTTACCAAAAACATGTAGCAGAATACATTTTGGCTTAAATTTATGACTAACTTTGAGTTTACGATATATTTTTTATAGCTGAAAGTAGAAAAAATTGTTTTTTTTCAAAATTTTCGTGTTTTTTTTGTTTATAGCGCAGAAAATAAAAAGCGCACAGGTGATCAAATACCACCAAAAGAAAGCTCCATTTGTGTGAAGAAAAGGACGTAAATTTTGTTTGGGTACAGCATTGCCTGACCGCGCAATTATCATTTGAATTAGTGCAGCGCCAAACAGCAAAAAAAGGCCTGGTCATTAAGGGGGGTAAATCCTCTGGGGCTCAAGTGGTTAAAAGTCCAATTTCCTGTCCAATCAGAGCTTGAGAACAGGGAGGTGACCTTTTTTAACTGAAGCAGGGAAAAGTCAGGTTACCAGACTGGCTCTGCTGTATAGCAGGACTGTTTAAATCTCAGGACTAAACAGAAATAAAACAGCATCTATATACAACATATGTGTTTCAGTTGTTTATTTAGCTGTTTATCTGTAGTTCAAGTTGAAAGGTGAACTGAAAGCAACCAGTTAAATTCCTAGACGAGATAAATTAATTGGAGCAGTTTTACCTGTCAAATGATTTGTATTTCCACTCAAGCAGTCCTAAGATTTACACAACTCTTCCAAACTGTATAGTCAGACTGTGGATCTGACTTTTCTTTGCTGTGGAATTAAATCAGCTGCTAGCACCCCGAGTTTTCACCATATTTAAGCATGCTCAGCATATGTGCACATCAGGGGTGGACTGACCATTTGGAAACTCGGGCACTGCCCAAGGGCTCGGGGTCAGTAGGGGGCCCCATGAGATGCATACAAAAAAGAGGGGTTGTGAAAAAGAATTCATGGAAAAAGTGGTTACATCATGGACAGAATGCAATACTCAGATTAATTCCCAAAAATGATGCTTTATTACACAATAATTATAGGCAATAGGGTAAATACCCTGGTTCACCATCACCTCAGTATGAGATAATACACACAGACCTAAAATCACATAAAAGCAACATCAAGACCGGTCTTAATATAAATGTGCTGCATAAGCAATGACAGAAACCTGTCTAGTGCATTTGCAGCACCAACACATTGGTTACACCACCAGCAGGGGGTGTGTCAAAAAATTGTACCATCAGGTATAATACTGTACAACGCTATGCAATAATGGCTGATAACAGGCACCATATTTTAATGAAATTACCCATAACCCAATCAAGGCAATGTGGGTGAAAAAATTGGAAATGTAAAGGGGGGGGGGGTTCGGATACTCCTATAATGGCTGGCAGGATGATAGAATGATAGAAATGCAGCACCTATGTAGGGCACGAGTGAGTGGTGAACATGTACAGATTCACAGTGGACATGCCCATATGTAAAGATGCAGAGTTATTCATGAAGGAATCACTGTTAGTATCCTTAGTAAGATAAAGATGATAAAGATGGCAGGGCCCTGCTTCACAGGGTTTCTTCACCGCAACGTGCGGACTAGAAACCACCTTAATATAGATGATAGTGTGAAGCCTGCTGGGTCCTCCGTCTCTTGTAATATATAATTGGTGCTTTGTACCTGGATAGTGAATCATATTGTCCCCATCCTGCAATAAATTGATGACAAATGGACAGTCAATCAATATATTCTTGCTGATGTATTTGTAGAGTGGCGAATAAACGCCTTTTCATCTAGCTGTGTGACAGTTCACTCACCACCTGAGCCATAGGTGATACTTTCTTAAAGTTTCCTCCGTCTAGATTACCAGGCATGGTCCTGGGAACAGCCGCTAACATCGGGACTGTGACTGGTGGGCTCCGTTCTCCCCTTGGTGCCTGTGCAGCCTTGCACAGCTCATGGCACACAAATATGGCCGCTTCCCTGCTGGTCAGCGTGTATGGCGCCAATGCGTGTGACCGGAAGTGATGTATCTGACGTGTGACGTCAACGCGTTTCGTCGATGGGTGTATCTCACTTGGCTTCGTCAGGACCAATGAGACATCTGCCTTTCAGCTTCCTATTTATGCTGGGCCCAGTCTCGCCCATATATGCAAATCAGTTGCTGGCAATCATTCTCAATGGAAACAAATAGCTAATTACTTCGCAAGACAGCTGGTCATATAACACGATTAAAAGAGTGGACACCTGGGCACACCAAGAGGGAGGAGAAATTTCCTACTTTCTTATGTCATTAAGAGGGATCAAATGTTTGCCACCAAACCTCCCACAAGGTGGCGCTGCTAATTTATAATTCTACACACTTGACTATTTTTCTAAAAATACTTGGAGATCACATTCAATATTTAACGCTTTTGGGAATAGAGTATCAAGTTTATAAATCCAATATTTCTCACGTTTTAATAGTTCTCTATCAAAGTCACCTCTCCTCTGAGGGAAATTTAGTGCATAAATACCTTTCACTTTAGTACCCTCTAATTTGCCTCCATGGCATTTAGCATAATGCTGAGCTAAATTGCTTTCAAGGTCATTGGACCTAATATCTCTAAAGTGCTCACCTATTTGTACCTTAAGCTGCCTTTTAGTTTTACCAATATACATTTTTTTACATGGACAGGTCAACATATAGAGTACTCTGGCTGTGGAACAATTTATAAGACTTTGAATTTTAAAGTGAGCTCTATTATTAGAATCAGAGAAAATGTCTGTACGATCCACAAATTTACAAATTTGACATTTTCCACACCTATACATCCCTTTTGTACGTGACTTCAGCCATGTTGGTTGTTTTAAAGGCTGATAGTCAGAGTGGATAAGAAGATCACCCAAGTTTGGTGCTTTTCTTGCTACCATTAGAGGACGTTCACCTACAATTTTACCAAGATTAGGGCGCTGTGTAAGGATCTTCCAATGTTTTTCTAATATTTGTTTATCACCCCCCCATTGTGCTCCAAACTGGTTTATCATCCTAACTGGTTGTATAACTTGTTTCTCCTTCTCTTCCTTTTTCGGGGACAATAACATCTTACGGTCAGTCTGATATGCCCGTTTTCTAGCTTTTCTAATCTGAGAGTGAGAATATCCCCGTTCCCTAAACCTTTTTTAGAGGTCCTGTGCCTCTATCCTAAAGTCATTAATATTTGAACAGTTTCTTCGACACCTCAGAAACTGTCCAACTGGAATCCCTGTAATCAATGAATGTGGATGATAAATCCTGGCCTCTAGTAAGGTGATAGCTGCAGTTGGTTTTCTGAACGTTTTGGTGAGGAGCCTGTCGCCTTCAAGTCTAAGTTCAAGGTCAAGGAAGGAAATACGCCCTTCATCAAAGACATACGTGAAGGAAAAAGAAAAAACACATCTGCACTATACAAGGTACAAGCTGCAACTGACCAGCCCCTGCTCATAGCTTCCTTACACAGGAAGGGGAGGGGGGGAGCTGATGACATCACAAGGCAGGTGCTGAGCTAATAATAACTGACAATTTTTCTTAAAGGGGCCACGTCCTGATTTGTTAGCTTTATGAATCCAGGCTGCAGGCTTAGTATAGATCTAATACATCAGGATAGGGATCCTTTAAAAACATTTTTATTGAAGTGATTGTTATTTTGAATGAGATTTAACCTTTACAGTTCCATAAAGTCCCCATAAAGATCTGTACTCCTATGATAACACTGTGAATGGAGCCTGATCACCTTATATAAAGCCCTCCTGCAGATCAAATCTTTTAATTCATTTCCCACTTATTTTTATTTAATTTTTAATACCTAAAATATTTCATTTTTTTATTTGTTACCTTAGGTTAGGTGGGACTGGGACCAGAGCCAGAATAAAAAGGCCGTCGTTTCGTTCACCACCGGAGGGCTGGAGTCCATGTACTCTGCAACTGGGGTCAATGGGGATATGAATGTCTTACTCTGGCCCGTCCAGGTCTGTTTTTTTCTTGCATATGCGCCCTGTGTTTGAGTCCGTATTGTGAGGGAAGGTATTTGAGAGGAACTCATTGCTTGGAGGAGGATCTTGATTAAGTTGGTGGAGGCAGTGGAGTATCAAAAACCTGGCAGAGATATATTACATATATAAAGCTTTGTGACCCGCAAGGGTCGAATGTGGAAAGTGAGGGGGCACTTTGGCTATTATTGAGGGGAGTCACATCAAGAGTATCATGAAGAGAACAATTGCAGCATGGAGTGAAGTCATAACCACCGTGTATTGAACACTTTTATTATTTTGCACAGTGTGGCATCACAAATAATTTTGAATTGAGTTTGAATTATTTTCCTATATAATTGGATATTTATCACTTTGCACAGTTCAAGTGTCATTTGTTGATTATCACTATTTACCACCAGGGGGCTTATAATTTATGTGTGGGGATTTTGCACTTGATATTTTGCAGATTGATGATTATTTAATTTATTATAATTTTTGGAAGGAGATAATTTTCACTTTTTATAAGTTGAGCGCTTCATCATAAATATTATTTGTTTGCACATATCTTGAGGTATAAAGAATAGGTGATAGCAGCTAACTTTTGGTCACTAGGTTCTGTGGAGCGCAGGGGGATTCTTTGTATATAGATTGACAGATGGCTGATGTAGCCAGCATTTCGGGGGACTCTGGCCACCTTCCACAGAGCAATAGCTCTATTGGGTAAAACCCCCACTCCTCAGTAGTAAATTAGAACAGGAGTGATTGGGGGAGGAGTAACGTGACTCCAGTTGATAACATCACCTCTATACATAATTTACAAAGCCTCAATGACCTATTGGTAATATTCTAAATATGTGTACAAATAAGTGTGTATATACTGGGTGATTGAAAAGTAACTCATTTTAAAAATCTTATAATTTATTTTTTAATCATTATTTTTACAAAAAATTAATATGAGAAGAACGCACATAACATGGAGTTTTATTTAAAATTTGATAAGTGCACCAGCATTCGCCTGTAGCTTCTGAAGCCACTCGGGAATCGCATCAACTGATCTTCGCAGGAACTCTTGTGGGATGGCAGAAATAACTTCTCGTAGTCACCCTTCAAGTTCTTCTAAACTCTTTGGTTTAATAGAGTAAACTTGTTCCTTCAACCAACCCCAAAGAAAAAAGTCGCAGGGTGTTAAATCAGGGCTTCTGGCCAGCCACTCATGCGGACCACGTCGACCCAACCATCTCCCAGGAAAATGTTCATTCAGCCATTCACGAACAATAATAGAAAAATGTGGAGGAGCACCATCTTGCATAAAAATCAAGTCTTCAATATTCTCCCAGGTGTTGACAACTGGCCATATTTCATCTTGCAGCATAGTGAGATACCTTTCATGGTATTGCAGATTTAATTGTCACAGATTAAGGAACATACATTAAAGAATTGAGAAAAAAGTAACTTCATCTAAAAAATTTATAAATAGTTTAAAATAGGGAGTTACTTTTCAATCACCCTGTATATATATATATATATATATATATACATATATATATGACAGAAACAGCATGAGAGCATAGCAGGACTTTTACTCCACCAGTACAAAAAAAAATATACAGTATATATATATATATATATATATATATATATATATATATATATATATATATACTTAGCACAAAAATAGGCACACAGTCACGCATTCATGTGTGCGACGGTGCATTGGCACACGCAAAGAGTGATAGTTGCTGGCGCCCAGGGGCCTTTGTAAGGACTGCATGCCCCTCACAATAACTGCTGGATTATCAATAGCCTCCTGTTTCTGTGTGAGTCACCCTGCTGATTATCCGTTACCAACCTGCCTTGACCCTGACCTGCTTTGGCTTCTCTCCTGGTTCTTAGCCCGGTTTGTTCCTCGGATCTGCTCCTGCCTATTCCTGATTGATGACCTGTGCACGACTCTGGCCTGCTCCTGACTACGCTCCTGTCTCCACTTCTGATTGATGCTCTGTGTTTTGACCCCCGGCTAAGGTTCTGACTTCGCTTCCTGCTCCGCCAGTCTGTCTAGATCCGCCAGTCTTCTGGAGAGCCCGCTCCTGTATCCTCTCCACCCATGGGTGTTGTCTCATTGGGTATCCCCAGGCAACTACATAATTGGCAACCCCTGCTTCTTTGGGCGCTGCGCTGCACCTTCTGTTACCACTATCAGGGGTGCTTTGCACTTAGCTGTAAGGGGAGCCCTCTAATCACCTCAGCTTTCGGTCAGGTACGTGAGACACTTGCACTCCATGCAGTAGCCGGGGTGCATTTCAAGACGCAGAAACATGCAGCCCTTACAACACGAGGCCTATACTTTCAATACAGATAGGGATCTGACACAACAGCAATGCTTGTAAAATCTACTTGTGTCCCAGTGATCAGAGGAACCTTTATAATTATGGTGAGTGGGCTACCTAAGAGTATCATATTGCCTGGCACGCTATAGGGCATAATATGTATTGTTCGTTTACATATGGGGTGGGATAAAAGTCCTGCTATGTTCTCATGCTGTTTATGTCATTTATGTTGTCCATGTATGTATATACACTTATTTGCACACATTTTTATAATATTACCAATAGGTCATTGAGGCTTTGTGATTTATGTATAGAGGCGATTTTCTCGACTGGAGCCACGTTACTTCTCCCCCAATCCCTCCTGTTATGATTTACTAATGAGGGGTTGGGTTTTACCCAATAGTATATAGCTGGGTGGAGGAGTCTGTGACACGAACTATTGCTCTGAAGAAGGGGGCCAGAGTCCCCCGCAATGACTCAGCTGGCTATGGTATCCATCTGTCAGTCCGATTGGACAGGAGACGAATGCACTTTGTGCCCATGTACTTTAATGCCTTTAGCCTACTGGGCTTGTGAGTATGCACTAGGCCCTTTCTGTTCTTGTTGTTGTAAACTTGATAGCATTGATTGAGAAAGTGCCATAAAATCATGTTTTAAAATCATGTCACAAATCTTGATATCCTGATTTTTATTTTTAAAAATGTAGCCTAGGAGAAGGAATCATTTCAGAGACTCAAAAAATCATGATAATGGGAGGTACTATCCTGTCAATTACAATCTGTGGGTGAAAGAACAGTGGAGAGAATAATGTCTTTGAAAAGGTTTGCCTGGAAGAAGCTGAATAAATGCCAATTATTGGAATAGTCTACAAGGACGGTACCTGGATTACGCCAAGGTTTAATGCCCCCCCAAAAACAAATGCTAGCTACAGAGCAATATGATCACAGGTAAGACTTCTTGATCACAGGAGATGATTGTGACAAATATTGTCTTAACTTCAACTCTAATACTAAGATGTGAATCTCCATGCTGTCAACAGCTACATGAGTCACATTACATTAATGGGATGTATGCTATTTTTTACTTACTACTCAGTGTCTGAACACTTTTACATTGAGAGAGGCTGATAACAAATATTATATAGAAACACGTATTATATAGAAATCAGTTTAGAGCAGCTGAATTGCATTAAGATGATGCAGACATGTGCTCACATTTGTGTGAATCAACATTAACTTGATTATTTGTCTATTGATGATCTCAGCTGCCTAACTTTCTTGATGGAAAGGAATTATCATTTTGAAATCCTAGGAAGTGTATCTGTTACTTTTTATAAGATGCTTCAAGTAACAAAAATGAATTTATTCAGCCCATCTGTTATAAAATGTGGCACTTGGAGCTTCCTCAAGAAGCAGTTTATTATTTTTTTTTTATTCTTTCATATCACCCAGGGGTCATACCAATCCATAATCATCAAATTAGATCTGTGGAGAAAGTGCACATATCTGCTCAGACAGATCCAGAACAATTTGCACAGATAAATGATTGCAGGCTGCATGGTTTATTCCACACAGACTAGCTTTTTATAAAGTGGGCAGATTGCATTGTGAAGGAAATAATCTTTGAAGTTTGTAACAAAGGCACGCTGGTTGCATTGTAGTCGCTAAGTTGTTAAGAATCCAACTGCAACATGGCTAGAATGCCTCTGTTATGAACTTTGATAATTAAATAGTTCACAGTGCCTGCAGCTACAGAGGACAGTGAGAGCTTCTTTTAACCACTTGACAACCACGCTATAGCCGCATGACAGCTAAAGCGCGGTTGTCCAGTTCTGGGAAGGCATCATATGGCGTCCTCCCAGAACGCTCACTCCTGCGCGCCCCCAGTGGTACACACCCAGCAATCTTCTTGATTGCTGTATCCTACAGATACAGCTGATCATGTGATGTGGTAAAAGGCCAATCACAGCAGCCTTTTACTACATGATCAGCTGTGTCCAATGACACAGCAGATCACCAGGTAAATACAGTTGCCGGTTATTGGCTGCACTTTCCTCATTCTGTCACAGATAACTGATAACCGGCAATTGTCAGAGACAGATCGACAGATCAACTGCTGATCAGTGCCCAGCAGTGCCGCCCACCAGTGCCAACCACCAGTGCCCAGCAGTGCCACCCACCAGTGCCCAGCAGTGCCACCCATCAGTGCCCATCAGTGCCATCCACCTGTGCCCAGCAGTGCCACCCACCAGTTCCCATCAGTGCCCCTCATCAGTGCTGCACATCAGTGTCCAGCAGTGCCGCCCATCAGTGCCCAGAAGTGCCACCAGTTAGTGCCTCCTATCAGTGCCAATAAGTGCCACCTGTCTGTGCCCATCAGTGCTGCCTATCATGCTGCATAGCAGTGCAGAATCATCAGTGCCGCCTATCAGTGCCCATCAGTGCTGCCTATCCGTGCCACCTATCAGTGCCCATCAGTGCTGCCTATCCGTGCCACCTCATCAGTGCCCATCAGTGCTGCCTATCAGTACCCATCAGTGCTGCCTATCAGTGCAGCCTCATTAACGCACATCAGTGAAGGAGAAAAATTACCTGTTTGCAAAATGTTATAATAGCAACAAAAAAAACCCTTTTTTTAATCAAATTTTTTGGTATTCTTTGGTTTATAGTGAAAAAAATAAAACACCCAGTGGTGATTAAATACCACCAAAAGGAAGCTCTATCTGTGTGGAAAAAAGGATAAAAATTTCATATGGGTACAATATTGCATGACCGCGCAATTGTCATTTAAAGTGTGACAGCACTGAAAGCTGAAAATTGGCCTTGGCAGGAAGGGGGTATAAGTGGCCAGTAGGCAAATGGTTAATTAAGGGCCTGCTTTGAAAGGGAGCCTTGACTGATGAAGGATGGCAGGGCAAAGGGTGGTCTATCTGCCTTAAAGTAAGCAGGGATTACAATTTGTTATTTATCATTTTTGATAGAAGTAATGGGAAATGATCCCCCTGCTTAAAGTGGCTATAAACCTCAGACATGACATATGAACAAAGCATATCCCTCTATGGTGTGTACTTGTCTCAATTAGGAACACTAAGGGGTTTATTTACTAAAACTGGAGACAGCAAAATCTGCTGCAACTGTGAATGATAACCAATCAGCTTCTAACTTCAGCTCGCTTTGTCAAAAAACTCGAAGCTGGTTTCTGTGCAATGGTGCACCAGATTTTGCACTCTCCAGTTTTAGTAAATCAACCCATAAGTGTCATTTCTGTCTGCTTCCTCATTACTCTGTTATCTGCATGAATCACCTCTGACAGGTTTCCTTACTCCAAAAGAAAAAAGGAGACATGGGAGGGATCAACAGCACACATCCTGTTATTGCCAGCATCAGCTCTGTCCCTGTGTGCTGTGTGAGGGGGTGTTTCCCTTCTCTTCCAATCAGCTCTCAGTGTGTAATTTCAGCTCCCCACCTCCTGTTTTCTGGAAGTTCAGATTAGCTTTAGAAATTCTAGACTTTGAATGGATGTAGAGAAGAGAAGACTGAAGAAAAATAGGTGCCTTTTATATGGAAGGATTTGTTTAATCTCTGTGTATCACATGATGCCAGTCACCTGGCTAGATATATGTAAGGGTTTACAACCACTTTAAATCAGAAAGAGGGTAGACTTTGCATCTTCATCTTTCTACAAATCTCCTATCAATGTGAATGTTACTGCTATACACCCTCTGGGGCCTTTAGTTAATGGGATTACCTGTCCAAGACTGATGATTAGAAGAGGCAATTAGACAAGCTTTGATGATTTAGTGCTAACATCATCTGTGACAAGCACAAGGATTGGTAAAACTGTTAAGGTTATTTGATGTTATGATGAAAACATGGGTGACAAAATCCATCATAGCTGTGGCTATGTCTTATTCAGCATAATCGGCTTCTGACTCATTCTTGGGTGTGAGGTCCTTTTATTCTTTAACAGTGTTTTAAGTGATTTTTTTGTCTATGCTATTCTGCAGCCAAGCTCATTTACTGAGTGTTAAGAAATAGGATTACTTAAATGTCCATAGCCTGGCCTTAGGCTCACTTTAAACTGTATCTTGGATTAGATACATTTTCCCATATTAAAGTGAAACTGAACAAAATACTTGCCACAAACTTACTGTACCTCCAAATCTGCCCTCCTCCTGATTGCTCTGTGATCCCCCTCACTGTACTGCGCCACTACCATCTTCTCTGGTACATCTTCCTTCCCAGCATCTTAGCTCTTTATGTGTATATATGTGTACATCCGCGCTATGTGGATAAAAAGGTGTCCAATGTGCTACTTACATTTTTGTGACTGCTGCTGTTCAGCAATAACCCTAATCGGTTAATTGGATTACATATACTAATTCATGCACAATGCTGTCTAGATAATATCTCATTAAAGTGAATTTTATTCACAAACACCCAGAAAAATGAATGCAACAGTTCTTCTGGTGACGTCACTTCTGGCCCGTGGAGTGCATGCAGTGGCGGCGCTACCAAGTCTATTTGTGGGTTCTATTTTAAATAATGTGAGTGAATTGGTAATTTACATTTTTTAATAAAAAGTGATTCTACACTGTGGTAGTGCCTCCTTTTGTCCCTTTATTGTATCCCTGAGAGATTCAAGCCACCAATAGAACTGCTTCCACTACTGAGACCGCAGGAGAGAGAGAGTGACAGCAGGAGGGTAGGAGAGGCTGCCAACCACTGCCAATACTCAGGAGGGTGAAATCCACAAGTGTATTTTGACTTTTATGCTGAAAGGCACGAGGTCAATGTTTTGACTTTTCCGTGCTTAATGCAAATCCTGTGCTCTCCCCACACAGTATAAGATTGTACTGGAACAATGTTATTGCAAGAGCACTATATATTGGATGGATGGAACTTTCTATATATTTATTTAGGACTGTTGGAATAATTATTATGGTTGTTTATGATTTAAAGTCACTTTAATAAGATATTATCTAGACAGTGCTGTGTATGAATTAGTATATCTTCTCTCTTTGGATAGCCCCAGTTTAATTACTTTTGAGCTCTTGGTTTGGTCTGCATGCATCACAGACAGTGTACACAAACAAACAAAATTGCTAGCAGATAGTTAAGCATTTTTAGCATAAGAGCTATATAAAGTCTGTTGTGCCAAGTGCATCTATACTTAGTCATTTAATGGGTTACTTCCCACACTATCCCTAACAATGCCTTCTTCTGCTCTCCAGAAGAATGAAGCCACTTTTGGTTAGGCATCATTCAAGAATGGCATCTGCTGGACTGGCCTCCAGGACTTCTCCGGAACCTCTACCATCCGGAGGAACTGCCTACTCCAATCTGTCTGACTATCTCCTACTCTGTCCACTTTTAGATCCCTGAAAACCCTTCTCTTATACAGTGGGGAAATTAATGATTTAATCCCCTGCAGATTTTGTACGTTTTCCCACTCACAAAGAAATGAAATGTCTAGAAGTTTTATCACAGGTGTATTTTAAATGATAGAGACAGCACATAAACCACAAATCCAGAAAAAACACGATACAAATATTATAAATTGAGTTGCAGTTCAGTGAGTAAAATAAGTATTTGATCCCCTACCAACCAACAATAATTCTGGCTCCCACAGACTGTCTATATGCTCATGTGGTACACAGATTAGTCCTGTCAATTTAGGAAAGTGTTCCTAATGACAACTCGTTATGTGTATTAAGGACACCTGTCCACAGAATCAAATTTTTCCTCACCAGCATGGGCAAGGCCAAAGAGTTCCTAAAGGACATCAGGGACAAGATTGTAGACCTGCACAAAGCTAGAATGGGCTACAAGACCATCAGCAAGAAGCTTGGTGAAAAGAAGACAACTGTTGGAGCTATTACTCACAAATGGAAGAAATACAAACTAACCATCAATAGCCCTTGGTCTGGAACTCCATGCAAGATTTTGCCTCATGGGGTAAGTATGTTCATGAGAAAAGTGAGAGATCAGCCCAGGACTAAATGGGAGGAGCTTGTGAATGATTGTAAGGCAGTTTGGACCACAGTCACCAAATAAACCATTGGTAACACAATACACTGCCATGGATTAAAATCCTGAAAAGACTGTTAGGTCCCCCTCCTCAAGAAGGCACATGTACAGGCTCATCTGAAGATTGCCAATGAACATCTAAATGATTCGAGGAGGATTGGGAGAAAGAGCTGTGGTCAGATGAGACCAAAATTGAGCTCTTTGGCATTAACTCAACTTGCCATATTTGGAGGAAGAAAAATGCTGACTATGACCCTAAGAACATCATCCCTACAGTCAAGCATGGAGGTGGAAACAGCATGCTTTGGGGCTGTTTCTCTGCTAAAGGTACAGGCTGACTTTGCCGCATTGAGGGGCCAATGGACAGGGCCGTGTCTTGTAAAATCTTGGATGAGAACCTTCTTACCCCAGCCAGAACACTGAGGATGGGTCATGGATGGGTCTTCCAGCATGACAATGACCCAAAACATACCACCAAGGCAACAAAGGAGTGGCTCAAGAAGAAGCACATTAAGGTCAGGGAGTGGCATAGCCAGTCTCCAAACCTTAATCCTACAGAAAATGTATGAAAGGAAGCTGAAACTTCGAGTTGCCAAGCAACAGCCAAGAAACCTTAAGGATTTAGAGAAGATCTGTAAAGAAGAGTGGACCAAAATCCTTCCTGAGATGTGTGAAAACCTGGTAACCAACTGTAAGAAACATCTTACCTCTGTGCTTGCCAACAAGGGTTTCTCCACCAAGTACTAAGTCATCTGAACTACAACTCAATTTATAACATGTGTATCATGTGTTTTTTGGATTTTGGTTAATATTCTTACTTTATCATTAAAGTACATGATACAAATTCTAGACCCCTCATTTCTTTGAGGGAAAGTTGGCCAAAAATGTATTAGCCAGATCCTTGAGAAGGTTCGTTAGAGATATTTAATATGCAAGTGTGAGCATTTGAAAAAAAAGTTAGCTTTGAGGAGCCTAAATATCAAATCTGGAATAGAGATATTTAATGCTTCCAATTTATGATAGAAAAGGTGTTCCAAAGTTAGGACCAGTAATGTCAGGATTTGCCCTAATCCTGAGTAGCAGGGGCTCCAAAGTCATGATCAAAATTAGTGACTATGAGTGCTGACCAGTGTGTTCTGGTGGGGGGGGGGGAGTCCCCCTGTCAGAACACAATAGCTCAGTGTGGGAGATCATCGCACTAACATTGCTTAGTTAGTATAGTGACCTTTCAGTATTTTTTCATTCAGCCCGCTGGGTTAATGAAAAAACTTCCCATGTGTATCTATCAATAGCCTGGTGACCTCTCAGTTTTTTTCATTCAACCCATTGGGTTGAACGAAAAAAAAAAACCTCTGTGTGTGTACCTATTAATACCCCACCATCCTTTTCCTCATCAGTAGACAGAAGTATCAAAGTATCAGAATAGGAAGAGTCCAAGCAAGTGTTCTCTTGTAAGGGATATATAAGGTCAGACCAGCCGTATAACTATGAATTTTACTCAGGAGGACAGTAGAATGTGGCTTGGTGTCTGAGCTCAGATCTTTGCATCAGAATGAAGGACATGGGATTGAGATGTCCAGCTCGAACAGCAGGGTGAAGGCCAAAGAAAACTTAAAGGACTACTTTTTAATGATAAAGCTTATAACTTTTCAGGAAAATTGGGCCATTTTAGCATATTGTCATTTCAGAACCATGTTAGGGTAATTAGACAAGTTCAGAAGAGGAATGGGTTATGACGTGCAAGAAGAAAGGGGGCAAGGCTAGGGAATTGTCTAGTCAATTGTTCTGGCAAGTTCAAATGCACTTTATAAGTGGATAAAAATAATTTATTGAAAAGAAAAATACTGCAAACAAGCATTTAAAATATCTTCAAAAACACACTGCGCTATAGAGTGAATTATATCCCACAAAAATCTATATATAAAAATAATAGTTAAACAAGTAAATCACTGCTGCCACCTTCAAAATATAAAGTTCAAAAGAAAAAATGCTCCACTTTCTTCTATAGAAGACCACTTAGTGCTTGTTCAATTGCTCTCCCTCCAGGGTGTCACCCACCAGAGCTATATGCCACCCACTCATCCTGCCAGTCATTTATTGTCCCTCTCCTCAGAGAAGCACTGGGACCCAATGAAGTGTTTTTGCTAACATCAGTTTTCTTTGCATAACTTTAAGTATGCCCCCCCAACACCTGATAGATGCTCCAGGTCTCTCAGGAACCAAGTCCTTTCAGATGATGAAGGGATTCCTTCATGCTCCAGAAGTTGGATATTTCTGTAAGTTCTGATTCCAAGGAGACGGACAATAAGCTGAAATCTGAAATGCACTATCTTGCTTATGTACAAATTTATGGTGCCTGCTTTCTGGAGCAGTGCTGAGCCTGAGACATTTTAACTGACTACCGATTTATTTGAAAGGAATTTTGCTTGATCTGACTGCTGACATTGCAGAGAAGACAGAATACTTGCTTAGGAAACCCTTTTCAATCATCTTCTTGTGAGGTTGCTTATTGTTCACAGACTAAAGGGTTGCCTATCTCATCATGTGTTGGGGATGGGGGCTGACCTACAAAGACTGGAGCTGTGAAAACTGGACCAAAGGTTGAGCTGTTGTCCAGAGAAATCCATACAATTTTTTGTTTCACTTAAAAGAAAAAAAAAGGTGGATTGCTCAATGCAGCTTTATAGACATGAAGTGAAAGGAAAAAAAAGGTATATAATAACCGCTATTATTATTATTGCTATTGATTGAGGATCATAATAATACATATATGTACTGTAACTACAGCTATGGCTACGGAAGAGGCTGGAAGGTACGGGGGTGTCCGATCAGCACCTTAGAAAATATATTCTTAGGGGGACACTTTCCATGTGGTATTTTAATGATACTTGTTACAAAATATGAAACTTGGCGTACATGGGGTAGACAATGAGATTGTAAACCATAATAGAGATCGCTAAAGGAAATGAATAATGTTTCACACATATTTTACTTAGTATGTTCAGGACTAAAAACACATTTTTTTTCTAAACATCATAAGAAATATAAAATGCTTCATATATATATTTATTCATATGAAGTTACCATATTTATCACTTGCAGCCAGCAGGTGGCAAATGTAAGCCATCTAAGTTTGTATAATTTACTGTTATTCCTGTTATACCCTGTGCTGTCGTTACAGTTAAATATATAGTTATAAACAAAGCTGAATGAATCTGTGAATGTACACAACTGTCTTCCTTAACAGAGATGGACCTGGCTGTATATTCAGTCTAGGCTAGCAAGTGAGAGCTAGTGGTTTGCCTTCCTTTTAGAAATCTCAGCGTGGTCAGCAAACACTGTATCATGGAAACATTCTGTGCCAAATCTTTGTGATGCAAAGTTTTTATGAAAATAATGAAAAAATATAAAAAATCAATTTATAGAACTGGAAATGTTACAATTTTTTTTACAAAAAATGTAAATAAAATGGCCATAAATATTATCTTTTACCTTAAGAATCCATGCACACTACATGACACAACATCTGGTAAAAAACAAGCTGAATAAAAAATGATCATAGTGACTTGTGTTGCACAAGGGAGTTTGCTTTTATAAGCGTTTTTCCCTGAAACATTCCGCTCTGCTCATTTCATAATGCAAACTTGAGAATGTTGAACGCTCCTAAATGCTCCTACAAAAAAAATAAATATAAAGCAAAATGCCTGTATAAGCATTGTCCAGTACTAGTGCCGCTCTACCTTTTTGGGAACTGGTGAGCACCAGCGGCCTTGTACATCCTGGTCTTTTACATACCAGCACTGCAGTATCACTTGGTGACGTGGCGAGTCCCATAAGTGCAATACAAGCTGGTATGGTGACTAGCACAAGTAGTTGCCTGCAGGCACCAAGAATTCGAACACAGGCCCGTAGAGCACACAATGGCCTTCCAGATGTGCTTGCAAATCCTGATTAGCAGCTCAGAAATACTGCAGCAACCGTACTTATCCCATTCACTGGCCAACCCAAAATTCAGCTGGAAACAGCAAGTTTGATTTTTTGGAGCTTTATTTCACAGAAGAGCTGTATGGATTGATTATGGACCAAAGCAATTTATACGCACAACAATTTAGCACCCCCACAAAATTCAGCCCCTTGTAAACTACCTTAACCAGAAATTTGCAGTTGTGTATACACCCCAGCAAAACATCTGCATTGATGAGTCCTTCATTAATTTTCCTGGCCTCCTTGCATTCAAACAGGTTTTTTCCCAGTATGTGTGCCAGATATGGGGTCAAAATATAAAAGACCTATGAGAGGGCAACAGGCTATAAATGTAATCTTCAGATAATGAGGGAAAAGCCCCCCCCCCCCTTGGATGCCCAGACTATATGGGGAGCAGTGGCAAGATAGTTTTGGACTTGGTGTCACTCTTTTTCCATATTGGGTACCACTTGTACATCCACACTTTTTATACAAGCGTGCCACTATTTAGACATTTGTACAATTTTGGAATTGGCTCATGTGGCATCATGCAACCTAATCGCTGAGGCTTCCCCCAATGGCTTGTAAATACCCAACTTAGAAAGGGGGAAAAAGCCTGTTTGAAAAAGTATGAATTGCTCTCAGTGAAGTGGAGGGACAAACAGGATGTTTTCATCCTGTCTTCCATTTACGTAGCTACGACTTTCCAAATTTCCACGGCAGCTGGTGTTTTTGAGAAGCCTCTCTGTGTTCACGACTATAACTTTAACATGGGAGGGATGGACTTCAACGACCAGATAATGAAGCCGTACTTAGTTTCCCATAAAGCCAGACGCTGGTACACAAAACTGTCTGTATATTTTTTTCAATTGGCTCTATACAATGCTTTTGTGCTTTACAAAGCAACTGGACAAAGTGGATCCTTCCTAAAATTTCAGGAAGAGAGCACCATGGCCCTTTTGTATGCAGTAGGGTTTTGGCTCAAGACCCCAACTCAGATGCAGTGAGGCATGAGAGGCATTTTCCTGATGCCATTCCTGGTACACCAACCCAAAAGTCACCCCCAAAAAAAAGATGTGTCTGTAGCAGAGACAGAATTAGGCATGACACCCACTTTTTTGTCCCTCTTGTCCTGGACAACCTGGTCTCTGCCTCAAGGACTGCTTCTGTTGCTACCACACTCTAGTAGAGCATTAGTATAGGGTACAGCACAGCAAAGTCTAGAGCACATATTTACAAAAATGTTAGGTAGTCATGAAACTGGCTACCACATTTTTTAAAAAAAAGTTAAAAGTTAAAACAAAAATTTCAAAAGTAAAAAATAAAATAAAAATAAAAAAATAAAACAAAAATAAAAAACCTAAAAATAGTTGTTGTTTTATTCAGTTACTGTTCTATTGTTACTGTTTTATTTTTAATCAATATTGTTTACTTTGCAGGAATGCCATTCAGCTGCAGCACCAATCTGTTTAACTGTTGACAGCAACAGGGTGTGCTCTCTTATACGTCAGTGTGTGCAGTACTGCTGGATGAGATTTCTCATCCGCAGTTAAAAAAAGAACATATATGCCCAAGCATGGTGGCCTAGGGTGGCCAGTGGGTGGACCACTTCTATGCTTTGGCATATATTTAAGACAATGGTTTTTTTTTGGCAGAGATTTGTTCATCCACATCGAGCGAACAAAAAAAAAAGAATATTTCATGTATGCCCAACATTAGAAGTGGGTGGAAGCAGTGCGGTATATTATAATGGTGGGCATACAACACACTTTTTCTGGATGCCCCCCCCCCCCTGCCCTCCACGGCTTTCTTGGGTTCTTCCGCCCCATAAGGAAACCTGAGAATGAAGCTGGCATTTCCCACAGCTGACCATAGAGCTGATTGGAGACCAGTATGGCTCCAATCATCTCCATAGTCTAAGAAACCGGAAGCTACGAGCATTTCATCACTTCGGTTTTGCTGATTATAAACAGCGCCATTTTTAAATTGGGAAAGCATCTGATCACACCAGTCTTGGTAAGATCAAATGATTTAAGGGCAGAGAAGATATATAGAGTCTAAGAGACCCCAGATTTCTCAGAAAAGAGTACCTGTCACTGCCTGTTGCTGTCACAGTGGGTATTTACATTCCCTGTGATAACAATAAAAGTGATAAAAAAAAATGAAAGGGACAGTGTAAAAAAAAAAAAAAAAAAAAAAATTAAAGCACCATTGTCCCACCAGCACTTGCACACAGCAGCGTACTTTAGCTTCGTTCCTGTGTTGGTATATAAACAGCAACCATGCATGTGAAGTATCACTGCAAACATCAGATCGAGGGCAGGAATTCTATCACTAGAACTCCTGTGTAAATCTAAAGTGGTAGCCTGTAAATGCTTTTAAATCGTCGCCTATGAATATTAAAAATGTAGGTAGTTTGTCGCCATTGCATGGGGCATGTCATGTTTGGTATCTATTTACTCGGCATAACATCATCTTTTATATTTTACCAAACCATTGGTCAATATATTGTGTTTTTGTGCATTAAAGTAAATAAAGTGCATTTTTTAAAAAAACTTTGCATTTGAAAAATTGCACAAGTATTGTGTGACATAAAAAATTGCAACACCCATAATTTTATTCTCTAGGGCATCTGCTTAAAAAATATATAATGTTTGGAGTTCAAAGTAATTTTCAAGCAAAAAATACAGATTTTTTTTATGTGAACAAAAAGTGTCAGAAAAGGCTTGGTCTTCAAGTGGTTAGAAAAGTGAGTGATAAGTGGCATAAGCTTCTAATGCTGGGCATAAAAAGCCAAGATAACCCCCCCCCACCCCATGATCCATTTTTGGAAAGTAGACACCCCAAACTACTTGCTGAGAGGCATGTTGAGTCAATAGAAGAATTTTTGGAAAATGACTAAATTTTTTTTTTTTACACAAAGTAGTCACTTAAATGATATATTGCTTACACATGCCATGAATATATGAGGAATTACTCCCAAACATACATTTTGATACTTCTCCCTAGTATGGGGATACCACATGTGAGAGGCTTTTTGGCAGTCTAGCCGCGTACAAGACCTCCAATAAGCACCTTCAGGCTTTTAAAGGGCTTTATTTCCTCACTTCCTGACTACCTGTCACAGTTTTGGAGGCCTTCAAATGCCAGAATAGTATACCCCTCCCCCCCAAATGACCCCTTTTTGGACACCCCAAGAAATTTTAGAGGGATAAGACGCATGGTAAGTATTTTGCAGGCATTTTTTTTTGGGGGGGGGGGGGGGTGGATTGTGCTATCCTTGATTTCAGAGCCTCTGAAACTGTGATAGGTAGTGAGGAAGTGAAATGAGGACTTTACGCACCATCAGGCTTTCAAAGTTGTCATTGGATTTTAGGCTCTTGTATGCGGCCAGGCTCCCAAACAGGCTCATATAGTACATGTGGTATCCCCACATGCAGAATGTATTTTGGGGTGTAATTCCAAATATACCCATGGCATGTGTGAGCAATATACCATTTAAATGATGACTTGTGGGAAAAAATAAATCTTCCATGGAAACAAAATGACTCTCAGCAAATAGCCTAGGGTGTCTACTTTCCGAAAAGGGGTAATTTGCGGCTGTTTGTACTGCCATGGCATTTTAGCACCCCAAGGAATGTGATAGGCAGTCAGAAAGTAAAAGCTGCTTAAATTCCAGTATCTATACATAGTTTGCAGACGCTATAACTTTCACACAAACCAATTAATATACACCTATTGGGATTTTTTTTAACAAAGACATGTAGCAAAATACATTTTGGCCTAAATTTATGACAACATTTGAGTTTATTGGGTATTTTTTATAACAGGAATTAGAAAATATTGGGTTTTTTTTTTTTCAAAATGTTTCCTCTGTTTTTGTTTATAGTGCAAACAATAAAAAACCCAGAGGTGATAAAATACCACCAAAAGAAAGCTCAATTTGTGTGAACAAATTATAATTTATATACAGCATTGCATGAGCACGCAATTGTCAGGTAAACTAGCACAGCACTCTATAGCAAAAAATGACCTGGTCAGGAAGGGAGGTAAATCTTCTGGAGGTCAAGTGGTTAAGAAAGAATTTAGTGTGCTGGTACAAAATCAAATTACAATATGAAATGCAGTACAAATGAAATACAACATACCAGTAATTATAGTTCATCACACTCAAGTAATCAGTGTAATCTGACTGGTGTCCATATTGAACTTTTCACTTAAATTTGGTTGACCACTAAAGGAGATTCTTCATTGAGGGAAGAGGATGGCTTTGCTCCCACAGACAGTACCTCATAGATCTTCATTCTGCACTCCTAATAACAAAAACCTCAGTCACCTTGAAAATTGCGATAGAGCAAATGGAAAAATGCTCTCTACTTTTAGGTGCATTCTGGCTACATTTGAGATCAATTTGAGTTTCTCCACTGGTGCACTTGATCTCCTTTTGACCTACATTTGACTTCCTTCTTAGGTGCTTCAATCTGCTTTTTGAACTAACATTGACTAGTATAAATTGTAAAACAGATCTCAGCAAACATACAGTAAATGTCCACAATCACACTGTCCAAACCAAGAAAACCAGTTGCAACACCAGCAAATTTTAGACCAATATCTTTACTCAATAAATACATTAAACTATACACTAAAATGCTGAGAAGCAGAATTTTCCACAAATTCTTCACTTTCACCAGGAATAATATGTTTACAGATAAATTGAGAATTTGTGGGAGCTTAGTTGAGCTCCTTCTCTGCCCTTAGAGTTGGATGCAAAGAAGCTTCTGACAGAGCCTGCTAAATATAATTGTCTCTCACAAACTTAAAATGAAAGGTTTTCTTAAATCTTTTCTAATGGCCTTGTGTCCAAATCCATTTGCATTAGAATATACACCAGATATAATGCTAGATATTATTTCTATTTCTAATTGAACAAGACAGGGGTGTCCACTCTCTCCCTTGATGTGCTTTGTAAAAGAAACCCTGACGGAAACAATTAGGAAAAATTCATATATACACATAAACACTGTAAATGGAACTTAAAGGCAAAACTTTTTTTTTTTTAGGTTTAGATGCCATAATGAGAGGTTAGAACCCCAAACAGGTTTTCACTGTTGTCTATGTCCACATTAAGGAGATTCATTTTCTCTAAGTGCCTTGATCACCAACATCAACAGAAATGAAAATGAGGTTACAATTTTAGTTGACATCAGATTAGGGATTGATGGGATCTCATGTACCCATAATAATAGTCTAAGCTGGGACTGAGGAGATCTGTGTCTTCATAATGAGTTGGTCCAAAAAACCCGACCAAGGTTTTAACCCTACCCTAATCTATAAAACAATTAGGTAAAAACCTATTGACTTTAAGTATACTTTAACATTAAATTATACATTATTATCCTTTTTATTACCTTTTCCAAAAATTCTTCTTTTGCTATCTTGAGTAAATTTCTTATCACAAAGTCTGTTGGTTGAAATCTCAAATTGTAAATGCTCCAGGGCAGCAAAGGTCCACAAAATAGACCTGGATCATATTTAGATGTCTACACTGAAACAGAAATAACCTTAGGCACCAGTTAGAGAGTTTAAAGACTAAGTTTAGGCAGTTTTGGTTTACAAATCAGCACAAGGGACGTTACTTACATTTAATGTGAAGTGTCCCTTTGTGCTGACTCTCACAGTGGAATTTGCAGTCTAAAGTTGGAGGTTTTGGGCACTCTTTTTGTTTATTATTAGTGTGAGAGTAAGCAGCAGCACAGGGAGCAAATCAGTTCATGTGCTGATAGGAGGATAAAGTGCAACTGGGGCTCAAGGGAAATGGGCTGAATGATGGTGACCATTAAACCGAGGACATCTAGCAGCAAAAAAAAGTAATGAAGGGGAAATCGTTCCAATAAGGGTAAATATTGCAGCAAAAGCTGTTTTTGTTATTTTATCTTTTTATGGGCTATTCACTTTTATCTTGTTGTTTTTTTTTGGCTAGAGTTCTGCTTTAAAAGGAAAACTGAAGCCTTTCTTGACTAAGTGACATCATCATCAAATTTGAATAAGGTTGTTGGCCTACAGTTGACAGCATTTTCTTTTTATTGACGCTAAGCATATACATACACCTGAATCTGAAAAAAATCCATGAAGACTTTTATCTTCAGATATAGTATTTTTTTCCCTATAGTATTTTTACAGGAAGAATGCAAGTAATTAAGTATAAATGTGCTACATTTGAAATCGCGCCTATTACTGCACATGTGTTAATTTCAAAGTCAAAGGCCTATCATCCTTTACAGCACAATTACACACCAGTCACATTACACAACTGTAAATTAAAATCACTTCTTTAATGAGTGACTTTGACATTGAACTCTGGGATGATTTAAAATCTCTTAAGAAAGATTTTCTCAGACCTTTTGTGAGTGAATCTTTTGTTCAGTTCTGTGTTTAAAGCATAGTTGCAGGGCTCTGATATGAATAGCCTAGATTGGTTTCCTAGCAACCACCCTCTCGCTCTCTCTTGCTCGCTCTCTCCCGCTCTCTCTTCCATATCTATATTTTCACTATAAATACTATATGGAGGTACAAAGAAAATACTCCATTCTCTTTTTGATATTGACGGGGAATCATTAGTAGCCTTTGAAATGTAGCACTTGTTTTGTGCAACGTGATTCTCTTGAATACTATGTCAGTACAAATGGGAAAGTAAGAAAATTGCACGTGAATTGATTTTTATTCAGAAGAAGCTGAGTCAAAGAGGCTGTTCTACTTACAATGGTGATGATGCAAAACTGCCTTTTTTGGGCACTAATTTGTGAGGACAACCAGAGCTGTGCAGATTAGGTTGCTCCCAGTAGGGGTGGCAAAGAGTCATTGCCTGTAGAAGACATTAGGCAGAGGTTGTCTCCTTTCATTGCTTTCAGAACTCTCGGGATACACTAATTGCAGTAGGCTTCAAGAGAAGTCAAGTTATTCTTTGTTTCTCCTCTTCCCACTTTCGACACTGGAGCAAGGATCAGTGGGAGAAGGTTTTTTTTTCTATAGCCCAAAGTGTCATATCTTGGAAGAAGAGGCATTGTGAGCAACTGCTTTTTGTACTGGCAGGCGGATTATAGAGGATCCACCTTTTGTTATTAAATCGAGTGTCAACAGTACACCTAGAATAGCTCTAAAGAAGCTATTATTTAGTCTGTTGCCTTGATGAAGCCCTCTAAATGTTACATGTTTCTGCTGTGATTAAATTGAAGCTCCTCTAGAGCTATTTTAGGTTTGCTGGTGTCATGTTATTCGTTTATTGGTGGAAAAGCATTAGTAGTAAATTGTCACTGCCGCATCCACTAATAAAATAAGGTCAAAAAACACATATGGAGTGTTTTATCCTTTTTGTTAGTCTCTGAAAATATTTTCCTTCCTGTTCTGCTTTCTGCCTCAATAGTAACACTTTGCCAGGCTGAATAAAAACGCCATAAAGTAGTAAAAAAAAGAAAAATATTAGAACCCAGAAGCAGGAAAAGGTCAAGGCTTGAAATGTGTATGTGAATTGTCTACTGCATCCTTTCTCAATTTGTTTTTACCCTTGAAATAAATTTCAGATTTCAAAGGACCTCTGCTAAGACTAGACTTTCATTGGGAATATGTTCCTCACATTGGTGGTCAGTGGGAAGAATGCTCCCCTTAAGTGGGAGTAAACTCCCTTTTTTGCTTTGTACCTACAGGTAAACCTATAACAAGGCTTACCTGTATGTACCGTAAATATCTCCTAAACATGCACCATTTAGGAGATACAGGTACATGTGAAGCAGCTGGTGATGTCACAGGCGCATGCACACTGCACTCTCAAAGAACGGCATGCATCTATTGAGAGAGCTGTGCCATGGCTATAACTACCACGCGCAATGCCACATTGGCTGTTCAAGGGGCCAGAGTCGGCAAACCCAGAAGGAAGTCCAGGTGAAGAAGGATTCCCTGTCAGCGGGTGACAGGGTACCACTGGAGGAATCTGTTTCACAGGTATGTCTGTCATAATGTGCTAGTATGTGGTTCATTATAGCACATTATGACTTTACCCTGCAAAGAGACCAGCTTTTTTTTTTTTTCAAACAGTTTATTACCACTTTACAGTGGTGGTCAGGATGCCACCTTTACAGTCAAAAGATCATTGGTGTCATCCTGCTGGCTCTGGAATTATGCAGACACCATCAGATGTAAGAGCAATTAGCCATAAGGAACCCCGAACAGCTTCAGGAGAAATCTTCAGCTGAGAATGGCTGTTCTAATGTATTGTCACAATAAGAGTTTTTTGGTATGCTCTATACCAGGGGTCTCCAAACTTTCCAAATGAAAGGCCAGTTTACTGTCCTTCAAACCTTATTAGGCCCAGACTGTGGCCAGCAGTAGTAGAAAATGTCTTGGTGTCAGTGGGAGTTAACAGCGTCCCATCTTTAGTGTCAGCTGATCATGGGATACGGTAAACGGCCAATCACAGTGGCCTCTTACTATGTGCTCAGCTGTGTCCAATGACACAGCACATCACTAGGTAAATACAGTTGCCAGCTATCGCCTACACTTTCCTCACGCTGTCACAGCATGAGGAAAGTATTTCCGAGAACCGGCAATTGTGTGGGAAGTGATTTTCAGTGCCCAACAGTGCCACCCACCTGTGCCACCCACCTGTGCCTATCAGGGTCACCCACCCTTGCCCTGCAGTGCCACCCACCTTTCCCCAACAGTGCCACCCATAAGTGCTACCCATCAGTACCCAGCAGTGCCACCCATCAGTGCTGCCCATCAGTGCTGCCTATCAGTGCAGCATCGTCAGTGCCAGCTCATCAGTGCCAGCTCATCAGTGCCGCCTATCAATGCCACCTATCAGTGCCCATCAGTGCTGCCTATCCGTGCCACCTCATCAGTGTCCATCAGTGCTGCCTATCAGTGCCCATCAGTGCTGTCTATCAGTGCAACCTCATCAACACACACCAGTGAAGGAGAAAAATTACCTGTTTGCAAAATTTTATACTAGAAACAAAGAAAATTTTTTTGCTCTTTCTTTTGTTTATAGCGCAAAAAATAAAACACCCAGCAGCGAATAAATACCACCAAAATAAAGCTCTATTTGTGTGAAAAAAATGATAAAATTTCATATGGGTGCAGTGTTGCATGACCATGCAACTGTCATTCAAAGTGCAACAGCGCTGAATGCTGAAAATTGGCCTGGCCAGGAAAGGGGTATAAGTGCCCAGTAGGCAAGGGGTTAAATTGAATTTGCAATTGTCACCGTCAATAAGTTCAGCTCCACAGTCTAATGCAATTCTTAAGTTTGAAAAAGTTGAGGCTGACGAATTTTGCATAATATTTATTCCGTTGTGTCTGAAAATATCAAATTGTTTTGATATATGAATAACTAAAATATTGAAACTGAAACTGAAAACGAATATATATAGCAATCTTTGGGAAAAAAATGCAAACTGTTTCGAATCCACCCTGATTAAAGAATATACAAAAGGAAAGCCAAAGATATGAAACAAATTTTGAAAAGGAATCAACATAACATATATGAGGAAACTAAATTCTTGAATGAACAAATACATCTGAAACGAAACTAAGATTTTCGGCGTGTCTAGTGTCATGTAGTTGCTTTGCTAAAACTAGATCATTGGCAGAGATCGCAAGTACAGCTTCAGACACAGCCCAATAAGCTCAAGAAGCATTTTGTTATTACTGAATATTTCATTGAGAATTTTGTTGGAACTTTGATTTAGTCGGTAGATACACCACATGACTGAGGGACATTCAGAATATTGAGGCTAATACTTACCACCTAACCAATAAAACAACCACCCCCTCAACCTTCTCCCACCTGAAATAACCACGCGACTCTCCTTTTGGTGTAAAACGGCCATAGCAGCCCATTTATTTAACATAACTCTTACATAACACTTCATACAGTACAATCAAATAATAACTGACAGTAATGATTCTTAACCGGGTCCAATGTCTTCCAAGGCACTGTTACTCACATCAATAATTCGGCTGTATCTGACACCCAATGCAAAGCCCCCCAGCCGTTACTACACCGCCTGGGGGACAGCTACGTAGTCCCAGATACAGCCCATTAAGTACTACCTTACCAACGCAAACCTTATAATTGGGAAGGAACACCCATACCTACGATGGCCCCAACTCATAATCCACCAAATTGTCACTCCAGCACTGCCTTCAAAGACCCAGCGACTCCTGCCAACTGCCATGACAAAACAAAAAACACCAAACACCCCAGGACACAAAACGCTGATCAAGGAAAGAAAACAAAATCAAGAACCCAGACAAAACCAAACAACACGTCAAACACAAAGTCATGCTGGCCCTCCCCTTAGCTTTGCTCAGTCCAGGCCATGACTGAATTATTCAATGCCGATTACTATTGTGTGAACCTGAACATGACCAACTTGAGTATTTTTAACCATATGTTCAGCTTCTTAATATATATTTACCCATAGACCTTATGCACACTAATGATTTGGCCCTTGTGCGTCAAATCACTGCGTTTTTAGGTCTGGGGAGGCGCAGGTGCTGCTTGCAGCCCCACTACCAGCAGCCTGTCAAAATCTATGACAGACTGAAATTCACAGCTGCTGCATACTGTACAGAGTGGTACATGCATTTAGGGCCATTTGTGTTCAGGATTTGATGCACGTGGCCAAAACTCTAGTGTGCATGAGGCCTAAAGCACAGGAGAAATTACGTATTACACTGTTACACCATATATGGAATCAAATATTCCACCAGTACATTTGTGGATCATACTTTCAGGTAGGTTGTAACATGAAACTGCTGCAAGCTGTTCATTAACAATCTTCTTTGTGGTACAACTGTTACCCTGCAGCCCTTGTTAACCATTTTAGGATTTACTGTCATTGAAAACACTGAAGAAATTAAAGAATTATGTGCTGAACTTTACAACCATATACATGTTGGAGAACAGAGGAGCGGCACTTTTTTCCCCCAGTTTTTTTCATTCAATCTGCTAATTGATTTTCATAAGCAAGTACAAATAGGCATTGTGAACATTGTAAGGAATGAAGATAGACAGAGCAACATCACTGTCTAAGACAGCCTTTGTCAACCTTTTCAACACAGAGGAACCCTTGAAGTAACTCTCCAGCCTCAGGGAACCCCCTGAGAAAAATCCCTATGTCTACAACTCATGATACATTAGTGTGATGGTCATTGGGAAGAATGCTCCTTACACTTGGGGTCCATGGGAAGAATGACCTCCTTACAGAAAGCTAAAGCAGATACTGCTTATTGCTCAAGGAACCCCCTAACAACCGCTGGAGTACCTTTGTTTGAAGAAGAATGCTCCTTTACATTGTGATCATTGGAAAGAATTACCCGCTTCCCGATAGCTAAAAAGATCAAAGGTGTCAGTGGGAACTTATCTCAGAGGCAGAACTTGCTCTTTGCTCAAGGAACCCCTAGCAACCTAAGAGAAATCATTGTTTAGGATAACAGTTTTATAAAGCTGGATACAAGAAATTCACATTAAACAAAGGAAAAAAAGTAGATTATATAATCCACTGGAGAAGACAATCCAAATGGAGGGGTCGGGTGACCGGTAGATGGAAGCAAGATATAAATGAAAGGGCATAGTTAATAGAAGGGATAAAAAAAGGTGGGGGGACCAAAAACAAAATTATGTGGTAATGGCAGATTCAGTAGGGTTGGAAGGATAAGGTGGGTATATCTGTTCACACATGCAAAGGGTCGATGTGCACTTGTTTTAATAGTCACCTTAGCTAGGAATAGGGGTTATCTGTGGCAGAGCAGAACAACATATGATTACAGTTTAAATGAATGCATAGAATTATTTTTTTTATTATTGTACATAAACACTTATTTAACATTGGACTGGACTTTATCAGAACTGCAAAGTTAGGTGAAATGCTGATCCTGAAGTCCCAAATACAGTTTAGAAATCATGAAAATATCATAATCAATCTAACAAATAAACCATACCACTCCTGACCACTAGATGGCAATGGAAAGGCCAGATTTAACCATTGAGTATTATGGTATTACAGGCTACTTGTGTATTAGCAGAGCAAGACCATATTCCTGGATAATGCTATGTTATGGTCATATATACAGATAATTGGTATTTAATCACTTTCCCCCCCGAGGCTTTACCCCCCTTCCTGATCAGGCCATTTTTTGCAAAATGGTGCTGCGTTATTTTAACTGACAATTGCACGGTCATGCAATGCTGCACCCAAATTAAATTTATGTCCTTAAACATAGATAAATGATGTAGCGCTTATACATGAACAATAAATGAAGTAATATAGTGACCCTCCAGTGACATTACTGTGTACTCATTCCTACATGGGCCTTATATAGTGAAGCAATCAACATGTGCAGGAGCAAAACAAGCTCTTTTATCCACATAGGACAAAAAATAGATGGGTGACACTTCCAATCCTCAATATAATACTTAAGTATATAATTAATATGAAGTTAATACAAAGTGTGAAAACACTACAAACAATACACACATGAGGAGAAAAAGTCCAGTGATCTGTGTCACATTCCTTTTGTTCATGCAAATCAAAGGAATGTGTGTGAACCCACACACCCTTGAATGTGATCCAATAAGGGCTAAAATGGCCTCTCACCTCCAACCTGCGACCCTGCAAGGCCACAGAGCATTTAATATACCACCACTGGGTCTAGGAAGAACTCCTCACGATTATATGGCTTGAGAATGTTTTTCCCACTACTGTTTAACATAAGAGCGCAAGAGGATTTTGTATATTAAATTTATGTCCTTATTTTTCCACAAATAGAGCTTTATTTTGGTGGTATTTGATCACCTATGTGTTTTTAATTTTTTGCACTATAAGCAAAAAAAGGCCGACAGTTTTGAAAAAAAAAAAAGATTTGACATTTTTGGTATAAAACATATCCAGTAAAAAAATAAAAAAAATCAAATTTCATCATAAATTTAGGCCAAAATGTATTCTGCTACATGTCTTTGCTAAAAAAAAAAATCCCAGTACATGTAAATTAATTGGTTTACGTGAAAGTTACAGCATCTACAAATGGAGGTATATATGATGGAATTTTTTTTATACTAGTAATGGCGGCGATTAGCGACTTATAGCAGGACTGCGGCTGGCATTCTGACACTGGGGGGTGGGGAACTGACCAACTACCACTGACATCCCCAGTGACACTAATACAGTGATCAGTGTTAATTAAAAGCACTGACACTCTACTAATGACACTGGGCAGGAAGAGGTTAACATCTGGGGCGATCAAAGGGTTAACTGTGTGCTATGTGCTGTTTTACTATGTAAACATGCTGGTGCTGACAAGGGAGAGATCTGTATTGTCTACATACAGACCTCTCACCTGTCAGTGTTCCTTGGCGATCGCAGGGTGCTGGCAGGGAATCTCCGGTCTGGACCCGGTGATTGACAGCTGTAGCCACCAATGGTGGCACGGGTAGGGCAGCGCACGCATGCCCCGTACCCTGAAATGCAAAATCACATTATTATACGATGATTTTGCGCAGCCCTTCCGCACTGTAGCAGTAGTTCTGCTATAGGGTGGCGGGGAAGCAGTTAAAGCTGAACTACACAGAATAAATATATATATATAAGCTGTTGAGATGCACATAGCTCTGCCTCACAGCACAGCCCTGTCTTTCATGGCAGGAGACCTAATTTCTCTCTTCTGCAGTGAAGTAACACTTAGAGGTCATGTCCCTCCCTCTGCTTGTGACTCGGCAGTAAAAGAAGAAGAAGCAGCATACTGATTAGCTACTCTCTCTATAACTCTTTCCTCCTATGACAATGTTCCTTGTTAGCAGGTGAACACTGAAGCACAACTGATTAGCTCCTTGTGCTGCTTCTTCCTCTCCCAGTTTGAGCTCTGCTGTACATGGACTGCAAGAGGCTAATACCAAGTCAGATTCAGGTACTTACACCAATGTATTTATGCATCTAGAGCTCCATTAATTTGCCTCTCCTGTATCTGCTGGAGGTTCAAGTAAACTGTTAACTGTAGGTAGGGGTGGAACACTCACATACTGTAACTCGTAACTACTATCATGCAAAAAATCTGATATGTATTTCAAAATAAAAGGTCATCAATTAAAAATTTTAAGAGGTGTACTGTAATGTGTGTTTTTTTTTTTGTAGAAGTAACATAAGTGTAGTTAAAGTGGTATTAAACCTGAAAACGAAAATGTATTAAAAATGTAACACTGACAGGGAGACTTACAATGATCAGCGTTTATTCATTTATGTAAAGCATTTATCCGAAAAAGAAAAAAAAGTGCTGCTGTAACATCTTATAAAGTATTCAGCTTCAATTTGTTAGTACCATTCATCTAAATATGCTGGTACATCTACCTCCCTCCGGACTGACAACAAAGTTGTCCAAAGGTGTCTGCTTTACTACTTCATCCGTAATGCAGACAACCTAAGACAGGAAGTGTGTTAGCAGATGAATCACCAGGTGAAAAAAAGGAAAAAAATAATACTAATGCAGCCACCACAGCTAAGGACTGGCAAAATGCAATATTTTTGTTTTTTGGGTTTAATACCACTTTAAACGCCAATTTATTTTTCTTGTTTTGTATATTGAGGAGGAGGATTGGAACCACTCTTGGGTTTTTATTGGTGTCTGTGTTCTTGCTGGACAGAGTCACCCTCTCTGTGTTAGGATACTAAGTGCTGGTATCCAGCAACAGCAGGTGTGACTAGTTTGGTATTGCTGTACTTAAAGTGGAGTTCCACTCACGCTGTCAAAAAATAAAAGTCAGCAGCTACAAAAACTGTAGCTGCTGACTTTTAAAAAACAACCACTCACATGTTACTTGGTCACGCAGTGTGTCCCCTGCAGCCCGTTTTACCGGCCGTCTTCTCTCCTTGGCGCCAGCATCTTCAGTGTGGGCACCCGGCTGTGACAGCTTGAGGCTTCACAGCCGGGTACCCACTGCACATGCGCGAGTAGCGCTGCGCTGCCTGAATGGTCGTGTAGTCTTCTGCGACCTGTCACATGTCCCAAAAGACTACGGGGAGGAAGGAAGGGAGGACACCTTCCACTTCCAATCGCCTAGGTGATCGGAGCAGAAGTGGGAGCGGGTACCTGTCAAATTCGGGTACCCGCTCCCCTCGCCCCCCAAAGGTGCCAATCCTTAATGGGAATCGGGGGACCAGTCTTTAAAGTGGAACTTCCCCTTTTGGGTGGAGCTCCGCTTTAAGGATACTGAAACCAGACAGTGTGCTGTCAGCGGCATGTGCCTCTCTCCCTTCACTTCCCTTTCCCCCTGTCGGGGCAGGGGCCGAGGAACGGACAGGCAGGCCTAACAATGTAACGCACTGGCTGACGACAACCACCACCCACAGACCGAAGTCCCTCAGGGCGCGGAGTCTAAGTCCCAGGCTGCCCTTCACCAGGGCCCCTGATGGTGGGGATGGACTTGACGCAGCCAGGTTCAGCAACAGAGGGTCAGATCAAAGGAGAATACAAAGAATAGTTGCGTCACAAGCCGAATCAGATACCAGGATCGTCACGAGAGTCAGAACAGAGTAATAGCAACACCAAGACACAAGACACGAGTGCAAAGAGCATGTGCGGACCACAGGCTTATATGTCATCAGCCACACCCCTCTGGGGGATGGACCTCAGAGACCTGAAGGCATAAAAGGATTCCCAGCATGCACAGCAGGAATCCAAGATGGACGCCAGCACATGGAGTAACATAACCTCAGGAAAAAGGTAGGACCTTGACACCCCCTCATCACGGAGTGTGCAACAGTTGCCTCTCACCCAGAGCTTTCCTGCTGTTTGAGCATCAGAGCAGCTCAGTGTGATCCCCTGATCACTACTGCCCTCCCTCCCTGCTGGCTGCAGTGGACCTGAACCAATCAGAGGTGGGGTGAATATTTGCTCTGCAGACACTGGGAATTGTGAGAAATGTAGTATTAAAGAGGGAGATAGGGAGAAGAGTCCCACAGTTGTCATGTCTTATTTAAAGTATCCATCCTGTCCCCTACTCTTGCTGTAAGGTATTCCATTCCTCCTTACCTCTGCTATAGCAGTAAGGAGTTGCATCTGGGATGGAGTTACAGTCCTTCTCCAATGGATTGATACAAGCCTTCTAGCCACAGTTTAAATATGGCAAAACACTTTTATTAGTATAGTATGTGCATCTCGTTGTTGGCAGCACCGCACTGTGTTGTCCTAAAAGGTTATTAAAATGTCAAAACAGAGTGCACCAAAACATTTAAAAACCACAAACTCACTATTCCGGAATCCTAATTATTCCACAAATGTTCAGAATATAGAATTCAGGTGTTTGGCTGAAATTGGCTAGGGTCCAGACAGTATACCCTGCTTGAATAGGAATCAAGATGCTGCCAACAGTACCATTGTGGTCTGCAGCCTCTGGCGGCAGTGATTCAGCCATGGTAGTTCCAGCCATTTACATACCACATGGATGAGAAAACATATCTATGCACCAAAGAGTTAGGTGGGAGTATCATCTTATTGATACCAGTAGCCAGCAAAGGGCCCACACTCTGGGTTGTCTGGGTGATGAACAGACCAAAGCATTCAAGGTAAAAAGGCTAAGGTTCCTTTCAGCAGACCCTCCTGTTTAAAAGCCAAAAGCAGCTGCCTGTTCTGCCTACACATCGGCACAGCCCTGTCCGCACTGTTCCTCCTTCTCCTTTCTCAATGTACACCTCCCACAATATTCACATCTGCATCCACTACAACACTTGCAGCCTCAAGTCATATGGAGGAATGTCTGACAAGGGGTTTCAGAAGCTTACCTTACAGCACATCAAGTGGGGAAGAGGGTCAGCATGAGACCACACTAAGTAGAGCCAAGATGAGGATGGAAATTCACTTTAAGTTTCCTAACCTCTCCCTGTCATCTCCAGCAGACTCCTTGACCAGGCAGATGTCTCTTCTGTAGCAGAATAAAAATTGTCCCCTAATCAATCACTTCCACGTTCAATGTCTCAATGCCAGCTTGGAAAAACTGCTAACTTTATGGCTGCTCCCATTTCAGCTGGTGGAGTCAGTCCTCTAGTTTATGGCCTGTACTGCACCACAGTGGCAGGTACCCAAATGCCAATTTGACCAGAAGGCCATGCCTGTTCCTTACCAGCATGTGCAGTGCATGATGTGTTTTGTAGCAATGGACTAAGCTGTCAGCAACAGGTTCCTTGTGACCGCAGACACATGGTCCAGCAACATGAACAAGAAGGATATGTCATCTTCACTGCACACTAGGCAAACATGCTAGTGGCTGGGAAGGATGCATGACTGGACACAAGGCATGAAGTGGTGGTGTCACCCTGTTCGCAATCCTCAATGGCCTCAGGTGATGGCTTTTAAGAACCACAAGTTCCCCCTTAATCAGCCCAAACCTATGCTGTTATGCTGTCTTTTAGCTGGTATGCCTAGGAAAAGGAGTCACACTGAACCATAGACTCTAGAGTCGTTTCAGAGACAAGCAGGCTGAGATGTAGCTTACACACTAGCCATCTTGTTCCAGGCCAGGTCCTTTGTGATAAAAAAAAACCCTGCCAGTTTCATCTGGCAAAGTACACATACATGTACCTTACTTCACACATGTTCGGAAAATAATGGTACAGCGATTCCTGGTTAGCTAGCTCAGGATGTAATGAGGCAGACCAGAAGAGGCTATGGCCACTTTAGGTGGTCAAAGCCACCAACAGTTTACCTGGCTGAAATGTATCATCAACACATTCTGCCTACCAACTGTTTGATATACAATACACCCATGTGCCAGAACTTCACATTAGCCATGCTGCTGCATTATACCTGTAGCACTACCTCCTTAGGGATTGCTGATGAAATAGGTCCCTCTATAGTCCTGCACAGCCAGTCATTCAGCATTTTCCACACAAGCTGTCATTCGGAGACAGAAACCAGTCATTGAGCATTGGTTTTGTTATTTTTATTGAGGGGATTATAACTTGGATAGGGTAAGGGGCGGGGGGGGGGGGGGGGGTGGTGGTATAGGATGCCCAAGAGAACCGATATCTGAGCACAACTTCCTGAACTATTCACAAGCTTTTCTTCTTTGATGCAGTCTCTGTTGGAGTGCTAGCTCCTAATTTTACCAACCCAGACCCTAGATGAACGTATCTGCACCCAGCAATCTGGAGATTTTTTTCCTGAGCAGGGGACCTGGTTCCTGCTCCTTTAATTGAGGTGAATAGTCTCTAATAAGGGCTAATCTGGTTTCCCACCAGAGTCCTCCTTCCCCTATCCGCCAAGGTGGTGCAGGCATGCTCACTCAGATTCTCTTCTGTACCACTTGTGGAATGACTGCTGCTACCAGTCCTATCAGCTGGGCTGCTCCTTCCCTGCCATACAGGTGGTCCTTGCTCAGAGGGCCAGTGAGTCCTGAGTTTTTCTCCTTCCCAGTTCCAGGCTCGCAGGCAGGCCCCATCTCACTAGGCCTCCTGGCAGCCTTATTCCACCAGTCTTAAATCTTCCTACTCCTTCTCCCACCCGACTCCTCACACTCCACTACTGAGCAGGCCCTTACACTTTTATGGGAGTCCCATCCCCTTTCCAAGCTTTCCATTGGGAATAGGCTCATTTATTCAAGAGTGCAGCCAGCCACTCCTCAGATCCACCCACTGCCTCCAAATCCCTCCCCTGAAAGCCTCAGAGCAGGGGGAAATTCCAGAGGGTCTGGCCTGCAGAGTCTCTCAGCCCTGACCACAATTTGATCCCTCTCTGGCTATCACACCTGAGCTGCTAACCAGCTCCTGACTAACCATTAGAGTCTAACTCCCCCTAACTAAACTAGAATGGTGCTACATACCATAGTTTATTCCCAGAAAAAAACTCTAAAACTATTGTAGTTAGCAAGTGTAAAGTCTGTAAATACTGTGACCAGGTAGTTTTGTCAATGGCACTGAAACCAGTCAGCTTTTAATTAAAAAAAGTTTGCTTTATAGTATATATAAATATTTTACTAAAAAAGACCCCAAATTATTGTAGTTCCTGCATTCCTACAAACATTTTATCTAGGCCCCTTTGTCAACAGAACCAACAGCAGCCATTTGTAATTCAAAAGATCAACAGAAAAGCCCCCAAAATATTGTAGTGTGTAGGTGCACAGTATTTAAACATTTTCACTAGGCCACTTTTTGAACAGATAGACACTTGGCAGCTTTTAATAAAAAAAAATAAATCAGCATTAGAGTGTGCAGTATTTATTTCATTAAAAAAGTCAGAAAAATATTGAAGTGAATTCATGCACAGAGTTTAGGGCCTGTTCACACTGCCCTGGACAGCTGCCACATACTAAACTGCAAAGGTCCATTCCAGCTGCAGTGAACCAGCGGTAGGGGGCAGTGTGATGTCATCACACAGCTTCCTTTTTTTTTTTTTGTATGAAATTTATTTGAAGAGCACAAAAGGGATACTGAATTCATGTCACTGCGCAGCAGTACGATGCTGTAGAATTACATGCTATCTTGTTCCCTGTGCTGCACTAAAATACAGAATGTCTTTATTATATAGATGTTCGCTGCACTGCACCCCTGGGTGCATTGCAGTGTGAATAGGACAGACAGAATTGTTTTTTTTTTTCTGTGTATCCTAGCTGTAACCTGCATTCTGCACACAGTTACCGGACTATACATGAACAGGGACCTAATCACTTCTACTAGGCCACATTTTAGCAGCTTTTAATAGTTAACCAGTTCCGACCGCCCTATAGCAGATATACTGCTACAGGGTGGCAGGGGTGTGCAAAAATCACATATATATACGTGATTTTGTGTTTCTGGGTAGGTTGCATTCACGGCGAGCTGTGCGCGTGCCCTACCTGCGCCGCCATATGCGTCCGTGGCTGTCAATCACCGGGTCCCGGCCGGTGAGTCCCCGCCAGTGCCCGGTGATTACCAAGTATCTCCGACGGGGAGGAGGACTGCTTTGTTTACTAACAGTCTTCCTCGCTGTCAGCTCAGGCACACTGCTCTGGATGGCTGTGCACAGGACAGCCATCCAGAGCAGTGTGATTACAGTAAAGCCCACACACACCGCCCCCTATGTAAAACACTCCCTGCACACAATTAACCCTTTAATCACCCCTGATGTTAACCCCTTCCTGCTTAGTGCCCTAAGTACAGTGTCAATGCTTTTTTTTAGCACTGATCGCTGTATTGGTGTCACTGGGGATGTCATTGACAAGTCAGTTCCCTCCCAGTGTCAGAATGCCCGCCGCAGTCCCGCAGTCCGGCTATAAGTCGCTGATCGCCGCCATTACTAGTACAAAAAAAATTCCAATATCTATATCGCCATTTGTAAGCGCTATAACTTTCACGTAAACCAATTAATTTACACGTATTGGGATTTTGTTTAGCAAAGACATAGCAGAATACATTTTGCCGTAAATTTATAATGAAATTTGATTTTTAAAATTTTTTTAGTGGACATGTTTAATAGCATAAAGTCAAAAATAGTTTTTTCTCAAAATTGCAAAAAATTAAAAATGCACAGGCGATCAAATACCACCCAAAGAAAGCTCAATTTGTGGAAAAAAAGGACGTCAATTTAATTTGGGTGCAGCGTTGCATGACTGCACAATTGTCCGTTAAAGTAATGCCGCGCTGTAACGCAAAAAATGGCCTGGTGAGGAAGGGGGGTAAATCCTCAGGAGGGCAAGTGGTTAAAAAACACACACACCCAAAACATGAGAGTTTATCGATTTAGTGAAAAAGAGGCAAAAAAAAGATTGAAAATCTCCTCCCCCCATCACCAGCCAAATTTATATCTAGAAATCAATGCTAGAATGTAATTATTTTCCCAGAAAAAAAATCCCCCAAACTATTGTAGTTCATACATGTGCAGCATTAAGTTATTTATACAGGACCTCTGCCAGACGTTTTCAAGTATGGAAATCAAAATTATACTGTGATTTAATCCCTGAAATAAATCCACAGAATATTGCAGTGCATTTTATTATTTAATCACTTGTACTAGGTCCCATTTCAGAGGCATAACTAGAACCTTCAGTGCCCCGGTGCAAGAAACCATGAAGGGGCTCCTCTGATCCCTGGCCAAGGCTCTTCCCTCTGAGCATGTGTAACAGAACCGGACCCCGACTGCACTAGGGTATTTCCGTTAGACTCCCGCTTCCCTGTCCCTGGAAAGAGACTGATTTATTTTAACACAGACACAAGATATAAAACGTTCAAGGGAACAACCCACCTCCCTGCATATGGACACAGGGTGAGGCAAACCAAATCTAGCAACCAGAGACACATCAATAGACACCCCCCACCAAGCCAATACACAAACACATAAATCCCATAATAGTTTGCTCCCAAGCAAGACACACAATAGAACAATGAGATGCACCACATGGCAGTAAATAATGAACAACCCCCACAACCCACCTATGTATGTCTACACAATATCAGGACATTTCACCCTGTACCCCTAACAGGCACAGAGTAACTTACACATAGGAGGGCTATGGGGAGCTGAGACAGGGGTCTCCCCACTCCTCCAAAGTGAGCTGTGTTTCATGGGCCCCCCACCCAAAGTCACTCCCGTCACAGCGTGGGGTTCTTTATTATGGTCCCACAGCAGGACCTTTTCCCATGTTCTGCAGTCTTGGGGCCTACAGTGGTGGAACGCCGTAGGACAGTGGATTGAGTCAGTAGGGCAGTGAATGGGGTCTGCAGGGCAGTGGATGGGGGTCAGTATTTTTATTTTTACAATATCAAATTTTCCCTTGTGAGCTGCTATATCATAGAATCTTACATCAACCTAAATAAAAAAAATTATAAATAAACAAAAATGACAAATTTACTTTTGTAACCAAAAGTATGTGTTATTTACACTCATATAGGTTGATAAATGTCAAATTCAACCACTATAGAGGCACACTTGTTTAAAATATATCAGTACCAAAATCCAATATGCAACTTTATATCAACCAACATATTGTCCTCCAAAGTATCTTCAGTGTATATACTGTGCTGTGTGTGCTGCTTCTTTATAATAATACACCAGCAAGTGCTGCTAAAATGATCCACTCTGTGTGTAACCGCCACCTGATGTGCTCTCACTTGGACAGTTTGACCTCACTCTGAAGAAGTCACGTGTCCCTGTGATGAAATGCATAGGGACGGGGCCTGGATGACATCACGGTGTTCGGTAACAGGCGGAAGTGTGATAATAGACAGTGAAAACACTGAAGCACATGATCACAATATTTCTATATACATGCTGGCAATATTTGGTGCAATTTAGCACCCATTTTAAGTGAGTATATTCCTCTACTTGGGATGGTGCTGAGAGGAGGAGAGATGCTGGAGAGTGCCTGAATCAGGAAGAGCATTGCAGGAAGATAAGGAGAAAGAAGGGCAAAATTGAAAATCATAAAATCATTCACCACCTGCGGAAAGTCTCAGTATTATCTGGATCAAACTTTATAGTCCACACAGAGGGACAAAAGCTTTGGGATGTTATATGAGGTCAAATTGCCCAGGTAAAAGCACATCCGGTGGTAGTTACACACAGAGTGGATGATTTTAGGAGCACTTGCTGGTGGGTCATTATAAAGAAGCAACACACAAGGCACAATGTACATACTGAAGAAACTTTGGAGGATATTATTTTGGTTGATATAAAATTGTATATTGGATTTTGGTACTGATATATTTTAAGCAAGCACGGCACTATCCTGTTAGACTTGTTTTATTTTTATTTTATTTTTAATAATTTTTGTATACTTTTCTTTTTTATTATTTTTTGCAATTTTTTAGGAGCCTTATTGGGGAAGGAGGGCTTTGGTGAGATGGCAGGAGTCTAAACAGACCTCTGATGTTTCACCTCTGACACAGATAAGGGAGACTAATGACCCAGCCCTCAATCTCCATCTCTGCAGCCTCAACTGCACAGAATGAATGGATAGGAATAGCTCTGTACAGAGCTTCCCGTTCATTCAAAGGGGGGGGGGGGGGAGGCCTTAAAGCGGAGCTTTCCCTTTTGGGTGGAGCTCCGCTTTAACTGTTGCTACAAACACTCCCAGATCTCTTCCTAATCTCCTCTTCCACTGTAACATTGTTAGGACTTCACATGTGCAGCTAACATAGCTGCTCCTCAGAAAAGCAATCCACAGTGTATCACTTTTCAGAGCGCATTCGACAGGCACCGAGGAGGCGATATGTGACCTCCACATTGCCTGTTTTACCCTTCAATATGCTGCACCATTGTGCCGCAACCACATGCATTGCACATGGTTGCGGCACGGTGCCATTTACTTGAAAGGGTCATGTTTGGCAGCTGCAGTGCTGGACAAAAGTGCCATGCAGTTTAATCTTTTCACAAGAGCAGTTGGGAAGTGGTAAACCATCTGATTTTCATACCCCCTGGTTGCTCGTGTAACCAGCCCTTAGAGTGTCTGACTCCATGTAAAATTAGATAGGCATTTTCAGCAATCAACGCTAATGTTACCGACTAGCTTTGTCTGCAGTTGTCTTTCCCTGACTACTCCATGTTTGCTCCAGTACACACTGAACAAAAGTTTTTGGGAATCAGCTGGCAACAGGGGCGGACTGACCATTTGGAAAACTCGGGCACTGCTCGAGGGCCCAGGTCAGTAGGGGGCCCCATGAGATGCCCCTGGTACCTTTTTCATAGGCTTTTTTGAGTTTGGGCAAAGACACAGCGGCCCCATGATCCCCTATTGCCCGGGGGCCCCATGAGTTGTCAGTCCGCCCCTGACTGGCAAATAAAAAAAAACCCATGACTGCCACCTCTAAACCACCTGACCACAGTTCGGAGGACAGGAAATGTAAAACTGGTAATTGATTGCTAAGACTGCGAAATATTGCAATAGCTTACTCTTTTCTTGAACTGTGAACAAATTTGTGGTTGATCCAAACCTAAAGCTAATTGTTTCAAATACCTCTTTATTTTCCATTATTTGGAGATTATATTTGAATTCCAAATTACAATAGTAACAAATTTAAAAGAATCTGAAATAACTAAACGAAATTCGGACGAAATTGATTTGAATTTGAAAACACATTCGAAAACAAATTCAAATTCAAAATCAAATTAGAAAACCAATTTGAATTTGAAAACAAGAATAGAATAAAAAAGAGCAGAAAAAAAAGAAATAGAAAATAATGGAATAGAAAATAAAAGAACAGAATAGAAAAGAATTGAGGAAAAAAACAGAATAGAAAATCAAAGAATATAATAGAAAAGATTATAATAGAAAATCAAAGAATAGAATAGAAAATAATAGAGTAAAACAGCACAAAATAGAACAGAAAGTAAAGGAATAGAATAGAATAAATTAGAATAGAGTAGAAAAGATTAGAACAGAAAATATTAGAAAAGATTAGAATAGAGTATCAAAGAATAGAAAAACAATAGAATAGAATAAAATAGAAAGAATATAACTGCCTTTTGAAATTTGAATTTTGAATAGAATTAATTTGAATTCAAACAGAATACATTAGAATAGAATATAAAATAATAGAAAAGAATAGAAAAGATTAGAAAAGACTAAAATACTTTACAAAAAATTGTGAGCTGCGCTATGGTGACGTGAGTAGTGATCAACTGTGAAAATTTTGCTGAAATAGAAATTTCCAATATGGTCACCCAACTCTTCATATAGCCTATATACCATTAAAAACACATATGGATTGTGGATTATGGATTGTTACGTTAGAATTATTTTCTAATCTGTTAGAATTGTTTTCAAATCCGTTAATTATTTTCACATCCGTTGGAATTGTATTCGAATCCATTAGAATTATTTTCGAAGCCATTAAAATTATTTTTGAATCCATTTGAAATTTCGAATTCGGTCAAATTTGAATAAATGAAACGCATTCTGAACAAGGAATTAAAGTAATTTAACTAATCGAGCAAAATGAAATTAGTCCAATAACGAATCGAAACGATACGAAAAACATTTTTTTTTCTCCATCTCTTTTGGCATATTAGTGTACATACTGTAAATACTTGTAGCGCCTCCCTAGTTAGCCAGGGGGGTTAACTAGATTTTTAGTAAGAGGCTGGATAGCAGCATGGTATGAGTCAGCCTGGGATGCGTCATGAGTCAGCCAGGTAACTTTAGGTCAGGGCTGAGGGCTCTGCAGGTCAGTTCCCTGATACCTCTCCCTGCTCTATAAGCTTGAGAAGTTTTTAGACGGCAATGGTTGGGGGTGAGGAGGTACTGATCTGCATACTCAGGGGACACTGAGCAATACCCAAGCAGAAGACTTGGCATGGGGTCAGGACAGCCCTTAAGTATGGGAGACCCTGATCAGGAAGTGGTCAGTGTTGGGTGGCAGATGATGTGAAGAGGCTGAAGTGTGGAGCCTGTAAGGTGGCCCAGGGACTGCCTACAGGCAGGATCTGGGAAGGAGCATCTCTCAGCCTCAACCATCCCCTGAGAGAGGACAGCCTGGGAAGCAGGGAAGGAGCCAGCCCAGTATAAGGCCTGAAGGCAACCATCAACCCAACAAGCTAGTAAGTAAGCCTGCACCCCCTGGGCCAGATAAGGGGAGAAGGGCAGTCAGGTAGCAAATCCAACTAGCTGCTCCTCTGGGGCTGCTCTCCTACAGTGGTAGTTTCTGGGTCTCCTTGTTTAGGGATTCCCTCAGGCAGCTGGGTGAAGAGGAGGATTCATCTGGGGGTCTGAAGAGGTACACCAGAAGGGCTGGAGAGCTCTTCAAGGTGAGACTGTTTGTCTATGGACTTGTACATAGTTGCTAAGGAGATTTGTCCTCATTTTCACAGTTCCTTGGGCATCTCATATACCCCTCAACCCCATCCAAGTTCAATACCCCTTAATAAAACTACAACTAAAACAAACAAAAACAAGCTCAAGGACTGTTTACTGTCTTCAGTGTGCAAGTGTTGAAGAAAATGTGAGTTGTCTGGCTGTGCAGGACGATAGGGGGTCACAAAAATCAGCAACTCCTAAGGAGGTAGTGCTACATACATATACTGTATTCTGGATCTTCTAAAGTTGAACAGCTTTGCATGTATCATGGAGGATGGTAAATAAAGTAAATATCTGCTCACAGTGCTCCAGTCAGCATGTTCACTGTCAGCTTGTGTACATGCACCATACCTGATTGGATCCTACTGTTCCTTTTACTCTTAATCTAAATGCTGCTGTGCAGGAGAATACAAAAAGCTAAATGTCAAGCTAAAAGCTTTTGCAAACTCCAAGCGGGCCTTTGTGTGTTTTGCACTGAGGAGAAGCTTCGGTCTAGCCTCTCTGTCATAAAGCCCAGATGGGTGGAGGGCTGCAGTGATGGTTGTCCTTCTGAAACTTTGTCCCTTCTCTACACAGGATCTCTGGAGCTCAGTCACAGTGACCATTAAGTTCTTGGTCACCTCTCATACTAAGGCCATTCTCCCCTGATTGCTCAGATTGACCAGCTCTTGGAAGAATCCTGGTTGCGTCAAACTTCTTCCATTTGAGAATTATGGAGGCCTCTGCGCTCTTGGGAACCTTCAGTGCAGTTCTTTTACCCTCAAGGCTTTTTTTTTATACAGTATGCATTGTCAGCTTTGTGCCCCTTTTATAGAGAAGTGTGTGCCCTTCCAAATAAAGTCCAATCAATTTAATTTACCACAGGTGGACTCCAATAAAGATGTAGAAACATCTCAGCAACGATCAAGTGAAAAGGGAGGCACCTGAGCTAAATTTAAAGTGCTGTTATAGTTTGCAAAGAGTCTGAATACTTATGCCAATGTGTTATTTCAGTTTTTCCTTTTTCATACATTTGCAAACTTTTCTAAAATTCTCTTTTCACTTTGTCATTATGGGGTATGAAGTGTATATTAATGAGAAAAAAAAAATGAATTTAAACAACTGTAATATCAGGCTTCAATATAACAAAATTGAGAAAAGTGACGAGGGTCTGAACACTTTATGAATGCACTGGAAAATGCATGTCATTCTATTTTTAACAACTACAAAACCAGATTTTTTTCTATATCTACCTGGAGTTTTGCATGAATTCAAGTGAAATTGCAGGCAAAATACATGATATGATTTGTTCTATTTCAGTCAATGGCACAGGAACAACATGGGCAAAATACATGAACAAAATGAGAACCTTCCTAAGTGGCAGGAATGGAATCCGCAGAACTCCATTCCCCACCGTCCCCTGGGCTCCCATCATCACCTGGACTCCAAGGGAAATAAGTTCCAGCTCTTCCCACCCTTAGGTGCTCATAGAGACCTTGCCTGATAAGACAAGAAGGACTGAGCATGTAAGCACTGGGTCTTTCATTGCTAGGTCTAGTGTGCAGGCCACAAGTTGTGGAATATGCAGTTTTTGCTTAAGCCCCTGTCACTTTGGACATTGTGCTAGCAGATTTTGGACTACTTTCCTTCTAGTGGGGTGGAATTATCTTGAGCCACATAAACCTCCAGACCAAAGACTCTTCTTGTGGAGCCTGTCTGAAGATCTCTGTGGCCAACTACAGCCAGTCTTCCAGCAACAGAAGTATTACACCTTTTTCCCAGAGATCCATAAGTACGTGATTTTTTTCTGTTTTCTAGGAATCTTTTATACTTTACTTCCAACTAGTGGTCAAGTGTGGGAACTACTTCTAGAATCCCAGTTACTGCAATTAGTTGCATAGACTGTTATATTCTGTTCAATACTAATTGTTTACCATTTAGCCATTCTTTGGGCACTGTCAATTTACCCTGCATTCAAACACCAAGTTGCACATAGCTGTTTAATCATCTCCCTGATAGCATTACATAATACATTAAAATGCTTTTAACTGCACCAAAATGCAAAGGTGCGATCTGGATGAAAGACTAGGTAGCACTTGTTGAAAGCCCTCATCATTTGTTTGTTCATGTATTTTTTTTCCTAACATTTTGCTCAATTCTATCCTGAGCGTTGAGATCCTGTATAATATTCATGCAGTCATGTCTAGGACATTTTTAGACTGTTAAAGCTAAGGGAAAACTGGGTCATATCAGACTACGGGGCATTTCACAGCATATAATGATAATCAATTCAACTCCAAAGGCATTAGATTTTGGGTCACAGCAATAAAATATTTGGATTTCTTCTCTATAACCACTGTACCAATTTTCCCATTTCCTATACATCCGATATCTACACCCTGTGTTTGCCAATACTATATCAAAGCTTCTTCAAGGTTTCTGTCTGACACAAAAGTCTTACACTGCATGAGCAAAAATTCAACTCATTGATGTCTTTTCCTTTGCTAGCTCACTGAATGTTAAATTCATACCTGAGACTGCTTCTAGGTTTCACATAGTCTTCCAGTCAAAAGTTTTAGAATACCACCATTTTCTTACTTTTTATGGAAATTTGAGCAGTTCAAGTTCAGTGAATAACCTAAAATGGTACAATGGTAAGTGACATGCTGCTTGAAGTACCAAAAAAAAGTTTAGGTTACAATAAATGGAAAAATAAGGTAAATTTCAGATTTATACAAAAGGCCTTTTTCAAGAAACTAGAAATAGATTAACAATAAGATTAATTTCCAATGGCTCCTGGTGGCTCTCATGCCCATTCACTATACCTGGGTGATAATTCTATTAATTTTAATTTCACACTACGTTGAGATATTAAATTGCAAAAATTAAATTAAAACCTGGAGAAATTGGGTTTTCTAAAAAATTGACAAGTAGTGTGTGAGTGTATACAGCAGTACATCCTGTAAATGAGAGTCAGAAAAGTGTCAGAATATTTGTTCTAGGTCAAGTAAATGTCAAAGCATCAGCCTGACAACTAAGGAACCAACATTTTCAGAAGAAGAGGTCAGGATTAGCACCCTAAATATTGTCCATATGACATACTATATGAACTTTAAATATGTAAAGTATGTACAGGACATCGGGAGTGTGTCCTAAATGGTAGGTATATTTCCCCAATTTCTGAGTTGTGTTCCCTTTAGGGTGGACAGTCTGATGGATGAGTACTCAGAGGCTTGCAGCCATGTAGGGTTAGGGGTTCCAGGGTAGTCCAGTTGGAAAGAGAGTACTGATTGTCAGTACTCTCTGAATTGGTAAGTTGCAATCAGGGACCTGGAAGTTTGGAGGTTTGATGCGTTTTGGGAGGGAAGAACCTCCAAACCCTAACTACAAGGTATCTGATCCTGAAGGGGTTAAGTCTCAGCAACGGGAGTCTTGAAAGGCAGCAGGAAGGGATCAGCACCTGTGTCAGCGAGGCAGTGTATAGTAGCTCACAAATTGTAAGCATGGGTGAATGCTCTTGAGAACTGAGATACAGTATGTGCTGTTGAACCTCCTGCAGCCTGCCCTGAACCCTGAAACACAGAGGAACCCTACCCCAGTGTGGGGGATCAACAGTTTGGTAGTGAGCCTGTCATATGGTTTGGTTTGATGCCAGGATTATGAACTATTGTTTTTTCTTTTTTGGCTGAGAGAAGCTCTTTGCATTTACTTATTTTGAAGACACCAATAAAGAAACTGTTTGCTTTTTACCAAACACAGCTGGAGTATGTTCCATAACGACCTCATATTGCATGTGATGCTTGGATATGGACAGATTATAGCCAATAAAGCCATTTTGGAAGCAGAACTGACATTTAAAGGGCCAGCACCCATTTTTTTTTCATGTACTAGGTCAAGGCAGCACAGGCACTGCAAACCCCAGAATGCGGAACGAAGGAAGTTATAAAAGTCGTGGTTCAGAGCATGGTGGCCAAGCAAGGGCTATGGAACAGGCCATCACAGTGCAGCAGGAAACTAACCGCTTGCTGACCATCCAGCTTACAGCCCAACAAAAAAACACTGAAGCACAGGTGGCTGCTTTAGAGGAAGTGGTACAGCATGTATCACAGGGATGGGAGTAGACAGTTGTTGCCCCTAGAAACCAGGAAGCTGTGAGGACCAAGCACTACCTGCCAAAGCTAATCTAGTGATGAAGTAAATCAATTCTTGGCCATTTTTGAGAGAACAGTGGAAAGAGCGGGGATGGCCCCTGAAAAGTGGGCTGGTGTTATTGCCCCTTTTCTCACTGGAGATCCACAAAAGGCCCATTTTGATCTATAATATGCTCATTTCAAAGATTTCAAATGTCTGAAGGTGGAAATTCTTGGCCTATGTTGGGGTGACTTTGGCTATGTGGGCCCAATGGGGACAACACTGGAGGTACCACCCAGAATGTCCACCAAGGTCCCAGATGCATGACCTGATTCAGCTGGTCAAGAAATGGCTAATTCCAGAGGAGTGTTCAGGTCCCCAGATAGTGGAGCAGGTCATATTAGACCATTACCTAAGGTCGCTTGCAAATTATCTTCAGCGCTGGGTGAGCCATGGAGACCCCAAGACGGTGGACAAAGTGGTAGAAATGATTGAGAAATATATTGCCGTGGAGGATCTACCGGAACCTGACAAACCTTGAGGACCCCTACTAGAGAGGAGAGGCAAGTCATCCACAATCCTAGGAGTCAGCACTCAAGACCCAGGGAGCGACCACCCCAGCATCCCAGAGCTCTGCTCCAATAGGAAGGAATGCGAACAGTGTCACTCCCAGGGCCGTTTAAAGGCCCAGTGTTCCCTTCAGGGCGAACCCATGGAGTGTGGAACGATATGGAGGATGTCCTTCTATGCCCAGAGTGTCTGTGCTGCCCACCTGGACCTGACAGAGGGGTGTTTTTAGTGTGACCACTGGGTGAACCAGCTTCACTCTAAAGCACTGCTGGACTCTGGAAACATGGTGACATCAGAGTAGATAGGGAAGTGGGCCCTGCAGCAAGAACCCTGAGGGTGGTGTACATACATGATGAAACCAAGGACTACCCGCTGGTACCAGTGACAATCAACATGGAGGTTGGGGTGGTACCTGACCTCATTCACATTGTCATTGTAGGAAGGGACTGCACTTTATTTGTTCGTTCAACTGTGGAATGTTGTGAACCAAGGACTGCCACCTGATACCCTTTGAGGGGCTGGAGGCTAAGACTTTAGAGAATATTGATAGTATTTCATCTGGGGCAGATGGTATACCAGGTAAGGAGACCACTGGGTGTGAACCCACTCTTATCGAGGCCATGGCTGGGGACAACATATAGGAAACCTCCCCTTTGCAGTATATGTCTGAGGAGGAAGAGGGATAAAGTTCCCCTAGCCCTACCCATCCTGATTTTGAAGTGTCATGGGGAGCATTTTGTTCCATCCAAAAAAAGGATCCCACATTAAAAAAAGCCTGGGAACAAGTTACCATGGTTAATGGGGTGTCACAGGTGCCTTGAGATAGGAAAAGGTTTCCCCACTTTGTGGTAATTGGCAGGCTGTTAAATTGCCGAGGTCAAACAGTTACTGGCTCCCCAGCCTTTCAAATGAACAGTACTCAACCTGGCCCATAATGACTCATTGGGAGGGGGTCACCTGGTGGCTGACAAAATCGAGGTTCAGATATTAGATTGGTTCTACTGGTCTGGAGTGACGGCAAAGATGAAACTATATTGCAGTTCATGTCCCAGCTGCCAGTACCACAATGTCACACTTTAGCAACCCTTTGGTGCCTTTGCCACATCATCAAGATACCATTCAAGCTTATTGAGTTGAATTTAGTGGGCCCTTTAATTAAATCAGCTCGGGGCCACCAATACATCCTCATGGTACTTGATTATTCCACCAGGTATTCAGAAGCAGTTCCCTGAGGAAGATCTCTTCAAAAGCAATTGCTAGGGAATTGTTTAATATGTCCTCTAGGACAGGATTCCAGAAAGAGATCTTTAGAGACAGACCAGGGCACCCCATACATGGCTTGGATGATGGCAGATCTGTATAGGTTGTTCCAGATCAAACAAATGCGCACATTTGTCCAGGGGCGGACTGAAAACTCATGGGTCCCCCGGGCAATAGGGGATTATGGTGCCCCTGTGTCTGCCCCTGCATCTGTCTACCACCCACAGACATATGGGCTGGTAGAGCAGTTTAATAAAACCGTGAAGACAATGCTTAAAACGATTACATAGTTACATAGTTAGTCTGGCTGAAAAAAGACACAAGTCCATCCAGTTCAACCATTAAAAAAAAAAGTTATAATTCTATACGCACAGTTGATCCAAAGGAAGGCAAAAAACCCAGCAAAGCATGATCCAGTTTGCTTCTGCAGAGGAAAAAATGTCTTCCTGATCCCCCAAGAAGCAATCAGATATTCCCTGGATCAACTTTACCTATAAATGTTAGTATCCAGTTATATTCTGTGTATCTAAGAAAGAATCCAGGCCTTTTTTAAAGCAATCCACTGAGCTGTACAGAACCAACTCTTGAGGGAGTCTATTCCACATCTCTTACTGTGAAGAAACTCACCATTGAATTCTGTAGAAGACCTGCACAATGAAGGAGTATTTGATTATACTTTTTCTATTCTAACCACTATATCTGATCTCAGGAAATTGCAGAGATAAGAAACAATGAAATCTCAGAGAATGCCAAAAATATTGTATTATACATGGTAAGGACATTCACGTGGTAAAGATCCCTTAACAAATTTGTATATTTTTTTCCCTAAAAATATTTATGAAGTTTTAAACAAGACCACTGCATTTAAATACCACTAATTTCTGTAAGAGGACAATGCAGGTACAGAACAGACTGCAGCCCCAGCATACAGTGTCTTATGCAAAAAAATGGTAAAGGCTGGGACTGCCTGCTTTCAGTACTGATGTTTTCTATCAGGGGGGTGCCTCAGGTGTCCACAGGATTTCCGTCATTTTAATTGGTTTATGGTCCATGGGGCTGCTTGACTTGGCAAAGGAAACATGGGAAAGTGAGCCCTCTCCCTATAAGACAGTTGTAGAGCATATAACCCAGATGAGAAAGAAGACTGCTAAGGTGATGCCTCTATTAAAGGAGCACATTCAAAAAACACAGGAAGCACAAAGGAGAATGTATAACTGGTCTGCCAAGCTTGACCAGTTCCAGGTTGGGGATTGGGTAGCTGTACTTATATCCACAGTAGAAAGCAAATTTCTGGCCAGGCGGCAGGGGCCATTTCAGGTGGTATAAAAGGTTGGAGAAGTTAACTATAAAGTATACCAACCTTAGAAGCAGAAGCCATACCAGATATACCATGTGAATCTGCTAAAGTCCTGGAAGGACTGGGAACAGGTTGTTGCCCTGGCTGAGGTTAGTGCTGAGCCTCCTGTATGGGAGAATTCAATCTTTGTTTCTGCCTCCCCATCCAAGCTGCAAACCAGTAAGCTAAAGAGTTTTTACAGAAGAATTGGCAGAAGTGTTCAGGAATTCCAGGTCTTATCAGAGTAATTGAATATGACATTGTTATGGAACCTAATGTGAAGGTCCCCTTGAAACCCTATCACATTCCTGAGGCACATAGAAAAGCAGTGAGAGAGGAAGTTAAGAAAATACTTAAACCAGGGGCGGACTGACAACTCATGGGGCCCCCTGGGCAATAGGGGATCATGGGGCCCCTGTGTCCTTGCCCAAACTCAAAAAAGCCTATGAAAAAGGTACCAGGGGCATCTCATGGGGCCCCCTACTGACCCTGGGCCCTCAGGCAGGGCCCGAGTTTCCAAATGGTCAGTCCGCCCCTGACTTGAATTCAGTATCATTGAGGAATCACAGAGCGATTGTGTTGGTATTGAAGCAGTTTTTTTGTAATGATTTCAGAAAGCCCAATGAAGTATCGAAGTTTGACACATATCCAATGCTCTGAGTAGGCGAGTTGACAGAGAGGTTGAGAATGGCCTGGTACATTAGCACCTTAGACCTCACCAAATGCTACTGGCAGATACCTTTAATGATGGAAGCCAGGGAAAAGACTGCATTTTCTACACCAGATGGTCATTTCCAGTATAAAAGAATTTTATTTGGCTTGCACTATGCCCTGGCTACATTCAAAAGAGCCATAGATAAAACCATACACCCACATAGGGAACACCTCTGTGTATTGGGATGCCATTGTCATCTTTAGTACTAACTGGGAATCCCATCCTTCTCAAGTACAGACAGTCTTAGACAACTTAAAGAAGGCGGGGTTTACCTCGAACCCAGAAAAATGTGCCATTGCTATGGAGGAGACCAAGTACTTGGGGTACATTGTAGATGGAGGACTGGGGAAACTATAGATGAATATGGCAGAGGCAACCTAGGTTTTGCCCCTTCCAGTCACAAAGATACTGGTCTGAGCTTTTCTGGGCATCATATGGTACTACCGTAGGTTTGTCCCCAACCTCACCACTATTGCTGCATCTCTCACAGACTTGACAAAGAAGAAGAAATCAGTTATGGTCAAGTGGAATGACAAGGGTGAGAAAGCTTTCTAAGAACTTAAATCATCCATATGGCAATATGGTTGTCGGTCCAGACTTTTTTGAAGAATTTATTGTCCAAACAGATGCCTCCAGCGCAGGTTTAGGAGTCATTCTATTCCAAGAGGTCACTGCAGCATTACAATTAAGCCCCGATTTGGTGAAATGCATTGAAAGGGTCCATGTTTATGGATGTGCTACAATAAACATGGACATTTGTGATTCATCCGGTGTGTGATGGCTCTTTTTTTTTTATAATTATATCTTTATTAATTTTTTTTATACAAATCCATGTTAAACCAGTACCGTACAGTATAAAAATCCATATTTAATTTCTATCTCTATTTCAGTAAGTATTCTATATATCCTTGAGCTACAATGTTTCTGTATTCCATTTATACTCAGCAATAGCTCAAATGGATATATTTCATCCTCATTCTTTAGTGGTTGTGGAAGCTTTGCAACAAAATGTCTTATTTGACAGTATCGCCACTCATCCACTGTGGAAACTATTTCCTTTTTACTCTTCAACTCATGTAAGGAACATAATACCCCTCTATCCACAATATCTTTTAAACATGAATTTTTATCCAATATCCATTTCCCTGAAATATTGTCATTTCCGGGCGGGAAAAATTTAGTTCCCACCAACGGAATTGACAGTGAATTAAATTTTCATTCCTTCTGCTTGTGTATTTCATTCCAAATCCTAAATATATTCTGTGTCAAAGTGCTTGTGTCCTCAAGTGCGAAATTCCTGTGGTATCCAAATAAACTTTTCTAATGGTACTTTATTAAGTGTGTCTTCCATTCTCACCCAACTTCTCCCCTTTATATTGTGTATCCAATCCACAATTTGTCATAATAGCACTGAATTACACCTCCTAAAATCTGATATATTTAACCCACCCCTCTTTTTTTTTTTATTACAGCACAAAACTTCATACTTAACTCTTGTTTTTTTTGTCCACACATATCTAAGTATAATTTTTTGAGAACCCTGAAGAATGACCCGGGAAGGTATATTGGAATTATATTAAATTTATATAACACTTTTGGTACCATGATCATCTTAACAATGTTTATCCGACCTATCCAAGACAGTTTTCCCCCAGACATTTTCCTCAGTTCATCTTGTATCCAATTTATTAGTGGGATATAATTTGGCTGATACAGATTTTTTATATGCAATGTTAATTTTATTCCCAGGTACTTTAACTCTTTTTCTCTCCATTTAAAGGGGAACTCTTTTTGTAGAATTTGTTTCTCAGCCTTTGGAATGTTTATATTTAATATCTTACTTTTTGAAGGGTTAATTTTCAAGTTGGGTAGCTCCCCATATTCTTTCAATTTTTTCATTGGGTTCGATAATGTTAATCAGGGATTTTTAATATAGAACAGCATATAAAAAAAGTTCCAGATAAAACCAGCACTGTGGTAAGTGTAGTGATAAAAATACCACACTAGGATGTGTACTTTTATTAGGATAAGACAATAGTTGGATAATGAGAACACAATCCTGTGGCTTAACAGGAATGCCTGGGTCAGGATGGACGGCCTGTCCACACTAATGTCTGCTTCATGGTAGAAATTGCCTGTCAGTGCAGGGACCACGTGTTCATGGCATCCTGGGATGACATCACCGTGGTGTCCAAGAGACGGAGGGGAGGAACCAGTGTAGGACCGCAAGCCGAACAGAAGGCCGGTAACCAGGACAACATGTTTAGCACATGCGCCATTTCAAACACAGGCTTGTGTTCTCATTATCCACCTATTTCCTTATCCCAATAGAGGTACACCACCTAGTGGGGTGTTTTTATCACTACACTTACCACAGCGCTAGCTTTCTCTGGAAATTTTGGATTCATCTGTATGACGTTTATAGCAGCAGTGGTTGCTCTCCAGTGAATGCACTTTCTGGAATTATCCTTATGGTTGGTTCTTCATTGTGCTTAAGACTATAGATTGTACTATCATCTGCATATCCTGCCACTTTATGTTCAACATCCCCTGTCCACATTCCCCTAATGTCTACACTATTTCTAACATAGCGGTTCCATGCAGATAACAAACAGCAACGGGGACAGGGGACATCCCTGTCTTTTACCGTTATACATCTTAAACATTTTGATAATGAACCATTTACCTTCACTGCAGCTGAGGGGTCTCTATATAACTCTTTAATCCACTGTATCTAGGTCCAGTTCCTAGTGTTCTCAGCGTATCGAACATAAATACCCAGTCAACACTATCAAAAGCTTTTTCCGCATCTACTGCCAGAATAATTCCTGGTTCCTCTCCTCTTCCATTCTTTTGTAGGATATCCTTTCCCTTTCTACCCAGAATAAATCCCACTTGGTCAGTCAGACATCAACTCTTTCATCCTGGTAGTTATTATCTTCGCATATAATTTTGTATCAGTATTCAGCAAAGATATGTGTCTATAGCTGGGACACAAAGACCAATCTTTCCCCTCCTTGGGTATTGCGGTTATATATGCCTGTAATGATTCCTCCCTCATAAGTGGTTGAATATAGCATTTCATCTTTTTCATTTTTTATTTTATCTGTAAAATTTCTTAATTTCTTTTCTTTCAACTTTTTTCCCTGGTTTATTCCCCCACCAATATCTTTCCTTCAAAACCCCATTAAAAATCTTCCTTGTTTCTTGTTCCAGAGATTTCTTCAACTCTTCTCTTTTTAATATCATGTCTTGTTGTAATTCTATAGTTATTTTCTTTTTATGCAGTTGTTCCAGCTGATATAGTTCTTCCATTAATGTCCTAATATTTTTCCCCGTTCTTTTTTTATCTCCGCCCCTATTGTGATCAGTATACCCCTAATATAGGCTTTATGTGCTTCCCATATCGTGGCAATAGAAACCTTCTTGGATTCGTTTAACTCAAATTACTGGTCTATTTCCTGCTTTACTCTCATTTCTGCTTCTGGGTTTTGTAATATGGACTCATTTAAACGCTTCAAATGTATTATGTTCTGTTCCCTTTTAACCTGTAGTCTCATTGTGACGGGGCATGGTCTGATATAGACATTACTTCTATATTCGTTTTCATTAGAGACGCCAAGAGTCTATGTTCAATCAATGGGTGTTTAACCCTCCATGTTCTTTAGGCTCCTATCTCCTTTTCTCTGCATGCATGATGAAGCATCCATCTCTGGGTCCATGCAAAAATTAAAATCACCTGCCACATTCATACTACCCCTTTCGAAATCCATACGTTTAGCCAATGTTCCGTTCAAATATATCATCGAGTTTTTATTGGGGCAATAAATATTTACTAAGGTACATTCTCTTCCCTGTAATTTTCCTCTTAAAAATAGGTATCGGCCCTCTGGGTCTACCAGCTTTTCATCCAATTCAAATTTTATATTTTTTCTGAACCCTATCACCACTCCCTTTGACCTTCTTATTGGAGAGTCCGGATAATACCGCAGTGAGGAGGAAAGGGGTTGGGCTAAACCCAGCTTTGTCTATGACGCACGGGTCCATAGACACACAGCTGGGAAGCGAGCAGACACGGTGTGCTTCCATAGCAAATGGCTTGCTATGAGGATACACTAGGAAGAGGAGGAACCAAGATTTCCATCGGGGATACGAGAAGAGGAGGGTCAGGGCCGCTCTGTGCAATACCACATAATAAAAAGTGCAGCACTAATCACTATTCCTAACTAACCACACACAAAATTCTATTTACACAGATCATAACCCATTGAAATAGAGAACAATGTGGTACATATTGTAATCTATTTTAGATCATGTATTAAACGGCTTTAAAAACTCACTTACATAAAAGATGCACTCAGTCTGTACACCTAGGATCTCTCATAAGATACATTTCATAGTTTTTGTAATTAATTATATAGTGTTAGCAGCAGTTTGGCTTTGATTTGTTAGTGTATCCAAATCTGCTGGTCCATCCAACACTCCCCTCCCCCCAGAATGACAATGCTGCTGTCCAAAGGTGCTCCCTGTACTCCTTCAACCAGAGTGGTGCATTCTAATACAGGAGGTGTGTTACTGGCCACCAGCCTATACAGGCAACTTTTATCAGGTTTAAACAGAAGGAGAAAAAGCTTAAAAAGAAAACTAATGCAGCCACCACATCAAATGATAGATAAGCTGCAATAGATAACATTTTTGGTTTTGTGTTTAATACCGCTTTAAGCTGCCCATAGATGGATCGACATTCCGGTTTAGCAAGAACTGTAGACTTTTGATCCATCTATGGCTATTCTTGTTTGAGAAGAGTTGACTTAGTGATCAACTCCTCTGAAATGGGAATGCTGGAAAATTTGTGTTTGATCAGCACATGCAGCCAATCGATTGTAGTGCAGATCAGTCTGGCACAGGGGCGGACTGACCATTTGGGCATTTGATCTGGTGCGGGCGTAAATGTTAAATTAATGACACCCCGGAACAGACTGCAAAACTCAGTGCGATTGCCTGAAATCACATTGCATGGGTGAGAACACCTATGTGATGCAATTCAAGTGCGGGTAAAAAAAGGGGTCCTGCACCTTGTTGGGGAGGATGCGATGCGATTTGAGTCATACAAAACGTATGGCTCAAATCGCAGCGCATAGACATCGCATGTAATTTGTGCAGGAATGCAGTGTGATTCCTGTGTGAATTACATGTGGTGTCTAATACTTTGTGTTTGTTTGTCATTTAATAGGTTTTTGCCAGTTTTTAAAGTCCTCTTTCACTGAACAGAAACACTCACAGAGCCATAGCTCAGCTCAAGACTGGCCTCTGCTGCACATGGATAACTTGGGTGCCAGCCATCACAATCTGTCTTCACTCTTCATTAAAAATAGGAAAAATCAGCCACACTCCAATTAGCTTTTCTTTATTTAAAAAATCAGTGCGATGACTGCATACAGTATGTCTCCAACCCAAAACCAGCCTTCCTTGACATTTTTCACCACTCCTAGCTTGCTATTCGCCTCTTCTTTTGATCAAGGCAAGAGTGGTGAAGCACAAGGAAGGCTGGTTTGGGTTGGAGACATCATTGTATGCAGTCAACTCAAAAAATACTGCAAGAAGAGAAAAAGCAGCTCTCCTTATAAAGTACTCTGATACACAATGTACACATGCTATTATTTATTATTTCAGGTACTTATATAGTGCCCTCAATTTACGCAGCACTTTACACATATATATTGTACATTCACATCAGTCCCTAACCCTCAAGGGGTGTACAATCTAAGGTCCCTAACTCACATTCATACATACACATATTAGGGCCAATTTAGACAGGATCCAATTAACCTATCAGCATGTCTTTGGAGTGTGGGAGGAAACCCACACAGGCACAGGGAGAACATGCAAACTCCAGGCAGGTGGTGCCGTGGCTGGGATTCGAACCAAGGACCCTAGTACTGCCAGGTGGAAGTGCTAACCATTTAGCCACTGTGCTGCCCTAATTTTTATTATTATACAGGATTTAAATAGCGACTAAAGTTTGCACAGTATTTTACAACATGCGGGCAGACAGTACACTTACAACACAATTCACTACAGTATAAATCAGAGGGCCCTGCTCTTTAGAGCTTACAATCTAAGAGAGGAAAATGTTGAAATACAGTTGCTAGGTGGAGGCGGAATATGCTTCTTTGAAGAGAAGGGTTTTCAGGCATCACCTTAAAAGTGTACAGAATCGGAGATAGCTGGACAGATTGGTGTAGAGAGTTCCATAGGATGGGAGAGACTTGGGAAAAGTCCTGGAGGTGAGCATGGGAGGAGTCGACAAGGAAGCTAGAGAGCTGGGGGTTTTGGGAGGAACAAAGAGAATGATTAGGTTGATAATTTGGGACTAGGTTAGTGATATAGTTGCGGACTGAGTTGAAAATGGCTTTGTAAGTTATTGTTAGTATTTTAAATTTAATTCGTTGGGTGAGTGGCAGTCAATAAAGGGTTTGAAAGAGAGGGTTAGCAGAACACTGAACGGTTGGTAAGGTGGATTTGGCTGGCCACATAAAGATGGTTATGAGGGTGGGGTGGTGCTAATTGTTGTAATGCTAAATGTGTATATTTAGCACAATAATGAAATGTGTGCAAAACCATAACATTTATTAATCATACAATTAGTAATAAAATGGTGATCAAATAAATAAGGCACTATACATATGTAGCGCTACTCCGATAGGAACCACTTGTATTTTGCCCAGACTTTCCCCTAAATCTTCACCCGCAACCACACAGCATTTCCTATAGCCAGGTACACACAACTTTCGCTCGTTACTCCAATGATCAGTCTAGGGGTTGTAGTTTTTGTTGTTTTTATTTACTCCGAACTGAATATGCACAAGTGAAGACAGTCTGATTTAGATCTGTGTAGCAGACTGTAAAAAAATGGAGCAAAGTCCATCTATAGATATGTAGAGGGACCTTGCTCCATTTTTTTTACAGTCTGCTACACAGACTGCTGACTATGTAGGTCACGAGGGGGTTAAAACAGCACAAGTCCCAGCATCCCATATAATAGTCTGTACTCCCAAGGCCCTCACTAAAATTATATATACACTGCTCAAACAAATTAAAAGAACTTTTTAATCAGAGTATAGCATACAGTAAATTAAACTCCTGGGATATCTGGTCAGTTAAGTAACAAAGGGGGTTGTTAATCAGTTTCAGCTGCTTTGGTGTTAATGAAATTAACAACAGGTGCACTAGATGGGCAACAATGAGATGACCCCCAAAACAGGAATGGTGTTACAGGTGGAGACCACCGACATTTTTTTCCCTACTCATCTTTTCTGACTGTTTTTCACTAGTTTTGCATTTGGCTAGGGTCAGTGTCAATACTGGTAGCATGAGGCGATACCTGGACCCTACAGAGGTTGAACAGGCAGTCCAACTCCTCCAGGATGGCACATCAATACGTACCAATGCCAGAAAGTTTGCTGTGTCTCCCAGCACAGTCTCAAGAGCATGGGGGAGATTACAGGAGACAGGCAGTTTCTCTAGGAGCGCTGGACAGGACTGTTGAAGGTCCTTAACCCATCAGCAGGACCAGTATCTGCTCCTTTGTGCAAAGAGGAACAGGATGAGCACTGCCAGAGCCCTACAAAATTACCTCCAGCAAGCCACTGGTGTGAATGTCTCTGACCAAACAATCAGAAACAGACTTCATGAGGGTGGCTTGAGGGCCCGACATCCTCTAGTGGGCCTTGTGCTCACTGCCCGGCACCCTAGAACCCAATTGGAATTTGCTATTGAACACCAAAATTAGCAGGTTCGCCACTGTACCTCTGTGCTTTTCACAGATGAGAGCAGGTTCACCCTGAGCACATTTGACAGATGTGAAAGGGACTGGAGAAGCCGTGGAGAACATTATGCTGCTTGTAACATTGTTCAGCATGACCATTTTGGTGGTGGGTCACTGATAGTCTGAGGAGGCATATCCATGGAAGGACACCAGACCTCTACAGGCTAGACAATGGCACCCTGACTGCCATTAGGTATCGTGATGAAATCCTTGGACCCATTGTCAGACCCTATGCTGGTGCAGTGGGTCCTGGGTTCCTCCACAACAATGCCCAGCCTCATGTGGCGAGAGTATGCAGGCAGTTCCTGGAGGATGAAGGTATTGATACCACTGAATGACCTCCATGCTTGCCTGACCCAAATCCAATAGAACACCTCTGGGATATGTTGCGGTCCATCTGACACCGCCAGGTTGCACCTCAGACTGTCCAGGAGCTCAGTGATGCCCTGGTCCAGATCTGGGAGGAAATACCCCAGGACTCCATCTGTCTTAACATTAGGAGCATGCACCAAAGTTGTCAGGCATGCATACAAGCACAAGGGGGCCATACAATCTACCATTTTGAGTTGCTGCAATTAAATTTCAGCAAAATGGACTAGCCTGCTGCATCATTTTTTCACTTTGATTTTCGGGGTGTCTTTGAATTCAGTCCTCTGTAGGTTGATAATTTTCATTTCCATCAAATGATGGGGCATCTTAATGTTCCTAACACATTACCCAATCCATATCAGTATAGATATCCAGCAATTTTCCCCCATTGGGATCTGATATGTTTTCAAAGTGTTCCTTTAATTTTTTGGAGCTGTGTGTGTGTGTGTATATATATATATATATATATATATGTTCATACACATATACATACATACATACATACATACATACATACACACACAGTATATTATAAAAAATAAAACAAAATCAATACAGGATATGTGCGTCGAAAGAGGTGATAACCTCAAGAAATACTATACAAAAAAAGCCAATATCTGTGTTCATAAAAATCACTCAATAGCCATAAAAAATTCAAATGAAGTATTCCTAATCCCAAGAGCACTCTACATAAGTATCCAACACTGTGCAATCAGCAAATTCCAGTGAAGATGTTATTCCAGTACTTTAGCAATCCACATAATGCTCAATACAATGAAATCTGCAATGAAATCCACAAGCTCAGGTACAGAAGATAAAAACACTTACCAGAGCGACATGACACAGTCACAAAGTGGTCATAGCAAGCGCAAAACTGCATCAGCCAGCATAATTCATCCCAGGCATCCCAACTCTCCAACTGTAAAAATAAAAAAGTGCTTATCTGTATGGAAAAAACAGTCTCGATCGGCAGTACCGACATATGTAACATCAGTGCTCAATGGCGATTTGACCACAGTGCAAGTTGCAGTGGGAGGAATCTCCTGATTCCTGCTGCTGATGTGACTGGATAGCTGTGGCCACTTTAATGACAGGTGACTGATGGACGCAGCTATTTATGGCTGTCCTCACAGGCAGCGATTACCTGGAATGATCGCTGCTGGATGCAGGGCTTGGCAGCTGCAGTTCTCACCAAGCCATATTCACTCATGTGAATGTAGACTGAGGCTGGTGAGGCTAAACAATATCTTTATTCCCAAAGAATAATCCATTCTTACTAAATGGCCCTGCAATCTATTTTTCATGAAATTGTTTTTTTACTGTGTTTTTCTGCCTCCTTTTAACATCCTCTGTGAGCTCATGGACCTTTCCTTTTCCCTCTCACTCCCGTTTGTTTGGAATGAGCATTACATGTTAGTTGATGTCATAGGCACTGCTCTATGCACACTACAAATACCATAATCTATACTTCACAGTCCATCTTGGGTGAAAACAAGAGAACGTAGATATGTTTCTACACACAGTGGGACCATGAAGAATGAAGGTAGCCACCCTATAACAGGAAATCAGATCACAGTAGCAAATTAAAGGGAATTTGGAGATTTGGAGGAGGCTTTGAGCAATAGAAGGAACTGTTTTTGAGTTTTGAAAATACACATTAGACGTCATGTTTCACATGACTGTCATATTGACTGTCATATGCCTTTAAGAGTTTTCTATATTTTGTTTCTGCTCCTCCCTTTCCTTTGGTTTAGTTAATGCTGTATAGATATCCCTTCCCTTTTCACAGTAAGGCATTGCAGCAAGCCTCATGGCAAGAAGCAGAAACATCATGATCTTTTGACCTATGGAATGTTCATTGTTGTAAGATTCTCTCAGTTTATGGAATAAACTTCACAAGAAGTCATTCTCATTGAGTCACTGACTGTGGTATCCAACTGAGGTTGAAGTTATCGCTATCTCATCACAACTGTAAGTTACAGAGATCACACTATCAATGCTTAGATTGGAGAGACAGAACAGACATATTATTATCATTATTAATATTATTATTATTTAATTAAACCAGAGCTTAGTGTCACTTAAAGTGTTTTATATAAAGAAATCAGATGAATAAAATATCATACATCACTGAAATGTTGAAATAAAATTAGTTTCTAAATCAGATTTTTGTCATATTCTTGTAATGCATATGACTAAGTCTTTATTCTTTTCTAACAAGCACAGCCTGGTTGTTACCCAGCATGAGGCCAAATTTCAGGATTAAAAGTCTGTAAATAATAACTTCGTGTTTCTTAGTTTAATCATGGGGAACATTTACCTGACAAGATGTAGGAAACTTCATAATATGGGATTATAAGTGATATGTTTGAGAAAAGGATTTGTAGATCTATTTGGTAGGGGGTTTCTTATCAGCCAGACAATCTCACACCAGTCATACACACGTAGAATAGCTAATGAAAGGGTTCTTCAAGCTACAATATTATAAAGCATAGCTAAATCCAAAAACAAAAATATATTATATATATCAAAATGTTCAGCTAAGAATTCTGAGGATAACAAACTTCCAGCCCCTTCATGTCCTTTGTTTTTCTATGCTGTACTTGTGTGGGGAAGCCATGGTTATTGCACAGGCTGGACTGTCTGCTTTTCCTCTAAAATACACTGGTGACTGATCTGACTAGTAGTTTACACAATAAAAAAAAAAACTAGTATGTTCACAGTAAGTGCCATGGAATCTCGATTTCTGGTAAGATCAATAGAAAAAAAATTTTCTTGCTGAAAATGTTACTAACTTCAAAAGTGAAAACTAATGCAGGAGCCATATCTAAGGACTTGCAGGCTACAATATACAGGATGGGTCAAAAGTAGGTATACATTATTGATCAGATCATAGCCTTTTATTGGCATGCATACATTGCTAATCAGATCATGCCATTTTATGAAAATTTTTGCAAAAACTGTGGGATCAGAAATCTAATACTTCCATGGTGAAGTATGTATTTAAAAGCCTTTAGCCATTTATTAGTATAAAAAGAGGCAACCCACGTCATAATTACAAAAATCCAAAATGTCAAACAACTAAAGAAAAGTTAGCAGGCTGATCGCTTGTGACAGCAAAAGCCGACTCCAGCGGGCGTTGAATGTGTGATGGCATCACGTCACATGTTTTATCAAACTGCCATCTTTGGGGGACCGGCTGCACCACCACCAGGAGAAAACATTGACAGAAGGATACAGTAAGCTCATCATTGTTCTGCTTGTCCTACATTGTCTAAACACAAATTGGAAATTATTTGCATGGAGCCCTGGATCGTCCACTATTAGAGTCTACGAAAGCCAAGGCCAAATTTATTTTTCAGAGGTTGTGGACATGTACATGCAAGTCTGAGCTCAGGAGAAGTTGATGGAATGATATAGGCCATTAGTGATGAGTGAATTGGGCTGTCAGGGCTCTGTCCACAGCAGAGGTACTCAGAGACCTGGCATTCCTGCCAGTACTTTGCACACCTGCAGAAATGCATGCTGGCGCAAATCTATGCGCATTAGCGCACGGACACAAGCCGGAACATACATGCGCACTGGCGCATAGTTGCACACACATTAGCTCAGTTTGGCGCCAGACGGCCTTTGTAAGGAAGCCCATCACTCCCTCAAATTGCTGGTTGATCTCTGGCTCCCCAGTACCTTTTGTTCCCTTGCTACTGTGATCTCCTGTTACCAGTTTGGCTTGTTCTAGGACCTGTCTTCTCTGTCTGACTCCTGATCTGACCCTGGCTTGGCTAATGGATATTCTCAACTGCTCTCCTGATCTGACCTCAGCTTGGCTAATAGATATTCTCACTCGCTCTCCTGTGTATGACCCCGGCTATCCTATTGTCTACGTCTGCTCCAATCTCCACCTGGCATCTGACCTTGGCTTTGAACAGACTACTCTGTGTTCCTCTGCTACCCTGAAGGCCTGCATAGCTCTCACAGGCGCCACCTGTCTGCAGACACCGTTCCAGTGCATCATCTGTGCTCCTGGGTGTACCTCTGACAAGCACTACTACAGGCGACCCGTGCTACTTTGGGCTTGACTCCTTCTGTGCCATATCCAGGGGAGTCTGGAACTTATCTGCAAGGGAAGCCCTCTCTCCATTGGCCTCTAGCACCAGGTACGTGATATGGGCAAAATTTGGTTCACTGCACAATCACTGAAGATGTCAGGAAGTTTGCAAATACCAAACCCTGTTAAAGTAGGAGCTGAATTTTGTTATTTTTTTCTGCCCTTTTCATGGCAACTATGTGAGCTTCTATGAAAAAATGGCATAAGTAACTGGGCACTGCCGTTTATTAAAAAGTGTTTAAAAAAATACTATCCTTTAACAAAAATTGAAGGGCAACATTAAAAATACTCCAGTCTTTAAATAACATGCTTTGGGGATTCCTTAAACCTTCATGTGAAGTTTCAAATGTAGTTCAAAGTACTACTGTAAAAGTGACATTGTTTATTTAAAAAAGTGACTGATGACCTGTCATTTAGCAGCCACAATGATACCACTACTAAATCGAAGATTACCATAGGACTTTTGTTTTTAGGCAACCCAGGTTATTTATTATTTAGTGGCAGTAGCACTACTGGGGCTAAATGACAGTTCCCCACCAGATGTTGGGGGACACCATTGACCAAATGTATTCATGGCCTTATTTGGTCAATGATGTCACCCAGGATTCCTGTCTGCATGTTTACATATGGAAACTGGCAGGGATATGTCAGTTGTGTTGGAAGTAGCGACAGAGAAGCATAGTCATTTGGCACACATTGTGATTAGCAAGGATCTGTATTGCTGGTTGATGTTACTAATGTTGGATTTACATTCCAGAGCATTGCTCTTTTTACAGTAAAGGTGTAATTGTTTTTGCTTGCTTTTTCAGTATTTGTTGTGCATGACTAACCTTCCTACTGGCTATCATTCAACACAGAATACCAAGGACATCCCATAGTGGAAAGAAATACTGCAGGGTAAAACTCTGATTTGAAGGTGAGTATTGCAGCAAAAGAGAATTTTATTTTTTAATGGGCTATTCTCTTGTATATTTTACTAGTGTTCTGCTTTACTTAATCAAATGTTCAATAACATTACATTATTTAAACTGAATAGATTTTGTACTACATTTTTTATATTTTATAAGTAATATAATAACAATTACTTTCATAAACTGAAAAATATGCCTGAGAATTAAACACCTGTCCTGGCATATAAATCACATCATCTTACAACTGTGTAAATCAGCTAATTTTGGCAAATCTGTTACAGCAATAACCATTTTTAAGTAAGCTTAGAAGATTTAATGAAACGGGAAGCTTAACACAGCACAGATCATTTTTTTTTAAATACATGATGCCTAGCAGCATACATGGAGTGGACCAAAAAACAAATTTATTTATATTAAAGCCCTACTTTTTTGTTCTGAATAGAATGAATAGAATGGAGGAAAGTTAAAAGTTGGAAACAGTGTCCAACTGTCCACATTTGAAAAAATGTACATAACTTCCATAACTTGATAGGAAACTTCCCCAACAGGAACAAGGATAGGCATACAGTACCTAAAATTTCTAGCTCTTGCTGAAGAAAACAAAAATCAAAATGAGTGTAGCACTACCCCCTTAGGGGCCCTGGTAATAGCTGATTCTTCCCTAATAGTACAGAGATTGCCCACCATCACAAACACCAGTCCATACACTCCAGCTTCTATAACTCAGTCTAGGGGATGTCTTTTTGGAATGTATTGCTTGAAGAACTGCAATCAAGAGATGGGTTAGGGCACATGATACTCCAAAATGCTGCCCAGTAACAAGGGACACTCCTCTTTAAGCTCACACTCCAGGATTCTGCACAGGGGAATGGCCTGTATTCTGAGACTCTATATGAGAGCTGTCTCAGTCCAAGCTACATCTGTCACTTATTTCCCCAAAGTACACACAGTCACCAGTAAATCAATTCAGGGTCATTACTCACAAGACCCCAGGATAGGTGCATACCTTCCAGCTTCCTCTGGACACGGCCCAGTTAAGGAGAAACACTCCTTCTCTAAACTCGATTCCTATGGTGATGCCCCACAGCCAGCTCCTCAGAAAGTTCACTCCAGGCCCTCAGCCCAGACACTCCTGAGACCTCAAGAATAGCTACATAGTCCAAATACTACCTCAGAGGGACATCAACCCTCCCTAAGGCTTGGAACCCTCCTGGGGAGGGAGAAAAATCTTTCCATTGCTTCAGTCTATTTATCCCCTCCACAGCAACCTTCTGGATACTCCTCTCCAGGGATTGGCCTGGTCATGAAAAATATTCAGGCTGGTCATATGAATCTTCCTCCCTATTATTTGGAAGCTTCTTCTAGAGGCAGGGGGAAGCAATCAGACTCCCAGCCTGTGAAACCCTGAACAGATCAGACCAAACAATTACTGCTCCCTTGACTACAAAAGGAGCCAAAACAAAATTTTCCTAATATCCTACTCTAGGAACATGATACATAGCTTTTGGCTGGAGTTTGTTTTGTGACATTATAATATTACTTTAAGTTGAATAGCTTGAATGTGCCAGCTTCTATGTTTTAATCACATTTTAAGATTTGTGAATACATTAAAAAGCAAACTAGCAAAGCAATAAACTAGGTCGAAGCTGTTAAAATTAATAAAGTGTGACAATATGAAACTGGGGTTTTGAAATCATTTTACATAACTTTAATTTATCAACTTATATGTTTCATTCAAATGTTAAGATTTGTAAATAAAATACATGCAACTAAATAAAGCAACATAATAGTCTGAAACAGTTAATTTATTAAAGTGGGATAAAATGAGGGCATCTTAATTTCCACACAGATATACAATTTAAGCAAAATGGGTCATGTCTAATAATGAATAATATACACAAACAAGTACACTGTGCTGACATCTAAGAGAAAGGGTTTTATAAAATTAACTTGTATTACATTTAAAAAATACTTTCAAAATAGTTTTTAAATAATAAAAACAAAATCACACTCAATATATCAGGGCCATGATCCTAATAAAAGCAATAGTGGTGTGACCCTCCTGCGCTCCAAATGTGTGTTTAAAACAAACTAAATTAATATATGAACCCCAAACAGCTGCTAGCATTAAATCATATACCAGTGATCAAGTAAATATAAACCATATAAATGCTGCGCTACATTCAAACTTATTTAAGTGAATGTGGAATCCAATAACTCAAATCAAAAATAGTGACAATAATAATGAAAATAAATAATATGTGCTTAATGATAACAAAATTACCAAATAAACCACCCAAACTAATGAAAAAGCACAAACTTAAATCTATACGTATGTGCATGAGAAATACACATACATATATTACATCACACGTGCACAATGTGAAGTGAAATGATGACTAAATAATAAACGCAAACTCAAAGTCCAATAATGAAATGTTGAAGGTGAACAAAACTGTAAACGGTGTTTCCAATAATACTGTAAGGTGACCACAAGTGAAACAAATCGTGCAGATATCTGGGTGTAGATAGAGCTTATGAATCCAACCACCTTCTGGATTAGCCTCTCACCTCATCACTTCGACCCTTGCGGGTCAAAGAGCAGTAATGGATCCCTCTCACAGATCCTCCAGGCACCACAGCACTCCAAAACCACTTTTCAGGATTTAGTATTCCCACTCAGGCTCTTCTCCAAGTATAGTATTACTACTGGCACAGATCAGATTAATCCCAGCAATAGAGCTGCAGAGAATACAGATCAACACGATGGTCTATGGAGCGATTCCTCTTCCCATACTGCATTCCACAGCCATCTCCTCCCCAGGTTACCTGGGGAGGAGATGGCTGTTGAATGCAGTATGGGAAGAGGAATTGCTCCATAGACCATCGTGTTGATCTGTATTCTCTGCAGCTCTATTGCTGGGATTATTCTGATCTGTGCCAGTAGTAATACTATACTTGGAGAAGAGCCTGAGTGGGAATACTAAATCCTGAAAAGTGGTTTTGGAGTGCTGTGGTGCCTGGAGGATCTGTGAGAGGGATCCATTACTGCTCTTTGACCCGCAAGGGTCGAAGTGATGAGGTGAGAGGCTAATCCAGAAGGTGGTTGGATTCATAAGCTCTATCTACACCCAGATATCTGCACGATTTGTTTCACTTGTGGTCACCTTACAGTATTATTGGAAACACCGTTTACAGTTTTGTTCACCTTCAACATTTCATTATTGGACTTTGAGTTTGCGTTTATTATTTAGTCATCATTTCACTTCACATTGTGCACGTGTGATGTAATATATGTATGTGTATTTCTCATGCACATACGTATAGATTTAAGTTTGTGCTTTTTCATTAGTTTGGGTGGTTTATTTGGTAATTTTGTTATCATTAAGCACATATTATTTATTTTCATTATTATTGTCACTATTTTTGATTTGAGTTATTGGATTCCACATTCACTTAAATAAGTTTGAATGTAGCGCAGCATTTATATGGTTTATATTTACATGATCCTAATAAAGTCACTAGAATGCAAAATATGTGTTTTTTTTATATAATAAAAATGTTTCTCTAATTTTGGTTACAGGAAGCTTTGATGCCAACAAAATTTCTGCATGAAAAACACAGAAAGATTCACACAATCAATTATCCATTTTCCCTGACCTTAAACCAACTCAACACAAAAATGGTCACTAAAGTCACATACTGTATAACCCAATAACCGGATCCTTACCATTACCTACCCTTAAAGTGTTACTAAACCCATAACAGTAAAATCAGTCTGTACAGTGGGGAAAATAATTATTTGGTGCCCTGCAGATTTTGTAAGTTTGCCAACTTACAAAGAAATGAAGGGTCTATAATTTTTATCATAGTTGTATATTAAATTATAGAGACAGAACATCAACCAAAAATCCAGAAAAAACACGATACAAATGTTATAAATTGAGTTGCAGTTCAGGGAGTAAAATAAGTATTTGATCCCCAAGCAAAACATGACATAGTACTTTGTGGAGAAACCCTTGTTGGTAAGCAAAGATGTTTCTTGTATTTGGTTACCAGGTTTGCACACATTTCAGAAGGGATTTTGGTCCTCTCTTCTTTACAGATCTCTAAATCCTTAAGGTTTCTTGGCTGTTGTTTGGCAACTTGAAGTTTGAGCTCCCTCCATAAATGTTCTATAGGATTAAGTTCTGGAGAGTGGCTAGGCCACTCCATGACCTTAATGTGCTTCTTCTTGAGCCACTTCTTTGTTGCCTTGGCAGCATATTTTCTGTCATTGTGATGCTGGAAGACCCATCCACGACCGATCTTCAGTGTTCTGGCTGAGGGAAGAAGGTAATCATCCAAGATTTTACAATAAATGGGCCCCGTCCATTGGCCCCTTAATGCGGCAAAGCTGGCCTGTATCTTTAGCAGAGAAACAGCCCCAAAGCATAATGTTTCCACCTCCATGCTTGACTGTAGGGATGGTGTCATAGTCAGCATTTTTCTTTCTCCAAACATGGCAAGTCGAGTTAATGCCAAAGAGCTCAATTTTGGTCATCTGACCACAGCACCATCTCCCAATATGTCTCTGAATCATTTAGATGTTCATTGGCAAACTTCAGAAGGACCTGTACATGTGCCTTTTAGAGGAGGGGGACCTTGCGAGCACTGCAGGATTGCAATCCATGGCGACGTATTGTGTTACCAATGGTTTGTTTGGTGACTGTGAACCCAACTGCCTTGACATCATTCACAAGTTCTTCCCATGTAATTCTGCGCTGATCCTTCACTTTTGTCATGATCATCCTTACCCCATAAGGCGAAATCCTGCATGGAGCTCCAGACCGATGGCAATTGATGGTTATTTTGTATATCTTCCGTTTGTGAATAATCACTTCAACAGTTGTTTCCTTTTCACCAAGTTTCTTGCTGACGGTCCTGTAACCCATTCCAGCCTTGTGCAGGTCTGCAATCTTGTACCTGACATCCTTTGACAGCTCTTTGGTCTTACCCATGGTGGTGCCCAATAAAGAGATTTTGTGGGCAGGTTTCTTCTATACACATGAGTTGTTGTTAGGAGCACCTTCTTAAATGGACAGGACTAATCTGTGTACCACATGAGGACATAGTCAGTCTGTGGGAGCCAGAATAATTGCTGTTTGGTAGGGGATCAAATACTTATTTTACTCACTGAAGTGGAACTCAATTTTATGACATTTGTGTCATGTGTTTTTTTCTGGATTTTTGGTTTATATTCTGTCTCTATCATTTAAAATACAAAGAAATGAAGGGTCTATAATTTTTATCATAGGTGTAAGTGGTCAAAGTTACAAAATCTGCAGGGGATCAAATAAATATTGTCCCCACTGTATATGCAGAAAAACATGCTTGTTATTCTCACAGTGGAATGAATGGGGTCAATTCTCGCTGTTTCATCCTGAATTCTCTGATCCTCCCCTTCTTCCAGTGTCCCCCTCTTATTTCATGATAAGACATATTGTGTGGAGTCACTCTGCACATGCTCAGTTTGGTCTATATTGCTAGAAAGGTTTTTTTTTTTCTTGGGAGAGTGCATGTGACAGCACAGAGCCAATCAGCACTGTCCAGACAGAGGTAAGGGGTTCTCCATCTTCCTAGAGCAGAATAAAAACTCCTTCTACAAGCTTTACCATGTGCTTGGCTGGACACTGATAGAAGTCACAAGACTGTTCTAACTGCTGATGAGAAAAAGGCATTTAGCAGTTTATATTTACTAAAATAATTGCTCTTCCATGTTGTGTGTACTGTGGGAGAACAGATATAGTGAATGCAGGGTTCTGGGTTTAGTAACATTTTAAGACTGACTTTAACTCTTCACCTGAATCTACTTCTTAACCATACTCTTAAACTTAACCTAACCCAATATCTTAAATCCTTAAATCCAAACATTCTTTTCTTTAGACATCCGGAAAGCTGTTCTCCCTCCTGATCCATGTAGAGTGTATTTTATGGCCTTGGTCAGTGCCTCTCCACTGATCACACCCCTGATGCATTTTGCCCTGCCCCCTGGGGCTTACTTACAGAGTGGTGTGGTGGTCATTGGAGAAGCACTGGTTGAGGCTATATAAGACAGTCTACATGGGTTGGGAGAGAGAACTGTGTTCTAGATGTCTAATATTGTTGTCGCTGAGGAAAGAAAACATATTCCTGCTTGAAGCAGCACTACCTCTTTCAATTCTTTTCTTTAGATTTAGGATTAAATGATAAGTGAGGAAGGGCTTATAACCACTGCCATTGTTTTATTGGTGTTTGAGTCCACACTGGGGAGATTCACCCCTCTCTTTGTGTTGGTGACCAGTGTTACCAAAACAAAAAGTTATGGGGAATACAGAATTTTACAGCTGTCACCAGCAGAAGAGATGAACTTTAATCTTCCAAAAGGACACTTATATCAGTGAGAACTTAGTAATGCCTTGTTTACACAGGGTGTATCAATGTGTACCCCATGCGAGCGCTATGTTTACCTGCACAGGGATTCACAGGGGTTCTGTGCACCCTGTTTAGTCAGCCCCATTGATGTTTATTGGGAAGCATTGGCTGCATGGATGCAGCCACTGCTCCCTTTTTGTCATCCGTCGAGGTACACGCTGTCTGTGTTCGTGGCTGTGTACACACACCCTTGTTAGCATGGGGGAACTAACATGCTGATTGACTTGCATTGCTCCACAAGTTGGTTAGTGCCACCTCTCGACCAGATGCCCAATCACTTTCCAAGGCCCCATATACAGAAGGATCATTTCTTCTCACCTGCCATTGACATCTATCCTGGTGACTATAGAGTAATTTTGAAGAAAATAGTGCAGAACACTGATTATCCTCCACCAGTTTTTACACACAATCTGCTTTACTTGTTTCAGCCCAAAGGCATGGAGGGAAGCCACTGTATACTCCACGAGGCCCCGCACATTCAGAGTCCAGTCCCTGGGAAGCTCGATTCCTCAGCAGGTCCTAAGATAGAAGGCCAGTTCAAATGGCCATCAATCTTCCCCTCCTACAGAACTTTTGTCACTGCCCACCAATTTTCCCCCTCCTGAACTGGCTGCTCCTCCTCTTTTTCTGCAAATATTACTCTCGTATTACTTACTTGATTACCACTATAGTAGTACACTTCATTCCCCATTAGCACTTCCTGTTGTGTGTCCCGAAAGAGGATCTGAAAGACATGCTCTCCAACTCAGCATAGGCAGTTAAAAATAAGCCATTCCCTTTTCTAGCTAAAACCTAAAAAGGCTATATGTACACTTTTACTTAGAAATTATCACGGTGAAAACTGTGCTGGACCAATGTAACTATATATAAAACATAGATATATGTATGTCCCCTTCCGTCTATGTCTCAAAGGCAGTTGGGGATTTCGCAGAGCAGTGTTGGCAGCTACTGCACATGCTCAGTTTTCTGTGAGTTTCTTTGCTGAACATTTCCTCCCTTTCACATCTGAGCAGCCCATGTGACTATAGAATATATACACAGTGGTAAATGACACCCTACTCCCTCCCTCCTCCTCCATTAACCACTTGCCCTTCAGAGGATTTAACCCCCCTCCTGACCAGGCCATTTTTTGTGTTACTTTAACTGACAATTACGCGGTCATGCAATGTTGCATCCAAATTAAATTTATGTCCTTTCCCACAAATTGAGCTTTCTTTTGGTGTTATTTGATCGCCTGTGCATTTTTTATTTTTTGAGCTATAAAAGAAAGACAGACAATTTTGAGAAAAAAACAATATGTTTGACTTTTTGCTATTAAACATGTCCAGTAAAAAAATTTTAAAAATCAAATTTCATCATAAAAAAATAAAATCCCAATGCATGTAAATTAATTGGTTTACGTGAAAGTTATAGTGTTTACAAATGGCGGTATAGATACTGGAAATTTTCTTTTTTTACTAGTAATGGCGACGATCAGCGACTTATTGCGGGACTGCGGTTGGCATTCTGACACTGGGGGGGAGGGGGTGAAGCATTCCGTCCCGTGTCATTACACATTTAGGAGGGACACTGCTGAGCCTATGCCCTCTCCACCTGTCCACCATACCTCTGTCACCTCACTCCCAGTGACAGAATGGGGTCCTGCCAAGCACTAGCTTGGACCTCATGCGTGCTCCCACTGAACTTCTTCAACTCTGTGGGTCTTCGTAACGTGGGTTTGGTCCAACAGTGGAGGAGGCCAGATCATGACCCCCACGCTACCAAAGGACCTACTGCCATGCCAGGTACCACACCTCATGACAGGCTGCTGTACACTCTCCATCAGTCTTTGGTTATCCATAGCAATTGTTCTCTTCCCCCATACCTTCTACTAAGTTAACCCTTTGTAGTGGCCTTGCTTCGTACCCCATATGTGATTTACTGGCCTTTACCACAATTTAAAAACATTTGGTCACCATGGGTGGACATTCTTTAAAGCCTTGACAAGACCATTTTTTCTCTTTAATATGGCATTGTAGCACTCATGTCACCCGGGGCTAACTATGAGGGATTTCTCTTACATCTTCCTCTCATCTGACTTCACATCATTCTTTGCTTTCCTCAATTCATCATTCAGTTCTCTCTGCAATCAAAGTTTAACCACTTGCCGCCTGCCCACAGCACATTTACTGCGGTTGGCACAGGCGGGCTAGATCACGTATATATACATCATCTAGCCTGTTCTGCATTAGGGGCACGCTCACCAGACACAGCGGATTGCGGCTCCTGGTACCCGGATGCTTTTAATCACATGATCACAATGTCAACAAAGCAGTTATGAATGAATGTCATTCATAACAGCTGTGCTTCCTATAGAGTGATGCTCTGATTGGCTCACAGCTATCACATGGTTCCTGGGCCAATCACAGCACCCTGTACAATGTGATTAGCTGCAGCCAATCACAGATCACTAGTAATCACAGCTGTTATGAATGTAACCTATTCATAACAGTTCAAAACATTGCTGTTACAATGAACTTCATTGTAACAGCAAACAAAGCGTTAAAAAAAAATGATAGATCAACTCCCCCCTCAGAGTAGTACAGTGTTACCATGGTGACACTGAACTACTTTGATAAAAAAAAAATGAAAAAAAAGTTAATAAAAAATTATTTACTTATTTATGTATTTTTTAATATACTGTTACCTGTCATTGTCCCTGATCACAGTCGCGTCAGTCATATGATGATGCTGTACTGCACTGGTGACCTAGTATGTGAAAAAACATTAATTTCTTCATTTAAAAAAAAAACATGTGACAAATATAATTACAACTTCAAAAAACTCACCTTGCCTCTTAGTAAATACCTCAGACTGTCTGTTTTCCAAAAAGGGGCTATTTAGGGGGCGTATGCACTGTTCTTGCATTTTAAGGGTCTCAAAAAATTAGACTGACTGTCAGTACATCAGAACTGCTTAATTTTCAGATATGTTGTACAGTATATACAGTACTATAGTTTGTAGACTTTAGAACTTTCACACAAATCAATTTATATTCATCAAAGACATGTAGTAGAACACATTTTGGCCTAAATTTATGAAGAAATTAGATTTATTTGTTGTTATACGATATGTTTTATAACAGAAAGTGAATATATATATATATTTTTAAAAACTTTGTCTTTTTTCATTTATATAATAAAAATAAAAACAATGGTGAATGAAATGCCACCAAAAAAGCTCTTTGTGTGAAAAAAATTAAATAAACGTCATTTGCTTTTGCAATTTCAGTTAAAGTAGAGCGCGGCTGAATAGCAAAAAGAAATCGCCTAGTCATGAAGGGAGTAAAAACGTCTGGAGGTAAAGTGGTTAACAGAACATCAGAGGTCAATAGAAGCTCTAAAGGTTGCAGGAAAGTTGCATCACTGTGAAATGTAATGAGATAGATTGCACTTAACCTCCCTGGCCTCCCTGGCGGTATTCCCAAGTGTAGCTCGGGGTAAAGTTTCAGTACCAAAAGCGGTAACACCGAGCTACACTCGGGCTTACCATGCGGCATTGCTCAGGGATTCCCTGCAGCGCTTACCTTGTCCTTCGCTCCCGCGATGTGTCCCCTGCAGCGTCCCCGGCCATCTCCTCCGGCCGATGCCGGCATCCGGCTTCCGTGTTCCGGTCCCTGCGAGTCGGGACGTACGGGGGCCGGAACGGCAGCAAATTTAAAAATTTTTTTAAACTGTCATTTCCTTAGAAATTAATTTGACATAGTAAAACATTACTGTATCAAACCATTTCACATACATTTTGTCCCTAGTGCTTTGTCCTGTGCCCTGCCTGAATTTTGGCTGTTCTTTCTGCCTGGAAACTTAGAAAAGTCCATGGCGTCCAAAAAGTGTCCCTTTTGGTCAAAAGTGTTTTTAGACCAGCTAGAGAACAGCGATAGTAAATCAGAACCACTTGCAGAATTGAGTGATAATGATTTGTGGTGAAATTCGTCATCAGACACTGAAAACGATTTTGCAACTTTGCTCAGTGATGTGCGAAATTGGCGCTATTTTTAAAATTTCAGTGTTTTTGGTTTGATTATATTATTGAATTAAATTTATTATTCTTATATTATTATTTTTATGATTATTTATTAAATTATAATTTATGATTTTGTGTTTCAAATTTTAACATACCCGGGATGTTTACTAGACTCTTGTTCGGACAGATTTCAGTGAGTTATTCCTAAAAATTACAGGCCTACAATAAAAAAATACATATTTCCATGCAAAAAAATGTACCACTTTCAGCATAGAAATATGGACATAATCAGACCGCTAGGGAGGTTAATGCCAATAGATCTACAATCATATTTACCACTAAACACCCGCTGTTGCTTGGTATGTCGTATCATGTGATCCACCCCTTGCAGGCAGCTGCCCCACCTGAACACAGTCTTTGGAAGTTTTAATACCATTTGGCAGAGCTTACACAGGTTTGAGCAGTGAGGGAACATGAGAAGATAAGTATAAATAGGTCAGTAGTGGGCTTTAGAGAAACTTTAACATTTTGCCCTAATTACCTTATTTCTACAAATACCAGTTTAATTTCCCAAAGTTGCACTAATGTCAACCACCTCCACCTTCTCTCCCCAAGCTAGGAAAGTACAAGGCCTTGAAAACATATTCATAGCCCTTGATTTTTCCACATTTTGTCATGTTACAACCAAAAACGTAAATGTATTGTATTGGGATTTTATGTGGTAGACCAACACAAAGTGGTACATACTTGTGAAGTGGAAGGAGAATGATAAATGGTTTTCAACATTTTTTACAAATAAATATCTGAAAAGTGTGGTGTGCATTTGTATTTTCTTCATTTGTATTCAGCCCCCCAATTGCCTTCAGAAGTCACCAAATTAGTAAATAGAGTCCATCTGTGTGTAATTTAATCTCAGTATAAGTACAGCTGTTCTGTGAAGCCCTCAGAGGTTTGTTAGAGAACATTAGTGAACAAACAGCATCATGAAGGCCAAAGGAACACACCAGACAGGTCAGGGATAAAAGTTGTGGAGAAGTTTAAAACAGGGTTAACTAAAAAAAAAATATCCCAAGCTTTGAACATTTTACGGAGCACTGTTCAATCCATCATCCAAAAATGGAAAGAGTATGGCACAACTGCAAACTTACCAAGACATGGCCGTCCACCTAAACTGGAGAGCATTAATCAGAGAAGCAGCCAAGAGGCCCATGGTAACTTGGAAAGAGCTGTAGAGCTCCACACCTCAGGTGGGAAAATCTGTCCACAGGACAACTATTAGTCATGTACGCCACAAATCTAGCTTTATGGAAGAGTGGAAAGAAGAAAGCCATTGTTGAAGGAAAGCCATAAGAAGTCCCATTTGCAGTTTGCGAGAAATCATGTGGGGGACACAGCAAACATGTGGAAGAAGGTGCTCTGGTCAGATGAGACCAAAATTGAAATTTTTGGCCTAAAAGCAAAATGCTATGTGTGGTAGAAAATGAACACTGCACCAGGGGCAGACTGACCATTTGGAAACTCGGGCACTGCCCGAGGGCCCGGTGTCAGTAGGGGGCCCCATGAGATGCCCTTGGAACCTTTTTCATAGGCTTTTTTGAGTTTTGGCAAGGACTCATGGGCCCCATGATCCCCTATTGTCCGGGGGCCCCATGAGTTGTTAGTCCGCCTCTGCACTGCACATCACCCTGAATGCACCTTCCCCACCGTGAAACATGTTGGTGGCAGCATCGTGTTGTAGGGTTGCTTTTCTTCAGCAGGGACAGGGAAGCTGGTTAGATTTGATGGGAAGATGGATGGAACAAATCCAATCTTAAAAGAAAGCCTGTTAACGACTGAAAAAGACTTGAGACATGGGCAGAGGTTCACCTTCCAGCAGGACAATAACCCTAAACATATAGCCAGGTCTACATTGAAATGGTCTAGATGAAAGCATATTCATGTGTTAGAGTGGCACAGTCAAAGTCCAGACCTAAATACAATTGAGAATCTGTGATAAGACTTGAAAATTGCTGTTCACAGACGCTCTCCATCCAATCTGACAGAGCTTGAGCTATTTTGAAAATGTGCAAAGCTGGTAGAGACATACCCAAAAAGACTTGCAGCTGTAACTGCAGCGAAAGGTGGTTCTACAAAGTGTTGACTCCGGGGGGCTGAATACAAATGACCACCACACTTTTCATATATTTATTTGTAAAAAATCGTGAAAACCATTTATCATTTTCCTTCCACTTCACAATTATGTGCCACTTTGTGTTGGTTTACCACATAAAATTCCAATAAAATACATTTATGTTTTTGGTTGTAACATTACAAAATGTGGAAAATTTCAAGGGCTACGAATACTTTTTTCAAAGCACTGTATGAGAAGCAAATCTTTGGTGTTAAATTTCATTCTCCAGTTGTATTGAATACGACTTTCCACAAATTCCCTTAATGTTTAGAAGATAACCATTGTTGAAAAAAAAAAAATACTCAGCAAAATGAATGTTAATTTGGTGTCCATGCTAAAATGTGTAATGCCATAGGAAGCAGGAGTTTTCTCAGACCTCTGAAAGATAGCTACTTTCCAAGAAATACATTCCTTATTATATATAAAAATCTGTGTCATATTTAACAACAAAATAGCTTTTTGTTCAGTGGCAGCTGTTCCACCTGCTTGAAGGCACGAAAGAAGCTTGACAACAAACAGTATTCAAGATTAGTAAATGTTCTTAGTCATCTTTGGTTCATGTTTATGGAATCTTAAAAAAATCATTAGTACTATATCAAAACTAAAATTAGATTTTTGTTTATATGAGTCATGTGTTTTACACAGCAACTCAAGTCTTTATTATGCTAATCTTTGTATGCAATGATTTTATCTGTTTAATTGGTATTATGCAAAAAAAAAAATAAACCGGAGAAGTGTTCATTTGCTTAATACTGTAAATGCCTGCTACAATTGCAATATTAAAACAAAACATTTATTGGTACAGTATTGTACTTACAGGGGATTACTATAGTTTTCATACATTAGCTTTTAATTATATTGACAGTATTGCCTACTTACAAAGCTACTGAAGGTAATGTCATTACTCATTTGTATTATATTTGGCTAAGTTGCAAATAGCTTTCCACTATTTTCACACTGAATATTTTGCTCACCATTTAAAGAGTGTTATCGAAAAGTGATATTTATGCTACAGGTGGAGTCTGATGGACATAACGTCTTACCTGATTCTTACTTTAAGTGATAAGATTTCTCTGCCATATTTCCTTGATTTGTGGTCACCTGCTCTGGAGCTTTAAACCTCTTCTAGCTTTTCCTTGCACTCTTCATTTTATAGAATAAATTAAAATAAGGATGGTGGGGGCCTTTCCATAATTATCACAGAAAGTGTGCAGACCTGATAAATCAAGTGCTAAAATCTACTAAGAGACTGTATGAATAGTATGCCTTGTGATTCATCGTATGTTGCAAAACCTTAATAGGCACAATTGAAATAGAAATCTACTAAGACATTTTTAAAAAGTTAGATGGTTTAACAAAATCTAGAGACTAACAAAAACTGAAACGTATTGAGTTGGCGCAGGGGCGCACTGACCATTTGGAAACTCTGGCACTGCCCGAGGGCCTGGGGTCAGTATGGGGCCCCATGAGATGTCCTTGGTACCTTTTTCATTGGCTTTTTTGAGTTTGGGCAAAGACACAGGGGCCCCATGATCCCCTATTGCCCTATTAAGTTGTAAGTCTGCCCCTGAGTTGGCGTAAATTGACTCTTTACAGTAGCTGAAAACAAAAAGTAAAGATTTTCTATCTTTTGGGAACATGTGCTCTGCCTTCAGTGCCCTGAAGAAAGCCCCTTTTGTTTTGAATTCCTCCTGAAAAATAGCACTTTCTGACATGTAATTTTACCTAAGCACATCTAAGCACTCTGCTGGTGCTGGTCAGAGGGCACAGAGAATGGTGGCGGAGTGGTGGCAACTCTTATATGATGGCAAAGCCCTGCTTCTACTCCACAAAGAGATGCAGAGAGGAACAAGGCTTGGTAAGTCAGGGTAACCCTGATGAAGTCACGACGCACGTGACGCAACGCGTCGGAACGCCATTCCCAGTTCAAGATTACGTCACTTTCGGTCACGTGGGGACGCATGTCCGGACGTAGCGGCCATATTGGTTTCCCTCCCTGTATGTGAATACACCCATGATGTGAGGTGGAAAGCGCTGTATACAAGGATTACATGTGAGTGGAAAAAGTATGTTATGCTAAGTGTTCTTAATAATCGGTATCATACTATGGGAAGCTTTGTGTCCTATATGACGTTTGAGAGTAGGTGGAGTGGAAGTCCTGAGGTCCCTTGCTGAGCTGCCTGGAGTAAAGGATTGCCTTTGAGGAGAGTTTTTGCCTTGTGGCCCTGTGTGGGTCGAGGTGGGGAGGTGAGCAGGCATTGCTGCCATTGGAGGATTCATTTTTGAGCACTAGAAGTGAAGATCACAGAGTGTTTTCACATTTATGCATGGACTTTTTGAGTTTATTCTAGACACAGTGTTCATTTATTTATCACAGAATAAGTAGTATTTTATTTTAAATTTTTTTATTCTGATATATGGTTTTATCACAGAATTTATGTATTACGTATTTATTTGATGAAGAATCACAATTTATTTTGATCCATAGGTTTGTCACAATTTATCACGGATTGTCACATTTTTTATTATATTATGAATTAGTATCATTATGATGATTGATTTTATCACTGATATTTGAGTATTTATTATGAATTTTATATTTGTTATTTTCCATCACAGATTAATTATGAGGTATTAATGATTGGTATATATATGAGGTATTCATGTATTTTAGTTTTTCACCAATAGACTTAGTTTATATATTTTTTATCACCTTATGGTATTGACTATTTCTGGTTCAGTTGGTATTTATGATATGCATATAGGGAAATTTCTTAGGTAATTTAAAATATTTGCAATGCTCTCCCCTTCAAACGTGCATTACATACACATCTATACTAATTAATAATAAATAATATAAATAAATAAATCTAAATGAATATTAATCCATGGTGATATAAATAAATTAATGTTAAAATTAAAACACCTCTGTGCTATAATTAATTATAAAGCAATTTTGCTAAATATTTTGTAAATTAATAAAATTAATGATATGAAAAAACTCTAATAAATCTATTCAAATTCCATGTGCGTGATATTATAGTTATACAAATCAGATAAACAAAAAACCACCATACATGGTAATATATGTGCAAAACATATATGTGGAAAAATGCAAAATGCACATTCCACTCACACTCACATTCCACAAAGCCATCATTGTATCCCCCTGAGGAAGCCACGTGACCCTGTGGCGTAACGCGTAGGGGAGGGGCTCTGACGTCACGACGCCACTTTCAGCAGAACGGCGAGTACTGTTATTGTGCAAGGGCACACATTGAAAAACGCTTTGTATTACTTTGTGGAATGTGAGTGCGCATTTTACCGGAGATTAATTAAAATCTTTTGTAAAGGATAAAGCACTATGTGGGAATCTTTCTTTTTCATGGTCTAAATTGGAGGAGCAAAAGGGAAGAAGAGGAGATAGGAGATAGACCCCCACAGGACGAGGGGAGATATCCGTATCCATCCATCTAGCCCTCACAGCTCAGAAGAAATTGGGAGGCCACCCAGTGGAAGGAGAGTAACATTACAGTCCACTCCTACAGCAATATATTTTTTATATATATATAAAGATCAAAATTGGGACGTTTATATTATGTCTAGTTAAGGACAATAAGTATATAGCTCCACTTATTACTTTGGGCTGTATAAGTGAGGTGAGCACAGAATATCACTTGCACAGCAAGATTAAATAGAGGTCTTTTTTATTTTTTTTATTCTTATTGACCTTACATCCCTCCATTAAGTGTACCTGTCACATGCTTATTGCTGTCACAAGGGATGTTACAACAATAGAAGTGTTCAAAACATTTTATATTTAAAATGACAATGTATAAAAAAAAAGTGTCCCCATCGCCCCGTGCTTGTGTGCAAAGGCGAACACACGCATCATTCCTGCACGCACACACAGCAATTGTCTCACACGTGTGAGGTATCACCGTGAACATCAGATCACGGGCAGTAATTCTAGCATCATGCACGGGCATGCAAAATTTTAAAGACAGACATGTTTAGTATCTGTTTACTCTGTGTATTATCATCTTTTATATTTCACAAAAAAATTGGGTTATGTATTGTTTTTTGCATTAAAATTCCAAAAAGTGTATTTTACCTAACAAATTGCATTTTAAAAACCGCTGCGTAAATACCGTGTGACTTAATAAATTGCTAAACATACCAATCTATTCTCTAGGGCCTCTGTTTTAAAAATATATAATGTTTGGAGGTTCTAAGTAATTTTCTAGCCAGAAAACTGATTGTTGCATGTGAACAAAAAGAGCCAGAACAAGCCTGGTCCTTATAGGATAAGTTAACCTTTGGGAACATGTTACATGTTCCACACAATTTTTGGGTGGAACATGTAACATACTCCCATAACTGGGGCAGTGCCTGCCACCCCCTCCCTCTGACAGATAATGTGGGGAGAAGTTTCCCTCGGACTGCCATGAATGAATGAGCTGCAAGTCCCAACAGCTTTAGCAGCTGTTGGCTTGTAGTTTTCAATGAACTACCACAGGACTGTGGAGCACCGTTGTAGTTCATTGAAGCTTTCTGATAGTATATCTGCTTGACTGTACATCCCGTACAGCAAGCAGATATTCTGACAGGTCTGCAGGAGACCTGCATGGCATCAGCAATCTACTGATCACTGGTGCAATGCTTTCTAGGCTCCTTTGGACAAAAATAATAAATGCACATTTTTCCTTTAAGTGGATATTTAAACAAAATGCAAATAAAAAATCCATGTGTAGCAAGCAACTAAAGGATATGTAAACCCTCACCTTGTAAAACAACCCATTCAGTTTAAAATATAAATTAAAGATAAAACATATATGTATACATATAAAAAAAATTATACATACCTTTTTTCCCTTTCTCAGCTGCATAAGGAGCTCCAGGAGAAGAAACAGCATACACTGTTCTTCCCAGGGAATGGCTGTGCAGAGAGGGTGTGTCAGCAGAAGCATGATCAATGGAGGAGAGCATGCACATCTAGAAAACTGACCGCTCTGTGCTCTCATGCCTAGTGTGATCCGTTTTTAAATAGGAAAGCAGATGGACTGGCAGGAATACCAGGGATTTCACAGAAAGGAAGCAATGCAGAGAGAACAGGATGCTTTTTCATACAAGTACATGGCACAGCAGGCAAGAATATGGAATTTGGGGTTTACATATTTTTTAATGCTTTAATACATGTCCCACTGCCCATGCTGACAAACGCCTTTGCGGCAAAGAGAAAATCTTGCTGGAGAATTTTTTTGCATTTGACTCTTCTGGGACTGTCAGATGCTGGTTTCTCCCAATGTGCTTTCTGGTTCCTTCCTCTGGCCTTATGTCACTATAGCAGAGAGTAGTGATGTAGGGTTTGGCAAAAGAAACTATAGAACGCAGTGGGGTACCAGCTATTAGGGATGTGCACAATGAAAAAACTTTTTTTTTTTTTTATTTCATAATCGTTTGTTAAGTAAATAATTTTGTTTTGTCATATTCGTTATGTTAAATTGATTAGTTCATTTCATATATTTAGATTGTGATTCGTTTAGTATGTTTGTTATTTCTGAATTTATTAGTTATTTTCGGAAGGCATTTTGGATTCATTTGTTATGTCATTATGTTATTTCAGCGACTTGCGATTTTGATGCAACTTGTTTTCAACTTTCATGTGACTTGCTTTCGACTTTGACTAACCATATCAGGTCAGATATGTATTTTAAGGGGAACCCAATGTCAAAAAAATGGGGTGGGGTCCCCCCTAAATCCATACCAGACCTTTATCTGAGCATGCAGCACAAGAAGGGGGGGGGGCGACCACACCCCAAACCTTACTAGGCCACATGTCCCCCCAGAGCTCCTTGTTAATGAGGACAAGGGCCTCTTTCTCACAACCCTAGCCCAGTGGTTGTGGGGGTGACTGAACGGAATCTGGAATCTCGCCCTAGGATCTTGCCCCCCATGTGAATGAGTAGGGGTATATATTATCCTTACTCATTCACCAATAAAATATCAGAAGTAAATAAAAACACTAATGCAGTTTTTTTACAGGGCCACTCACCTGCTGCTTAACAACCAGATATTAAAAAATCAATTCAGATCATTTGTTATTTTGGATGCTTTAAGTAATTTATTTAGGATTACTTGAAATCTGTTACTGTTGACGCCCGAATTTTGATTCATAAGGAATAGCACATCTACCAGCCATCTGACATGCCCAGAAATGTGCCAGATGCTCAGGATCTTTCAGCAAGTTTCCCTCTTTACTGCAGAGCAACTTGACGGCATCGGGCAGCAGGACAGATTATTAATTGCTTGCTTTACAGAAGGCTCTTGTTTGGAATTTTAAAAAGCCATAAAGTTGCTTTAAAGTGGTACTACACCTAAAACCGGGAATGGTAAAGGTTATATTGAATAATTAAGCTTACCAATCTTTAAATGTAGTGGCTGCATTTGTTTACTATTTTTATGCTTTTTCCTTCTGTTTTCACCTGGTGATCTGGCCAGTAACACACCTCATATATTAGAGTGACCCCCCGATGAAGGAGCACAGTGAGCACCTTTGGACAGCAGCATTGTCAATCTGGGAGAAAGGTAATGTTAGATGTTGTAGCAGATTTAAATACACTAAACATTGAAGCCAAACTCCAGCTTACACTTTAAAACTAGTTACAGCAAACAGTTTTTTTTTCTTTTAACCTCTTTAGCGGTAATCCCCAGTGTAGCTCGGGGTAAAATTTCTATACCAAGAGCGGTAACCCAGAGCTACACTTGGGCTTACCATGCGGCGTTGCTCTGGGGGTCCCTGCAGCACTTACCTTGTCCTTAGCTCCCACGATGTGTCCCCTGCAGCGTCCCCGGGCATCTCCTCTGGCCGATGCCGGCATCCGGCTTCTGTGTTCTGGTCCCTGTGACGTCGGGACGTACGGGCGCCGGAACCGGCGGGAAATTTGAAATTTTTAAAAAATGTCATTTTTGCTGTCATTGCTGTTTCAATGCATTTCACATATATTTTGTCCCTACTGCTTTGTCCTGTGCCCTGCCTGCATTTTGAATGTTCTTTCTGCCTGGAAACTTAGAAAAGTCCATGGCGTCCAAAAAGCGTCCCTTTACGTCAAAAGCGGTTTTAGAACAGTGATAGTAAATCAGAACCACTTGCAGAATTGAGTGATAATGATTCGTGTGGAAATTCGTCATCAGACACTGAAAACGATTTTGCGACTTTGCTCAGCGATGTGCGAATTTGCCTCTGTATTTCAAATTTCAGTGTTTTTGGTTTGATTATATTATTGAATTAAATGTATTATTATTATATTATTATTTTTTATGATTATTTATTAAATTATAATTTATGATTTCGTGTTTCAAATTTTATCCTACCCGGGATGTTTACTAGACTCTTGTTCGTACAGATTTCAGTGAGTTATTCCTAAAAATTACAGCCTACAATAAAAAACTACATATTTCCATGCAAAAAAATGGTACCGCTTTCAGCACAAAAAATCGGAAAGAATCATACCGCCAAGGAGGTTAAGATAACGGTTTTGCATAAATAAAAAAAATAATAATTGGGAGCACCCCTGTCAATGTTAAATGGTTTATCCTATCCCTGTTAACTGATACATCTGGAAGAGAGCTTGTTATTTTGAAAAACAACCAATTTACTGGCTGGATCATCAGATGAAAGTAGAAGAAAGAAAGCTTAAAAAATAAATACAGCCATGACATCTAAGAATTGATAAGCTGCAGTATAGTAAATCTTTGCTTTTGGGTTTAATACCACTTTAAAGGATACATTCACCTTTGGAACAAGTTACATGTTCCACCCATTTTTAGTGTGGAACATGTAACATGTTCCCATAGCTTCAGTCGTGCTCGCTGCCCCCTCCCTCTGACAGATAATACAGGGAGAAGTTTCCCTTTAATATCTGTCAGATTTGAAACAGCGCGGCCGTGCGGGGCTCCACCCACGCAGCCGTGTCCCTCATTCGCAGAGTTCTATGAATGAGTGCCTACAAGTCCCAACAGCCTTAGCGGCTCTCGGCTTATACTTTTCACTGGACTACCACAGTGCTGTGGAGCGCCGTGGTAGTTCATTGAAGCTTCCTGTCAGTATATTTGCATGACCATACATCCTGTATGGCAAGCAAATATTCTGACAGGTCTGCAGGAGACCTGCATGGCATCAGCGATCTACTGATCGCTGATGCATTGCTTTCCAGGCTCCTTTGGACAAAAATAATAAATGCACATTTTTTACCTGCAAAAAATGTGCATTTATTATTTTTGTCCAAAAGGTGAATTTATCCTTTAATTCACTCTAATTTTTTTAATATGTCAGTTATTTTTCAGAAATCTTTCTGCTTTTCAACTTTCTAACTCATTTTTAAAACTTCACATTGAGAATGCAATTTTCCATGTCAAAGTGAAATTTGTAAAAATAGAAAGCAATTATTTCCCAGATCATCAGATTATACATTTCTAATTGACATGTCTTCTCTAATGATAGTTTGAAGGCAAAAAGTGCAAGAAGTGGCAGCAGGAGACATTAAGAAGTTAATACCTAGTTCAAAAAGTTCATGAAAACCTGAGCACTTCAGGAATCTCTGCCCTCATCTTTTAACTAACAGATGTCTCATGAAATGTTAAAACGGAAGCAGTTTTGGTGCTTAAATATTCCTCCCTGATATTGCTTGAGTTACACAATAGCTGAGTGAAATACATCAAATGAAATGGTTCATAACAATTCCACCTTTCTAAGTTCCTCCTAAATTGCTTCGTTTTTAGGGTGTGTGAAGATTTCACAGACTGGAATTATTTAAAGAAGTTTAATTAAGTGAATACAAAATACTGTATATGACATGAAAGATAAAAGAGTGAACCTAGAGATATAAATTGATCCTTGTTGCTTTTATTTTTTTCTATTCATGATCTGTAGAAGCAAAAGCTTTTAACTTTGAAAAGGGTGCATCACCTCTACAAATCCTTTCAACTTCCTCAAAAACATCACAAAACCATCAGTTAGTTCTGATGTTCTATCAATGTAACAAGCTAACGGCTGATCCAAACCCTGTAGGGGCTGTGACTGTAATTGCAAATGCAACATCTTTTATAATGATATTGTGGACACCAATAATATATAATGTGACTGAGCACACAGAGTCCAATGCAGTATTTTCACTTCCACCTCATGTTTTGACAAAGTGATAATATGTCTTATAAACTGTAACTACAGTAATAGTTTATGCCTCTGTTCTATGTCATTTGCATGTCATCATGTTAAAAGGTGATTTTATATTATTCCTGTGTGATGCTATTGTTGGCACTAAATAACTTTTCAGATGGTGTAGTAGACTTGGAATGTCTGAAAGAAAGCCTCATTAGTAACTGCATTTTGTTTTACAATTTTTCAGAAATGTCATTGTACCTAGGTGGCACTCCCTCCAAACTTCCCCTAGAGCAGCACACATTCCTTTAGTGTTGGGATATGTATATAGAATCTGTTTGGATTGCTATGCCATCATGGGTACCACATTCCTTGCAAGTATCACAAACAGCAGAACAAATAAATAGTGTGGCTTTATGGGTGTCATCTATAATCAATAAAATGGTAGTAAACCACCCAAAAAAAATTGGATCCTTGCAGGATAATGTCATAATGTGTTAGCATGCCTCACATACTAGCATATTATGAAAGGCTTACCTTAAAACCAAGCCCCCCAGAAGAGTGCTGTCACCACTCACAGGGCTTCCACCTTCACCGGGTCTTCATTCTGGGTTTGCAGGCTCTGGCCTTTGAATGGCCGAGCCACAATGATGTCACTCCTACGCACATGCGTGGGAGTCATGGCTGTGGCACAGTGGTGCAGCTCTCTCAGTGGACAACATGCCATCCATTGAGAGCACAGTGCGCATGGACCAATGACATCACCAGCTTCTACTAAAGTAAATACCTCCCAAACAGTGCACATTTAGGAGATATTTAATGTACCTACAGGTAATTCTTATTATAGGCTTACCTGTATATATAAATAAAAAAGCATACTTTACTACTTTATGCACATCCACCTTTTGTTTGGGGCCCCCCTTTCTGTGTATTTTTGGTTAATGATCAAATTCCATTGATACTAAATAAGGGATATTTATCTATATTTATTTATCCTCTAGTCACTGTTTATTGGTGTCCCTAATACAGTATATTAAACAACCAATCTGGTTACATTCTAAGAAAGTGTGTGGAAATTACTATTTTGGGCCTTAACATTTCTTATACTCCCTTTCCAAAATCTCTTTCTTGCTCTTTTTTTTCTTTCTATTCCATACCTTTCTTCCCTTTTCCCCCCTCTTTCCCTTCCCCCACCTCCCTCTTTTTCCTCCACTGTCCCCTTCTTTGTTCCTTTCACCTCCCCCCTTCCCATTTTTTTGACCTCTCCTGCCCTGCTTCCTCTTTTTCCGTCCTTTTTCCCCTCCTCTGTTCTTTCGTTTCCCTTTCACTTTCCCTCCTCCATGTTTCCTTTTCCCTTCTTTCCCAACTCCCCAATTATTTTCCTCTTTCCCCCGCTCCTCCTTTACACCCCCCGTTTTCCTCTCCCCTCTTCCCCCTATTTCCTTCCCACTTCCTCACATACCCCCAAATCCTATTCACCTTTCCCCCTTTCTTCTTTCCTTTGCTCTTTCCTTCTGTCAGGGTCAGAGGTCAGGCTCGAAGACCAGCAGCTATAGCAGCAGATCAACCAACAGGATAGGTATACAAACCGGTCACCCTGGCAGATGACGCAGGCTCACCTGAGGTGCGGAGCCTAAGCACTAACCGGTATTCACCAGAGCTCCTAATGGTGGAGTTGGGTTTTGTTGCGTGTTAGTACCAGGTCACAGTTCTCAGGATCGCCCCACCAGGAGGTGAGCAAGCCAGGATCCTGTAACAAATATAGCAGGTAGGGATCAAGCAGAAGCGTGGCCAGTAAAAAAGCCAACAGTCGGTAACAAGTGGTTGCAAGTTGGGATGAGGCAGAAGTGTAGTTAAAGAACAAGCCAAAGGTTGGTAGCGAAGGTACGGACAGCAGCAGGAGAGACAAGATTGAGATATCGGCTGGAGAGGGCACAATAATCTGGCAAACAGGAAGTGCAGAGACATGGCTTAAATCAGGAAATTCATGGGAGGAACAAAGAGTTCAAGGTTCAGCAGAAAATAATGCACAAGGCAGGATTGTCCCGTCGATCAAGTAGAGTGCTGCCCAGCATCTCAGGTAGCTCAGTGAGAAGCGTTACTGCCAGAAACAGTAGAGGTCCCAGGTTCAAGTCAAGGCTCTTACATCTTCACTTCCCCTTTTCCCCCCTTCCCCCTTGTTGAGGCCTTGTTGATGAACCCCATTCTTCAACTGATGTTTTAATGTTGACTTTTATGAAGGATTTTTTATTTATTTATTTATTTATTTTTTTTAATTTAAATATTTATTAATTTTTCACATTATTACAAAATTTCCATAAGAAGAGACACAATACATATAAATATCAATACATTTCTACTCTGTCCCTTCTATTTACCTCTTTTATTTCCCTTCCCTCCCAACCCACCATTTCCCCCCTTCCCCCCCTCCCTCCCCTCTGCAATATCTCCAGTCTCTCTAGGCCCAGTAACTTCGTATAGCTTCCTAGTTTAGAGTTTTCTATATTTCTATTTCAATCCCGATTTTTCCCATTTTTCCCATCGTGAATAGTATATTTTCATCCTGTCTTCCTGCATATGATAAGATTTTTCCATTCTGCTAATCTGGTTTACCCTATTGATCCAATCCTCCTCCGTTGGTACCTCTGTCTTCCGCCAAAACTTGGGGATCAACCCTTTTGCTGCACTTAAGTAGTACCATACACCTGATTCTTTATATTTATTTACTGTTGTCTCAACACTATGTAGGAGACACATGGTTGGGTCTAATCCTACAGTTGCAAGAAAAAGTATGTGAACCCCTTGGGATTACGTGGAGTTTTGCATGAATTGGGCATAAAATGTGCTCTGAACGTCATCTAAGTCACAACAATAGAAGAACACAGTCTGCTGAACATACTACTACACAAACATTAGATGTTGCCATGGTTTAATTGCACATAACATGTAAACATTCACAGTGCAGGGAGGAAAAGGTATGTGAACCTTTGGACTTAATAACTGGTTGACCCTCCTTTGGCAGCAATAACCTCAACCAAACGTTTCCTGTAGTTGCAGATCAGACCTGCACAACGATCTGGAGTAATTTTGGACCACTCCTCTTCACAAAACTGTTTCAGTGTAGCAATATTCTTGGGATGTCTGGTGTGAATCGCTCTCTTAAGGTCATGCCACAGCATTTCAATCTGGTTGAGGTCAGGACTCTGACTTGGCCACTCCAGAAGGTGTATTCTGTGCTGTTGCAGCTATTCTTTTGTTGAATTACTTGTATGCTTTGGGTCATTGTCCTGTTGCATCACCCATCCTCTGCGGAGCTTCAGTTGGTGGACAGATGGTCGTACGTTTTCCTGCAAAATATCTTGATAAACTCTGGAATTCATTTTCCCATCAATGACAACAATCCGTCCAGGGCCCTGAGGCAGCAAAGCAGCCCCAAACCATGATGCTCCCTCCGCCATGTTTTACAGTGGGGATGAGGTTTTGATGTTGGTGTGCTGGGCCTTTTTTTCTCCACACATAGTGTTGTGTGTTCTTCCTAAACAACTCAATCTTGGTTTCATCTGTCCACAGTATATTTTGCCAGTAGTGCTGTGGAACATCCAGGTGCTCTTTTGCAAACTTCAAACGTGCTGCAATATTCTTTTTGGACAGCAATGGCTTCCTCCGTGATGTCCTCCCATGTACTCCATTCTTGTTTAATGTTTTCCTTATTGTAGATGTGTCAACAAAAATGTTAGCATGTGCCAGAGATTTCTGTAGGTCTTTAGCTGACACTCTGGGATTCTTCTTTACCTCATGCAGCATTCTGCGCTGTGCTCTTGCAGTCATTTTTACAGGACGACCACGCCTAGGGAGAGTAGCAACAGTGCTAAACTTTCTCCATTTGTAGACAGTCTCTCTTACTGTGGACACAAGAACATCAAGGCTTTTGGAGATACTTTTGTAACCCTTTCCAGCTTCATGCAAGTCAACAATTCTTGATCGTAGGTCTTCTGGGAGCTCTTTTCTGCGAGGCATGGTTCACATCAGACAGTGCTTTTTGAAACCAGTAAACCCAAAACAGGTGTGTGTTTTTTAAGGGCAGGACAGCTGTCAGCAACACATCCAATATCATCACACTGATTGGAGTCAAGGTTGGTTCACTCCTGGCTCCAATTAGCTCTGGGAGAAGTCATTAAGCTAGGGCCTCACATACTTTTTCCTTCCTGCACTGTGAATGTTTACATGTTATGTGCAATTAAACCATGGCAACATCTAATGTTTGTGTAGTATGATGTTCAGCAGACTGTGTTCTTCTATTGTTGTGACTTAGATGACGTTCAGAGCACATTTTATGCCCAATTCATGCAAAACTCCATGTAATAACAAGGGGTTCACATATTTTTTCTTGCAACTGTATGTCATTTCCAGTTATTATTTCTATTAATTTGACTATTGTCTTCCAGAAAACCTGAATTTTTGGACATTGCCATTGGACATTGCCACCATATGTGAAACACCGTGCCCTCTTCCCCACATCCTCTCCAACACATTTTTGAATTCTTTCCCCTCATCCTGTGCTCAATGCTCGGTGTAATATGCCATCGTGTCAAACATTTATAGCTAATCTCAACGTCTCTCATACTAACACTCTCGTGAACTAATCTAAATATCTTATTCTGTTGATCTTCATCTATCCCCACCCCCATATCTCTTTCCCAATTTGTTATGAAAATTAGCTTGTGTCTGTGTCTAGTTCTGTAAGTATTCTATACATTTTTGTAACACCGTGTTTCCCATCTCTACGTGTCTCTAATAGCCTTTCAAACATATTCCACTCCTTTTTTAATCTCAAGGGTTTTGGGAGAGTTCCTATAAAACATTTTAATTGATGATATTTCCACTCATCTATTTTAGTAAACATATCTCCTCCCATCTCTTTTAATTCTTTAAATGTTCTCAATTCCCCCTCTACCAATATGTCTCTCAATTGGATATCTTCCTTTTTAAACCATCTCCCTGATATCTCATCTTTTCCTGGGGGGAAAAACTACGTGTTTGCAAGAGGCATTAATATAGAGTTGAATTCCCATTTCATGTGTTTATGTAAATTATCCCATATCCTTAAAACAATTAAGGTGTAAGTGCTTGTGCCCTCTTTAATTCTTCTATAATGTGCTGGAACCCATATCATCCTACTCAAATTAATTCCACTCAGATCATTTTCCATTTTTACCCAACTTTTCCCCTTGTGATTAAAAGTCCAGTCATACATTCTTGCTAACATTACTGCTTTGTAATATCTCTTGACATCAGGTAGTCCCATCCCCCCTTTCTCTTTAGTCCTACTTAGTGTTTCATATGATACTCTTGGTTTTTTATTCCTCCATATATATTTTGTTAACATTTTTCTCATTATCTTAAAAAACGTCTCTGGGAGTTTGATCGGGATCATTTGAAATCTATAGAGTATTTTAGGTATAATTACCATTTTAATTAGGTTCATACGTCCTAACCATGATGGATTTCCTCCTTCTAATCTTTTTAGTTCGTCCTTAATCTCATTTATCAGAGAAATATAATTTAATCTATAAAGTTTTTATATGAGGTAGCAATTTTTATTCCTAGGTATTTTATATCTTTTTCTCTCCAAATAAAGGGGAATTCTTTTTGTAGCTTTTCTTTTTCGCTCTTTGGTATATTAATGTTCAAAATCTCAGTTTTTGTTTGGTTAATTTCTAGATTAGATATTTCACCATATTCCTTCAGGATCTTCATTATATTTGGTAGTGTTATTCGGGGGTTGCCTACATAAAACAGTAGGTCATCCGCAAAGGCCGCTACTTTATGTTCTATATTTTCTATCCGGATTCCCTTTACCGCTCCACTATTCCTTATTATTGATAGCAGGGGTTCCAATGTCAATACATACAGCAAGGGGGACAATGGGCATCTTTGCCTTGTTCCATTGGACATCCCAATGGATTCCGACCTTTCCCCATTTACCGTGATGATTGCGGTGGGCTCCTTATATAGTTTACCTATCCATTCACGCATTCTCTCTCCAATCCCCAACACTTCCAAGTTGTCCATCATAAAGCCCCAGTCCACTCTATCAAACGCCTTTTCGGCATCAATTGACAAGAGCACTACCGGGGCTTTCCCTTTTCTACTTTTCTGGATAAGCATCAGAGTTCTCAAGCCATTATCTCTACCCTCTCTCCCTTGAACAAAGCCCACCTGGTCTCCATGAATTCATTCGGGCATTAGATCTTTCAGCCTGTTTGCTAGGACCTTTGCGTACAACTTAGTATCAGTGTTTAATAATGAAATTGGTCTGTAGCTAGAGCACTGAGAGGGATCTTTTCCCTCCTTATGGATGAGAACTACATGGGCCTGAAGGGATTCCCTCCTCCCCTCCATCCCACCTCCCAAGTCATTCATTTATTTCTTTAACTTTGGTAACAGTACTTTACTAAATTTTTTATAGTACTTAACTGTATAACCATCCGGGCCTGGGCTTTTCCCTCCCCCTGTACTTCTTAATGCTGCTTCTATTTCTTCCTGAGAAATTTCTGCATCCAAGGAGTTCAGATGTGTTTCACTAAGCTTTGGCAATCCCGCATTTTTTAAATATGTCCTCCTTTTTTCATAGAAACAGCAGAGAGGAGAGGGAGGAAACAGCAGAGAGGAGAGGGAGGAGCCTGGTCATGGCGGCTGTGGGGAGTGAGCGGCACTAGCCTTCAGCTAGGTACCGCTCCCCGACCTCCCTGGTGACCCTTAGGAGCCGACTCACCGGAGTCTGGAGGGCCGTGGAGTGGAGTCCGGAGAGCCGGAGATGGGAGCCAGACGGGGGTCGCAGTGACGGGCCGGCCTCTCCGGTCCTTGGTGAGAGAGGGACCCGGACGGCTGGAGAGCGGAGTGACGTGGCGGGGGTGTGTGACCGGCCGTGGAGGCTCTCTGGGAGAGGAGAAAGCTGGCTGGCCGCCTGATTTGACGGAGAGACGCCGGCTTACAGTTACCGGCTCTCTGCTGCCCTCAACTCCCGGCTAACTACTGCCCATAATCCCCGGCTGGCTACTGTCTGTAGCCCCCGGTCTATTGCTGCCTGGGGCCCCCGGCCAGCTGACTCTTTGATTCTGGGTCAGGGAGCCCGGGAGCGCCAGGAGACCCACCCTTCATCCCTGGGACGAAGCCCAGAGGCAAAAAAAACAAACAAAAAAAAACCGAGGTACAGAGTTGGAAGCCCAGAGGAATCCCCCCCAGGACAGAGCTGCTGTGAAGACCCTCCACCCAAGCTTGGAGCTACCATCCGGGGAAGAGAAGGGTGAGTGAGACCTGCTGGGGGCCTATTGTATTGTATAGTGGACTCCTGAGTGACAGTGGGGAACAAGGGGTTAAGGAGGAGAGGGGAGGATTCCATGGGTTCAGAAGAGAAGAGACCCACGTTCCCCTAGGAGAGCACAAGTAAACTCAGTAAACCTGTCTGGATTACAAACCATAGAGGAGAGGTATAACCCCATCTAGAGAATATAGAAGACAAAAGACTTATAGAGGATATGAAGAATAAAGGTCCTAAGGGAGCAGGGCTCAAAGGGTCTCAATCAGGCACGATAAAGAAATTTACATCACATGGAAACATTACGCCAGAAAGGGCCCAAGGCGCAAGAGCCAAAGGGGAAATGGACACTAGCTCAGGAAACAGCCCGAGACTATCGCTAGGTATGAACAGCAGTTGTAGCCAACAAATAGCGGAGGGCTTGGGACAAAAAGAACTTGATGGTGAACTACAAATACCGAATAAGAAGGAGATGATAGAAATGTTCCAAAGTTTGGAGAAAACGATAAAACATGAAATGACAGTAATTAAACGATTTAAGGCATCTGCTAACGAGAATGGAAGAAACAGAGGAGAAAGTTAAAACCCAGGCCCAAACCATAGATAAGCTAAGGAAAAAAATAACCCACTTGGAGAAAACCCAGAAAAAACTGTTCTACAGAATGGAAATTCGAGAAAATAAAGAAAGAAGGTCTAACCTTAGGGTGAGAGGAATTCCAGAGGCAGCAAAAGGGGAAACATTACATGAACTAGTAAAAAAAATCTTAAACTCCATAAGAGACAGACCTGAAACAGAAGTGATTGAACTGGATGGAGTTTTCAGAATAGGAAAGTTCAAACAAGATACTGAGAGGGAAAGACCGAGAGATATAGTTGTACAGTTCCAGAAATTTGGGGTCAAAAATGAGATTTGGAAGAAGATCAAGGGAAGACCGTTAATTAAATATGGAGATTTGACTGTTCAAAGTTTTGCAGATTTAACATCAGAGACTCTATGGAGAAGGAGATCCCTGAGACCCCTGTTAGAGCAAATGAGAAAACAGAACGTGCAATATAGATGGGGTACTTCAGCATCTCTAATTGGCTGGAAAAATGGGGTAACAGCATACCTGAGATTCCCGGAGGAACTGAGAGATTTTTGTGATAGACTGGATCTGCAAAGAATGGAGATAACTGGGTGGGAAGAAGAAGAAGAAAAAGGAGACTCGGATGATACGGGAGGGGAGGATTGGCAGCGGGTCGGGGGGAGGGGGAGAGAGGCTCTGGGGTTGGGGAGAGGGGGGAGGGAGAAGTGAGCAAAAAAATACGCTTTTCTTTTTCTCTCTCTTGTTCCCTTGCCCCCCTAGTATCCCCCTTTTTTGAGGTGGAAGTCCCTCTGGAGGCTCCGGTTGAGGTGGGGAAGTAAAGGTTATTGCAGAGCCTTGTAGATAGAGAAAGGGGTGCTAGGGAGGTCGGAGGAAAGGTGAGCCGTCCATGGGCGGAGTCTACGCCCAATATTTTAAATCAACTGTGGAAACAGTTCCACAAATGATTTGTAGGCAGTTTATAAGCCTAAAAATGGGTAGGGGAAAAGTAAGAGAGGGGGGGCGGGGTGGGGGGGGAGATGGGGGGAAGGGGGGGAGGGGGAGTGGGGCTAATATTCTGCAAGTCATTCGGTCCTAATAGGAGGAGACGATTTAGAAGAGAGATAAATAAAATCAAGAAGGATGGAAGAAATACAGTTTATAACATATAATGTGAATGGGTTGAATTGCCCTGGGAAAAGATTTAAGTTGTTTAAAGAGTTACATCATAGGGCAACGTCAGTGGTATTTTTGCAGGAGACACATTTTGAGATAGAATCTAATGTGAAACTAAAATCCAAATATTATCCTACATGGTATTATGCTGACTCTCCAATTAAAAGAGCAAAGGGGGTGGCAATAGGATTGGCAAAAAATATGAGATTTGAGTTGGAAGATAGAAGGACTGACCCGGAAGGGAGATTCCTGTTTTTGAAAGGTAAACTACAGGGAATTGAATGCACACTAGCCAATATATATTGCCCCAACAAGAAACCTGAGATCTTTCTGAAGGGTTTGCTAAAAAAATTGATAGATTTTAAAAAAGGGCGTTTGATAATAGCAGGAGATTTGAATCTCTGTATGGACCCACAAATGGATGCAACCTCCCTTGTTCAGAGAGAAGGGGGTAGGTCCCTGAGAGCTTTGAGAAAGGTGATCCACGAGTACCAGCTGGTGGACACCTGGAGAATAATGCATATGAAGGACAGAGACTATACCTTCTTCTCTAATGCACATGAGATATACTCGAGACTGGATTACATTCTAATAGATCATCAACTCATTGAAATGCTGGTTAAAATAGAAATAGAGACAAGAACTTTTTCGGACCATGCCCCAGTCGTAATGAAAATAGGATGGGGAAAAAGGTGGACGGGAGGTTTAGGATGGAGGTTAAATGAGGCTCTTCTCTTGGATGAGGATATTGTGCAGAAGATCAGGGAAGAGATTAAGGTATATTTCCAGGAGAATGAAACAGAGGAAGTATCGACAGCTACAGTATGGGAAAGTCATAAGGTATATATAAGAGGAATCCTGATTGCGATGGGAGCAAGGAAGAAAAAAGAAAGAACAGAGAGGGTTAGTGGACTCTTAAAGGAAATCCTGGAATTGGAGCAGATACACAAGATAAAAATAACAATAGAAACAAGACAGAAGTTAAGGGATAAAAAAGACGAATTAGAGAGATTGATGGAAGAGGAGAGGAGAAGAGTATATAATAAAGTATTAAGTGAAAGATATAGATGGGGTGATAGACCAGGAAAATACTTAATGAGAGCCCTGAATAAGAAGAAGAACAGGAATTATATAGAAAAGATAAAAAGCCCTAAGGGGGAGATGGTCCACTCAACTAAAGAAATTATTAAAGTATTCACGGAGTATTATAGAAAGTTGTATAACATCAGCCACCAAGGATCACCAAAAGAAATTAGGGAAGGTATGAAGGATTTTTTAAATAAAAAAAACATATTTTATAATATGATGTCTGTGAATTACCTCCAGAGATGTAGTTAAAGTTCCGCAAATTTTTTTGTGAATTGGTATATTTATGAGTTGGGGTTAATATTTCTGTTTTTATAGTCTATACCAACTTCCCACCTCTACTATTTGTTGTTGGGTTTACTAATGCTTTAGCATAAAATATCAATCAAAATCAATTCCAAGGTTTATTCTATAGAGTCCATTTAAAGAGTAACTCCACTTTTGTTTGGAAAAAAAAAACATTCCATTCTAGGTGACCTATGTACATTGACATTGCAAGGGTTTTAACACACTTTGTTGCAGATTCCTATCTTTTGTTATTCTGGATAAATAGCTGTTTGTCTGTGTCCATGTGCTGAGTGAGCCTGTATGGGAGAGGTTTTATAATGATCAATCAGCTGCTGTATCTGCAGGGCTCTAATGAGGAAAATCGCAGGATCTGCATTCCTTTAGACGTGGTTTCCCTTTGGGAGTATCCCACTAAAAATGAAATTTTTATTAAAAAACACATTGCTGGGGGGTGTTCTGTACACAAGCCCCCATGCCGCCATATTCCATTTTACAAAAAATGAAAGCACTGCAGATTGAAAAGAAAAGGAAATTTTTAATAACATTCAATTACCATATGACTTGTGTCGCAAGTCTTGTATATTCTGTATTATTATTTTTTTTTATTTGCTATTTTTTTCCCCACGGAAATGGAGTTACCCTTTATATGTGCACAATCAGAAAAGTGGATGCCATAAAGACTTAATATATCCACAGGTATGCAAATTAAAAACAAAACCCTCTGCTAGCCTGCTCACAACACTCCTTATATTCAGAGCTTTTATGGACTTGACCATCAGGTTCTTCCAGGAATCATCTTAATTGGTAATCATTTATAACCCCAGAGCTTGGTTCTGTGTATTTCCAATTAAGCATACATTGGCATATGATGTGTTGCACTGGTATGCTCTGTTTTTTTCTCAGACAGACACAGCAGGTGTCTTCTCCCTGGTCCTATTTAGGGACTGTGTGGTGAAAGCAGAGGACATTGTGTGAGAGAGACCCTGTTCTGTCTAGTAACTTAATGCAGAAGGATGCACAAGAATTCTTGTTATCAGGTGTTGAGAAAGAGAATGCCAAGAGCATAGCGCATTCGTGATCCTGCAGCTTGCTACCCAGTGGACTTGAGCAATGACATGGATAGGGATGATTATGTTGCAGATCATATCTAGATGCCAGAGATTGTAGATAAGGAAAGTGAGGGAGAGACACAAAAGTAGTGTGGGAGGATACCGCCTGTACCACCACCTATACCACCTGATGGCACTGCCATGTAAGGATAGGCCATTGTAATCCTCAGTGCAGCGCTAAATGCAGGTTAATTAAACAATAAAGTCTTGTCAATCATACTAATAACAACAGTACAATTAGATGGTGCAAATAAAAGGGAAAAGCCAGTAATCCTTTGAAAGTCCCCAATAGGTGGATTTGGACAGACGGTGTTCACGTGAGTAGGGAAGACAGGGGGAACAGACCTCCACCACACCAAATAGGTTGCAACTTACCAAATGGTTTGACTTCCCAAAAGGAACAGTCAGCATGCGCAGAAAATAATCACCATAGAAAATCTTGGCTGGACTTCCAACTTTGATCACAATGGCACCACACTAAGTAGATGAATCATCTCCAACCGGATAGATAACACCAATCCAAAATGCATGAATCAAAGAAGAAAGGCCATCTCATAGTGTAGTAGGTAATTACAAATAGAATTTAATCCAAGAAATAAATTCACATTTAAAAGCGTGTAAAAATGCACAACATAATCTCACAGTACTATATCCAACCAGTATTGTTTCGAACCAACAAGATGGCCACCATGGACACGTGCGTGATGACGTCACATGCCGTAACTCCTCCCTACGCATTTCATCATCAATGACATCATCACGGCATGGCCTAATGCCGACATCACTTCCTATATAAGGAGTTGGCCATAACGCCATACCTTCTAATTGCTCTCTAAAGGGGCCATGCAAAGACTAGGAAGCGATACCCCATAAAGAAATTGAAAATGAGGCTGCTTTAACCAATCGCCATTAATCCCCCATAAACAGTAAAAGATAGAATTCAAACCAACTACAAACTATTGAAAGCCAATTACTGTTTTGAAGTGGTAAAGTACATTGAGTAGTGATTACATAGATGGACAGCCAATCATGGACTGTATTATAGAATATATAAGAAATACAACATTAGTTGACTCTGGCACCATCTTATGGTTAAGAAACACATAACAACATAAAACCACAATTATTAAAAAATGCAATTAGAATTACAGAATACATTATAGTTAATAGGTCATCAATTTTAAAGAAATTCCTTACCTAAAACACATGAAATTAAAAGTATATTAAAATTTAAATAAAAAAATCCAAACATTCAAATAAACTCTCAAAATGTAACCATTATTTATGAATGCATTTATGTCCCATTCAATATTTAACCCATAAGGCACATGTGTTTTTAAGGTATATATCCACCATGTCTCAGGTTTAGATATTTCCCTCCTAACATTACTACCCCTCCAGATTTGTTTTAGGTAAGGAATTTCTTTGAAATTGATGATCTATTAACTATTATGTATTCTGTATACTAATTGCATTTTTTTATAATTTATTTTAGCTTCACTCTCTCCTTGCCTCCCACCCCCTCTCCCTCCAACCACCTAAAAGTTACCTGTAGAAACACATCAACCTTTCTCTTCTCTACTCTGCTACTGACCACGTCTATGACAAAATATCATCTCTGTCCTGCCCAGATCTAGCCACCTCTGTCTACAACAGTTCACTGTCAACTTCCCTAAACAAGCTTGCCCCCTTCACTACATACACAGTCAGGCCCTGACCCCTACAATCTTGGCAAACAGATGACACCAGAGGTCTCAAAAAACATAGCCACGCTCTTGAACATCTGTGGCGTATGACTAAGTCTCAGAATGACTTCCAATATAAATCTGCCCTCTGGAAATACTATTCCTGCCTCCACACTGCCAAGCAGATTATTTCATTACTCTCATTAACACCTTCTCATCCAGTCCCTGTCAACTCTTTTTTACCTTCAACTCTCTTCTTCAACCTACACTGCCTACACACACTAACTCACTCATTGCCCAGGAGATTGCCAATCACTTCAAAAAGAAAATTGATACAATTCGTGAGATCTCCAACATGCAGATACCTCCCCTACTTAACACTTCACATCCACGGGGACAATCACTATTTCAGGCATTCAACTCCACTACTATAGACGAGGTTACTAAACCTTTTTTTAACGCCCACCTAACTACGTGCCGTCTGGACACTGTTTCATTGCAATTGCTAAGGTTACCCTCTAGCTCTATCCTACAATCTCTAACTCACATCTTCAATATCTCCCTCTCTTCCAGCAAACATGCACTAGTCACCCCCATACTTAAAAAGCCCTCACTAGACCCCACCAATCTTAACAACCTACGACCCATCTCCTTACTCCCCTTTTCCTCCAAACTCCTTGAATGCCTGGTTTACAACCAGCTGAGCAACCACCTCACTGAGAATAACCTTCTTGATCCCCTTCAGTCAGCACTCCATGAAAACTGCTCTCAAACTTACCAACAATCTACTAATGGCAAAAACCAATTTGACACAGTGGACCACTCCCTCCTCCTGAAAAAACTCTACTCCTTTGGTCTCCGTGACTGTGCCCTTTGTTGGTTCTCATCCTACCTATCCCACTGCACCTTCAGTGTAACTTACAATTCTACTTCCTCTTCTCCTCTTCCTTTCCCCATTGGGGTTCCCCAAGATTCTGTTCTGGGACCCCTCCTATTCTCAATCTACACCTCATCTCTGGGTCAATTGATTGCCTCCCATGGCTTTCAATACTATTTCTATGCTGATGACACCCAAATCTATCTCTCTACCTCTCAGCTCACTCCATCATTCTCCTCATTCATTCCTAATCTACTAACAGACACATCGGCCTGGATGCCACACCACTTCCTGAAAATGAATCTATCCAAAACTGAGCTCATAATATTTCCTCCCCGACGTGCCCATTCCACTGACTTCTCTGTCAAAATCAACGACTCAACCATCAACCCGTCCCCACATGCCAGGGTGCTAGGTGTAATCCTGGACTCTGAACTATCCTTTTGGCCCCACATCCATTCGCTGTTTAAAGCTTGCCGCCTCAACCTCCGCAACATCTCCAAGATATAGACTCAACCAGGACTCTTGGGTTTTTGGTTACTTATATTATACTAAACCTAAATGAATAAGCTGATGGTCAGAGAACTCATGATTTACTTCTTTACTAAAAACATCATTAAAAACATAACGGAACAAACAAAAAACACCACACTCCACAGATCTCACACTGTTCCCCCGTGTGGATTTGGGGGATATTGATAGACCATGTCCAAACATCAGCATTGTCCTATAGTGACCAACAAAGCTCCGCTTTTAAAGTTCCAAACTTTATGCATAATGGTCCATGAGTTCCTTAGAATGTAGACAGTTCAAAGTGTTGGAGCAGGGTCAAAATATAGTATTCCATACTTATCATGCTGCAGGCATAAATGTCCTCAGTGGATCTGGGAGTGTTGAAATGCCGTTCCTGACCGGTTTCGCCGGTATAACCAGCTGCCTCGGAGGTAGTCTTGAATACTGGCAAAACTGGTCAGGAAGGGCATTTCTGTGGAGTGTTGTGTGTTTTGTCATGTTTTTAAAGATGTTTTCATTAACCGCTTCCCGTCTGCTCTATAGCAGAAATACTGCTACAGTGCGGCACGGATACTCAAAATCATGTATATATACGTGATCTTGCATATCCGGGTAGGGGGCGCGTGCACCCTACCCACGCAGCCATTCGCAGACGCGGCTGTCAATCACCGAGCCCAGGCTGGTAATTACTTGCTGGGGCCCAGTGATTTCCAAGGACGTGGAGGAGGACTGTTTTGTTTACTACCAGTCCTCCTCCCTGTCAGCTTGGGCACACTGCTGTGGATAGCTGTGCACAGCACAGCCATCCACAGTAGTGTGATTACAGTGAAGCACACACATCCCGCTCCCTAGTAAAACACTCCCTGCACACAGTTAACCCTTTGATCGCCCCTCATGTTAACCCCTTCCTGCCCAGTGCCATTAGTACAGTGTCAGTGCTTTTTTTTTAGCACTGATCGCTGTATTGGTGAAAACAAAAAAATTCCAGTATATATATCGCCATTTGTAAATGCTATAGCTTTCATGCAAACCAATAAATGTACGCGTATTGGGATTTTTTTTGAAGCAAAGACATGTAGCAGAATACATTTTGGCATAAATTTATGCCGAAATTTAATTTTTACAATTTTTTTACTGGACATGTTTAATAGCAAAAAGTCAACACTATTTTTTTTCTCAAAATTGTCCACCTTTGTTTTTTATAGCGCAAAAAATAAAAAATTCACAGGCGATCAAATACCGCCAAAAGAAAGCTCAAGTTATGGGAAAAAAAGGATGTAAATTTAATTTGGGTGCAGTGCTGCATTACCGCGCAATTGTTAGTTAAAGTAACACAGCGCCATAACCCTATAAATGGCCTGGTCAGGAAAGAGGGTAAATCCTCTGGAGGGCAAGTGGTTAAAGAAGTCATTCATGAGTTTTCTGCCCATCAGCCTATTAATTTAGGTTTAGAATAATATAAGTAACCAAAAACCCAAAGTCCTGGTTGAGTCCATAACTAGTCATTTTAGTTTAGTTTATAATTGGATTTTTGATTGGAGACTCCCGAACTCTTTATTGTTTTCGGGCCTTAAGGCTTTTTTTTTTGGGGAGGTATTATAAACATCTCCAAGATACACCCCTTCCAAATGACACCACAAAGCTTCTAACTCACTCCCTGGTCATCTCCCGCCTTGACTACTGCAACTCCCTCCTCACTGGTTTGCCTTTGCATAGGCTATCCCCCTCCAGTCCATCAGGAATGCTGCTGTCTTACTCATCCATTTTTCTAACCATTCAGTGTCTACCACCCCTCTTTGCCAATCCGTCCACTGGCTCCCACTCACCCAACGAATAAAATTAAAGATACAACAATTTACAAAGTCATCCACCTAGTTCCCCTAGTTCCATCACTAACATGGTCTCAAAATACCAACCAAATCGTTCTCTTCATTCCTCCCAAGACCTTCTGCTCTTTAGCTCCCTTGTCACCTCCTCCCATGCTCGCCTTCAGGATTTCTCCAAAGCCGCTCCCATCCTCTGGAACTCCCTTACTCAATGTATCTGGCTATCTCTATCTCTGTTCACTTTTAGATGATTCCTGAAAACTCATCTCTTCAGAGAGGCCTATCCTGCCCCCACCCAACAACTGTACATGTATTTTGTCCATCAGCCCATCCCCCACCGTTATTACCTTTTGTATCTCTCAACCTTCTCTCTTAGATTGTAACCCTCTGAATACTCCTGTATTAATATGTATTGTAATTGTACTGTCTGCCCTTATGTTGTAAAGCGCTGCGTAAACTGTTGGCACTATATAAATCCTGAATAATAATAATACTATACTATACTATTTCTGAACCCAAGAACCACATTTTAATATAGTGCAGTTCACCAGCCCTTAGGTATGGTGGTTGCATTAGTTTTAATTTTTCAAGAACATTTTTAGCAAGTACTGAAAACTCCTGTGGATCTTATCAGAAAGGTAGTGCGCTTGTCACTTGAGAACTGAACTAGAATCACAGACAACATTATCTTCCTTCCATCCGCTCTGAGGCTCAAGAGTGCTGGGGAAGCCCAGCCGAGCTGGATGGGATGCTCATTGCAGCTCTGGGATAACTCCACTGACTCCGCCACCTGAAAAGCTGCCACTGTCAATGCCTACATACCTCCTGGATGACATCACACCCGAACGCCTGTACAGAGAAATGCACGTTTCTGGGGGAATTTCGCTTTCATCAGTAGAGGAACCTAGTGTGGCAACCAATGCTCCCTCCATGGATACAATGGATTGATTGAAAGTAGTTGCAATATATTAACTTCTTAGTTTTGGGTTTAGATACTCTTTAAGATCAAATATGTAAAGCAATACTTAATCTTAACAAAACAAAAACTAAATACTCTAGATTGAAGCCTTGACAAGCCCTTCATACATATGTATTTTGGACTACATGTGCAATGGGTACCCATATGGAAGAAAAATATATTTGAAATATATTTTTAAAATATTCTTCCCAAATATATTGCCATATATTCAAAATGCTACCATTTTGGCCATATTCAATATATTTCAAAATATATTTCAATAAATTAAAAAAAAAAAAAAAAAAAAAAAAAAAATAAATATATATATATATATATATATATATATATATATATATACTGATATACTGCATGTTGAAATGCATTTTTATTACACAATATATGAAAAATATTTCATTTCAAATATACTGTATGTCTTTAAAAATACAAGTCTACATTTTTGGAATGCATTTACATATATATGTAAAAATATATGTTAAAATAACTTTTTTATATGTTAAAAAAAATGTGAAGAATATATAAAAAAAATATACTTTAAACAATATATTTTTAAAAAATATATCCTTCAGATTTTTTTTAACATATAAAAAAGTCATTTTAACATATATTTTTACATTTATCTGTAAATGCATTCCAAAAATGTAGATTTGTACTTTTAAAGACATACAGTATATTTGAAATGTATTTTTAAAAATATGTTTCTTATATTTTGTAATAAAAACGCATTTTCAACATGCAGTGTATATATATATAGATAGATTATATATATATATATATATATATATATATATAGAGAGAGAGATACATATATATATATATATATATATATATATATATACAATATATATATATATATATATATATATATATTTATTGAAATATATTTTGAACTATATTGAATATGGCCAAAATTGTAGCATTTTAAATATATGGCAATATATTTGGGAACAATATTTTTAAAATATATTTCAAATATATTTTTCATCCATGTGGGTATGTAAGTTGCCTCCTGTAATGTTTACATTACATCAGATCAGAATTAGAGCAAGCCACACACTGAACCATGTGGATTCAGCAACCAGTACTGAACATGTGCTGTTATAAAATGTAAATAAAGAATTCTTGCCTGTCATACAAAGGTATTAAACCAATAAAGAAAAAGAGTGCTTCGTGTTTAACCATTGAGCACCTTAGATATATTCACTAGATTAGAGAGCTACAGAGTGAGATGGATAGTCTGGGAGAGGGGGAGGATGAGGAGGGGGAGTGAACAGGAGGAGGCTGCTATCACATCACTCCTGCAAAGACAGAACATTTGCAAATTATCCATTTTATGGGTAATGTGAACAGTAACATCATTGCTACCATCCACTATTATCCTCTCGTTGAAAAAATATTGGGGTAAGTGTGATTTAATATCTGTTTTTTGCTAAATTCAGTTGACTGTTGACGAGCATTCTGTTAGCTCAATCCTTAGATCTTGAACATCGTAAGAGCAGCAAAGAAAATCTGTAAACACAAACACATCTCAGTAGCCTAAAACATGCATGGGGTGTAGAGATGCATATTGGGTATGGGGTAATCTAGTATTTTATAGGAAACTATAACACAGCTATTATTCTATAAACTTGTGCCTCTCATAAATGCAACACAACAGCCAGAGACATTTAACAGTTGGTTCTCTCCTATACAATATAATCACAAACAATGCACATAAGAATGACAATACATGCTTTAAAATTTAACGTTGTCTTATTGGTGCAAAACAGCTAAAAACTCATTGACAAAGTGTGTTCATTAACCAGCCAGGGACTCTAATTGGTTAAATTGGTTATAAAATGTGTTTACATTGGTGACTTCACGTTTAATTATTTTACAGGACACTTAATGTTTATTATTGAGAAACAAAGATTTTAATAGGTTTATCATGTCATCGAAGGGTAAATCTCCTTTCACATTGACAGGTTAAGCAAGAATCATGACAGCTGAAAAGACTATCCCTGTCATTAATGGGAAACCTGAGGATGCTTTGGATGCTGAAGCTTCAAGTTCCAACCTGGTCCACAGCAACGACAAGAAAGTCAATGAAAGGGGCCACTGGAATAACAAAGTGGAATTTGTGCTGTCTGTGGCAGGGGAAATTATCGGGCTGGGAAATGTGTGGAGGTTTCCATACCTTTGCTACAAGAATGGAGGAGGTAAGGAAGGATGACATTTGTCTATGATGTAAAGTGCTGGACAGTTCCTTCTGTTCATTAATATAGTTTGGCTGTTTTTTTTCTTTTAGGAAAAAAAAAATTCTTTGAGCACATTGGATTAAAGTATGCAGCATTACGACTCAAACTAAATATTAACAACATGGGGTGATTTAATAAAAATAGTTATGTCTGTTAGTGTAGCATATCCTTTTTTTGCTTCAAAAATGGAGGAGGCAAGAAAGCATGACATTTGGGTGAGTTGCCTACAATGTTAAGTGCTGCACAGGTCCCTCTGGTCAATAATATAGTTTTTTTTCTTTTTTTTAATGAAAAAAATGCTTTGAGTACATTAGATTAAATAATGTAGCATTGCAAAAAGAAGCAAAAATGCATACATAGACCAAAATAAACAACATGGGGTAATTTAATAAAAGTAGTTATGTATGTTGGTGTAGCATATCTTTTTTTCTCTTCAACCATCCAGTTGGATGCAGGCAATTGTTGATATCTAAACTTAAAATTACACTTTATTTTATAAAATTAGAATTTTTAAACCTATACTCTCAATATTAATTAGTAGATACAATTACACACTGTAGGGGTTATTTACTAAAAATGGAGAGTGCATAAACTGGTGCAGCTCAGCATAGAAACCAATCAGCTTCCAGGTTCTTTTGTCAAAGCTTTATTGAACAAGCTGAAGTTAGAAGCTGATGGCTACCATGCACAGCTGCACCAGATTCTGAGTGCACCATTTTTAATAACTCTACCCTTGTGTGCACACGGAGTGTAAATATTCATTTTAATATATTTCTAGGTGTGGTTTACTGTAATATGGTCTCACTTTATGGCACAATCACTATGGTGTTGATTTAGGAGAACCGGAGAGTGCAAAATCCAGTGCAGCTCTGCATAGAAACCAGTCAGCTTCCAGGTTTTATGACCAAAGCATAATTGAACAAGCTGAAGTTAGAAGCTGATTGGCCACGCACCGGATTTTGCGTTCTCCACTTTTAGTAAATCAACCTCAATGGTTTCTTGAGCATTTTCTAGATAAAATGAAAACTATAATAGATTTGTTTGCTTTTAGTTTATGGATCAATAGCTTCATATCTTAATTGTGTGATAGATGTAGTCTAGTCCAAATTAGGTAATATGTAGGTGGTTCTATCCATATTTTTACAGCAGCCCTGAAGTGAGATTGTATTCCAAGGTAATACAGGTATTGAACTGAGGCTGATACCTATGCAGGCAGATAGATACCAGGTGTTTTGTTATATATGATAATTATACCAGCACGCACAATTTCCAATGAGCAGAAATACTGTAAAGTGCATTTTGTGTTATGTAGCTAAAAGTATTTTAGATAGAGTCTCCCTTTAAACCCAATCTGTGTGTGGGAGGCAAACATATGTGTTCGACTAGCATAAATATACTATAAAGGGGAATTACAGTCATTACCTAACTAACACTAAACCTACTCCCAGCCCCATTCTAAATCTATTCTATTAAACCCTGTAAAAAAAGATCACTATACTTACCTATACTGAAGCTGTTCCAGTTCAGTCTCCAATGGTGGCTTCTGTGCAGGAGAGAAAGTCAACAACGGCTGGGAAATGCCTAGGAGATGATGTCAACCATGGACTTACTATGGGGCATCTGTTGTCAGCTGTCTCTCCCACACACAGAAGCCGCCACTGACAACTCAGCCTGGGCCCGAACCGGAGTTGCTTCAGTATAGGTAAGTATAGTGATTTTTTTCTTTACATGGTTAGCATAGCTTTAGAATGGGGGTGGGAGTAGGTTTAGTGTTAGTTATGACTGGAATTCTTCCTTAACTTTACTATAATCTGGGTTTCTACATGATTTCTAAATCTGAATGAGACGTTTACAAAATAAGCAATTGATACCTGTGATAATTTTCCATCTCTAAGAAAAATGCTACCAGAATTGATCCCACAGGTAAAAAAATAATAGACACATTATAATAATTATTTTACACAATTTTATTAACCTTTTCTCACCATAAAATAAAAATATTAGAACCATAGACTGTATTTATTTATTTAATTTAAATATGTAATGTCAAGTAAGAAGTGTGATTTTGCAAAATACAGTATATTGTGATTTTATTTATTACCATGATGACTTCCATCAGCTACTTTTTTGTGTTTGATTGGTCAGTAATTCACAATTTTGTAATTCAGTTACAACTTGTGTACCTAAATAGGTTTAAACAGTGAGGTTGATTTACTAAAGGCAAATAGGCTGATCACTTTGCAAAGGATTTTTCTCCAGAGCTTAGTAAGTGGTGAAATTTCCTAATACAAAGAATATCCAATCAAGCACTAGGAAAATAAAAAAAAACAGTATTTTCTTTGCACATGATTGGATGACAGAAGTCAGCAGAGCTTCCCCCCTGATTCACGCCCTGAGGAAAATTCCATTGCAAAGTGTAACTTCCCTGCAAAGTGAACAGTATTTGCTTTTAGTAAATCAACCCCAGTAATCCAAAAGGAAAGGGAACCATATTCTAGATTATGCCATAAAAAAAAAAACAAGTGCAAAGTAAATAGAATATGATTTATAAACATAAAATGATCATTTTTATCTGTGATTCTTTTTTTTTGGTGCAAATTAGGTAATATAACACTGTATTTGTATCTGCTTAGTATGTACTGTATATATCTTTACTTTTAGAAGTTCATATTTATAAATAAATAATCTTGATGCTGGTTTGGGAGTTTTTTTATATAAATTGGTGACATGGATATAGGAGATTTTAGGGAACCTTACATTCTTCACTCAGGATAACTGTAAATCACAGATTTTATGACTCCATTATTAATCTCTAGTTAACGTAATGTAAATACTATTACATCCATATTTGCCTAATTGAGTGTCCTGGCCACTATAGAAAATAAAAGAATTTGTGTATTATTTTACAGTTTACATTTTTAAGCTCTAAGAAAGGGGTGCATACTCCAAAATGCCTAAGCCTTCCAATTTGAGTGACTGTTCAGGCCAAGTGGCACTGCCCCATTGCTGAATCAGAATACAGTGATATACAATGCTTCATTTTCAGTACATCTATGAGTTTTTGGCATTTGGTTTCCAATAATTGTTTTTGGTAATGCACTAGGCGTTTGAGTTCTCCTGTTTGTTTTTACAGTTTTATAAATTACTATTTATACATGGTTGTGATGAAAATAATTATAAGTAAGATGATGTAAATTATGTTTTCTAATTGACAAGATTGGTTGGTTTCAAGAGAGGTTTGTGGGTTGGTTAGACAGAGCTGAGGACAGGGTAGCTAAGAATCAAATTCTGTACATATATTTTGTTTTAGTAAGATAATACTAAGAGCCCCCAAAAGTAACCAGTCAAGTTTCAGTTAGCTAATTTTAGCCCTGCAAAAGAAAGTTCCTGATTTGCAGCTGTGGGCACAATATTAGGGCACACCATCATTATTCCTTGCACGTGCTTGCTTTTTACATTCACTGAAAATGATTCATTAGAGACATGTGACTATACAGAGTTTTTTGTGGCTTTTAGTAAACACAACCTTGTAGAGAAACAGAAGTTATCTGTATAAGTACCCCAGACATAGAGACATGGACCTAAGGAAATGTTACGCTGTGTTGCTATCTTCAGCTATTTACTGCTACTTGCTCAAGTACACATAGGAGTCATTTTTTATGCATGTCAACGAAGAAAGTCTTGTTGGAAAGGTTGGTTAGTTTGCTATAAGATCAGGGGAGCATATGGTGATAACTGCCATTTACATATATTCTTTCTTGAAATATTTATGCTCAGTTAGATTGCAAGAAGACAGCATTGAGAGATTATTTGGTAATAACTTGCATTTATGTGTATGAGTAGTGATTAAAATGGTCAACTGGCATTTTTGCTATATGGTGTATGGGTGTATATGCTATATGGTGTAAGGGTGTATATGGTATATGGGTGTATGGGTGGTGTATATGGTATGTGGGTGTATTGTTTGAAATAAAAGTTGTTTGAATTTATATTTGGAAATTATAGGACATTTTTATAACAGCTTATTTTTTTGGATTCCATGCCTCATTCAACTACATGTAGTAGAATTACTAATACGAACTTCAAAAAGTTTCCGCACTTTTTATATATACACTGCTCAAAAAAATTAAAGGCACACTTTGAAAACACATCAGATCTCAATAGAGAAAAAAATCATGCTGGATATATATCCTGATATGGACTGGGAAATGTGTTAGGAACATAAGGATGCCCCATCATTTGATGGAAATTAAAATTATCAACCTACAGAGGACTGAATTCAAAGACACCCCGAAAATCAAAGTGAAGAAATGATGCAGCAGGCTAGAACATTTTGCTGAAATTTAATTGCAGCAACTCAAAGTGGCACTCAGTAGTTTGTATGGCCCCCACATGCTTGTATGCATGCCTGAAAATGTTGGGGAACGCTCCATATAAGACGACGGATGGTGTCCTGGGGTATTTCCTCCCAGATTTGGACGAGGGCATCACAGAGCTCCTGGACGGTCTGAGCTGCAACCTGACAGCATCAGATGGACCAAAACATGATATCCCAGAGATGTTCTATTGGATTTAGGTCAGACGGGCATGAGGGCCATTCAATGGTATCAGTTCCTTCATTCTCCAGGAACTGCCTGCATACCCTCGCCACCGGGCATTGTCATGCACCAGGAGGAACCCAGGACCTACTGCACCAGCGTAGGGTCTGTCAATGAGTCCAAGGATTTCATTCCAATACCTAATGGCAGTCAGGGTGCCATTGTCTAGCCTGTAGAGGTCTGTGTGTCCCTCCATGGATATGCCTCCCCAGACCATTACTTACCCACCACCAAAACGGTTATGCTGAACGAAGCTACAGTCAACATAACGTTCTCCTCGGCTTCTCCAGTACCCTGTCACATGTGCTCAGGGTGAACCTGCGCTCATCTGTGAAAAGCACAGGGTTCCAGTGGAGGACCTGCCAATTCTGGTGTTCAATGGAAAATGCCAATCGAGTTCTATGGTGCCGAGCAGTGAGCACAGGGCCCACTAGAGGACATTGGGCCCTCAGGCCACCCTCATGAAGTCTGTTTCTGATTGTTTGGTCAGAGACATTCACACCAGTAGTCTGCTGGAGGTAATTTAGTAGGGCTCTGGCAGTGCTCATCCTGTTCCTCCGTGCACAAAGGAACAGATACCAGTCCTGCTGTTGGCTTAAGGACTTTCTACGGTCCTGTCCAGCTCTCCTAGAGTAACTGCCTGTCTCCTGGAATCTCCTCCATGCTCTTGAGGCTGTGCTGGGAGACACAGCAAACCTTCTGGCAATGACAAGTATTGATGTGCCATCCTGGAGGAGTTGGACTACCTGTGCAACCTCTGTAGGGTTCAGGTATCACCTCATGCTACCAGTAGTGACACTGACTTTAGCCAAATGCAAAACTAGTGAAAAACAAAAAAAGATGAGTAGGGAATAAAATGTCAGTGGCCTCCACCTGTCAAACCATTCCTGTTTTGGGGTCTTCTCATTGTTAGCCTGTTGTGAATTTCATTAACACCAAAGCAGCTGAAACTGATTAATAACCCTCTCTGCCACTTAACTGACCAGATCAATATCCCAGGAGTTTAATTGATTTGATGCTATACTCTGATTAAAAAGTGTTCCTTTAATTTTTTTAGCAGTGTATAATAGAGTTTTAAAAAGCGAGGAAACGTTTTGAAGAATCCTCATATTATGACCAATTTGTTGCCACTTCTCCATCTCAAAATGTTCACAGCAGAGTAGGTCTGAGTTAGATACACAAATAGATTTGTTATATTCTTTTGAATTTCATTTCTCAGTTAAAAGCATGTGATGTTAAGGGGTGGCAGAGACACAATATAGCTTACATCCTAAAATGGGACAGTACAGACAAAAATATACACTATATTGCCAAAAGTATTGGAATGCCTGCCTTTACACGCACATGAACTTTAATGGCATCCCAGTCTTAGTCCATAGGGTTCAATATTGAGTTGGCCCACCCTTTGCAGCTATAACAGCTTCAACTCTTCTGGGAAGTCTGTCCACATTGGTTAGGAGTGTGTCTATATGAATGTTTGACCATTCTTCCAGAAGCGCATTTGTGAGGTCAGGTACTGATATTCGACGAGAAGGCCTGGCTCGCAGTGTCCACTCTAATTCATCCCAAAGGTGTTCTATTGGGTTTAAGTTAGGACTCTGTGCAGGCCAGTCAAGTTGCTCCACACAAAACTCGCTTATCCACGTCTTTATGGACCTTGCTTTGTGCACTGGTGTGCAGTCATGTTGGAACAGGAAGGGGCCATCCCCAAACTGTTCCCACAAAGTTGGGAGCATGAAATTGTCCAAAATGTCTTGGTATGCTGATGCCTTAAGAGTTCCCTTCACTGGAACTAAAGGGCCAAGTCCAATCCCTGAAAACAACCCCACACCATAATCCCCCCTCCACCAAACTTTACACTTGGCACAATGCAGTCAGGCAAGTATCGTTCTCCTGGCAACCGCCAAACCCAGACATGTTCATCAGATTGCCAGACAGAGAAGCGTAAATTTGTCACTCCACTGCTCTAGAGCCCAGTGGCAGCGTGATTTACACCACTGCATCCGACGCTTTGCATTGCACTTGGTGATGTAAGGCTTGGATGCAGCTGCTCGGTCATGGAAACCCATTCCATGAAGCTCTCTACACACTGTTGTTGTGCTAATCTGAAAGATACACAAAAGTTTGGAGATCTTTAGCTATTGACTCTGCAGATAGTTGGCAACTTCTGCGCACTGTGCGCTTTAGTATGCGCTGGCCCCACTCTATCATTTTACATGGCTTACCACTTTGTGGCTGAATTGTTGTTGTTCCCAGTTGCTTCCACTTTGTTATAATACCACTAACAGTTGACAGTGGAATATTTAGTAGCAAGGAGATGTCACGGATGGACTTTTGCACAGGTAGCAACCTATCACGGTAGTACACTTGAATTCACTGAGCTCCTGAGAGTGACCCATTCTTTCACAAATGTTTGTAGAAGCAGTCTTCATGCCTAGGTGTTTGATCTCAGGTGCTGGTTTGGCTTGGCTCGTCTCTACTGAAGCAATCAATAGTATCAGCAACAAAAATGCTGTGTACCAAGATGCAAAGTAATATTCTTCCGTTTTTACAATAGGCAGCAGGAACAAGTTCTATTGTGACATATTTTGCACCAGGCACAGTGCTTTCTTTGTGCCTAGCATGAAATGTGTCAGAATCTAATTTGTTACTGCTGGCTATTTTAGCAGAGGAAGAATATTATTTAACATCTTGGTTTGTGGCATTGCTGTTTCTGGTACAATTGACAAATCAAAATTGTTACCTCTCTATGCTATGCTGTATTCAACCATCATGGTTGAAGGTTCTAGGTGAATTTTGGCCACAAATAATAAAAAAAGGACAAGCAGATCTCTGACTTTCCATCACTCTTAGTAGCATATGGGCTGGGTATGGTCACCACTGCTTTTCGACACACCCTGTGACCCCTAATGAGATCTGTGCTTGGGTCTTCAACTAATGTGGCCCTTGTTCAGAAACTGATTACTAATTTATTTAGAACAGTCTAACAATATTAATTTGTCAGATTCACTTAGATTGAGGCTTGACCTCTGAATGATGTCAGGAGAAATAGCGAGGCAATTGTGAAATGTTCTGCCACACGTATCTCCCATTTAATCAACCAGCCGATTCATGCTGCTGGCTGGGATTAGTTCACAGAGTGTTCAAGCACTGCATGCCTCCTTCCCCTAACCAGAGTGAATTCCTTAGAGGAATAGGAAGATAGTAATGAAATAAGATTGTTAATGATGAAGGCTGAAAGGAAAATGAAAAATGCCTATAGATAAGTTTGTAGTCTTTTATTTTTTTTTCAAATAAAAAATAAGTTGCCTTCTTTAAATTGTTGTGTTAGTATATAAGGTAATAAAACTGAAAATTGTATGAATACAAAAAACAGTTTAACCGATCAAACCTTTTTTAACAATTTAATATGCTCCATATACCCTAGTCTCACAATTTCAAGGAGAATCAGTAATTGGTAACCATCAATAATAATGCCTGCATAGTAGGGTATTGAAACTATTAAATCATGAATAAGTGCTAAGATGGCATGAAATGTGTTGACCTCTTTCTTTCAGCCCACATGGTGTTAAAGTGCTGTTTTTAAGATGTTACTGTACGAATACAGCGGATGGTTTTTCCAGAGTGCAGTTGTTCCAGTTTTGGATTCTTCTACATATTGAAACTATTAGTAAACCTGGATCACAGCTATCCAGGTCCTAAAGATAAGACAAGGCTTATACTTACAGTTGAATTCCAGCTACAGACATAGCTAAAAATATTGGCACCCCTGCATTTCTGTCAGATAATGTACCACTTCACCCAGAAAATTGCAAATCTTTAGGCATTCTCGTGTTTATTTATTTTGTTTGTATTGGTATGACACAAAAAAGTGGAAAAACAAAAAGCCATATTTGGCACATTCCACACAAAACCCAAAAATGAACTGAACAAAAGTTTTGGCACCTTCTCAAAATTGTAAGAAATAATTGCATTCCAAGTTGTGATGCTCTTGTAATTTGTAATTAAACTCACCTGTATCAATTAACAAATTTTAATGTTCCTGTGTCCACTGTTTGCAACATTGTCAAGAAGTTTAAAGCCCATGACACTGTAGCTAATCTCCCTAGACGTGGACGAAAGAGAAAAAAATGCTCAATGATTGCAACGAAGGATTGTTCGAATGGTTGATAAAGAACCTCGATAAACTTCCAGACAAATTTAAGCTGACCTTCAGGCACAGGGCACAACTGTGTCAGCTTACACAACATGTCGCAATCTGAATAAAAAGAGAGACCATGGAGGACCCCACTGCTGACACAGAAATATAAAAAAGCCAGATTTGAGTTTGCCAAAACTTATCTGAGGAAGCCGAAATCATTTTGGGAGAATGTACTGTGGAAACACAAAACAAAATTACAGCTTTTTGGTAAAGCCCATCAGTATCCTGTTTTCAGAAAAAGAAATGAGGCCTTTAAAGAAAAGAATACAGTCCCTACAGTCAAACATGGTGGAGGTTACTGATGTTTTGGGGTTGCTTTGCTGCTTCAGGCACTGGGTGTCATGACTGTGTGCATGGTATTATGAAATCTGAAGACTGCCAAAGAATTCTGGGGTGCAATGTAGAGCCCAGTGTCAGAGTGTTGGATGTCTGTTAGAAGTCATGGGTTTTACAGCAGGACAATGACCCACAGCAAAATGCACCCAGAAATGGTTTAAGACAAAACGCTGGAGAGTACTGAACTGGCCAGCAAGGAGTCCAGATCTAAATCTCATTGAGCTACTGTGGAAAGATCTCAAAACAGCAGTTGGGTAAAGGAACCTTTCCAATCTGAGAGTCCAGGAGCAGTTGGCGAAAGAAGAGTGGTCCAAAATTCCAAAAGAGAGGTGTAGGAAACTCACTGATAGTTACAGGAAGCAATTAATTTCAGTTATTTTTTCCAAGAGGTGTGTTACCAAATATTAAATTGAGGGTGCCAATAATTTTGTCCAGCCTATTTTTGGGGTTTTTGCATGGAATGTGTCAGATTAGGCTTTTTGTTTCTTCAATTTTTTGTGTCATACCAATACAAACAAAAGAAATAAACATGAGAATGCCTAAACATTTGTAATTGCAACAATTTTCTGGGCAAAGTGGTGCGTTATTTGACAGAAATGCAGGGGTGCCAATATTTATGTCCATGACTGTAGATACAAAAGACACAATTTAATGCAGCTCTGTATTTATTCTTGCATAGGTAAATTGTTATTTTCTTAACGAAGCCATGTAAGTCCTGCTATCAGTCTCCTATAACCCCCTGTGCAGCAAAGGTTAGACTGGTAGATGAGCATATCAGTCTGGTGCTTCTCCTTTCACTGTCCAGTCATAGTCTGAAGGAGAGGCAATACCTTTAACTGTTGCTTAATGGACGGTTCACACATGCAGTTTTTTTTTCGTTCAACCCAGCGGGCTGAACAAAAAAAACCTGAGAGGTTGCTATATTTACTGAGCGATGTTAGTATGTTAGTACAGCCACCTCTGACTTTGTGTTCTGACAGGGGGACCATTGGCTGCAAGCACTGATTGGATGCTGGTTTTCTAACATATCCCTTCTGTTGGAAGGACAGCTGTACACATGTTCAAAATGTCAGACAGTTCCCACTAAACCGGTCAATATTCGGGCCATGTGTACCCAGCTTAACTCCAGCAAGGAAAAATCAGGTCCTTTGCCCCTCCAGATGCAGCGAGGCTATGTGGAAGGTACAACAGCTTCTATGTGTGTTTTTTTACCTGTGTTGTTTACCTGGCATTCAGCATTCATTTCTTGATCAGTTTGAACTGAAAATATTTGGCATTTACAAACAAATATAGGACTGTCCGTATCAGAGGAAACATATATTTTTGAAGCATGATTAGTTAGGTAAAGTGGACCAATGTTAATAGCTATACCATACACCTGATGCATCAGATGATTCAATCTGACCCGCACCTCAATTCAAGTAATTGGTAAACTGCGTGTTCACCACACCAAATTGAATGATAGTTGTAAAGAGTGTTAAATAGGAATATGAACCTTGAATACACAGCTATAGATCATTGATGGTAGTGCTACCATGTGGTGGGTATTACAAGTTTGCAGAATTTTTGTAATTGTTATTTTATATTTGTGGTACTATCAAAATAAATAGCACAATAAAGAAGTGTCAAGTAATGGTTTAGACTTGTTTTATTTAATCATAAATATATACATTCTTATTCTTTCTGCTACTTAACCTAAAAACAAGGAATTAGTCCTTCCAAGATAAAATTAAAAATTAACTAGGAGCACAGCTGAATAGATTGGACAACCAGTCTGTGGGCATCAATACCAATCAAGTAACTTTGGGCAGTTCGTTGTTTAGGGTTGATTTACTAAAACTGGAGAGTGCAAAATCTGGTGCAACTGTGCATGGTAATCAATCAGCTTCTAGGTGTTTTGGCAAATCTTAATTGAGCAAGTTGAAGTTAGAAGCTGATTGGCTACCATGCATAGCTGCACTAGATTTCCATTCCAGTTTTAGCTCAACCCCTTTGCCGAACCAAACCTTCAAACCTTGAAACCTTCAAACCTTGGTTGAAAACATTCTTACTTCATTGTTGTCCTTATTGTACTTCTGATAAAATATGTTTGTATGAAATGGAATAAAAGTTCTTTTAAAGTAACCCTGTCAGCTTACAACAAAAATCTTGCTGAAAGTTACTTGTAGAAAAGCTTTCTGGTGACCTAAGTTTCCTACCTTCTCTCTTTTCCAACACTGTGGCCTTTAAAGGACCCTTGGAATTCAAGAGTTCCAGGAGTGTTGGATGCCAGCTTCCCATGTTGTGTGGATGGACCCTGCACTGGTTTCATACTATGACCCCTATGTCACTATTGGATTCAGCAGTTATGTAAGGTTTGGGGGATGTAACCACAATATGGAGAAAGAGACATCCAGTACTCTCTGTGTCAAATGTCAATAAGTCTTATGGAGACTCCAATGATGGAAAAGAGTTAGGATGCTGGATAAGTGAGTGTAAATTACCTGACAGGCTTGCTTTAAGGTAACCAATAGCGTTAATAATATATAGGGCATTACATATATTACTGTATGTATTTACTTTTTAATTTTTATGTGTATTCTAAGTAGAACCAAAATCATGATATCTAGCTTATTAAAGGATTTAGGGGTTGCATACATGACCCATAACAAATACCAGTTGTTAAGAAGTGGCTTTTTTTGTAACTGCATAGATTTTTGATACTTCAAAATGAAATGGTACAACTGAGATAAGTGATATCTATGTATGATAAACTCAATGGTGGCAATGCTCCAAAGGCCAAAAATGTTGGATCTGAATCTACAATATGATTTATTCAATGACACAAACTAATATCCCCAGATCACTAGAGTGGTTTGTTTAAAAAACTTAATTTGACCCCTCAAGATCTACTAAATGATTAATATTCAGCTGGCAGCTGGGATAACTATGGTGAAATGTCAATGAAAAACTCACACGCACTCTTCAAAACAGTCAAAATTAATTTAAGAAAATCTGGGATCCATGGATTCATTATTTCATTGGATTAATGAGATTTTTGAGAAACTACTGTACATTCCCTTTCTTTGTTCCTCTTTCCTTTTGTTATATTTTTTATTTTTATTATTCTATTTGAAGGACCAATGCCTAAACAGAAATGGGCTTGGTCTATTGTAATGAATCATTTTCTGTACAGCTTAACCTGGCATGCTTTTCTGATGCTCTTGAACAGGGGCGGACTGACGACTCATGGGGCCCCAGGACAATAGGGGATCATGGGACCCCTGTGTCCTAGCCCACACTCAAAAAAAGCCTATAAAAAAGGTACCAGGGGCATTTCATGGGGCCCCCTACTGACCTCGGGCAGTGCCCGAGTGCTCGAATGGTCAGTCCGCCCCTGCTCTTGAATGTTGCTATGTAAGGTCTGATATAACTTCATGGTACCTTAAAATGCCTAGATCGTGTGTTCTGTGACAACTTTTATGAAAAAAATAAAAACGCAATAAACAGACTGAAATACAAAACAGCATGGTAAAATAGTAAATGAATCCAGAGATGGTAGGAGGCACAATATTTTTTGACAGCAATGAAATGCACAAATGTATATACATCTCTGCTTTCATGATTACTGCACATTCAGGTTCATGTCCTTAGTGTGCATTAGGTTTTCTGTTTACCCAGATGCTTGACTGCACCAACAGTGCCCTTTAAGCTGAGGTTCTCCCACACATGAAGTAGCAATCTCAGGTCAGTGCATTATCTTCTTCCATATTAGAAATCCCCATAGCTTTTTTTTTTTTACCTTTCCTTAAACTGATAATAGGGCTAGTTTCAAGAATTTGCTGTAATCAGGTAGTTAAATGTAAAACCTTAGAATGTACCTTTTAATGGTACACTATTATTATTATTATTATACAGTATTTATATAGCGCTAAAAGGTTTGCTCAGCGCTGTACATTATAGTGGGGGACAGAACTAGTGTATTTATCACATTGAGTGCTTTGTAATTTATGATGCTGTTTATCAATTTTATTGTTGGTAATATAAACTAAAAAATTAGCCACTGTTTTAATAATCTTGGAAATTTAAATGAAATGACTATCCTCTCCAATTATTTTTAATAAATGGAAAAATCCTCACCCACTCAGCATACTCCATATCCATCAGATATAAAATGCTGATATTGGCCTGTGTGTGAAGCTCCTGGCAGATATTAAAGACAAGCATTAATGCAGTTTTGCATTCATTCACACATAATTTGTATATAAATGCGTGCAGCGTAAGTATCTGAAATTGACCTAGTATCATAGACTCTTGCAGTTCCTCTACAAAAGGCTTAGAATGGGAGACGAAGAAGCAACAGTGGGAGCCAATAAGCTGTTCTGTGGTTCTCATATGATAACAAAAAGCATGCTGTTAGGAAGACAGAGCAGAGTGATCAGAGATTAGCTCATCAGTCTGCTGCTTCTCTTTTCACCTTTAAGCCACAGTCTGGGGAAGGACAACCATTTTTGCTCCCCTGGCCACTTCAGCAAGGCTTGGCTGATTGTAGTATCGAAAATACTAATAATAAAATGCTATTTTGCATGAAAAAAGTTCCTGTTTACTTTTGAATGAATGAGGAAAAAAATATGTGAAAATGAAATATGGAAATCAGAGACAGCATCCAACTGTACACTATACTATATTCTTCCCTCTGAGCAGATTTTCCATAATTCAGCAGAAAGCTAAAATTCCTTTATGACCATCGATTGATTTGTTCTCTAACTTATTAAGTAAACTCAGCTGCCATTTCAATTAGAAAAATTAGCTTGCCACAACAGAGAAAATAACAGAAAAGCTCCTACAACCTTCTATTTGAATGTGCAAACACTACTTAGACATGACCTTGCCTAAAAACCTACCCTACATAGAAATTTGCCTCTGGAAGGAAGAGAGTGAAGGCAAAGGAACTGTTATAGCACTGATGTCATGCAATTTCTCTTGAAGTTCTAGCACCTCACTATTGTAGGAATTCTGCAATATGCAGATTCTAGTTAGCTGGAGCAAGAAGCATTGGTGATTTGTGATTTTTGAACATCTTTTGAACAGGTTTTACTGAAGACAAACATGAGACAAAGTTCGTAGCTTATCATAAAATACTTAAAAGAAGGTAGTCACAAAAATAAAATAATCTATTTCATGATATTCCATTTAAAATGATCCACAGATAAACATAACAACCAGACAACCACACACGATCGGGTCGGAACAATAGAGGCATCACATGTATTATGTGGTAAATTAAAACCATCGGTTTGTATTTAGGCCAGCATGTTTTCTGAGCTACTCCCCACTTCCAAAGCCTATCAGATAGCCTCTGCAGGCTCAGTTGCAAAGTGTGTGCATGGACTCACAGGGATCCAATGTGACTGGTCTTTAGGTGACCAGCCTTGTGTCTCATTGATGCAACAAAATCCAATAGAAGACAGGAATTTATTATCATAGGGATACCAGAGGCAACACGATAATATCCTATTGGGCAAATTAAAGGAGGGGCACTGGTCTAAGAGCCAGATCAAAGCACTCATAAAAGGTTACATAGCCACCAGAACACCAACTGCTGCAAGCATTTATATACAGATTACATTGGTATGGGCATACGTTACATGGCACAACTTGCAATAATGCCATTGTCATGTACTTTGGTTGGAGGCCGAGATGATGAAAGTCCTTCCCTTGCAGCTCTGGTCCGAGCACCCCTGAAGTCAATGACAAGCTACAAGGCTCAAAGAAGCATGTGTGTAGGTAGTTTGGTAACAGGTGACTGCTAGGGACAAAGGCGCCATCAAGGTGAGCCAGGGTTATATATGGCGAGGCTGAAGCGTGGTCAGGTAGCAGGCTGAGGTCTGTACCAGGGAAGCAGGCAGACTGGGGTCCAGTAGCAGGCTGAGGTCAGCATCAGGGAAACAGGCAGAGTAGTCAGAGGCAAGCAGAGGTTAATATCCAAATCCAAAAGTAGTCAGAGGCAAGTGGAGGTCAGTATCCAAAATCCACAGAGCAAGGTCAGGAACTAGCTGGATCAGCAATGGGAGATCAGTCAGTTTACACAGGAACACAGGCCGCAGTGAAGCTGAAGAACATAGAGTGATTAGCACACACCAAGGTTTCCTTTAAATTGGCAGCTTGGGGCTTATGTACGTGGACTTGTGTGTCGATGTGCAGTGGCGCACACAGATGTGCCTATGTGTCAATGCACGCTGTGTCAGGAATGGACTCACCACTGGTGGTGGGACTCACCTGCCATGTGGGCTGCAGTGCCAGAAGCTCACTCCTGCAATAAAGTCATCACCTGAGGCTGATTACAGGAGGTGTATTTAAGGAGTGGCCAGGCCTGCAGTCAGTGCCTTGGTGTATAGTTTCCCTTGGCCCCTGTATCCTGATCCTGCCTGCTTAAATCCTGACTCTGCATGAACTCTGCCTGTACTGACCTTGGCTGTTCCTGACTACTCTTCCGCCTGCTCCTTGTACCTTGCCTGCCCGTTTGCTACCGACCCGGCCTGCCCGACTACGTTTAGTATTGTTCTTATTGTTATCTGTTGGAGGTTTGGTTTGTTTGCACTGTGTTTATGTATTGTTTAGTCTTGAATAAATTGTATTGTTTATACTATGCCTGAAGCCTGCGTTTCCCTGTGTCAGTCCACACACCTCTGGTCATACCTGGAGCCCTGACACGCTGGATATTATCCCAAGCCAGGGACAGACTGACCATTCGAGCCCCATGAAATGCACCTGGTACCTTTTATAGGCTTTTTTGGGTGTGCTTTGAGTGTGAACAAGGACACAGGGGCCCCATGATCCCCTATTGCCTAGGGGCCCCATGAGTTGTCAGTCCACCCGTGTCCCAAGCTCATCTTTATGTTGGTACATGTGCACAAGCATTAGCTGCACAAGAATTAATATTTGCTGTAGCATTAGATTTAGTATTAGCTGTGCGAGTATTGGTCATCTGACAGCCATTAAACTAACGCTAGCCCTTCTATACAGATTACATAGGGATGTGCAAAAGTTACATGGCACAACATTAGAACATATAATACATTTTTACTGATTCTAATATTTATCGACTATGTCAGCCTAGTATTAAAGTATAATGATACTAACGCATCAGTCCACATGTTTCACAACACAGGAGTATAATAAAAAATATAAATATTATTATAAAGACATGAATAGCATCTAAAAAGATATGTGAATATATGTGTAATAAAACATTTGAAGTGATCTATATGTTTCTTACAGCCCTAATATTCTGCGCACCAGCAAAGAAAACACTAAGAACACAAAGAGTGTGGATCTATACAAATATAACTCACCGCATGGGCATACAAGCCCATAGACAACATACAGATCCTGATTTACTAAAGGGGAAGAGCATGCTCTCTTTTCAAAGTGAATTTTACACTTGCAAGGGAATTTTCACATAGCTTAGTGAAGGTAGGGAAGCTGAACTGACTTCAATCATTCAATCATGTAAGGTAAAAAAAACTGTTTTTTTTTCCTTGTAGATAATTGGGTATTCTATGCAAAAAGCATTTTCACAGCATTCACTAAGCTAAGTGAAAATTCCCTTGTAAGTGAAAATTTACTTTGCAAAGTGAACTTGCTCAAATGCTTAAGTTTACTTTTACAGAAAAAATGAAAATGCGAACCTACACCATACACCCTCCCCCCAGTCCCCACTGTACTAACTTCTGGGGATGCTAAGCTGTCAGTGCCCATGCAACCGCTTTAGTGGTCTAGGAATTTGAAATCCCCATTCTTCCCCTAACTCTCTGTGCAGTGCTTCCGGGAAAAACCAGAGCAATTCACTGTGCAGACTCTGGCCAATCAGAATCAGCACAAAGAAGAGGGAGTAAAGGGAAACGAGGGTTGGGGTGAATTGGTGGTATCAGTTCACCTTTTCATTTTTTCTGTAAAGGTGAACTAACACTTTAAGTAAATCAAGGTAACTGAGTACAATTGCTAAGTTAGAAAGTACCGACCATTAATTATATGAAATTTCTTCTTTCTGCCTCACATGTGCACAAGGCTACTGTTTGGAACACCACATTTATTGCTACACACTTTTCCATATTCAACATACTTTTACTGTTTTATGCTTCTAACTTGCTTGGTGCCAACATGCTCCTCAAATCTCTAGACCTTCTAAACATTTTTTGGGGCTTGTCTATGGCAATGCTGTTCAAAAATGGATATCCTTGTAGTTTGTTCTAATGTTTCTTAAGTACTTTAACTACCTTTATCTCTCTGAACTTTTTACACTCTACGCCTTCCTTTGTAACCTTCAGTCCTCCAATTCTAGTCTTCTGTGTGTCACTCAACCTCATCTTCACTCTTTGGGGGACAGGGCTTTCTTCAATTATGCTCCAAAACTCTGGAATAAGAACTTCAGAGTTTCACCTGCTTTAAACGCTTTCATATCAAAACTGAAAATTTTCATCTTTAGTCAAGTCTTCACCTACATTATAACTAAAGGCAAATCTTTCTTTTTAGTTTTGGATAGCGTTCAGGTGGATAAGAACGCTTGTCAGTTTTTATTGCTGTCTCTGTCCCTGTTAAGGAGATTCACCCTCTCTATTTATCCTATTTACCATTATCATTGAAAGTGAAAGTAAAAGAAAATCCCACATTTTGGGTTGCCCCCCAAAAAGTACTGAAGGAGAAATCTTTCAATGGAGACACTAGCACTGGTGACCTGGCTATCCCCAACGAATTCCCTTAAATTGCAGTGATTTCCTCTTACTTCCTGTTTGGCTATGTGACAGGAAAGAAAGGAAAGTCTCCGCAATGGGACACAGATGGAGGCCAAAAATCTGACTAGGGTTATAACCTTCCCTTTCTCTATTCAAAATAAAAAAAAAGTTTTGCTATAGTTCACCTTAATGGTCCCTTTTTGTTCTTTTTATTCTATATCACTTATTAATGTCTGTCTTTTAAAGTGCTTTGAGAAGGTACCGTTAAAGGCGCTATATAAAATAAAATTTAATATTATCATTATTACTTTAAAGAAGTGTGGTAATAAAAAATCCAAACATACATAACAACCTCTAAGCTGTCCCCTGCTGGCTCTAAGCCCATGGACTGAGCGATCATATGACAGCTCCTGGATCACAGGAGTACAAAAGTAAGTGCACTCCTGTGAGCCAAAAGAGAAATATGACCAAAAAAAGTTTAGGCCATACTTCACTTTTAATAATTAGAAAGGCACAGCTGTTATATTATGTGATAAAACATACACAAAAGGAATAATTTTGTATAATATTCTTTCTCTCTTTTTGTTTGTGTCACTTTATGCTCAATATGCCATCTATATACCTGGTAAAAAGAACCAGATTTGCCCCAGTAGGGTCATTGGCCTAAATGTGAAAACGTTCCCAATAACTCACAAACACAGCACAGCTAGGTGGAACCCGGCTCCCATCACAGTCCCCTTATCTGCACCTAAAATTCAGCAATGAAGGAGAAATAATTGTGGGTCAAAATTAATTTAATGCCTTTAATCATTTAATTATATTTCATTAGAATTAAAAGTTCTCACGTGAGAAAGAAAGTGTTATACAGTTTAGAGACTGTACTCGTTTTTAATGCATGAAGATGAAACATCCAAAGAAACTCATAAATAGCTATCTATTCATTTGTAATGTGATAATATTTCTAACAAATGTCCAGATTCCCAGACAAAATGGGGCAATTCTAGTACCAGGGCCTAGACCAGGGGTCTGCAACCTTTAAGATATAAAGAGCCACTTGGACCCGTTTCCGAAAGGAAAAAAAAGACTGGGAGCCGCAAAACCATTGCAACATTTAAAACAAATCCGACACTGCATATATTGTTTCTTACCTTAATGCTATATACAGGATCGTGCAGTTAGCTGTCAATCTGAAGAAAAAAAGAACTTTTTCACTTAACAATGTAAAATATATTTTTGCACATTAATAGCTAATTAAAATATTTAATTTATCTGGTTAATGGGATTTTTTCTCCTGAACCTCAGTGCACAGTGTCTGCACATCAGAGCTGTAAGACGTCACCTTCATTTTCACACAGGCTTGCAAGCTGTCATCTGTGAGGCGTGATCGATGTTTGTTTTTAATATAGTTCAAGTTGGAGAAGACCTGCTCACATACATATGTGGAGCCGAAGATCGACAGCACTCCAAATGCATACTTTTTATTTTGAGAGCCACATTTTTAAAACTGAAAATACATCCCCCATATAGTAATTCATCCCCCATAGTAATTCATCCCCCATATAGTAATTCATCCCCCATAGTAATTCATCCCCCATATAGTAATTCATCCCCCATAGTAATTCATCCCCCATATAGTAATTCATCCCCCATAGTAATTCATCCCCCATATAGTAATTCATCCCCCATATAGTAATTCATCCCCCATAGTAATTCATCCCCCATATAGTAATTCATCCCCCATATAGTAATTCATCCCCCATAGTAATTAATCCCCCATATAGTAATTCATCCCCCATAGTAATTCATCCCCCATATAGTAATTCACCCCCCATAGTAATTCATCCCCCATATAGTAATTCATCCCCCATATAGTAATTCATCCCCCATAGTAATTAATCCCCCATAGTAATTCATCCCCCATAGTAATTCATCCCCCATATAGTAATTCATCCCCCATAGTAATTCATCCCCCATATAGTAATTCATCCCCCCTATAGTAATTCATCCCCCATATAGTAATTCATTCCCCATATAGTAATTCATCCCCCCTATAGTAATTCATCCCCCCTATAGTAATTCATTCCCCATATTGTGTCAATTCACTTACCTTTGCTCCGCGCGTTCCTCTCGTCGTGTTTCCGTGCCGTTCCGGTCTTCAGGGCGGACTGTGATAGGAGAGGAGTTCGTCACGCTGCCCCGCCTACATCCTGACAGCCAATGTTTGCCACGCTGAAACCCTATTGCCTGTCACCTGGTGGGCAGTGTGCTCCGGAGCCGCAGCAAAGATGAAAAAGAGCAGCATGCGGCTCTGGAGCCGCGGGTTGCCGACACCCGGCCTAGACAAATGGCGATACTGTAATCCAGATCACATATGATGCTGTCAATACTTGAAATGTATTAGTCTTCCTAGAAGTCTTTGATGGTTCTTATGCAATTTCAGATTATGATATTGCTCAGAACTGTATTACCTACTTAAGAAAGGACAATGTTTCCGATTACTTCTTTAAGTACCACTGTTGGGTCCTTGGACAGCTTTGAGAAGGTGTTATTATCCACCAATAATATATGTGTCTCATTTAATTAGTCAATAGTTAATAAGTAATCCTCCTCCATTATCACCCTGGCCAGTAATGAGATCTTTATTCTCCATTAACCCTTTAATTATTTCTCCCTCAATCTTGGGCTTCTGACCAGTTCTCCTAACCCTTATTTTAGATCTAGTACCTGCTTTAGTACATCATGACTCATGTTTCTTGTTCATCAACCGCTTTGGACCAAGAAGACTTACTAGGAGACATTCCAACCTCAGACTACATTATGCTCAAGCTTCAGCCTTACGGGTATCAGACCTTGAAATCCTCTGCCCAGGACTTTACTTTTCCTTTGGAGCTTTACTCCACTGCAACCCTGTACATTTACATTGCTTTTATTGACAGTGGTGCTCCTGGATAACTAAGCTGCCATATGTATATATCGGAATCTATAGATATATTCTTACCATAGTTCACAGTAGTTTGTTTTGTTATTACTCTTATTACTTAATTGATTATTTTTATTCTTGTCTTTATATTTTTGTTATAAGTTGTACTCCTATTCTTAACTTCATGTTTGTTCCTGAAGCTGTTCCTAGAATTTATGTTTGTGTGCATGTGAATTATATCCTTCAGTTGTATCTCTTGGAACTGCAAAACTGCCCTCAACTGATCATCAAAGGCAAGCAGGGGTTGGATGTGGCCCTCTGCTTGCCTTTATCTGGCCCTCGGGTCACTGTTCTATCAACTGACACCAATGATGGAGCACCATTCCCTCTACTGACACCATCAATGGGGCAATATTCTCCTAATTGATATCAACAATGGGGCACTATTCCCCCCATTAAGATCAATGGGTCACTAATGCCGAGCATTTTCTACTCCCACTGGCCACAGTCTGGCCCCCCTAAAGCCTGAAGGACAGTAAGCTGGCCCTTTGCTTAGAAAGTTTGGAGACCCCTGCTTTAAAACAAAAAAGACTTCTTTCAATTAAAAATCTTTACTTCATGAAAATCTTGTTTATCATGCTTTTTTTCTACTAATTCTTTCCCAAACTTAAAAACACCATAACACCTAAAGTGATTCTAAAGGCCGAAGGTATTTTACCTTAAAGTAATACTAAACATTTGCTTTTTTTTCCTTTAAGATTACAAACATGTTAAACTTACTTTCTCTGTGCAATGGTTTTGCACATAGTAGCCTCGATCCTTCTCTTCTCGGGTCCCCCCACCAGCTTTCCTGGCTCCTCCCCCCCCTGAGTGCCCCCCATAGCAAGCTGCTTGCTATGGGGGCACATGTGCGTGCTCGCTCCGAGCCAATTGGATTTGATTGACAGCAGCCGGAGCCAGTGCTCCCCCTACTGTATCTAAGCCAATGAGGAGTGAAAGAGAGGAGAGAGCAGAGATAGGAGAGAGCCTCTGCTCTCTTGCACTTCGCTGGATCAAGATCATACTCAGGTAAGAATAAGGGGAGATGAGGGAAGGGGAAGCTGCATGCATGCATGCATAAGGATAGAATGCATGAGGGTAAAAAAACCTTCTGCCTTTATACATCCACTTTAACCTCCCTAGCGGTATGATTATGTCCATATTTCTGTGCTCAAAGCAGTACATTTTTTTGCATGGAAATATGTTGTTTTTATATTGTAGGCCTGTAATTTTTAGGAATAACTCACTGAAATCTGTCCGAACAAGAGTCTAGTAAACATCCCGGGTAGGATAAAACTTGAAACACAAAATCATAAATTATAATTTAATAAATAATCACAAAAAATAATAATAATACATTTCATTAATTCAATAATTTAATCAAACCAGAAACACTGAAATTTGAAATATAGCGCCAAGTTCACACATCACTGAGCAAAGTCAGAAAATCGTTTTCAGTGTCTGATGACGAATTTCCCCACAAATCATTGTCACTCAATTCTGCAAGTGGTTCTGATTTACTATCGCTGTTCTCTAGCTGGTCTAGAACTGCTTTTGACCTAAAGGGACAATTTTTGGATGCCATGGACGTTTCTCAGTCTCCAGGCAGAAAGAACGGTAAAAATGCAGGCAGGACACAGGACAAAGTAGTAGGGACAAAATGTATGTGTAATGGTTTGAAACAGTAATGTTTTACTATTAGTGAATGTCAGTTTTAAAAATTTTCTAATTTCCTGCCGTACGTCCTGACACTCGCAGGGACCAGAACCCGAAAGATGGGTGCTGGCATCGGCCAGAGGAGATGGCCGAGGACGCTGCAGGGGACACATCGCGGTAGTGCAGGACAAGGTAAGTGCTGCAGGGAATCCCTGAGCAACGCCGCATGGTAAGCCCGAGTGTAGCTCGGGGTCACCACTTTTGGTACTGAAACTTTACCCCAAGCTACACTCGGGAATACCGCCAGGGAGGGTAATGCAGTCTCTTCATTAACCTCCTTAGCGGTATTCCCGAGTGTAGCTCGGGGTAAAATTTGAGTACCAAAAGCGGTAACCCCGAGCTACACTCGGGCTTACCCTGCGGCGTTGCTCAGGGAGTCCCTGCAGCACTTACCTTGTACTTCGCTCCCACGATGTATCCCCTGCAGCGTCCCCGGCCATCTCCTCCGGCATCCGGCTTCCGTGTTCCGGTCCCTGTGACGTCGGGAAGTACGGGCGCCGGAACCGGCAGCAAATTTGAAATTTTTAAAAAATTTCATTTTTTTTAAAATGTCTATTACATAGTAAAACATTGCTGTTTCAATGCATTTCACATACATATTGTCCCTAGTGCTTTGTCCTGTGCCCTGCCTGCATTTTGATTGTTCTTTCTGCCTGGAAACATAGAAAAGTCCATGGCGTCCAAAAAGCGTCCGTTTAGGTCAAAATCGGTTTTAGATCGGCTAGAGAACAGCGATAGTAGATCAGAACCACTTGCAGAATTGAGTGATAATGATTTGTGGGGACATTCGTCATCGGACACTGAAAACGATTTTGCGACTTTGCTCAGCGATGTGCGAATTTGCCTCTGTATTTCAAATTTCAGTGTTTTTAGTTTGCTTATATTATTGAATTAAATTTATTATTATTATATTATTATTTTTTATGATTATTTATTAAATTATAATTTATGATTTCGTGTTTCAAATTTTATCATACCCGGGATGTTTAATAGACTCGTACAGTTCGTACAGATTTCAGTGAGTTATTCTTAAAAATTACAGCCTACAATAAAAAACTACATATTTCCATGCAAAAAAATGGTACCGCTTTCAGCACAAAAAATCGGAAATAATCAGACCACCGAGGAGGTTAAGGTAAAAAACCTTCTGAATGCAACTTCCTCCCAGCCACCATCTTATATTTACCTAAGCCTGTGCTTGGTCCAGTGCATGAGAACAGCAGCTCTGTTGGCTCTCTCTTCATCCTCCCATTGGCTTCCAATGCTGTCAATCACATCCAGTGAGGAAGGAGCAGGGGGAAGGGCCGAGCCACGCCTTGTGTGCCTTTGGACACACAGAGTCGGCATGAAAAATTATTAACCTGCTTCCTATGGATGCTTATTTGATTTTTATTCACTATTAAAATGAAAAATTAGATATAACTGGTTGCAACAATTTATGCATCAGTTTTATTTCCTGCAGTTTTCATTAAAAAGGTGAAATAAATAAGTTGGGAGAAAAAAATATTTTATTTCATTATCCTAAACAAGAACATTGCTTATTATAGAAACTCTCCAGTTTTTATCACGTTGCATTGTTTATTTTTCTTTCGCATCCTGCTTTACTCCAACCAAGTCTATTTTCACACCTACCAGTGTGCTCTGGTGCATGAATATGGTAAAAACAAATTATGCTGTCAGTTGTAGTAACATAACTACTGTTTGTGTGAGGTAGCATTGATAGCGTTGTTGCTGCTCGCATAGTGATTTAGCATGATACAAGAAAAGAGAATTTGATGAGGGCGGGTGTAGAGGGGGAAATGGAGGGGGCTATGGGATAGAGACAATGACTGCAAACCTCCCAGTGTTCCGCTCTTCAATTTGCTTTTTTTGTAACCTGCTGTTTGAATGGATTTGAAAATAAACAGGGAGTGTTCATGGCAAACTCAGGCTTTTTGGGATTTATAATAAAACACTATTTTCAATCTAATCTATAGTCATTACTATATAAATATGATCCACTTCGTTAATATAATTATTTCAATGCTTGTTGATAATTTAATACATTTGTTTTATGAGCAGCCATTTTTGCTTGTTATATGTAATGTGTGTTTTCTGCTTACGAGAGCTGTTTGAAAGGTAACTTCACTTTGTGGAAAAAAAATTACCAAAAACCCCATTAATCATAATATAGTATAACAGGTTGCTGCACAAGCCATACTGTAATTTAAAGTGGTTGTAAAGGCTGAGGCTCAGTTCACACTGCTACGACTTGGGATCCGATTTGTGAGACCCCAAGTCGCATGACATGTGAAATCCCATGTTAGTCAATGAAAGCTGTCTTAATTAGCACCACTGAAGTTGCTCCGACTTTGGAAAAGGTTCCTGTACTACTTCAAGGCAACTTCTATCCAACTTGTGCCCATAGATTTGAATGGAAGTCACCTCCAAGTCGGATCCTCATCTATATTGATGGAATTTGGATCTGACATTACAGGAAGATTACCCAGGCAAAGTCACATGGCATGAAAATCGCACATCAAAGTCATACTGAAGTCGCCATCAAATCGCCAGGAAGTCACCTGGCAAAGTTGCACTGTTGCGACTGTCAGGTCTCAGTAGTGTGAATCGAGCCTTAAGGTTTTTTACCTGCATGCATTCTATGCATGAATTTAAAAAATCTTCAGTTTGCAGCTCCCCCCTCAGCCCCTCCCTTATACATACCTGAGCCCCCTCTTGATCCAGTGATGTGCGTGGGAGCCTCAGCTGTCCCAGGTCTCTCTCTCCTCATTGGCTGAGACACAGCAGCAGGAACCATCTGCTCCCACTGCTGTCAATCACAGCCAGTGAGCCAATGAGGAGAGAGCAGGGGTGGGACAGAGCAGCGGCTCTATGTGTCTTATGGATGCATAGAGCGGAGCTCAGGAGTGAGCATGCTCCAGTGAACCAGTGCCCCCCATAACAAACAACTTGCTAGTGGGGGGCACTGATCAAGGGGGGGGAGCCATGAGCGTCGGCAGGGAACCAGAGAAGAAGAGGATCAGACTGCTATGTGTAAAACCATTGCACAGAGCAGGTAAGTATGACATGTTTGTTTTTGTTTTTTTAATACCCACATTTTTAAATCACTTTAATGCTATTAAAATGTATCTTTTGATTTCAATCTGCAACAGTGTAATTGTCTGTAAAATTCAATGAAATATGGAAACCCCTGGTGTACAGAACATCCCATAAATGTCATATCCTGTTTGATTGGCTCACTGATTTTACCAAACAAATGCATTTACATACAAGTTAGATTTTAGGTATCCTTTGCAAAAGAAATAAAATTTTTAGCAAGATACTATTTATGGGTTAATTACTTACTAACGAGATGCAGAAAGTGCACCAGGTAATTATAATGAACCAGACCTTTCCATTCCGATTTAGTATCCAAAGGAAATGGCCAAACGAAGAGCTATTTCTTCAAAGAGGATTTCTTTTTTTCTCAACAAAAGTAAAACACTTGAGTTCTTAGGTTTTCATTTTTATTGTTACAGATTTTAAAAAGGGACAATGTACTTAGAAAAACATCAACTACATTAAAACTCACTTACGAAGTGATGCTAGTAAGCATTGGTATTAGTTGGTATTTTACACACTTATTACTTTATGAATCAAAGTAACCAACTGCTGTGTCCCAAAATTTGGCTATAAGTGATACTGTAGGTATATGGAATCTTCACAAGGAAGAAGGAGGAGAAAAGAAGGGTCACAGATGAGCTCTATGCGTTTCACAGCCTGTATTTCAATATATGACATAATACATTCCCATGATAACAAATTCTTCAAATATAAATACTGTGTCCAAAATAACAAAACTTGATACATATCATACATATACATATCATGTGTTCTTACTCAAGATGCATATGGTTATCCTAGTGTAATCATTAGCTCGTAGCCCCTTCGAAAGGGGAGTGTCAGCCCTATAATCATACAAAATCCCCAAAGTGAGACCACCAGAGCATCAAGGAACACACCATGCCATCACCTCACAAGCCTCCAGCACTCGTATTGTACCCTACATGGTGGTATACATATATTGTCCAGCAAAGTACTATGGCTAATATACACACCCCAGATAGAATATTGCTGCTCCATGTATGGTTACGATGTGACTCCCATGCGCATATGCAGGAGTGATGTCACCATGGCTCAGCCACTCAAGGGGCTGAGCTTACACAACCTGCCCCATGAGGACGTCAGATGTCGAAACTAGATGTGACGTCTGGACGCTCCTCATAGATTGTCGGCTGTAATATCGCGGTGAGCGAGGCTCGTCCCTGTTTTCTTGAGGCTGTCATTGCTGATGTCGGCTAGACACCCTGTTTGTGAGTGCATTTTTGACGTTTTAATAAAACATTTTGGTTTGAAACGTACTGCACCATGATTTCCTTTTTTGATTCCCCGAACATGATCTATGGTATGGAGACATGATGACTACCTGCTGTTAAAGGCTATTCCATATTGTGCTGACTGGCTGCTTGCAGTATATTGCTCCCAGTTTGGATTACTTCTGCTGATCATCGCTCCCAGAGCAAACGCTATCTTTGCTGACTTATAATCTGGTCAGCATGGAGCTCTGGTGAGTGTACCAATTTCATTCAGTGGTGGATTTTTTTTGCACGGTGTTTGATTTATACAAGATTTCAGAACTGTTTAATTACTTTGTTATGGTGGATGGACTTTTATATTTTTTCTGTCAAGGACATAATTATTTTAAACTAATAATTTTTGTATTTACTTATATTTAGCGCACTCTTTGATTTATTCACTCTACTGCAACTGTCTTCAGTTCCTGCTTGTTTTTGGGGCATTTTCCCTTCAGTGAAATGCATGCTCAATCGGATTCAGGTCAGGTGATTGACTTGCCCATTGCATAACATTCCACTTCTTTCCCTTAAAAAACTCTTTGGTTGCTTTTGCAGCATGCTTTGGGTCATTGTCCATCTGCACTGTGAAGCGGCGTCCAATGAGTTCTGAAGCATTTGGCTGAATATGAGCAGATAATATTGCCCGAAACACTTCCGAATTCATCCTGCTGCTTTTGCCAGTAGTCACATCATCAATTAATACAAGAGAACCAGTTCCATTGGCAGCCATACATGCCCACGCCATGACACTACCACCACCATGCTTCACTGATGAGGTAGTATGCTTAGGATCATGAGCAGTTCCTTTCCTTCTCCATACTCTTCTCTTCCCATCACTCTGGTACAAGTTGATCTTGGTCTCATCTGTCCATAGGATATTGTTCTAGAACTGTGAAGGCTTTTTTAGATGTCATTTGGCAAACTCTAATCTGGCCTTCCTGTATTTGAGGCTCACCATTGGTTTACATCTTGTGGTGAACCCTCTGTATTCACTCTGGTGAAGTCTTCTCTTGATTGTTGACTTTGACACACATACACCTACCTCCTGGAGAGTGTTCTTGATCTGGCCAACTGTTGTGAAGGGTGTTTTCTTCACCAGGGAAAGAATTCTTTGGTCATCCACCACAGTTGCTTTCCGTGGTCTTCCAGGTCTTTTGGTGTTGCTGAGCTCACCGGTGCATTCCTTCTTTTTAAGAATGTTCCAAACAGTTGTTTTGGCCACGCCTAATGTTTTTGCTAGCTCTCTGATGGGTTTGTTCTGTTTTTTCAGCCTAATGATGGCTTGCTTCACTGATAGTGACAGCTCTTTGGATCTCATCTTGAGAGTTGACAGCAACAGATTCCAAATGCAAATAGCACACTTGAAATGAACTCTGGACCTTTTATCTGCTCATTTTAATTGGGATAATGAGGGAATAACACACACCTGGCCATGGAACAGCTGAGAAGCCAATTGTCCCATTACTTTTCGTCCCTTAACAAGTGGGAGGCACATATGCAAACTGTTGTAATTCCTACACCGTTCACCTGATTTGGATGTAAATACTCTAAAATTAAAGCTGACAGTCTGCAGTTAAAGCACATCTTGTTCGTTTCATTTCAAATCCATTGTGATGGTGTATAGAGCCAAAAATTTTAGAATTGTGTCGATGTCCCAATATTTATGGACCTGACTGTATACTGTATTAATTCATATTCCTCTCCAACAATGTTCTCAATCTACATAATATTTATTACCATACTGTACATATCTAATCAGAGAAAGTTTGATGGATAGAGTCCGTCAGGCTCGCCCATGGATCACTTTTTCTCAGCAAAAGTGGAGCGACTCTTCAAGTGATGAATTTTGCTGTCCCCCCCCCCTAAACTGTTTGTAAAGGCAGAAGTTTGTTTTTTTTACCTTAATGCATTATATTCATTAAAGTGGTTGTAAATCCCTGTATATACCCAGGGATGTGACTAGCCTCAGGTGAAATGAAACAAATCCTCCTACATACGTTGTACCTTTTGATCTGCAGTCTTCTCTACATCCATTCATAGTGCAGAATGTATATAGCAGGGAGGTTGATGCTACACTCTGCAGAGCTCAGTGAGAGCTGATTGGAGGGAAGGGACATACCCCCCTTCACATAGCATGCAAGAACAGAGCTGAGGCTGTCAATCACAGGCTGTGTGCTAGAGATCCCTCCTCTATCACTTTTCTACCTCATTGTGTAATAAAAACTCCTCTGCATATAGCAGAGGAATGATGCAGCAGACAGAAATGACAGTGCTCTGGATTGAGGCACACTATAGAGGGATATGCTTTGTTCACATTTAATGTCTGATGTTTACAACCACTTTAAGGTAAAAAAACCTACTGCATGCAGCTCTAACCCCAGCTTCCCCCCTTACTTACCAGATCCCCATCTCAATCCAGCGATGTGCACAAGAGCAGAGGCTCTCTCCATAGCCATTGACTCAGAGACAACAAGAGGAGCCACTGGCTCATGCTGTAGTGTAGTCAGTCACAGCCAGTGAGGAGGGACCGGGGCCAGGCTGGCTCTGTGTGCCAATGGAATCAGGCTGGCATGGTCACTTGTATTTTCCATAGAGAGAGCTTATTATGACAGGATGTCAATACAGAGGAACAAATGGGGCACAAAGAGCTTTCACTTTATAACAGGGCGTACTTGTACAAGGGCCTTCATGGCAACATCACTAGGTGGAAGCTGCCAATTTAAAAATATGGAAATTAATTCCTGATATAACCCTAACATTCTACATTTTATGAGATGTTAGTGATTCACTTTACATACCTCAAATTGCATCTAAATGCAGGAACAAAAATGTAATAAATTGTAGCTTAGTAGTTTTAAAATATGGTGGATACATTAGTTTTCTTTTTTTCAGATTATTTTCCTTTATCTTTACATACGTGGTAATGCATGAATTAAGTCAGGCCGGATGAATGGATAGAGAAAGATCTGAAGGCTCAGAGCACAACATGATGATTAAGATGATTAAATCATACATATGTGTGAAACTGCTAAAGAAATGTAGGATAAATGACAAAAGGTGCATGAAAGAGTAAATCTCAGCAGTAAACTGTATTTGATTAGAAAGCTATACCAAATCAAGCTGATGAAAGGCCAGGATATGCAGGATTACACAAGGCCCACCTTGGAAATAGTTGAATGGCTGAGAGATATAGGAGAAGAAATAAAAGATTTTCATATTGCAGCACTATTACTTAGTGGTTTACTATTATGCAAACTACTTATGAAATGCTTATCACAGTATTTGATGCATGCCCAGATGATGAACTGACACTGGAATAGGTTAAAGGAAAGCTTATGGATGAATATAAGCATAAAACAGAAAGCTTTACTAGTGACAGTGCTTCTGTGGCAGAGTCTGCTTTAAAGGCGTAAAATAGGAATAAAAACAATAATTGGAACAAGAAACACATACATTCTTTGTGTGCAAGAAACAAGGCCATTTAAAAGCAGATTGCAGGATCTGGAAAGCTATAATGCAAAAACAAACTAAACTACAAAAGGCCAAAAGTGTGAAGGAAGAAACTGATTTTTCTTCACAAAATGATTATGTTTTTCAAGTCAAAAGTTGCACTTCCTCTTTGCAAGCATGGTGTGTTGATTCAAGAGCTATGAGTCATATGACAAATGACAGAACTTTCTTTATTCACCTTGACCAGAATAAAACAGAAAAATCACCACAGGTAATGGGCAAATAATGGAATCAGAAGGAATGGGAGATGGGTTTCTTTACTGTCCTATTTCCCAGACTGTAACCAGAAAGATAGCCTGTGACAAAAGTTCTGTATGTTCCTGTTCTTGAAACTAATCTTTTGTCAGTGAAGAAGCTCACAAAACAAAGCAATGTAGTGACCTTCCAAGATGACAGTTGTGCCATCACAAAAGGGGATATCTGACTTGTAAAGGCTAAAATTACAGATGAACGGTGTCAGCTGAACTGTAATGAGGTAGTTTATACTGCCAAGGAGGAAAAACATTCAAACTGCATTCACACAGATGACTTGGGCACAAAAGTCCTGACATAATAAAGAAATTAACTGAGAATGACTATGCAAGTAGAATAAAAGTTAGTCCATGTGATCAAACAATGAAATACACTAGCTGTATAAAAGGAAAAATGACAAGAAAAACCTTTCCAAAGCAGAGTAACAGCAGAGCTAAAAGAAACCTCTTGGCCTAATTCATTCAGACCTTTGTGGTTCAATCAAAACATAGACTCCAGGAAAGAGGTATTATCTCACTTTTATAGATGATTGTTCCAGGTATACTATACAATATCTGTTACACAACAAAGTGAAGTACCAGAGAATCTTGAACAGTACTTGGCTCAAATAAGCAGCAGCACTTAAAGAGCTTGGGGATGTGACATATTACCTGGGAATTACCGTACAGCGTAAAGAAGATGGCAGCTTCCGGTTAAATCTAAAATGAAGGCAGTGCCTCAAGAGTTTGGGATGACTGAAGCCAAAGAAGCAAGTATTCCCATATTCCCAGAAGGGAATGAGCATCTTCTTCCTACAAATGATCAGTATAGACAAGCAATATACTGCAACCACTACACCTCCAGACATCACAACTGCCATGACGCTTTTTTGTAGACGTGTGAGTGAACCACGTCACAGAGACTGGCCATCAATTAAAAGAGTCATGAGATATTTAACAAATGAAAGACTTGAGTCTGAAGTTGGTGATTTGAACCTTGTACCATATGATTGGTGAAATGACCTAAGCACTCTGCAAATCCAGGAGTGGTTTCTTGTTCAAATTATGAAACAGTCCTATATTTTGGTCCAGCATGAAGCAGATCTTAGTAGCATTGTCTTCTATAGAGGCAGAATACATTGCTGTTGCCTATGCCAGTCAAGAAGCTGTGTGGTTATGTCAGTTGCTTGAAGATCTTGGAGAACCTACAATCTTATATGAGGACAATCACAAATGTATCAAACGTGCCACCAATGAGAAGATCAATGCAAGAACAAAGCATATTTGTTGTCAAATCTCATTACATTCATGATCTGGTTGAACAAAATGTAAGTGTACTTACGCATGGTGAAATTAATAACATGATTGCAGATGCTTTGACAAAACTGCATACAAGAAACAGATTTATAGAACTGAGATCCGAAATGGGACTAATATGAGAAGTAGTTGTTGAGTGGGGATGTTGTAATACAGTGTTCATGCATTTTATGCAACAACTACTAACAGTGTTCAGTAGAGATAAATTCTTCAACCAGTAGATGGCAGTGTTTGTAAGTTTGTAGCTGTATCTATGATTAACTATATTGTCTTTTCTCTGAATAATAAAGCTTCCTGTTTCCTTGTTGCAGTAACGCAGAAAAGCACACGTGGACTGTGCATGCCCTGTTCTGTAGGACTATATACAGGATTTCTAACACTAGAGAACACTCCCCCTCACCTCATCTCCATATTGGGGGGAAGGGAGTGCTGTAGTCCACACAGAGAAACGGGATCAATGTTAACTGATAACAATGTTCAGAGACAAAGAACATAGGGTGTTATGAGCTCACAAGGGAAGTTAATTGTTAGCGTTTACATACACTTAATGCTACTCTGTTAGTGATCTCATACATCTCAGACCTATTAAACACAATATAACCTTTTGGAGGTTAACCTATAAACCCAGTAGTTGTTGTGGTATGGTCTGAATTGGAATTGTTGAAATGCAGAGATTCATTAGTGGTGAAATATACAAATATATATGTAAAAAACAGTTATAAAACATCAGCTCTAGTCCAGAGTAAATCAAAACAAACTCCCTCCATGGGCAACTGTGGCTGAATTTTGCCTGACCCACAGGGACGTTGGATCAATTCCCTTAAATACCAATTAGCTGCAGATTTTACCATTACTATTTCCTGTGGTATAATATTCCAAGGCTTAAAAACCCATTAAAACAATTTTTTGTGATCATGTTACCACGACACATGGCAATGCAGGTTACAGAAATTGTACTGTCACCTTTTTTGGTGTATTCTGGTGTATTAAGCAGTGCATTCAAAGGACTGCCTTAGTGTAACATAATGTCAATATGCTAACGCACAGCAATGATATGGCTGGACCTTAAAGGACAACTTCAATTTTCAATAACTATTAGCCTATCCTCACAAGCCTACTAATCTCTAACCCCCCTAGGTTAGATATGGATTTTCAAGATATTTATCTTCACTGTTTACATTCTTCTGCCCCAAACTGGTGCTTGTTGTGTCTGTAAAGTGAGTGCCCATAGATTTGAATTGGGCCATAGTCCAACATTAGAGATGCTAGGGGTTGGTCTCCTACAGGTCTATGGGGATTTACTTATAAGAAAGGGCGCAGCGCTAAAATACAACTAATGAACATACATAAATTAATAATAACAACAGCAAGGACACTTGGGCCTACAGCAAGGACACTGCATTCTGTGTGCGAGGACATATTGCTGATGATTGTTAATGGACGGCATCAACATCAATCTCTTGCCTGCTCCAGCTATCTAGCAGAAGAATTTTCAGAAACCACCAGGACCTGTATCCACTGTGTGAAATAATGTCTGCATTCCTAAGCCTCACTGACCCTGACTGTTCGCTGAAACGAACACAGTCCTCTTCCAAGGAAAAAAATAATAAAAAATACAAATTATTGAAGAAAAGGAAATTGGGACCCTGCTGAGTCCTTCACTTGCAGAGTTACCTAGGGGACAGCTGAGGGGTGTTCTAGTGTGGAAACACACGATCCATGAGGAGGAACTTGGACGCATTGATGTATCCGGATGATGACCCTATCCGCTTAAGATTTGCTTCGCTTGGATATCGGGATACCATCTATATGCATATTTAAATTATGCATCTGGTGAGTGCATAATTCTACTACTCTGATCACCGGAAGACGCACGTGTTTTAAGTCACCATTGATTTCTTAAGGACTTTTTTTGCTTCACATGCACAGTTCTTGGCACATTGTTATTATTAATTTATGTATGTTCATTAGTTGTATTTTAGCGCTGCGCCCTTTCTTATATGTCTTTTTATTAAGTCTTTTGGTACTTATTGGCGCATAGCAGCTTTTTTTATCTAGCGCTCACTTTCCAATTTTTTCAACTTATGGGGATTTACTGTACAGACACATGGCCAGCACCAAAAAAGATTTCAGGTTGTGAAAAAAAAAAAAACTTATACTTACCTAGATGGATGTAGCATTGGTCTGATACTGCATCTGTCCCCTGCTGCTTCTAAAACCATGAAGCCATGCTGTTGTCCTGGACGCAGTATGAGGTTTAATATTGTCCTGCTGAAATATGCAAGGCCTTCCCTGAAAAAGTCGTTGCCTGGATGGGTGCATATGCTGCTCTAAAACCTGGATATATCTTTCAGCATTGATGGAGCCTTTAAAGATGTGCAAGCTGCACATTTCAAAAGCTCTAAAGCACCCTTATACCATCAGAGATGAATGCTGATAACAAGCTAGAAGGTCCCTCTCCTCTTTAGTGTAGATGGCATTGTTCTCATCGCTGCCAAAAAGAATGTCACATTTAAATTCGTCTGACCCCAGAACAGTTTTCCACTTTGCAACAGACCATTTTAAATGAGCTTTGACCCATAGAAGCAGACGGTGTTTCTGGATCATGGCTTCTTCTTTGCATGACAGAGCTTTAACTTGCATAACCTAAACTGAAGAGGAATCCACTAACAGATTAGCGACTTATATAGACAGGCTTAGTAATATGTATTACATTATTATTCTTGACATACACTATATTGCCAAAAGTATTGGGACACCCCTCCAAATCATTGGATTCAGGTGTTTCAATAACCTCCATGGCCACAGGTGTATAAAGTCAAGCACCTAGGCATGCAGACTGCTTCTACAAATATTTGTGAAAGAATGGGTTGCTCTCAGTAGCTCAGTGAATTCAAGTGTGGTACTGTGATAGGTTGCCACCTGTGCAATAAGTCCATCCATAGAATTTCCTTGCTACTAAATATTCCCTGGTCAACTAGTGATATTATAACAAAGTGGAAGCAACTGGGAACAACTCAGCCATAAAGTTGTAGGCCACATAAAATGACAGGGTGGGGTCAGCGCATGCTGAAGTGCACAGTGCGCAGAAGTCACCAACTATCTGCAGAGTCAATAGCTAAAGACCTCCAAACTTTGTGTGTCCTTCAGATTAGCACAACAAGAGTGTGTAGAGAGCTTCACGGAATGGGTTTCCATGGCTGAGCAGCTGCATCCAAGCTTTACATTAACAAATGCAATGCAAAGCGTCGGATGCAGTGGTGTAAAGCACGCTACCACTGGATTCTAGAGCAGTGGAGATGTGTTCTCTGGAGTGATGAATCACACTTCTTTGTCTGGAAATCCAATAGACGTGTCTGGGTTTGGCAGTTGCCAGGAGAACAGTACTTTCCTGACTGCATTGTGCCAAATGGAAAGTTTGGTAGAAGGGGGATTATGGTGTGGGGTTGTTTTTCAGAGGTTGGGCTTGGCCCCTTAGTTCCAGTGAAGGGAACTCTTAAGGTGTCAGCATACCAAGACATTTTGGACAATTTCATGCTCCCAACGTTGTGGGAACAGTTTGGGGATGGCCCCTTCCTGTTCTAACATGACTGTGCACCAGTTCACAAAGCAAGGTCGATAAAGAGATGAATGAGTGAGTTTGTGGTAGAGGAACTTAACAGGCCTGCACAGAATTCTGACCTCAACCCGACAGAACACCTTTGGGATGAATTAGAGTAGAGACTGTGAGCCAGAGCCTTTTCTTCTTCATGAAAAGAAGAATGAGAGAAGAATGAAAAGAAGAATGAAAAGAAGAAGAATGAAAAGAAGAATGAGAAGAAGAATGAAAAGAAGAATGAAAAGAAGAATGAGAAGAATGAAAAGAAGAATGAAAAGAAGAAGAAGAATGAAAAGAAGAATGAGAAGAAGAATGAAAAGAAGAATGAGAAGAATGAAAAGAAGAATGAAAAGAAGAAGAATGAAAAGAAGAAGAAGAAGAATGAAAAGAAGAAGAAGAAGAATCTTTTCATTCTTCTCATTCTTCTTTTCATTCTTCTTTTCATTCTTCTTCTTCTTCTTTTCATTCTTCTTCTTCTTTTCATTCTTCTTTTCATTCTTCTTCTTCTTCTTTTCATTCTTCTTCTTTTCATTCTTCTTTTCATTCTTCTACTTCTTTTCATTCTTCTTCTTCTTCTTTTTATTCTTCTTTTCATTCTTCTCATTCTTCTTTTCATTCTTCTCATTCTTCTTTTCATTCTTCTTTTCATTCTTCTTCTCATTCTTCTTTTCATTCTTCTTCTTCTTTTCATTCTTCTTTTCATTCTTCTCATTCTTCTTTTCTTCTTCATGAAAAGAAGAATGAGAAGAAGAATGAAAAGAAGAATGAAAAGAAGAATGAGAAGAATGAAAAGAAGAATGAAAAGAAGAAGAAGAATGAAAAGAAGAATGAGAAGAAGAATGAGAAGAATGAAAAGAAGAATGAGAAGAATGAAAAGAAGAATGAAAAGAAGAAGAAGAAGAATGAAAAGAAGAAGAAGAATGAATGAAAAGAAGAATGAAAAGAAGAAGAATGAAAAGAAGAATGAGAAGAAGAATGAAAAGAAGAATGAAAAGAAGAATGAGAAGAATGAAAAGAAGAATGAAAAGAAGCAGAAGAATGAGAAGAAGAATGAAAAGAAGAATGAGAAGAAGAATGAGAAGAATGAAAAGAAGAATGAAAAGAAGAAGAAGAAGAATGAAAAGAGGAAGAAGAATGAAAAGAAGAATGAAAAGAAGAAGTAGAAGAATCTTTTCATTCTTCTCATTCTTCTTTTCATTCTTCTTCTTTTCATTCTTCTTCTTCTTTTCATTCTTCTTTTCATTATTCTTCTTCTTCTTTTCATTCTTCTTCTGAGGATGAGGATGAGGATGAAGAAGAAGAAGAAGAAGTAGGATGAAAATAAGAAGAATTCCAAGCCGGCAAAAAGTGTATCTGCAGAGCTCCGCTAAGTGTATCTGCAGAGCTCCGCTAAGTGTATCTGCAGAGCTCAGCGGTTGAAACATTGTATCTATTTGTTTCCATTTATGGAAACAAATAGATACAATGTTTCAACTGCTGTAAATGTGAATGTCAGAGAACTGTCAGAAATAGAGGAGCTCTGCAGATACACTTAGCGGAGCTCTGCAGATACACTTTTTGCCGGTTTGGAATTCTTCTTATTTTCATCCTACTTCTTCTTCTTCTTCTTCATCATCATCCTCATCCTCATCCTCGGAAGAAGAAGAAGAGGATGAGGATGAAGAAGAAAAAGAAGAAGTAGGATGAAAATAAGAAGAATTCCAAGCCGGCAAAAAGTGTATCTGCAGAGCTCCTCTATTTCTGACAGTTCTCTGACATAGAACTGTCAGAAATAGAGGAGCTCTGCAGATACACTTTTTGCCGGCTTGGAATTCTTCTTATTTTCATCCTACTTCTTCTTCATCCTCATCCTCATCCTCTTCTTCTTCTTCTGAGGATGAGGATGAAGAAGAAGAGAAGAAGAAGAAGAAGAAGAAGTAGGATGAAAATAAGAAGAATTCCAAGCCGGCAAAAAGTGTATCTGCAGAGCTCCTCTAAGTGTATCTGCAGAATAGAGGAGCTCTGCAGATACACTTTTTGCCGGCTTGGAATTCTTCTTATTTTCATCCTACTTCTTCTTCTTCTTCATCCTCATCCTCATCCTCAGAAGAAGAAGAAGAGGATGAGGATGAGGATGAAGAAGAAGTGGGATGAAAATAAGAAGAATTCCAAGCCGGCAAAAAGTGTATCTGCAGAGCTCCGCTAAGTGTATCTGCAGAGCTCCGCTATTTCTGACATTTATGGAAACAAATAGATACAATGTTTCAACCGCTGTATGGAGTGAATGTCAGAGAACTGTCAGAAATAGCGGAGCTCTGCAGATACACTTAGCGGAGCTCTGCAGATACACTTTTTGCCGGCTTGGAATTCTTATTTTCATCCTACTTCTTCTTCTTCATCCTCATCCTCATCCTCTTCTTCTTCTTCTGAGGATGAGGATGAAAAAGAAGAAGAAGAAGAAGTAGGATGAAAATAAGAAGAATTCCAAGCCGGCAAAAAGTGTATCTGCAGAGCTCCTCTAAGTGTATCTGCAGAATAGAGGAGCTCTGCAGATACACTTTTTGCCGGCTTGGAATTCTTCTTATTTTCATCCTACTTCTTCTTCTTCTTCTTCTTCCTCTTCATCCTCATCCTCATCCTCTTCTTCTTCTGAGGATGAGGATGAGAATGAAGAAGAAGAAGAAGAAGTAGGATGAAAATAAGAAGAATTCCAAGCCGGCAAAAAGTGTATCTGCAGAGCTCCGCTAAGTGTATCTGCAGAGCTCCGCTAAGTGTATCTGCAGAGCTCAGCGGTTGAAACATTGTATCTATTTGTTTCCATTTATGGAAACAAATAGATACAATGTTTCAACCGCTGTAAATGTGAATGTCAGAGAACTGTCAGAAATAGAGGAGCTCTGCAGATACACTTAGCGGAGCTCTGCAGATACACTTTTTGCCGGTTTGGAATTCTTCTTATTTTCATCCTACTTCTTCTTCTTCATCCTCATCCTCATCCTCAGAAGAAGAAGAAGAGGATGAGGATGAGGATGAAGAAGAAGAAGAAGAAGAAGTAGGATGAAAATAAGAAGAATTCCAAGCCGGCAAAAAGTGTATCTGCAGAGCTCCGCTAAGTGTATCTGCAGAGCTCCTCTAAGAAATAGCGGAGCTCTGCAGATACACTTTTTGCCGGCTTGGAATTCTCCTTCTTCTCATCCTTCTTCTTCTTCTCATCCTTCTTCTTCTTCTCATCCTTCTCCTTCTTCTCATCCTTCTTCTTCTTCTCATCCTTCTTCTTCTTCTTAGCCTTCTCCTTCTTCTCATCCTTCTTCTTCTTCTCATCCTTCTTCTTCTTCTCATCCTTCTTATTCTTCTCATCCTTCTCCTTCTTCTCATCCTTCTTCTTCTTCTCATCCTTCTTCTTCTCATCCTTCTCCTTCTTCTCATCCTTCTTCTCATCCTTCTCCTTCTTCTCATCCTTCTTCTCATCTTTCTCCTTCTTCTCATCCTTCTCCTTCTTCTCATCCTTCTCCTTCTTCTCATCCTTCTCCTTCTTCTCATCCTTCTCCTTCTTCTCATCCTTCTCCTTCTCCTTCTCCTTCTTCTCATCCTTCTCCTTCTTCTCATCCTTCTCCTTCTTCTCATCCTTCTCCTTCTCCTTCTTCTCATCCTTCTCCTTCTCCTTCTTCTCATCCTTCTCCTTCTCCTTCTCCTTCCTCATCTCCAAGGGCATTTAAATTAAAGGTACAGTGTTCTGCACTAATTTAAAGGCTCTCTGAAGCCTAGAAACCCTTTTTATAAGTTAAATTCGTAGCGAATAAATTCGCATCGAATCGAATTTCTTCCTCAAATTCGGCGAATCAGCCGAATCGAATTTTTGAATAATTCGCTCATCTCTAGTGCTGTTTATTGTACTCCATATTAGGGTCTGTTTACACTAGAATGCAATGTGGAAAATCCATGTTGCTGCGCATCTTCCCGTACTGTATTCCAATCCCACCATCACACCCTAAACACAGATCACAAATACAATGCATTTGTCTGCACTAGATTGCATGGTGCAAAAGTGTGTTACAAAAAAGTAGTGCATGCAATACTGTTGGTGTGGTGCAGTGCAGTGAGATTTCAGCCCATTCAAAATGAATGGGGCTGAATTCATACTGCACAGAACTGCATGTGAATTGCGCAGGAACCACACAGCATTCCTGTGCAATTCACATACAGTTCCTAGTGTAAGTGGGCCTTAAAGATGTAGGCTTACAAGAATTTTACAGGAGCAATGATGTATTTGGATCACATCAGGGGCGTACATATAGGGGTCGCAGGGAACACGATTGTGAGCCAGCCCCATGCTCAAGGGGGCCCCCTGTACACCTGAATAGGAGGGGCAGTGGCATGTAGAGGAACTGATCCCTCCATGCAGCTGCTGAATGCCCACTTCTCCTTCTCTCTCTCCCGCAGACATTCAACAAAGGGAAATGTAGGGCATCAGTTTCTCTATATATTGCCTCCCTATCCCTTCCCGGCCCCTATGTGTCCCCCTTGGCCGGTGTGTCATTTATCGGATCCTTCCATAGAGTCAGTGATAAGTATCTATTTTTTTTTTTTCACTACAGAAGAGTAAAAAAGAAAGATAAAGAGAAGGCAGGTATTAGTACAATTTGCTTACAGGTCAAGTCTAGTGGGAAAGCTTAAATCAACAAACGAGAGTTGTCTGTAAAAATTTCAATACCCATAAAGTGTAAGAACAAATATTATAAACTTCCATTGAACAGTCAGGTAACTCAAGAAAGAGGACGAACTGAGAAAGAGAGGGGAGATTCAGAAGAGGAGGCAAAAAGAGGAGAGAAAAGAGGAGAAAAGAAACAGAAAAGGTGCGGGAGGGTGTGTGTTTGTGTGTGTAAAGAGGTTAAGAGGGGAAGGAATAAGGAGAGGGGTAGGAGGTGTACTAAGAGAGGGTGAAGGAGATGGGGGTCTCCTCCTTAAGAGCTGGTATAGGTTCCATTCCATTTACTATCAACCAGTTAGACCTAATGGTCTCCCACCATAGTAGTCCTTCAGAGAGTATGGGTAGTCGATCTTCATTGACATGCCAGTCCTTTTTTGTATTTTTCCGTGGTCACAAAGTCCATTCAACAAGCCCAGGTCATGTAGTATTTCATCATAAGCTCTTTAGAGGTAGCTATTAGTTTCTTAATTTCAGCTACTCGAGTCACTCTTAGAAACCATTCTCTCATGGAATAGACTGTTGTTATTCTCCAATAAACAGGAATGCATTGTCTCGCCAAATTAATTAAGTGCATGGGTAATGATTTTCTATATGATCCTTGCATGATAGAGGAGTGGTTCAACAAGAACTGAGCTGGTGTGAATTCTAGGGGGGTATGAAGTCACTCTAGAGACAACATTATGAACTTAGGACAATAGGCTTGGATACGAGGAAAACTCCACCAGATATGAAGAAAGGATCCCACCTCCTCTTCAAATCTCCAGCATTTATCTGGCACGGAGGGCGATATTTTGTGCAACAGCAATGGCACTCTATACCACCTAGAACCCACCTTGTAGCAATGCTCCTGTACAGTCACATTGACCGAGCCCTTATGGGTTGTCAAACTTGCTGCTTCCTATTCTAGCTCCGAGAGGGGCCAGGGTAGGCCATCGTTCCACGGTTTCATAGCTATATCTAGATTTGAATGGTCCTGTGCTGTCAAGAGTAACTAAACTAAGGAAATAAGGTGCTGTTGCGGTGAACGAAGCAAACAGAGATCTTAGAAAGGGGTAATAGGTTGTTGGACTGCCTCCCTTCTGGCTGTGAGTAAAAAAGGAGCATATTTGTAAGTTTGCCCTTCCATGTGCTCCTTGCCATAAAGGCCAGTTATGGACTGGGGCAGCGGCCATTTTTTGTATTTGTAAGTATGGCCAGATCAGGAAGGTTGTCTCATCTTCCCAGGAAGAGAGCTGTTGAGAAATGAACTTTCCCTCGGCAAAGAAGTCACCAGCCCTAGGACTCCACAGAAAACCAAAGTTTGTTGGAAGACTGGGTAAAGAATTGGTAGGAATACAGGGTTCTGAAAGATCTAGGTCATTGGCCCAAGGATAGAGGATAGCATAGAGGTGTTGCAATGTGCCCAAAAGCAGTGGATACATCGCAGTAATAGTTTAAGAGAAAGGATGAAAATAATTGGGTTGAGGGGGCAACCCTTTCGTGTTCTGATGGTAATGGGGAAGGCGTTCAACAGGTGATCATTTACTCTCACTCTGGCTTGTGGCGTAGAGTAAAGAGCAAAAATCCTGGAATGCATGCCCTTACCTAGGCCAATCACTGAGAGGACTGCCTTCATGAAGTCCCACGCCACCCAGTCGAACACCTTCTCAGCATCCATGAACAGAAAATAACCAGGATAGGAGTTGCTAGTGAGCCAGTGGTGAATGTTAAGGGCTTTTATGGTGTTATCGTAAGCCTCTCTATCCGGGGTAAAGCCCACTTGGTCCAATTTCAAATCCATGTTAAGTAGAGAGATAGGCTTATAATTCGTTACTTGGGAAGGGTCTTTACCTTTCTTGGGGATAACTGTAATGTGGGCTTCTAGCATATGCGGTGACATTCTGTAAGGGAGTTAAAAGCCAACAGCCAGTAAGGAGCCAAAGTATCCAGAAAGCTCTTGCAGTATTGTAGTGTTAGGCCATCAGGGCCGGGGCTCTTCCCTGGTTTAGATGATTTTATGACCTACCCCTGTTCCTCTACAGTGAGAGACTTGTCCATGACTACTGCAGCTGACTACCTGGCATACCACTACTACTCAGTTATTGTGAGATAAGACGCTGTCTGTGTTCACTCTGGTCATCAGATTCACAAGTAGGTCTCAGGTTATATAAAGTCTGGTAGCATGTGAAGAGCTCGTGAGCTATATCCTCTGGTTTTTGGAATGTCTGACCCCCACTGTTACAAATTGTGTGGATTGTAAGTTCTGCCCCCCTTTTAGCCTGTGTCATTCTGGCCAAACTGGATTTATTGGCATGTTCATAGAAAAAGTTATATCTAACTGCAAAATGACACCGAGTTTGTCCTACTGAGTTTGTAATTCCTCTAAGAGTGATTTTTGGGCCAAAGTAAATTTAATTAAGGTCAGTTGAGCTAGAGATTGCTTATGCACAGTCTCCAAAGCCTGAATTTGTTTCAGTAAGGAAGCAACATGTGCCTACCTCTGTTTCTTAAGCTTGGCAGCTAGGAATTACATTCACCCAGAATTACACTTTTATGAGCCCCCCACAGTGTGAGAGGTAAGATCTCTGCAGTGTTATTATTGCAAACGTTGTCTTGTAGCACTGTGTGGAGAGCTTGATGTGTGGGTAATTCTTTTAGCAGTGCAGGGTTGAACCTCCAGGTTTTATGGATATGTTTTTGATCCGTAAGTTCAAGGGTCATCATGATAGGATTGTGATCTGAAAGGGTCATGGGTTCTATAGAGGTCATCTGAAGGCGCGGTAAATCTGTTTGAGTAATAAAGAAATAATCCAGTCTGGAGTATTTTTGGTGGGGCGGGGAGAAGTAAGTGGAATCCCTAACTATTGGGTGTAGGATGCGCCAGGTATCTTACAGAAGGAGAGAGGAAAGTTGCAACTTTAGAACATGAAGAGCTCTGTAGGGAATGGAGGTTGCACCATTGGATGAATCTAATGACGGGTTTAATGGGAGGTGTTACATTGCACCTACCATTTTTCTGTCTACCATACAAAGGATAGCCAGCCTGAAAAACAACCAAGTTGGCTCTGTCTAACAGTTTGCGTTAAAAACAGAGAGTTTTGTTTGCACATATTTGCAAATATACTATATGTATGACCTTTCTTCCAGCAATGCATTTGTGAGGTCAGGCACTGATGTCGGACAAGAAGGCCTGGCTCGCAGTCCACTCTAATTCATCCCAAAGGTGTTCTATCGGGTGGAGGCGAGGACTCTGTGCAGGCCAGTCAAGTTCCTCCACCCCAAACGTTATGTCTTTACGGACCTTGCTTTGTGCACTGGTGCGCAGTCATGTTGGAATAGGAAGGGGCCACTCCCAAACTGTTCCCTCAAATTTGGGAGCATGAAATTGTCCAAAATGTCTTGGTATGCTGACGCTTTAAGAGTTCCCTTCACTAGAACTAAGGGCCGCCAAGCCCAACCCCTGAAGTACAACCCCACACCATAATGTCTTGGACTAGGTCACTTACAGACCATTTACCATGATCTACCAGTGAGCCAAATTAATATGAGAATACGTGCACGTGGAAGTAAGACACTGACACTTCGCAGTTTGCCAACTTTGGTACAATGGGGGTTTCCAAAATAGTTGCCTCATTGACTGCTCTCAGATCTTGAACCATGCGATATTTGGTGGGCTCACCTTTTGGAGTTCTTTTCTTCACTGGGAAAAGGGGTGTATTGCATGGGGACACACAGGGAATTAATGCCCCATTTTCCAGAAGTATATTGACTTGTTTGGAGATGGCGTCCATCTGGGCTTGCTTCAGAGGGTATTGAGGCTTCCGTGGCAATGGTGCTCCAGGCTTAAGCTGGACTAACACTGGAGAAACTTTCAGATGGCCAATATCCTCAGGGCCGGTGGACCAAAGAGTGAGTGGCAGCTCCTGTAAGGCCTGTTCTACATGGTCTGGCAAGGGGTGGCCTGAAAATTCCTGTAGAGACATCATCAGTGGTACTGATAGAGCCGAGGTGTCTTCCTCTCCCAAGGGGGTGGAGTGCTGAATGGTGCCATCTGGTTGGTAGGATATAGTTTCTTGCAACCTGGACAAGACATCAGCTCCCAGCAGATTCAACGGGCAAGTATTTGACACCACAAAACGAGACACAAGATTGGGTAAGGTGCCGATATGTAGAGGTTTTGTAAGCCAACTGCGTTGTGGGCAGCCGTCTACTCCAACGCAGGAAACATCAATGTTTGAGAGGTATGTTTCATTGGGTAAATCTTCTCTCCGCAAAACGCTTCTGGCTGCACCTGTGTCCACTAAGAATTGCGTAGGATGTCCCTCGATGGGGACAGTGACCTTTGCTAGGGGCCCACTAGCACAATATCCATGAGAAGAAACTGTCATAAGGGGAGTGGACACAGGTTTGCCCCTGTCCTATTGGAGAAGGTTTAGATGTTCTTGGGTAGGACCTGTGCGTGGGGGTCCTGGAAGCGGTGGAGGTGGTGGCATTGCAGACTCTTCCCACCCTGAGTTGTAGTCATTGGGTCGTCATGAACGTCTGGGAGCTCTGCATTCCCTTCTGAAATGTCCTGGTTTTCCACAGTTGAAGCAAATAAGTGGGTTTCTTCTGGGGACCTGCTCTCCAGCTGACAACATGAGTGGTGTCGGCTTCCGGGTTGTCTGGGCCGCTTCCAGACCTTTTGCCACCAGCAGTATATCCAGGTGGAGGGTGCGGTACTCTGGACGGGCAGTGATCAAACCCTTGCGAACAGACTCCTTTAGTCCTGATACAAATGCAGAGGCCAGCATTTGAGTATGTACCTTGTTATGGACACTGAATCCCAGGTCTGTAAACACCTGTGTTAGTCTGGTATGGAACTTTTCCACCGACTCAGTCTTGTCTTGGGTAATGTCCTGCAATGTGGTGGCCTGGTCCACCAGTCTCTCTCTGGCCCACTGCTGCAACTGGTCACAGAAAGAAATTCCCGAGGCATAAGTGGTGTCCTCATTTGGCTTTACTCTGGTGAGATCCTTTTCCATTATCGGCCAATATGCATCCCCAGCCTTGATCTCACACAGACTGACCAAATCCCTCCAGGCTGTGGAATAGGTCTTGTGGATCTGGGCTATGCGCCGGTAAAAAGGCATCGGGTGTTTCTCCGGATCTGGACTGCGGCCCTCCAGGGGTGGGCGGTCCCGTTGGGGGGTAGATGGAGCCGGCATCATCTGCCTGTGTGACCTGGTGATCCGACGTGGCCGCTGTCACTTCTTGAGCCCATCCTCTTCTGTCTGGCAGAGAGGTAGGGGTCACCACATCTGTAAAATTCCAGCCTGGCCATTCTGTGGGTGTCTTCAGTTCAATTTGGTCTGAAGCCTCTGTTCGTTTTGGTGGTGGTGGTACTACAGGCATTAGGGGTGTGTGGAGGGCCGAAGGTGGTTGGGAGCCAGAGACAGTAAGCACTGGGCAAAGGCTGGGCAGAGGGGGGGCAGCTGGCATGAGGTGTGTATGGTGTATCGGTGTACTAAGCCCAGAGTCAACATGGCTTCCGGTGGCCTCACTGGGCGCCGCCATCTTTGAAGAGGGCGGAAGTGGAAGGGGCGGGGCCGGAGGCGGAAATGGAGGTGACTGAGTTGGAAGCATCGGATGTTGCATATTCAGCTTCCGGTCACATCCCTTGCAAATCTCCTCCCACCCCGGATTCTTAACTGAACACCCCTTACATATGCGGAGGTTCTGACTACACGGTATGCAAAAATCTGGACTCTCGGGGTGGGGCCTTCCTGTATTTCCACATGCCTCGCACCTCCAGGACGGGCCATCATCATAGGGGGGCGGCGCCTTGCCGGGCGCATCTCCTTTCCTGTAATATACATATACAACTCCCCCATCCTGATTCAGTTTTTGCTCCACCCACCCCTCCTGATGTAGGGTGCGGGCCACATTAAACCAAGTTTCTGCTGTCTTTAACATGTTATGCTTCATTAGAAGCCCTCTCTTCTCTTTACACAGCTTCCTCCACCAGTTCAAAAGCAAACGAACTGTTCTCTGGCTTTATAAGTTTCTGTCCCATTTTGTTTTACTTCCCTCCCAGGGACCCTAAGGTGGTCCCCAAAGCCGTCACTCTCTCTTGTTCTGAAAGTGCTGTGTCGTGAGACGGTTTAAACAGAACCCACGGACAGCACGCAGCACTTCCCCCCCTGCTTCTCCTTCAGAGAGACTTCCCTATTTTTCAGCTCCACTGAGAGTAATGCACATTAACCCTGTAAACCAATATATCAGGAGCTACGATTGTCACAGTACCACTACTTGTACTACTTTCACCAATCCCCACACTTTCGTGGTGTACACCAAACATTAATCCACATACACAGTGTGATCATGACATAGTATTTCAGACACGCCTGTCGGGAGTAAAATGTTTTTTTTTTTGTTTTTTTTTTCCTTTTTCTCCCCACAAGACCAATCCCTAGCTGTGGTTATTTCCCTCGAGCCACCATTACTGCGACTACGAGTTCCCCTTGTCAGTCACCATTACTGCGACTGCGAGTTCCCGGCACCCTCTCTCAAATCAGGGTGTATCCTGTCCACTCCTGACGAGGAATATTTTGCCGTAATTCTCCCCTCCCTCACAGGCGCATCAACAACAACCCAACCAATCACACTGGTACACACAGACAACACAAAAGACAAGACATATCACACTGGTAGATGACGTTACACTGACAGGTGGGTTCAAAGGAGCCCCGGGCAAGTATACCTGTCACTTTGCTGATCAACGGACAGCCAGACGGGTGAGTAGTCCCGCTGGGCAATTCCAGACTACGCAGGTAAGGAATTATTAGACATAAAAATTCACTTACCGCTTTTGGAGGTGATCAGTCTCCGCGTCTGGAATGCTCCACGGTCCCCCTCATCCACTCTGGGTTGGCTGATCCCGTGTTCAGAACCCGGGCTCCATGCTGGGCGACAAATGTCTTGGACTAGGTCACTTACAGACCATTTACCGTGATCTACCAGTGAGCCAAATTAATATGAGAATACGTGCACGTGGAAGTAAGACACTGACACTTCGCAGTTTGCCAACTTCCTAAAATTCTGTTTTATTGAGGAACTAACAGTATCATTTATAGGGCATATGATGCAGGCAAAGCATATACATTGACTGGGTGAAAAGTCCACTGGGTTTCTGCGTGTTCTTTCATCCGTGTTGATATCTTCCAATCATTGTCCCCAAAACGACTCATTCCCTTTTATGGGGGTTGTTTACATTAAAAGATACTTTTCTCCTAATGAGTCACCAAGGGTGAGACTCCGGATGAAGGCGCCATCTTAATTATCATCATTGTTCTGTCAACCTATATCTGATTGTTTACTTAAAAGAGTAAGGAATTTTTAAAGAGCAAGAAACATAAAGTAGCAAGACTATAAAATTGTAATTTTACTGATTATCTAATAAAATGTGGACTGTCTATCACAATCCACTACAATAATCCCCCCTCTATCAAACTTTACACCTAGCACAATACAGTCAATCAAGTACCGTTCTCTTGGCAACTGCCAAACCCAGACACGTTGATCGGATTGCCAGACTGAGAGGCATGATTTGTCACTCCAAAGAACATGTCTCCACTGCTCTAGAGTCCAGTGGTGGCGTGCTTTACACCACTGCATCCAACGCTTTGCATTGCACTTGGTGATGTAAGGCTTGGATGCAGCTGCTCGGCATGGAAACCCATTCCATGAAGCTCTCTACACCCTGTTTTTGTGCTAATCTGAGGCCACATGAAGTTTGGAGGTCTTTAGCTATTGACTCTGCAGACAGTTAAAGACTTCTGCTCACTGTGCACTTCAGCATGTGCTGACCCCGCTCTGTCATTTTACATGGCTGAGTTGCTGTTGTTCCCAGTTGCTTCCACTTTATTATAATACCATTAACAGTTGACCGTGGAATATTTAGTAGCAAGGAAATTTCACAGATAGACTTATTGCACAGGTGGCAACTTATCATGGTACCACACTTGAATTCACTGAGCTCCTGAGAGGGACTGATTCTTTCACAAATGTTTGTAGCAGCAGTCTGCATGCCTAGGTGCTTGATTTTATACACCTCTGGCCATGGAGGTGATTGAAACACCAGCATCCAATGATTTGGAGGGGTGTCCCAATGCTGGCAACATAGTGTATATGCTTAAGCCGCAGTGCCCATGCCAAGGGACCTCTGTATATACTGTGGTCCTAACTCTGGATTTTTAAATCCTTCATAGTAGGAGCACATACAAGAGTGGATTGAATAAGAGCAGATATGCCTGGAAGGAGCCCTCCCTCCTGTAAAGGCACAGGGACACACGTGATGCCCAGCAAGAGCACAGTGGTAGCAAAGGCATCCAGTGCGTCCCTGTACAGTTAAACAGAGCAACTTTGGTTATTTTGTAGGCTGGTTGGTAAGTGTACTGGGAAATACTTTGTTTGTGATGTGCTTTGCCCTTCCATGTGCACCTTACTGCAAAGGTCAGTTACAGGTTGTGGTGGTTGCTACTTTCTTAGTATAGTTTTCTGCCCACCGTGCCTCTATGTCAAAGATACTTCTATAACATGTTACCATGCTGCTGAGCTTTAATAATTCTACATAATATTATATATTTAGGTCACAATACATTCTCATCTGTCCACAACATTAGTGATCTCCAAACTGCGACCCAAGGGTCGGATGTGGCCCTCTGCTTGCTTATATCTGGCCCTCAGCGCATTCCTCCCACTGTCAGCATCAATGTGGCAGAGTTCCTGCCACTGGCAATGAGAAACTATTCTTCCCAAAAAAGCAATGATAGGGCACTACTTCAATGGATACTATCGATGGGGCACTATTTCTCCCACAGACACCAATGATGGAGCACTATTGATACTAATAATAGGGCTCTATGACTCCCATTGATACAATGATGGGGCACTATGACTCCCACTGACACCAATGATGGGGCATTGTTTACTCTCATTGATACCAATGATGGAGCATTGTTTACTTCCACTGACTCCAGGACATTTTCTTCTCCCACAGGCCACAGTCGGGCCCCCTTAAAATTTGAAGGACAGTAAACTGGCCCTTTGTTTAAAGAGTTTGGAGGCCCCTGCACAAGATAATTAAAAAAATATTGAAAATAACTGGACTCATAGAAGTTTATGGATACATTTACAATATGTTCTTTTTGTCTCCTGTACTTTAAAAATTTTGTTATGCTTTTCCATGTGTTTTGTTGCATGCCTATCTTCAGTTTCAGTCAATTAAAGAGTATATGCTTCTCCAAAATCCCTATATATTTTGCTAAAAGCAATTGCAACTTCTAGCTTTAAATTTGCCTTTTCCCATTGACTGACAATGCACCTAGTTTTCAAATCATATTTTATTTGTAAAAACTGTTTCTACATTGTCTTTATACTGTACATGAAATAAGACAAGCAGATACAGAAATTGGACACAGTTCAAGTTCAGGCTACACAACACAAATTGCAATACAGAACAAACAGTCATAGGTTCTAGTTTGAGGACAGGCACATACTGTATTATCCCTCTGTTGAGAGAAAATCCTCAAGTCAGAGAGTGCTCAAATAAGATATCTAATTATTATTATTATTATTATTATACGGGATTTATATGGCGCCAACAGTTTGCGCAGCGCTTTACAATATAAGGGAGACAGTACAATTACAATGCATTTCAGTACAGAAGGAAAAGGAGGGCCCTGCTTGTGGAGCTTACAGTCTAAAGGAAGGGGGAGATGATACAAAAGGTGATAGCTGCGGGGGATGATCTGGTGGAGGTGATTAAAGTACAGTTCTTAGGTGGAGGTGGGGTAGGCTTCCCTGAATAAGTGAGTTTTCAAAGATTGCCCAAAGGCAGACAGGGTGGGGGCTGACTGGATATACTATGGTAGGGAATTCCAGAGGATGGGAGAGGCTCTGGAGAAGTCCTGGAGGTGAGCGTGGGAGGAGGTGATGAGGGAGCTAGAGAGGAAGATATCTTGGGAGGAGAGTAGTGTTGTGGATGGCATTGTAAGCTGTGGTTAGTATTTTGAATTTTATATGTTGGGTTAGTGGAAGCCAATGAAGGGAGGGGCAGCAGTCACTGATCGGTTGGTAAGTTCTATGAGTCTAGGAGCAGCATTCATAATACACTGAAAGGAGGATAACCTGTGTAACAGTAGACCAGTGAGGAGGGAGTTGCAGTAATCAAGGCAGGATAAAAACAAGGCACGGATAAGTTGTTTTGTGGTGTCATTGGTTAGAAAGAGGTGGATTTTGGAAATTTTCCGGAGGTCGAGGTGGCAGGATTTAGCCAGTGATTAGATGTCTAGGAGAGATCAGAGTCTAGGATTATGCCTAGCACCCTAGCATGAGGGGCAGGACCAATGGATGTGCTGTTGATCTTAATGGTAAAGTCATGAGTGGGGGATCTGGGGGGGAGGAAATATTACAAGCTCGGTTTTGGAAAGATTGAGTTTAAGGTAGTGATGTGACATCCATGCTGATATGTCGCTTAGTAGATTTGTGATATGTGAGGAGATTGAGGGGGTGAGCTGGGGAGTTGAGAGATAGATCTGGGTGTCATCAGCATAGAGTTGGTATTGGAAGCTATGGGAGGTTATCAATTGGCCCAGGGAGGAGCTGTAGAGAGAGAAAAAGAGGGGCCCAAGGACAGAGCCTTGGGGTACCCCTACGTAAAGAGGGAGAGGAGTGGAGGAGTTGTATGTCACACTGAAAGTGTGCCGAGAAAGAGGAGAACCAGGAGAGAGCAGTCACAGAGGCCGATGGAGTGGAGTTTACTGAGGAGGAGCGGGTGGTCAACTGTGTCAAAGGCAGCGGAAAGGTCTAGGAGTATGAGTATAGGGTAATGGCCATTGGTTTTAGCAGTAGGTCATTAGTGAGTTTTAGTAGGGCAGTTTCATTGGGATGTTGTGGGTGGAAGCCAGACTGTAGGGGATCAAGAAGGTTGTTGTCACTGAGGTAGCAGTTAATGCGGTTGTGAACAAGGTGCTCGAGAAGCTTGGAGGCAAATGGGAGCAGGGAGATGGGTCTTAAGTTATTCAAACAGGTAGGGTCCAGCAAGGGTTACTGTAAGTATAGACATATTTGTTATTTTCCAAAATTAAAAAATGAACCTTTAGAATCTTAATTTAATCGCTCCAAACTTAAAGTTATATTCAAAAATTAAAACAGAAATGAACAACTCCAGTAATAGAAAAAAGTAGCCCAGGTGCTGAAAATTGAAGAGCTAGCTATCAATCAGTGTGTGTAAACATCTTTGTACCTAGGTGGGCACATAAGAAAATGTACCCCAGCTCTGCAAATCATACAACTGAAGCATAGTTTGTCACTGCACTGTAGATGGAAACCCAACCAATAACATGTCAAATAAGCGTAAACAGCAGGGGATACTAAAAAGTCCTTGTTTGGCCATTTTGTGTTATGGCATGAAAATGCTCTGCTCCTCTTTACTGCAATCTCTCGCTCTTAAATCACCCTGTCAAAAGCCTCCCCAAAGGTGCACATTACAAAGAAACATTACACTAGTTCTACAAAAAAAGGTCTTACAAATTTGGAGTCAGCAACTATTAGGAGATGCAGTATGTTCTTTGAAATGCAGTGTATTAAGTTACAGAAAAAAGCCAGAAAAAGATGATGCACAGTATGTAAACAGATTTGGTAGGCCACAGTTTAAAAAGGAGAGATCAAATAAGTTTTACTCTAGAAATCAAAATTAGACTGTATTATTTAATAGAAAACAGGCAGAAAAATTGTACTGATGATTTACATGATGTAAACAGATTTAGTAGGTATGAGGGAGAGACCAGGCAGGTTGTATTGTGAAATAAAAATCATTATGTATCCTACTACACTGCAGTTCACTGTAATGCAGTGCAATACAGTACTGTGTATGTCCATGAATTTAGCACTGTAGCACTGTTCAGCACTGTGTAGTGTAGCAGCAACTTTTTCTTTCTGCAAATACCCTGTTAGCTCTCCTTTTTTATTTTAAGAAGATTGAACTAACCTACAACCGAGATAGGTAATCTGCACCCGGAAATGCATTTACCTTAAAATTTTGATAACAGATATATAAGGTTAAAGTGTTGCTAAAACCACAACAGTAAAATCATCCTGTATATGTAATATAGCATGCTTGTTATACTCACTGTGGAACCTAAGGGGTTACTCCTGTGCATTGTGTATAAAGGCACGGGACAGAATGTGGAAGAACTGGGATGGGAATACACCAAACTGTATACAAAGAAAAAAAAATACTGGAATAAAAGATGATATAAAATAAAAATAAGGTAGAAAGGCAAAAGTTGAACCATAGAATCACAGCCAGATACTGAGTGGGACATGGCTGTGAAGGGAAGGGACGTTACATGAATCCAGAGAGGGGACGATAGTGTGTGAGAATGATAGAGTATAGGATCTGGGAATGGGGCTGAGCATGATAGTAATAATAATGGTTATACTGGAAGAGGAAGTAATGGTGATGTAAATGTGAAATATATATATATATATTGTATGGAAATGACAGTGATGATGAGTAATGAACTAGGAGTAAATGAAAATACAAATTATATCATGTAACAAATATAGAAATTATAAATGTAATGCTTGTATTGTGTGAGGGCTATGATGTCATGTGGTGGGTATGGCAGGAAGCTGGTATTCACCAAGTCACCCCAAAAAAGGATACAATGTAGGGATACTTACTGTTATAATACTGTATGATCAACCACTCCCAAGATATGAGTATGATATGATATAGGACAAAAACTGGGTCAAACGAATAAGAAGGAGACCTAGAAGAAAATGGAAACATGGTTATCTAGAGTATAGGTATATTTGTGGAAATAACATATTGAAGCGTTATGTAAAAGAACGTATGCTTGGAGATCAGCGTTATGTGGCAAGGATTGTATGGTGTGGAGAGGGGGGAGAGAAAAGAGGGGGGGAAACATATCTGGCGAGAAGTGCTATTATATGATGGTAGTAATTTTGATATCCTTGTTAAGGCCCCCAGGTGATAGGATGTCAAGTGTAGGGATCAAGTAGGCTTAACATTGGCAAAATCTGGGGAAGCATTCTGCTGTGGACAGATGTTTGGGCATAGATTCTATTATCCATACTCTGAGGCCAATGATGCTACTGTTGTGTGTCTCTAGAAAGTGTTGAGGGACACTATGCTTATCGCATGCTCAATTTTTTGTTTTTATGAATTCAAAAACAGCCTAGTAACTGGATGAGCAGAGAGTCAAGGAGGATTTACATACACAAGCTCTATTGATCACTCTTATCATGAGGGTCATTGTTTTTTAGTAATGCTCTGCTGTGCACTGTTTGCGGCAAACCACTGGAATCCTGGCTGTGGCATAGCAATTAAAGGAGTATATGTGGGATATTTTATTTCCATCAATATATGTAATTTTTATGAACTTTACCATGGACTTTCTTTCTTTTTCTTTTTCGAGTACTATTTTCTAATTCCTAGTACCTGCATTCTGCTTGTAGATAAGCACTAAAAGTGTATGTTTGTCATTTTGATGTAATTTTCTCTTTGAATATTTGAATATTTGCATGTCTTGTATCTGGACATTGTGCTAGCAGCTGCAGAATTTGTTTTGTTTTCTTTTGTTTTTTTGTTTTTTTTTTTGGGGGGGGGTATTGTAGAGGCTTCAAGCACAATTTTTTTTTTAGGTTTATTATTCAATATAGGCATTTGTGCTAAAAATTGTTTGGTCTCAGCTTTTTAGGTGATAAGGGGTAACTGAATTTGTTGTTTCAACAATAGTACATGTCAACTGGCATTTTGCTCTTCCTCTCTAGTGGCAGTTTTGATGAAGCCAATTTCTTATTAAGGGACCCTGGAGGTATGCTTTCAGTGAGTACCAGACAAATCCCTGTGGTGCTTGTGATATACTGACCGAGCGAAACAGTGATATATACAGTACATTTCCACCACTGTGTTATGTGGAAGCAGAATGGATAGCCAAAGGGGATTAAGGTTCAATGAATGACCCATTTGTTCTCTTCTGTCCATGCAGTAGTGTAACTACCAGGAGGGAGTGATCTGGGATCCTCTGGGCTGCATTATGATTGAACATACATTTGAAAGATTCAGAAGTACCCAGAGCTAGGTCAGTGCATGGTAGAAAGTTATGAGATTTTAATTGGCAGGAGAATTGGGCATCTGCAGGTGGGGTTAGGTGTTATAGTGTGTGACGATCAATCTTTTGACATAATCTACCAAGTTGCGTTAATGGTATAGTATTAAAGGCATTCAGTGAGCAAAGTTATCTAAATTATAATTATTACAGTCTTCCATTATCAGTACTGGGTAGCAGATCTGCTATAAAATTTAGCTAGGGATTTGAGAGCATCAGGAGAATGTGGTGGGGGGACAATAATATTGTCAAATACACAATATTTTTACATTGTATAAAGACAAACCTATTCAAAATATCCATCCTGATCTGTCTGAAGGAAAACACAAGCCCTGTGTTAGAGACTATTCAATGGAATGTGGGTAGCAAACTTGGAGGAGGGATTAGAGATTTATCATGGTACATAATCTGACTATAGAACAGGAGATAATAATTGGACTTAGTTGTCTAAACAGTGAACAACCCTTATCCTGAGGTAAGTTGATAATATAATATATAAGTTATTACACCCATTTCCATTGTGGGATAAAATGAGCTTTTGCCAGGAGCAGGAAGAGTCATGAATAATGTTACCATTGTAGGAGGAGGTAGTACAATAGACGTATTTAAGTGAACTGATTTCTATTTTATATAATGTCTACCCAGCCAATTACTAGCTATTGCAGGGATTTTAAAAAAATGGATCTCACTGTAGAAAACTAGTAATTAGCTATACAACTGCGGTTTGGATTTGGGGTTTGTAAGTTTGTAAACTTAATGAACTTTCAGGTGTTGAATCTGAACCCCTTTGAGGTCAAAGGGAGTAGAATGTCAAACAAATTAGATTGTCAAACAAATGGCATGGGGGACCTGGGCATGTACTAAAGGAAAAAAAAAAATCCCTGTTTAGCAGGGAGTAGAGATTTTAATAATGGCTAAAGGGAAAGTTAAAAAGTGCTACTTTTTTTATCATTAAAAGTTTTTAAATTAATCACTTCCCAACCGCCCTATAGCAGATATACTGCTACAGGGCGGCAGGGGTATATATAGGCGATTTTGTGTTTCTGGGTAGCGGGCACGCGATTTCGTGTTTCCTGTCAGCTCGCACACACTGCTGTGGTGCACAGCCATCCACAGCAGTGTGATTACAGTAAAGCCCACACACATTGCCCCCTATGTAAAACACTCCCTGTACACAATTAACCCTTTGATCGTCCCTCATGTTAACCCCTTCCTGCCCAGTGCCATTAGTACAGTGTCAGTGCTTTTTTTTAACACTGATCATTGTATTCGTGTCACTGGGGATGTCAATGACGCCAGGTCAGTTCCCCCCAGTGTCAGAATGCCCATCGCAGTCCCGCAGTCCCACCATGATCACCGCTTTTACTAAAAAAAATTAATTCCAGTATCATACTACCATTTGTAAATGCTATACCTTTCACATAAACCAATTAATTTACACATATTGGGATTTTTGTTAGCAAAGACATGTCGCAGAATACATTTTGGCGTAAATTTATGATGAAATTTGAGTTTATTTGATATTTTATAACCAAAAGTGAAAAATATTGTTTTTTTTTTTATTTTTTGGTCGGAGCCACACCGATTTCTAAAGTAATGCATGCACTATTTTTGTTACGATTACAAATCGCAATTAAATCAGCGGCAGGTTACCCAATTTTGAAATCGTGCGACTTCACTGTAAGTGGCACTATTTCAAGATCGGCTTTGAATGTGACTGGGGTGTAAATCCTCAGGAGGGCAAGGGGTTAAAGTGATTGTAAGCCTTGATTCTTTTATTGTTTAAAAATAACAAACAACTTATTTACCTGCTCTGCACAATGGTTTTTTCACAGAGTGTCCCCGTTTCAACTCTTCTGGGGTCCCCTGACGGCCCTTTTTGGCTCCTCTTCTTGGTGTGCCACCATAGGAAGCTGACTATTCCTATGGTGGCACACCTGTGTGCTTGCTCCCGAGACTGTTCTGTGTGTCTATAAGACACACAGAATGTGGCTTGGCAGACTACCCCCATCCCTCCTCACTGGCTGTGATTGACAGAATCGGAAGTCAATGGCTCCAGCTGATGAGCTAATGAGGAGAGAAAGAGCTGAATGAGACTCTGCTCTCATCCACATCGCTGAATAGAGATCTGGCTCAGGTAAGTATGGGGAAGGGGGCTGGGGGGAAGCTGCATGCAAAAGATTTTTACCTTCATGCATAGAATGCAAAAACCTTCTGCCTTTATAACCAATGCCTGGGGAATGCCCTGAACCTGCCTGTGAAGTGACACAGCAAAATGGATAGGTACACAGAAAAGATATGTGTTCTCCCTAAAAAAACATATTAGACCTTTAACCTTGATGAGAGCCTGGTATGGATGTCAAGAGGGACCTCACCCAAAAAAATCAATGATGTCACAGGGATTCCAGTGCTGTCATTCCGTATCCATGATGGTCATATCCATATTTGGTGGTTGACATCACCCAGGATATTCAGCCATTTGTTTACATTCCGCAGCAAGAACTGGGAGCTGTAATTCTTAGTGGACAGTCATTGGGAGTAGATCACGTCAGAAGGTTTTTTTTTTGTTTCAGCAGGTCTGTAGGCATTGTTCATTGTGATTGAAGTGAGTCTGCCTTGCTGGATGACGTAATTGATGATGAATTTACATTGTGGGACATTTTTTGAGGTTTTCTATTTTTTAGTAAAGGACTTTCAAAGAGTGTGTGTTATATTTACTATTTACACAAGATTACGATCAGCCCCCTGCCCACAGACCCCCACAACCACTGGGAGAGGGTTGCAGTGAAGAGGCCCTTATCATCATCAACATGAAGGTAAGGTGCGTTTTCTCCATGGAAAGGTACCTTGCCCATGTTAAGCGCATGTGACCTGGTATTGTTTAAGAGGAGGGTACAGACTTTTATTGACCTGCCAGGCTTCAAGCTTCGATAAGGGTCTTGTATGAAATTCGGGGGGACCTTATGCCATTTTTATTTATTTATTTTTTGTGGGTTCAGGCTGCTGGCTTCTTAACAACCAGGAGCCTTTAGCAGGAAGCTGTCACATATTTCTTTTTTAGCTCATTCTAGCAAGTCTTCAGGCATAATACTGTTGCACCTCAGTCTGCTATCAATATCTTCAGATTCAGGAGAATTATCATCAGCTCTTTATATGTCTATCCTAACATAAACTCTCATGGGGTGTACACTATCCTGTAATTCATTCTGTTGCCTCCCAAAAATGTATTTGTGCTTTTACTTCATTTGGAGATCATGACAAAGTAGCCAAATGTCTTTCCTTACCCCTTGTACCTGGATAATATGCCTTTGGAGACAGGTATTGTATTACTGCACCACATTCAGTACTCTCTACAGGGTTGGGTTCCAGGTTTTCTCTTTTACCTTACTTACTCTTGAAGTTCTGGGGGACAGTGAAGACAGGGCAGTCATATGGACAGAGCTGATGGCCTCCTCATGCTATTGATCCCTGGTCTCTAGCAATGATGTGGCTAGGCTGTGGCCCTGCATTTGCAAGCCCAGGGCAACAGCATGGTTGGGTGGAGGTGAGAGGTTGTTGACTTGTTATAGGTTGGCTGGTTTGGCAAATTTTTCAAGGTGAGCTGCAGCTGCCTCCATTGCCTTATCCTATACTGACCTTCTGCCTTGCTGCTAGTGTGCCTGGAAGCAAGGCGCAAGGCTGCTGCCATCTTCATCTTTCTTCTTTGTTGTTGCAACTGTAGAGATAATGGTACTCAGAGGTCATTAGGAGATTGATCAGATGAGCAGGGTGGTATAAACTGCTGACCGGGTGAGGGTTCCATTGAAGGATAAAATCAGAATTCAGAGTCAAAGCTCAGCTTCATACACTCACATATATCTGCAAGCCATGCCCCTCCCCTCAACCCTATAACATTAAGTATGCACATTAAAGTACTAAATGCGCAGACTGCTGACATGATGCTAAAGGAGCTCTATCAGACTGATGGGTAATTTTTTTGCTCGCTCTACTCTCTCCTCGTATAAGTATCTTCATGCAGGACATTGGATTGGCTTTTAGTTGAGAAAAAATATTTTATTTTAGTCACAACCTATGCAATGCCTCTACCATTGTAGTTCTTTGAATGTATGTACATTTTTATTTTTATTTTAACCAATTGCCATCCTGAGGATTTACCCCCCTTAATGACCAGGCCTCTTTTTTGCTATTCAGCACTGCACTATTTCAACTGATAATTGCACGGTCATGCAATGCTGCACCCAAACAAAATTTACGTCCTTTTTTCACACAAATAGAGCTTTCTTTCAGTGGTATTTGATCTCCTGTGCGCTTTTTATTTTTTGCGTTATAAACAAAAATAGTCTGAAAATTTTGAAGAAAAACAATATTTTTTACTTTCGGCTATAAAAAATATATAGTAAACTCAAAGTTAGTCATGAATTTATGCCAAAATATATTCTGCTACATGTTTTTGGTAAAAAAAATCCCAATAAGTGTATATTGATTGCTTTGTGTGAAAGTTATAGAGCCAACAAAGTATGGTATAGATACTACAATTTACGCTTTTTGTTATACAGCGCTGCACTAGTTTAACTGACAATTGCGTGGTTATGCAATATGGTACATAAATTAAATGTCTTTGTTTCACACAAATAGAGCTTTCTTTCAGTGGTATGTGATCACCTGTGCACTTTTTATTTTTGGAGCTATAAAAAAAATGTAAAAAAAAATTAATTTTTTTTAAAAAAGCCGATATTTTCTCATTTCTGTCATAAAAATATCCAAAAAACTCAAATTTAGGCATAATTTTAGGCCAAAATTTATTCTGCTACATGTTTTTGGTTACATAAATCCCAATAAGTGTATATTGATTGCTTTGTGTTAAAGTTATAACATCTACAAACTATGGTATAGATAATGGAATTTACACAGCTTTTACTTTCTGACTGCCCATCACATTTCTTGAGGTGCTAAAATACCAGGACAGTACAAACACCCCCAAATGACCCCTTTTTGGAAAGCAGACAACCTAAGCTATCTGCTGAGAGGCATATTGAGTCCATGGAAGATTTATTGTTTTTTAATGACAAAGTTGTCATTTAAATTATATATTTCTCACACAAGCCATGGGTATATTTGGAATTACACCCCAAAATACATTCTGCTACTTCTACCGAGTATGGGGATACCACATGTGTGAGACCTTTTGGGAGCCTAGCCACATACAGGAGCCTAAAATCCAATGACCACTTTGAAAGCCTGAAGATGTGTAACTCCCTCATTTCACTTTCTCACAACGTATCACAGTTTTGGAGGCTCTGAAATGCCAGGATAGCACCCCCCCCCCCAAATGACCCCTTTTTGGAAAGTAGACACTCCAAGAGGCATGGTGAGTATTTTGCAGATCTCATTTTTTCTCACAAGGTTTTGAAATATAAAAAACGAAAAGAGCAAATGTTTTTGTTTTTCTTTCTTCATTTTCCAAAAACTTGTGGCAAAAAACGAGATCTGCAAAATACTCACCATGCTTCTTATCAAATTCCTTGGGGTGTCTAAAAAAAGAGGCCATTTGGGGGGCTTTGGTGCTATCCTGGCATTTCAGGGCCTCAAAAACTGTGATAGGTATTCAGGAAGCAGGGGCAACTCATGGGGCCCCCTGGCAATAGGGGATCATGGGGCCCCTGTGTCCTTGTCCAAACTCAAAAAAGCCTATGAAAAAGGTACCAGGGGCATCTCATGGGGCCCCCTATTGACCCCGGGCCCTCGGGCAGTGCCCGAGTTTCCAAATGGTCAGTCCGCCCCTGAGGAAGTGTAATGAGGAAATAAAGCACTTTAAAAGCCTGAAGGTGCTTATTGGATTTTGGGGTCCTGTACTTGGCTAGACTGCCAAAATGTCTCTCACATGTGGTACCCCCATACTCGGGAGAAGTAGCAGAATGTATTTTGGGGAGTAATTCCATATATACCCATGGCTTGTGTGAGCAATAAATCATTTAAGTGACAATTTTGTGTAAAAAAAATATTTTTTTTTTGTCATTTTCCAAAAACTTGTGGTAAAAAAAATAAATTCTTCTATTGACTCAACATGCCCCTCAGCAAATAGTCTGTGGTGTCTACTTTCCAAAAAAAGGTAGTTTTTGGGGGTAGGGGCATTTTATTATTGCCCAACATTAGAAGTTTATGCCACACATCATTCACTCTTCTAACCACCTGAAGATCAAGCCTTTTCTGACACTTTGTTAACATGAAAAAAAAATCATTTTTTTTTGCTAGGAAATTACTTTGAACCCCCAAACATGATATATGTTTTAAAGCAGACACCCTAGTGAATAAAATGGTGGGTGCTGCAATTTTGTTATGTTACATACAGTAGTACTTGCGCAACGATTTTTCAAATGCACATTTTTTTTAAATATACACTTTTTTTTACTTTTAATGCACAAAAACACAATATATTGGCCAATTATTTAGTAATATATAAAAGATGATGTTATGCCGAGTAAATAAATACCAAACATGACACGCTATACAACCGTGCATGCCCTGTGCAATGGTGACAAACTGCATACATTTTTAATATCCATAGCCAATGCTTTAAAAGCCTTTACAAGCTATCATTTTAGATTTACAGAAGAAGTCTAGTGCTATAATTACTACCCTTGATCTGATGTCCGTGGCAATACCTCACATGCATGGTGCAACTGCTGTTTACATACCAGCACAAGGTCAACGCTTGCGCACGGGGGGGTTGGTGTAGCGGGGTGCTTTTTTTTAAGTTATTTTGATTTTTTAAATTATTTTTACACTATCGCTTTAATTTTTTTTTACTATCACTTTTAATGCTATCACAGGAAATGCAAATATCCCCTATAACTTCAATGGGCATTGTCATATATTCTATTTTGAGAAATCTGGGGTCTATCAGACTCTGGATATCTCCTCTGCCCTTACATTATCTAATCAAACCGGTATCGGTGTGATCAGATGCTTTCTCAATTTACAAATGACGCTGTTTATATCCTGCAAAACTGAAGTGATGAAATGCTCATAGCTTCCAATTTCTTAGACTATAGAGATGATTGGCACCATTCCAGTCTCCAATCAGCTCTATGGTCTTCTGGCAGAAACACTGGCTGCATTCTCAGGTTCCCCTGATGGCACGGAACTGCCCAGGAAGGCCGTGGAAGGCAGCGGGGAAGGGGGGGGGGGGCATCGTCTCCTGCTGCTTGTAAAAGCAACCCTGCAGCTACAGTTGCAAGAAAAAGTATGTGAACCCCTTGGGATTACGTGGAGTTTTGCATGAATTGGGCATAAAATGTGCTCTGAACGTCATCTAAGTCACAACAATAGAAGAACACAGTCTGCTGAACATAATACTACACAAACATTAGATGTTGCCATGGTTTAATTGCACATAACATGTAAACATTCACAGTGCAGGGAGGAAAAAGTATGTGAACCTTTGGACTTAATAACTGGTTGACCCTCCTTTGGCAGCAATAACCTCAACCAAACATTTCCTGTAGTTGCAGATCAGACTTGCACAACGATCTGGAGTAATTTTGGACCACTCCTCTTCACAAAACTGTTTTAGTGTAGCAATATTTTTGGGATGTCTGGTGTGAATCGCTCTCTTAAGGTCATGCCACAGCATTTCAATCGGGTTGAGGTCAGGAATCTGACTGGGCCACTCCAGAAGGCGTATTCTGTGCTGTTGCAGCCATTGTTTTGTTGAATTACTTGTATGCTTTGGGTCATTGTCCTGTTGCGTCACCCATCCTCTGCGGAGCTTCAGTTGGCGGACAGATGGTCGTACGTTTTCCTGCAAAATGTCTTGATAAACTCTGGAATTCATTTTCCCATCAATGACAACAATCCGTCCAGGCCCTGAGGCAGCAAAGCAGCCCCAAACCATGATGCTCCCTCCGCCATGTTTTACAGTGGGGATGAGGTTTTGATGTTGGTGTGCTGTGCCTTTTTTTCTCCACACATAGTGTTGTGTGTTCTTCCCAAACAACTCAATCTTGGTTTCATCTGTCCACAGTATATTTTGCCAGTAGTGCTGTGGAACATCCAGGTGCTCTTTTGCAAACTTCAAACGTGCTGCAATATTCTTTTTGGACAGCAATGGCTTCCTCCGTGGTGTCCTCCCATGTACTCCATTCTTGTTTAATGTTTTCCTTATTGTAGATGTGTCAACAAAAATGTTAGCATGTGCCAGAGATTTCTGTAGGTCTTTAGCTGACACTCTGGGATTCTTCTTTACCTCATGCAGCATTCTGCACTATGCTCTTGCAGTCATTTTTACAGGACGACCACGCCTAGGGAGAGTAGCAACAGTGCTAAACTTTCTCCATTTGTAGACAGTCTGTCTTGCCGTGGACACATGAACATCAAGGCTTTTGGAGATACTTTTGTAACCCTTTCCAGCTTCATGCAAGTCAACAATTCTTGATCGTAGGTCTTCTGAGAGCTCTTTTCTGCGAGGCATGGTTCACATCAGACAGTGCTTCTTGAAACCAGTAAACCCAAAACAGGTGTGTGTTTTTTAAGGGCAGGACAGCTGTCAGAAACAAATCCAATATCATCACACTGATTGGAGTCAAGGTTGGCTCACTCCTGGCTCCAATTAGCTCTGGTAGAAGTCATTAAGCTAGGGCCTCACATACTTTTTCCTCCCTGCACTGTGAATGTTTACATGTTATGTGCAATTAAACCATGGCAACATCTAATGTTTGTGTAGTATTATGTTCAGCAGACTGTGTTCTTCTATTGTTGTGACTTAGATGACGTTCAGAGCACATTTTATGCCCAATTCATGCAAAACTCCACGTAATCCCAAGGGGTTCACATACTTTTTCTTGCAACTGTAATTAGCTACTAGGATATCTTTTACATGAAAGCCGATCACCAGATGAAAACAACGATACCAGGATGATGCATGCAGTTGTAGGTATCATCCTGGTATAACCATTCGAAATCCAGTAATGTACCAGTACGTCGCTGGTCCTTGTTGGGTATATATGTTATGTTCTTTTTTTTTGTATGCAGCCTGTGGGCTAAATGAAAAAAAGAGAAGAAATCTCTGCCAAAAAAAGTGTGTGGTATGCCCACCATTAAAATATACCGATCTGCATCCACCCACTTCTAATGGTGGGCACACATTAAGTCGCACAGTGCCACATGCGCCAATTCCAAGATTGTATAAATGTCTAAATAGTGGCACGCTTAAATAAAAATTGTCCAAGTATAAGTGGTACCCATGTGGAAAAAGGATGACCCCAAGTCCCAAACTATCTTGCCACTACTCCCCATGTAGTCTGGGCATCCGGGGGGCACCACGTAAATCCAAAACTTATATGTATAGCTTGTTGCTGTCTCACAGGTCTTATACATCTTGACGCCATATCTGGCACGTTTGCTGGGGAGAAATTATTTGAATGCCACAAAAATTAATGAGGGACTCATCAAAGCATGTTTTTTTGCTGGGAGTATAGACATCTGCAAATTTTTGGTTAAGGTGATTTACGATGGGCTGAATTTTGTGGAGCAAGTCAAATTCAGGGTCACCCAGAGGACGGCAGAGTGTGCTGTCATTGAAATGCATAAAACACATTATACTCTCAAATCTATGCCTGGCCATGGCAACATAGAACAGAGGCATATGAGGAATCGGGTCTGTGGACCAATATAACCGCAATTCATTTTTTTTAGTAATGCCCATGTTGAGGGTTAGGCCCAAAAAAACTTTAAATTTGAAAACCGTAATGGGTTTCCATGCGAATGGTCTGGCAAGGTTTGATTTTGGGTTGGAGGCAATAATTGTTGTGCATATAAATTGATTTGATCCACAATCAATGCGTACAGATCTTCCGTGAAAAACAGCTCCAAAAAAAACAAGGGGAGTAGTTAAATTTGCTGTTTCCACCTGAATTCCGAGTTGGGCAGAGAATGGGGAAAATACGGTTACTGATTCTGCGAACACTGTGGTTTTGTGCGCATTGTATCAAGTGACAGTGACCTACTGACACTGCACTTGCAACGCTGAACCCAAATGAAATTACGTCCTTTTTTTCCAACGAATTGAGCTTTCTTTCAGTGGTATTTGATCGCCTGTGCGGTTTTTATTTTTTGTGATATAAAAAAAAGACCTACAATTTTAAGAAAAAAACTATATTTTGGACTTTTTGCTATAAAACATATACAGTAAAAAACTTTAAAAATCAAATTTCATCATAAATGTAGGCCAATTCTGCGACATGTCTTTGCTAAAAATAAAAATCCCAATATGTCTAAATTAATTGGTTTACATGAAAGTTCTAGTGTTTACAAATGGCGTTATAGATACTGGAATTTGTTTTTATACTAATAATGGCGCCAATCAGCAGCTTATGGCGTGATCAGCAACTTATAGCGGGACTGCGGGACTGCGGGACTGCGGGACTGCGATACTGTACTAATGGCACTGGGGAGGAAGGGATTAACATTTGGGGGCAATCAAAGGGTTAACTGTGTGTAGGGAGTGTTTTACATGGGGGGGTGTGCTTCACTGTAAAGCACACTGATTGCGATGGCTGTGCTTAGCCATCCTGAGCAGTGTGCCCAAACTGACAGGGAGGAGGGCTATTGGTAAACAATGCAGCCCTCCTCCCTGTTGGTGTTTGCCGATAATCACCGGGCGCCGTCGGGTAATCACCGGCCGGGACCCAGTGATTGGCCGCTATCGGTGGTGCGGGTAGGGCGGTTGCCTGCCCCGGGCACGCCCCCTACCTGAAAATGCAGAATCACATACATATACGTATATTACAGCCACCAATTGCCAGCAATGCACTTCCTGGCTTCTAAACTATTGGTCAGGTGGCTAAGAAGGGCCAATCATGTTTTTTTGTTTTCTAATTTGAACCAAAGCCCTCCAAAGCCAGGGTTCCTATAAGCCTTTATTCAGTGTGTGTTGAAGAAGACATGGGGTAGTTTGGAAAATTAACACACTGCTGGGTAAGCTAGGTGCTAATGTTTGCATTGATTACTGTAAATGTCAATCTATATTTATATTGATTCACAGACTTTGAAACAATATATTATAATGTTAAAAGATTGTGCACATACTCATTACAATATTTTGGGGACTTTTTGCAGCATTTGGATCCTGTTGACACAGCAGCCTAGTCAAAGTGTTTAACCTCTTCACACCTAAGGGTGAAACAAATCTTAAAGCCTAAGTAAAATTTTACAACATTGACATGTGTTAGTAAAACCGTACATATCATCACAACTACTTTGTACATCCAGATGAATTATACCTTGTGTTTTTCAGGACACGTTGGGCTTTCATTTGGTGTTAAATGGTAATGGATATCTCCTGATTTTTTTTTTATATATTAACAAAGGAAAAGTGGTAAAAAAAAAATTATTTAGCTGTGTGTTTCTTGTTACTACCATAGCCTACCACCAAATAACAACCCAAAATAAATTTTCCAACTCTTGACGATCACGGCGATACCATATATGTGTAAGTTATGAGAGAGAGAGGGAGATAATCTCTCCTCCATTCATAGAGTAAAAATACGAAGGGGGGTGGGCTTCAAAGGCTATCAAAGTGATCATGGGATCAGCCATCCACCGTTTCTGAATGGAGTATGACATTATATGATAAAAGCCGTAAGGCCATCATAAAATAACAATGGATATAGCATGTGTACTAGCAGAATAGGTAAATGAGATACCATCGATGGAACAAAACAGAAAACAAAGAACATTGTCAGATCACATAAGATGTAAACCAGAAACATTACAGCAAAAACATAGATATCCATAGGGATATATACTTGGGAAAAATATCTATACCCAAGTCGTCCAGGCCAGTGGCTGGACGGGATCGGGGGCAACACGACAACCGAAACATAACAGTCATCAAACCAGGCCAGAAAAAAACAAACAAATGAAAGCACCCAGCAAGGGCTTGGCAAGCAAAAAAAAAGGGCACCCTAGAAGAACATCAGGTAGGCTCATCGCTGGAACGAGTAGGATGAGGACCTTGTTGGGTACGTGAAAGATGCTTTCGGCCCCCATGAACTGGTGTCCAAATCTTGTTGGGGGTGACAGAAGGGCGAGATGGAGTAGGTGGCAATGAGGAGGCGTCTTCCGATAAAGGAGGTAGTCCCAATTGCTTCAAAAAGGAGTCCGCCTCAAAAAGGTCACGCAGAATAACTTGGGAATTATCTTTAGAGACGGCCAGCTTGAAGGGAAAACCCCAGCGATAGGGGACATGGTGATGTTGAAGGTGTGTGGTGATTGGTTTCAGTGCCCGCCGTTTGGCCAGGGTAATAGGAGAGAGATCACAAAAGAGCTGGAGCCTGTCCCCCTTAAATAACAAGGCTTCTTTGCTTTCAAAAAAATGAAAGCGGACAATGACGTCGCGTGGTCTGGTGCCATCAGCAGGTCTAGGGCCTAGTGATCGGTGGCCCCTGTCCAGGCGCCAATCTTCTTCTGGAACCATGGCGGTGGTTGTGGTGAAGAAAGACAAGAGATGTCGGTGGAGTTGACAGTCGGCAATAGATTCAGACATATCATGAATACGGATGATCTGTCGGCGTTCCCTGTTTTCCAAATCTTGTTGGAGCTGGATTTGGGACATGGTGTGTTTCAGATACGCGTTATCTTCTTCTAAGACATGGACATATTGCACCAATTCATCACATTTATTCTCCATTTGATCCACACGTTCACCGATCTGGGCTATTTCCCCTCTAAGATCCAAAGCCAATTTGCCCACTTCAGCGGATATAGAGGCGGTAATGTTGCATAGAAATACTTGTAATTTTTCATCCAACGCAGATACTGTGAGAGAAGGTGACACATGCGGCATGGAAGGAGCAGAGGAATGATGACTCAAAGAAGGGTGTTCTAGTGTCCCCCCTAACAATGTCAGGGGATCGGGATCCTCCATCTGGGGGTGTATAGAGGCTGGGGATGCTGGCTGCTCAGTTAGGGATGGAGCTGCAGTACCTCCTGCCGCCGTTGGGGGTCTGGAGCTCGTCCTCGGGCTTGCAGCCGTACTTGAGGCTGGGGATTGCATCCTAGCGAGGAACCACTGTAGCGGGGAAGGCCGCGGGTCATGTGGTGGCGGGGAAGGGGGCTTCCAGCACCCGATCTTCTCCATTATTCCTCCCCTTATATGCCGATCCGGGTGCAGGACTGATATGACTCACCCGGAGACGCTTGTAGGCTGTGAATGCGCCGTGGGTGAGTCGCTAAGGTCGGGGATGAGCGGAGCTCTAGGAATGCTTGCTTATACCAATGAAATTCGTTATTCAGTATAAACAATCATAGTGTGTAAAAAAAAGAAAAATCCTGATTACTTGCCCAGAGTAGTACAATGTTACTATGGTAACATTATGTTGCTCTGACAATAGGAGTAGTAAAAAAAATCATAATAAATGAAAAAACATGTAATAAAAATTTTATAAACATTTTTAAAAGGATTTAAAAAAAGTTTTTTAAATGTTATTTATTTATTTTTTACATACTGTCTCCAGTCAGTGTCCCTGATCACCACCACAACAGTTATATGATGATGCTGTGCTGCGTTAGTGACAGTAATTTTTTTTCATTTCTTCATTTTCCACAAATTTATGCCAAAAAAAGACAACTTCAAAAAAACTTGCCATGTCTCTTACTAAATACCTCAGACTGTCGACTTTCCGAAAAGCAGTCATTTGGGGAGTATTTGTACTGTCCTGGTGTTTTTTTTTTTGCCTTAAGAAATGAGATAAGCCATCAGTATTGTATCAAGATTTATCAATCTTTAGATATATACCATAGTTTGTGGGCTCTATAACTTTCCTAACAACTAAATAATAAACACAGATGTGTTCTATTTTCAACAAAGAAATGTAGCAGAATACATTTTGGCCTAAGTAGAAAGATTATTTATTTGCAAAATTTTTATGACAGAATTGAAGAAAAGCACATATTTTTTTCAAAATTTTCAGTCTTTTTTTATTTATAGCGCAAAAAATAAAAAACCCAGTGGTGACCAAAATTTGTGTGGAAAAAAAATTATAAAAATTTCATACGGGGACAGTGTTGCATGACTGTGCAATTGTCATTCAAAGTGCGATAGCGCTGAAAGGTGAAAATAGGCCTGGGCAGGGGGTAAAAGTGCTCGGTAGGCAAGTGGTTAAAGTCTGTGCATATGCTCACTATCTTATTTTGGGGCTTTCTGAGCAAAATAAAGACACTTTAATGCTGATGGTGTGGGTTCCATTCAAAAGGGGCAAAAGCAAAATGCAAATGATTAGATACTCTACACATGTACGGTTCTTCTTCAGAATGGGGCCTAGTACACATAAATAAGTACTGTGCACATAGGCACTCTTTAGCACTCTTTAGTTAATATTCAATTTAAAAAAAAACGATAAAAAAAAAATAAAACCTAGTTGGTATCGCTCTCCTAAACTACAGCCTACTAAAGTAGTACTCCGTACAAATGGCCATAATATCAATAGGATAGGTGACCATATCTCCCTCTGGAGATTGGCTACAAGGGATATTAACTTGAATTTTCTGATCCACAACCAGCATAGCCAATAATTTACTATTTTTATCATAGTTCTCAAAGAGATTCAGCTTCATGAAGGAGGGATCTGGAACATGTAGAGAGAGCTTACGTTTGGCCTCCAGCAATGCTGCATATGTGGAATCAGTGTACAAAGCTGCATATGCCTCCTCACACCTCCTCTCTTCTTCCTGCAAAGCCTTATAACCAGAGTTATAATTCTTTATAGTGGCTTTATTAGCAGAAATATATGTTCCCCGCATTACAGCCCTAAAGCATCCCAAACCACTGGTTCCTCTGCTGAGGAGGGATTGGTGTCCCAAAAGGTAGCCATAGGTACATACATACATATGTACATACAATATACTATAATTTTTATATATATATATATATATATATATATATATATATATATATATATATATGGTGTATTCTCACATTATTGAGCAGGCCAGCATAGGACTGAGATAGATGTATTTTACACAACAAAAGGATAGCCAAGGACTCTTTGCTATGTTCATTTTATGCAATATCACCTTGGCACTTGAGGGCCAACTTGTTACATTCAAAGGATGTAATTTGCAAACTTGGGTGATAAAATGCATATTGCTCAGTCAGACTGGAAAGCACTTGGCCTTCATCTACTATCTAATAACATGAAAAGGGGTAATAAGCATGGTAAATAGCATTCTTGTTTATCTAATTAATGGTAAAAGAATGCACTTTAGGAAATATCTAGACAACTTTTATTAGAATTTATGACTTCATCTGTCCAAGCCCAAAAGGCATTACCTGTCACCCAGAAGATCAAAAGGGCTACTAAAAGTGGCCAATCAGAGTGCTTGTCATTCTACTGAATTGGGAGAATGTGTATATTAGGGAAGTTTTTTTTGGTTAAGTTGTGACAGGAAAAAGGGGTTCTCTGAAGGTTTCTGATGATTGCATGAATATTCTAAGTACCCTGTCATCTGCCTTGTCTGTACCTCTGTTTTATGAACTGTCGTTGTACTGATTAAATGCATCTCTCTGGAAAAGAACTGTTGGACTGGTTGCTGCGGGAAAATACATTTATAAATACTGTACATGTCATCATCCTTCTTCCTCCACATTGAGATAAGACAACAATAGGAACCTCAATTTGCTGAACCACCTGGTCCATCTGAAGCCACCCCAGTTACAACCTCCATGCATCTCCCCCAGTTTGTGTGGCCAAGGAAAGGGACAGGAGCAGTGGATCATGATCCGAAAGACCGGCAGCCAAATAAAAAGCCACCTGCATTAAATTTAGAAATGGGGCTGTGGCGAAAGCTAGGACAATCATGGATGAGTGGGGGAGGATCAGCGTCCAATCATGGACGCTGTTTTATGAGTAGCAGACAGACAAGAATAACTCTTCAAAGTAGCGTTTTTCCAAAGCAACACTTCAGTAACTTGTGCAGAGGCCCAGGTGCCTAGCTCCACCTAGGAGGAGTGAAGTGGATTGGCTGTGTCCAACTGCCCATCTAAAAAGGCATTTTGGTCTCCAGCCATAACCAGAGGGAGATGAAGGAAGGGTGCCAAAACCACAAGCAGCTCATACAGTAATTGTGAGTGAAACGGAGGAGGTACATAAACAGATACAATTACCAGTTTAGTTTGATATATATTTAAGACTAGAACCAAATAGTGCCCGCCAGGAGAGATCACTCTATGGATAGTGCAAGGAACAGGCTTGCTAACAAGGATGGATACTCATTTAGCATATGAGGAATAGGAGACATGAAACACTTTTTGTATCCATGGCTTTCCCATGGCCAGTATCATGCTGCCAATACAGGTGAGTTTCCTGAAAAATACTATTTGTGGGTGAACAACCTTTAAATATTGGAACACAGTGACCCATTTGATCTGATCATTTAGGCCTCTAACATTCCATGACAGCAATTTAAATGACTTACCCATATTGCAGATATATCAAGCAATACAGCAGAACCAGATACTATGAGTAGCTATGTTGTAGCACTGACTTCCTCTGATTGGAAGATAAGACCATGCTTACCCAGTAGGTGAAGCATGTATAGTGTACCCCTACGACGGAGTGCCTGGAAAGCTCCAAAAATAACATATCCTGCTGTAATACCTAACTAAAGAAGAAACGGATATTCAGCTTATACCCTAAACAAGTCAACAATGTCCTAGGACATAGCTAGTCTGAAGAAAAAATGGAAAAAGTGAAAAAACAAAAAAAGGGGGGATTGAACAAAAACAGCAAAACGCACACTCTTCACTTGCCGACGCTCTAAGGGGTTCCAAATACAGGATAGATGGTTAGTCTTTATTGGGATGATGTTCCATCGACATGTCTGTTACCTGCTGCCTAATGGCTGTCAAGATCCTGAGGAAGGAGTGTAGCAAGCAGTGGAAGGTGTAGACAGAAGCTTTATGCAGACAGGAATTTGTATGTAGAAAATAACAGGCCCGCTGAGCACCAGAATAGAGGCAGCCAGTGACAAAAGGGCCACTGTAAACCAGACAGGGGAGAGCATCCTCACAGGGCATCCAGCCAGTCATTAGCTTCCATTGGAGAATCAATTTACAGTACCTTAATGTGGAATCCGGAGCCTTCTGGGATAGAGCACACTGTATTGCAGACCCTTGGCTCGTAGCCTGTTCTGGACTTCAGTAAAGGATCGATGTCTCCTCTAGGTTTTAGCCAAGAAATCCGGGAACAACATAAGCTTTGTGTTCTCGCAGACCAGATCATTCCTTTTACGGGCAACAGCCAGGATCCGATCCCTGCCCTGAAAATTCAGGAAGCGGACTAAGAAAGGGGTTTCTGGAGGTCAGTCACCCGTCGGGACACAGCGGACTCTTTCCACCACATAAATAGGTGAATTGTCAGTCAGTTTCAAGACATCTTTAATGAGGTTTTCTGCAAAAACAGCCTGCTGGTTACCTTCAGCTTTCTCTGGTAGGCCCACGATTCTCACATTGTTGCGACGCTGCCAATCCTCAGCATCTTTGAGCTTAGTCGTGAGAATGGATACTTGGGCCTGCAAGTCCGCCAACTGAGTGGAATGCAAGCCCATGGTGTCCTCCACCTCTGAAAGCCAGTCCTCCACCTCCGACAGCCACCCACTGATGTTGTCAAGATCATGTCAGATCAAAGTGCACTCGGCCACCATGTGATCTATCCTGAGCATGAGAGCGGCCTTGCTGCTGATGATGGCATCCAGAATGGGCTTGATGATATATGCCGAGGAGTTCCCCCACTCTGGGGCAACCGGGTCTAGCAGCACTGGAGCGACCAGCTGCGAGGAGGAGGAATCCCCACCAGAGACCATCACAGGTGTCTCTATTCTTCCCACGGTCCCACCAGAAGAGGAAGAAACAGCTGCCCGAGAAGGTAAGCTGGCAGAGGCACACATGGTCCAGCTGCATTGTGATATCTGTGGCCGAAGGAACCAAGCTGCTGGATCCTGCTTTTTAGGCGACAGGAAGCAGCAGATTACTTGAAGCCAGTAAAGTTAATGGAAGGGATGAATCCTCCAGAAAGACAGGATAATTATCAGGATGGCATGGAGCTCCCAGTAAAAGCATCATTCCTCACTCACATCCTAGCCAACCCCCCCCCCCCCCCCTATATATTATGTTTAAAAAAAAAAAAATAGGTCAGATAGTGAAATCATTTAATACCAGTGTAGAGTTTCTTCATCCATGAAATCAGTTATTTAAACTCAGTGTATCCTTCTTTAACAGGTCTTTATTCACTTATTTGTATTTCTTGGTGTGTCCTGTCCTCACCCTATCACCTCCAATTTAAAGCGATTCTAAAGGTTTATTTATTTATTTTTTTAAATAAAAAATATTTCTATACTTACCTGCTGTGTGCAGTGTTTTTGCACAGAACAGCCTGGATCCTCCTCTTCTCGGGGTCCCCTGCAGGCTCTCCCTCCCTCCTCTTAGGTGCTCCCACTGCCAGCTTGCTATGGGGGCACTCGCTGCTCCATGTGTCCATTCACACATGTAGCCAAAGCTTGGTCTCGCCCCCTCTCTGTCTTCTTTGGCTGACTTGCTGTGATTTACAGCATCTTGCTGTGTCAGACAATGAGGAGGCAGAGACCCGGGACAGCCGATGCTGTCATTCACATTTCTGGATCGCGATGAGGCTCAGGTAGGTATTGAGGGGGCAGGGGGCAGTGCTGCACACAGGAGATTTTTTTACCTCCATGCAACTAATGCATGAAGGTAAAAAAAACCTTCAGCCTTTACAACCACTTTAATTCAGGTTTGGTGCTACTGGAAGAGCATGTAGCGATATGATGTTTCTCCTCTGCTGCTGATGTGCTGAGCTAGGTGTGCACACTCTGTAAACGTATTTGTTCTTTCTCAGATAGTAATAAGGAGTTAACCACTTGAGCCATGATGACCTTTTATCCCTAAATCTCCTTGAGTCCCAGTGGTTTTTTAGGTGATGTTTCAGGTGCTACACATAATACCTTTTCTAACTTGTATTTGGCAGAAAATGTGAATACATATATTTTTATTTTCTTGATTTCTAATGGAAAAATATGAAAATGAAATAAGTATACATTTCCAGTAGTTTTTCCCAATTGCAATGTTTACATAATTTGTGATAACCTAATATATTTACCAAAAAACAGGTAGAGCAGAATGTACCTGGGTTAAGGTAAAGGTGGGTTTGATGAACATCGTCCACATTCTATCACAGCAAAACTGAGATTTACAAAGAAAAAAAAGCAGTATAAATTTACAGTAAATGACAGCTCCTGGCTGCTTACTTCTCTTTGTTAACAAAGCTGTTGGGGTTTTTCTTCAACCTATACTAGGCTATTATCCAAGGTAAGGGTTTGATATAGATGTTAACGTAGAACCCCACATAAAAAAGAATGGTTCCCCTAACTTTAATGAGGGTCTGGTATGGATGCCAAGAAGAACCCCACACAAAAAACTAACAATACCATGCACTGATTCCCTTTGTTAAATGTAAACGAAGGAGTAGGATGTACTCTGTGATGTCACTGACCAGGTGGGCCATGGCCATATTATACATGATAATGTGCCTAGGAATTTATTTGAATATGACTGGATGAGTAATGTAAACACTGCTTTAGTAACTTATGTGAAAATATTTTTGTTAAATTAAATGAAGACATTTGTTACACCAGCAACATACTTATGTTCCTGCTGAGGTATGGAGCATTCTTTACCTTTGGGCTTGTGTCATAGACATTTTGTTCACATGAAGTGGGGTTTGCATTCACATACAAGTCTATGGGAATGCAAAACCCTCCTAAAGCAGGTTGAATTCAGGTCAGAAGAGGTCAGAGGTGAAATCGGAGGGTACTATACGCACTGCCAGTGGCTGCAGCCACAGGGAGGGTGTGTATATCTTAAAAAACGACCCCTGGTATCTCATTAAAGAGAACCAGTTACCAAAAAATCATCACATTTGGGACTTTTTGCCCCAATACGATGAAAAAAGTTAAGTAAAAATTGTAAAAACATGTAAGTTACACCCAAGCACTTAAAAGCCTCACAAAACAATTTTTGAGGGCCCCCTCACCCCTCACATACACGCACATGCAATTATGCTCAAAAGTTTGCATGTCCTTGAAGAATGCATACATTTTGCACAATTGTACCATTTTTAATGAAAACATGAGTGAGCAGACAGAACACATTTCTTTTATTTCTTATATGATTCATTTTCAACTGTAGGTCATAACATAATGGCACAATCATAAAACAAAGCATGGCAACAAGTAAACAAATGAAATGACGCCAGTTCAAAAGTCTCAATGACAGCGTGCAGTTTTGTGTAGTAGTTGTCTATGAGGCTCTGAATTCTTGCAGGTGGTATCGCTGCCCATTTATCTTGGCAAAATGCCTCTAGGTCATGCAAAGTCTTTGGTTGTCATGCATAAACTGCACATTTGAGATCTCCCCAGAGTGACTCAATGATATTAAGGTCAGGAGACTGTGACAATCACTCCAGAACCTCCACCTTTTTTCTGCTGTAACCACTGGAAGATCAACTTGACCTTGTGCTTAGGGTCATTATCATGCTGGAAAGTCCAACAGCATCCCACAAGCATCTTTTGTGCAGAAGAATGCAAATTGTACCCCCAAAACATCAGTGAGCCACCACCATGCTTCACAGTGGGAATTGTATTCTTGTAGCTGATGACCCCTCTCCAAACATAGTGCTTGTAATTGTGACCATAAAGCTCTATTTATGTCTCATCACTCCAGATTGCAGTGTGCCAGAAGCTGTGAGGCATGTCAAGTTGTTGTCAGGCATATTGTAACCAGGCTTTTTTTGTGGAATTTGTAGACTTCTGGCTTCTTTCCATGCAGGTCATATTTGTTCAAGTTTCATTTTATTGTGCTCCTTCAAACAACCACACAGTCTTTTTTCAGAGCAGCCTGTATTTTTCCTGAGGTTACCTGTGGGTTTTTCTTTGTATCCCAAACAGTTCTTCTGGCAGTTGTGGCTGCAATCTTTCTTGGTATACCTGACCTTGGCTTGGTATTAACAGACCCCTGAATTTTCAACTGTTTGAACAGTACTGATTAGCATATTCAAGGCTTTGGATATTTTTTTATATCCTTTTCCATATTTATAAAGTTCCATTACCTTGTTATGTAGATCTTTTGACAGTTCTTTTCTGCTACCCATGGCTCGGTATCTAACTTGCTCACTGTGTCCACATGAGAGCTAACAAACGCGCTGACAATTTATACACAGACACTAATTGCAATTTAAAAAGCCACAGATGTGGGAAATGAACCCTTAATTACCAATTTAACCTGAGTGTCACCGTGTGTTTCTGTACTAAGGCTAAAAAACTTTTCATCATGGCCATTTGGGTGATTTCTGTTATCATTATGATTTAAAAAGGAGCCAAACAATTATGTGAAAATAAATGTGATCACTATCCTTTAATAAAAGACAGTTTTTGGCATGGTCAGTCATATTTTCAATATCGATGCCAAAAATGTAACAATTTTTACCAGGGTATGCACACTATTGATCACAACTGTAGGAATGAAAATGCATGTGTCTGGGCGCCTACGCATGAAAACGTATATTGCACTACACATATTACATATGGCTGAGCATGCCAGAGTGGGAGCAATAATTCTAGTGCTAGAGCTCCAGGGTAACTCTAAATGAATGACCTATAGGGGTTTTAAAGTGTTGGCTATGGAAAATATACGGTATTGAAATTTGTCGCCATTTCACATTTTAAGGCTTGACATGTTAGGTATCTATTTACTCGGTGCAACCTCATCTTTTATATTTTACCAAAACGTGGGTAATATATTGCGTTTGTGTACCCTAAAATAATATTTTCAAGCACATTGTGCAAAAAACACAAAAACAGCTCTGGCAGTGAAAGGGCTAAAGGCTTGTTACTTTTTCATATCTTAGTAAGCTATAGTAAAACCATTCCACTCTTCTACTATTTATATATCATATCAGAATGTGAACATTTCTTAACATTTTTCAGTATATTTTGAAATCATAGGTATTGTATTATTTCCTCTATAATGACAATATGGCTACATTTACCTATTTTGGTATTATATGGTTGCATTACGAGATAGTACACCAAAAACAAAAACTTTATACTTTGCAACTTACCAATCCTTAAATGTGGTGATTGCATTCATTTTCTTTTATTGTAGGCTTTTATCCTTTTTTTCACCTGGTAATTCGAGCTGTAACACACTTCCTGACTTAGGGTGTCTCCACTCTGGGCGAAGGAACAACGGAGAAACTTTTGGCCAGCAGCATCGTCAGTGTGAGGAGAGGGTAGTGTTGAATGCACTAATAAAATTAGATGGAAAAATCAAAACTGAACTCCATCTAACACTTTTTAAGCAGTTACAGCAAAAGTTTTTTTTCCACATTTGGAATAACAGTTTTGCATAAATGAATAAAAGCTGACCATTGTAAGCACCCCTTTCAGTGTTTGTCTCAACTCTCTAGCTGTCACTTTTTCTGGACAGCTTGGTCTGCTATAGAAAGTTGAAAAACAGCAAACTTACTGTCACTATTACCAAGTGAAAAAAGGGAAAAGAAAACTAATGCAGCCACCACATCTAATTGCAATATATAATATTTTTGTTTTGGGGTTTAATACTGCTTTAAGCTAGCTGTAACAGTAACATTTACTTTTCCTGATATACATAATACAAGGGAGCCAGTTTTAGACTCCTCACTATATAGCATATGAAAATTAAAGTCTTTACAAGCTCACAAAATTACAGTAACTAGCAAACTCTTTAAATTCCTAATTTGAAAATGCAAAATAAGTGACTGTGTCAAATTAATAAATAAAAAATATGTAAAGCTCAACTCCAAAAAATATTAAAATAAATGGAGCCAGTCAGGTTTTAAAAATTAAAAAATGCCAATATGGCTGCAATACTCATGTCCACTTCCAAATTGCCCCCTTCACTACCTCTTCTTCACCACAAAATATCTCTAGTCTTCCAAATTGAATGATGCCCAGGGTCACTCAAGCCAGTCATATGACTTTCTGGGTCCTCCTTAATCTTTCCCCAGTGGTGCTAAAGCATATGGGGGATTGCAGGAGGGGAATCTCATAAAGGAATCTGGAAGCTCCTCCCAAGAGGAATGATTACAGGGTTTCATTAGTATCTCAGCACACACTAACGCCTTAGAAAAATTATTTTATTACAGAAAATATTACAGAAAATCGTAAATAAAAAAAGCCCCTGATGTCAATCCATCATCAATCATATTGTCCAGTGATGTAAATCTATTGTCAGTCAAGGCATCCAGTGATATAAGTCAATAACGATGATCTGAAATCTGCTGATGTTTACCTTGCATTCCTGTTGGAAAATGACAGATGTGTTTAGTCAATAACATTTCCAACCTTCAGATGACTACACAGCATGATGATATCATGAAGAAGTGACCATTCAGTGCAGGCACCAGTGAAGGACAGGTATGGCAGAGCTAGGTGAGTATAAAGGAGATTCAGAAAAATTAAAAAAAAAAAAAAAAAGATGGCGAATGGGTGGGAGAGTGGAAAAGCTTTTTCCAGATATAACCTTAAGTATTTAGTAATCTTGCAAAAGAACTAAGAAGGTACAGAGGTAAGCAAAGTTAATGTTATGTAGGTTATGCTATAAAACCCTATAAAACCCTATAGCTCACTCACAGTATTAGAGCCATGTCACACTAGCAATCTTGTTCAAACCTCTTCCATGACAGAATCATTAAAAGAAGAAAAAAATTATCACATTTAAAAAATATATTCACTGGCTTTCGTGTGTTTCTCCCTTGCTTGCATGAGACATTGTTCCCTTTCTGACTAAAATGCTACAAATTTCAAGTCACCAGTAAGGGAGTGACACGTAGAATCAGGTGAGTATTTATGTACCAATTAATTATGAAAAAGAAATCATGCTCAGAGAACTGATAAAGTAGCTGCCACAACAATTAATACAAATTGTTCTAATAAATACAAATCAAAAGTGCAGTGGTAATTAGAAACAGCAATTAAAACAAATTAAATAATAAAGTGAGTCCATATGAAATTGTGAAGAAGTAAATGACAGTCCCAAAGTGACGGAAAATGTGAAACTTAATCTGCACAATAAAGTGACTCTTGATAAATCATACCGTCATAGTGATCCACTACCATGTGCTAAATAAACACGCTTACCTAGAAGAATGAAATGGGCATATGCATTAATAAGGTCCCTGCTTGAGATGTAGAACACCTCATCTGGATTTAATTACACCATCGGATCCCATCTAGTCTTATATAGTGATATTTTTTCTGGCTAGTACAGCTGAGCAAATATGACTGGGTTTGATTCATGGCGGAATTTATTAAAGATTGCTTGAGATGCGTGAAGCTTGAACTTGGCAGTGATCTGGGCACTGCCATGGGGACATTTAACACAGAAAAATACTTTACAGAGAGGAGAGAGTCCTTTTAATGCGACATTATGGATGACATGAGAAAAACACCAGTTCTTTAAATTACATGCTTGGGAGATGCCTTTAAGCTGTTTGTAATGGAACCAGCAAGGGTACAAGGTACAATTTTCTTGGTCAGTGTCAACTATACTGTATTCTGGGATCACATATTTTGGATGTGCAAATTAACTTTTAGCTTTTACATTTAACTTTGGATAAATACAGCAGCAACGACCCAATTAAAAAATAAAGCTAAAGCCCTCAACTTCATACATATTGGTCATGGGCACAACAGATTAAAAACATAGTTTGTGAACTTTTTTCTCACAGTACCATACTGCATCATTTAACAAAATGTCAAAAGAGATTCCACAAAATACACCAATATGCCATAACATTCTTCACAGCACATTCCCTGGACCCTTTCCATCTCTGTATGCACAATTATTCACAAAATATTTAAAATACAGACTTTGTGTATGTGTTTGATAGAAATTGGTTAATGTCAGGACAGTACATGAGCCTTTAGATAAACATGAAATAGCAAGAGACAAGGCAGGTTTTAACTTGCAATTAACCTCCCTGGCGGTATTCCCGAGTGTAGCTCGGGGTAAAATTTCAGTACCACAGCGGTAACCCCGAGCTACACTCGGGCTTACCATGCAGCGCTGCTCTGCGATCCCTCGATCACTTACCTTGTCCTGCGCTCCCGCGATGTCCCCCCTGCAGTGTCCCAGGCAATGTCCTCCGGCCAGTGCCGGCATCTGTCATCTGGGTTCCATCCCCTGCGAGCGTCGGGACGTACGGGGGACGGAATGGCCGGAAATTTGAAAATGACAAAAAGTGACATTCACTAAATACACTAAAATCACATAGTATAACATTCCTGTATCAAACCATTTCACATACATTTTGTCCTGAGTGCTTTGTCCTGTGCCTGCTTGCATTTTTACTGTTCTTATTGCCTGGAAGCTGAGAAAAATCCATGGCGTCCAAAAAGTGTTCCTTTAGGTCAAAAACGGTTTTAGACTGGCTAGAGAACAGCGATAGAACCACTTGCAGAATTGAGTGATAATGATTTGTGGAGAAATTCCTCATCAAACACTGAAAACGATTTTGCGACTTTGCTCAGTGATGTGCGAACTTGGCGCTATATTTCAAATTTCAGTGTTTTTGGTTTGATTATATTATTGAATTAAATGTAATATTATTATATTATTATTTTTTATGATTATTTATTAAGTTATAATTTATGATTTTGTGTTTCAAGTTTTATCCTACCCGGGATGTTTACTAGACTCTTGTTCGGACAGATTTCAGTGAGTTATTCCTAAATATTACAGCCTACAATAAAAAAACTACATATTTCCATGCAAAATAATGGTACCGCTTTCAGCACCAAAAATCGGAAATAATCATACCGCTAGGGAGGTTAAAAATAAAGTGCATTATCTGAGAAACAATAACCACAAATATTATTTAGTGACTGGACGGTATAAATATTACTGAATATTTTATCTATTAATGTACTACTCATTGCACCGATCATGGTATTACTGTATATCCCATACTCCGATTTTTGTTATACTGTTATTTATTGTAAATAGGCCATTTATGCATTTCTGGCTGGATGCTAACTGCAATTCATTGGCTCTTTACATGTACTTTGCACAATGACAATACAGTTGAATCTAATGTAATCTAATGTAAAGCAGCTTGTTTTGGCCACAAAATAAGAGGTAGAGATGAGGCAGGTTTCATAGAAACATTGAAGAGTGAAGGCAGAAAAAAACACCAAGTGGTCCATCAAGTCTGCCCCATTTTTTAAAAAACATTTTGAGTATACTGTAGATCTATGTGTGTCCAAAGTGTGTTTGAATCCACTTACTGCTGACTGACTCACTACTACTACATTCAACTTGAAAAAAAATTTGAGTATTATTTGAGAGATAATAGCTACAAATATTGTACAGTAGCTAGACAAAATGTAAGCAGCTTGGTTACATCATGAAAATAGGCCACAATATAGGAGGTGGAGACAAAGCAGATTTCTCTTTATATAAAAATTAGGTGTCCTTTTGGTTATATTACAGCATCTTAAACGTGGCAGGAGGCTGTTGTTAATGATGATGCATAATATGAAAATGGAGATTTAATTTAATGTTACTTTTGTGTTTAATAAATGTGGTTGGACACTGGCAATACAAAGCAGAGGTGGCTAGGTTTCTGGACTTTAAAATGTGAGGATCTGTGAAGCCACAAGCCATCCTTTACAGACAATGTTGTTTTTGCAAATGGGAATTATCTGACATAATGACTGAGTGTAATATATAAAATATTTAATGAGTGTCTCATACGCCCTGGGCATTTAGCTTCTGTGCATATGATTCTGGCATTTCCATGTCGGTGGAAGACAGCAAAATTCAGTGATAAGCTTAGCGAAGTGCAATCGCCAACATCCTGTCCCAACAGTAGGCATATTAGTATACTCTAACACGGTGATGTATGGATGTGCTCTACTTTGAGTTTGTCTTTAAAAACACAAATTTAAAGAGTAACTTTTGTTGGGAAAAATAGGAAATAAAAAATATAGCATTTACAATTGCTACACAAGTCATTTTGTAATTGAATGTTATTAAATAAGTTCACCTTTGGAACATGTTACATGTTCCACCTGTTTTTAGGGTGGAACATGTAACATGTTCCAGCATCTGAAGACTCTCCCCCCTGATCTCCCCCTCCTGGTGAAAGTGGGTGGAGGATCTTCTCCCAGCACCGGCTGTCACAATCTGAAAATGGTGTTGGCATGTAGGGTTGTGTCGTTCAATGTCCTGTGAATAAATTACAAGTACCCTCAGCCATTGCAGCTGTCGGCTTGTAGTTCTCAATGAACTATGAGGGCACTCTCATACTCTATTGATCTTCCTGCTCTCAGGTAACTGCCTGCCTGCCTGCCTGCCTGCCTGCCTGCACAAGGTATGGGCAGGCAGCTATCCTGAGAGTCTGCAGGAGCTTGAGATTGCACCTGTGATCTGCTGATCATGGGGACAATGATCTGCAGGCTCCTTAAAAAAAATTAAAAATGCACATTCTTTTACCTGCAAAAAATGTGCATTTATAATTTTTTTTCAAAAGGTGAACTTATCCCTTAAAAATATATTTCCTTTTCAAACTGCAGTTCTTTAATTTTCTGTAAAATAAAATTCAATATGGCAACCTGAAGACCTTCTGTACACAGATGTTATACAGAATGCCCCCCTCCCCCCCAAAAAAATGCCATGTCCTGCTTGTGTGATTTGCTCACTGATTTTTCCCAGAAGTCTGTCCTACGTTACAATGTCATTTTGGTGAGATACCAAAGGGAAAACATATCTAAAGGGTTTCAGACTCTTGACACTTTCCTGCAGCAGCTGATTGATAATCATAAAGTCACTCCCATTCACATTTACTTTGTACATGGACACAGACAAAAGCAAACAAGGGCGCACTCTCATCGTGCATTACCGTGGTACACCACGTATTAATTGTGTAAACAAAAAGATGTATACTCACAAACCAAAGGTAAAATAAAAAGCAGAATATGTAATCCGCAATGGCAGTCAATACAATGCTCTGCCCTATTTAGGGATAAGCTGACGTGTTTCGGGAGACGAACCCCCTTCTTCAGAGCTATAGTGTGTGCCTGCTGGTCCCATGCTTATATACCAAAGAATGCCAAAGAGGTAAAAAAAACCCTCCCCCCCAACCACTCGTTAGGACCAATCACAAGAAAGGTTGACTGGATCCGACTCAAAAAAATTTTTTTTTTTATAATTTAATATAAAAATGCATAGATGGATAAGTGAATAAATAAATATATAAATAATACAATGTATAATGAGACCACATCCATCACTAAACATATAAATGCAAGTATAAAAAAAAAAAAAAAAAAATATATATATATATATATATATATATATATATATATATATATATACACATATAAAAGATGATAGACTGTACTCACTTATACCCTCCAGATGGGTTTGCATGGCTCTAATAGACAATCACTATCCCAGGTGTGACTGTCCCAGATGGAACATATCAAAGATGAGATCATATAAGATGAGATCATACAAAATGTGACATATAATGTATATAACTTATGTATAAATAAATGAATTCACCCCCAGCCAGCGTGGTGTTTGTGCAGCCCGCCACGTTGGTTTGGTGTGGACGTGACAAGCCATGGGAATGAAGGTATGCGTGTGCCCTGTGCAGCATAACGTTAGCGCATGCACACCGCACCATGAATGTACCACGCATGCGCCGGAGAGACTGCATGCTAAATATGGGAACTGTGCACCACGTTCCTGTACTGCAAAAAAAAATATTACTAAAAATGTATAATATATAATATAATATAATTAATATATAATATAAAATAGTAATGAAATTGTTATAAATATAAAAATAAAAAAGTAAAAAATATATAAAAATACGACCCTCCAGTTGGATATACTCCGGGCCAGCAGGGACACAAACATTTGCTCTAAAACCTTAGTGAAAATGCTAAAACCAGAAAAAATGCATATATACAGTATAATAAACATCATAAATGTTAATAATAAAAAATTAGTTGACACAGCCATATAAAAAATGCGATAAAATGTAGAAACGTAGAGAATATATATAAGAGATGGATGAACAATGTGAATAATAATATAAATATAAATATTTAAACATTTTATGAATGACTATAGTCAAATGTGAAGGAGGAACAGGAAAAGGAGGGAGAATGAGGCTGCAAAGTGCAGTAAAAGCAAACAACAAAACAAAACAAAAAACAACCTTTAAAACACATATTACTCCAAAATGATGAGACATCTATTTATATTAATATATATATAAATATATAGAAATATATTATGGGAATGGGAAGCAAAAGGTATGGTAATGGATCTATATCACCTTTTCCATGTGAAACACAACATAATAGATACCCCATTGTCTAAATAGGGCACATCATTGTATTGACTGCCATTGCGGATTACATATTCTGCTTTTTATTTTACCTTTGATTTGTGAGTTTACACAAATCAATATGTGGTGTACCACGGTAATGCAGGATGAGAGCGCGCCCTTGTTTGCTTTTGTTTATCAGTATCCAGATTTCCTGATCTTTGAAGTTCTGCACCTCCTTGGTTGGCTTTCTGAATTTCATCTAGTTTGCATGACAATTTGAGCACTGGTTTCATTTGTTTGTTTATGGACAAACAAACAGCTATTTCTTGGAATATTCCACGTTTGTTAAAATCCTTGCAATGCACATGGATCTCCCAGAGGGTGATTTTTAAGTTCTCAATATGTTCATTTGATTGTGTATAGTTAAGACTAAAAATTGTATGTAAAACATATTAGACTTTAATGAGCCTTGAAAATCCTGTTGAAGCAAATGGAAGACTATTGTGTGAAACAAATGATTCAGGGAGTCCTCATCTAAAAATATGCCTTTAATTTCAAAGAGATAGTGAATGTCCACGTGTTTTTTAAAGTTACTGTTTCAAAAATCTGTTGCAATAGCCCACAACCATAATATAATTAAATTGCTTAAAGCTGACCAAGCTGTCAAGCGATGGGAACATTTTGCAAAGGTCAGGGGGTATTGCATGTGGGATCATGTCTTGCTATTAAAGTGTGATGTTACAACAAAATATAAATTTAAACACAATTTCCTCAATAAAGTTATCATTTCCAGTCAGTAAAATACATACTGGCCCTGTTTTTACCCTTCTCAGCTTCTATAGGTGCTTGGCATATTTTTTTTACAGTTCTTTACTCATTGATTTAGGAGCAATCAGCTTATCACCTATGCAGGTCATAAAATCTACAATAAGCAACTCTTTACAAAAGCTCCAAAACTCTATGACTGCATGAGGATGTGAATGTTTTGCCTTTGGCCAGCCAATTATGACATTTTTGAGTGTTAACAATAGAGGATCATTAGTTGTGTTATTTTTTCCATTGCCACATTTTCCTATCTGAAACGAGAATACTGGACACGAGTAAAAGCCAAAGTGTTTCATCTGTAGTACCCTTGACTTTGAGTATCAACCTGTCCAGTGCATCTGCAACTGGAATGACTTATTGACATCTGGATAAAATATTTAGCATCGGTCAGTTTGATTGCTAATTACGTCTTCCACTGCAGGAGTTTGTACATCTGCTTCAGTAGTACAAAATAATTTACAGTTGTAGGTTTCTTTAATCCATTCAAATTCCAAGCACACCTACAGTGGGGATCGAACGTTTGGGCACCCCAGCTAAAAACTTGTATTAATGTGCATAAAGAAGCCAAGGAAAGATGAAAAAATCTCCAAAAGGCATCAAATTACAGATTAGACATTCTTATAATATGTCAACAAAAGTTAGATTTTATTTCCATCATTTACACTTTCAAAATAACAGAAAACAAAAAAATGGCGTCTGCAAAAGTTTGGGCACCCTGCAGAATTTATAGCATGCACTGCCCCCTTTGCAAAGCTGAGACCTGCCAGTGTCATGGATTGTTCTCAATCATCGTCTGGGAAGACCAGGTTATGTCAATCTCAAAGGTTTTAAATGCCCAGACTCATCTGACCTTGCCCCAACAATCAGCACCATGGGTTCTTCTAAGCAGTTGTCTATAGTTGACGCTCTAAGCAGTTGAAAATAGTTGACGCTCACAAAGCTGGAGAAGGCTATAAGAAGATAGCAAAGCGTTTTCAGATGTCAATATCCTCTGTTCGGAATGTAATTAAGAAATGGCAGTCATCAGGAACTGTGGAAGTTAAAGCAAGATCTGGAAGACCAAGAAAAATATCAGACAGAACAGCTCGCAGGATTGTGAGAAAAACAATTCCAAACCCACGTTTGACTGCACGATCCCTCCAGAAAGATCTGGCAGACACTGGAGTTGTGGTACACTATTCCACTATAAAGAGATACTTGTACAAATATGGTCTTCATGTTTAAATAAAATTAAAAGCCTTGTTTAATAGCCTCAATGGCTTCAAGATAACAAATTTTCAGAATGTAGATATAGGGATCTCACGCTTCTATAGTCACTGCAGAGGATAAACAGCCTTCCACCTGAAAATTTGTTATCTTGAAGCCATTGAGGCTATTAAACAAGGCTTTTAATTTTATTTAAACATGTGAGTGGCCTTATTCTATCTTTATATTCTATATGGAGTGGCAGTATTACACTATGTAGTTTTTTTCTCTGCACACTATTGAGGAATCCATGGAGAAATAGAGTGGAGACGAGGGCTATACAATAGCAGGGTGAAGAAGGAGATTTGAGTTCCTTTGCAGGGGTTATAGGATCCCTTATATCCTATAAGGCTCACTACTCACCTCCATCTGGTGAGTGCGGTCAACATTATTTCTCACGTGGTGGATAGGTGGAAGCACATTTGGAAGATTTTTGATTGATTTTTTTATTGGTTTTGATAGGAATAAGGACTTATATATATTTTTTTTTTTCACTGACACTTATTATAAATTTAGTGTTTATTTATTTGTGTTATTTTAATTTTAGATTTTGCGCTGTTTTTGTGTTGTTTATCAATGAGGCTTATTGTAAAGTTATGCACTTTACCGATTGTAAATGTAAAGTTATGCACTTTACCGATAGATCAAAGAATTATTAATAGCTTGCAATGCCAAGCTGCAGTTTCTAAACCAAACAAATACTCTCTTGTGTTAAACGAGGTATAGATTCCAGAGAGAGAGAGACATAATATTGCTCCATGTACAAAGCTCACAAACAGGATATGAGGAAATTGGAGAGGGTTCAGAGAAAAGCAACCAAACTGATAACAGGCATATGGGTTTTCTATGAGGACAGATTCACTGAACTTAATTTATTCTCTCTTGAGAAGAGGCAATTAACTGCAAATATGATCACCATGGATTAATACATAAATGGCCCACATTAGTGAGCTTGGTGCAAAGTTACTAACTTTAAGGAAATTGCAAGGACAAGGGGACACTCTTTGGGGGTTATTTATGAAAACTGCATGGTGCAAAATCTGGTGCAGTTCTGCATAGAAACCAATAAGCTTTCCGGTTTTATTACCAAAGCTTCATTGAACAAGCTGAACTTACAGTAGAAGCTGATTGGCTACCATGCACAGCTGCACCAGATTCTCAGTGCTCCAATTTTAGTAAATCCCCCCATTGTGTCTGGAGGAAAAGAGTTTTACCTCCACATTCAGAAAATGTGAAATGTAGAATGTGGTCTCTCAAAAACTAGTTCTAGCCAGCTCAGTTTGTTTTTAAAAAGCTAAATGTATTTCTGAAATCACAGAATACAGTATAATTGGATATTAACATTTATTCTATAAGTAATAACACCAGAGAATGTTGATCCAGAGAATATCTTGCCTTAGGGCACGGGTGTCAAACTGGCGGCCCTCCAGCTGTTGCCAAACTACAAGTCCCATGAGGCATTGCAAGACTGACAGTTACAAGCATGACTCCCAAAGGCAGGGGCATGATGGGACTTATAGTTTTGCAACAGCTGGAGGGACGCCAGTTTGACACCCCTGCCTTAGGGCATAAGAAAGGATTTTTCCCCCTGCTGGAGCATATCGGGCCACTCTTTATAAGGGTTTCTCTGGATCAACTGTGGCTAATGGGTTTTATTTATAGAGGTTTTCTGTTGATTTATTCTTTTCTACTTTTGGTTGGACTCAATGGACTTATACCTTTTTTTCAGCCTGACTATGTAAGTATACAATTTGCCCTTTCTAAGGATTTACTAAATTTAGTACCTAGTTATTCTATCTTGGTAAACTCATTTTCAATTATATTTTCAGTTCTATTGGATCATATGAGGAACACGATCTGTTAGGCTTATTTATTATTATTTGTTTATTTTATTTTATTCTTTATAAAATATTTTACTCCATAGACTTCAAGACATCCTTGCAGTCATGAAGCATATCAAAGCTATACGATCAGATCACTGTGTATTCTGAAAATCATCCATAAACAATACCAACTATATTAATCTGCCATAGCAATGGGCAACCTTCAGTGTGTATCATGTAAAACCTTTTCTGTTGTTCAGTGCGTTTGTAGGTTCTGGTAAACATGCACAAGTCTTTTAGATTCAATGGCTTTCCACTATATCAGTAAGATTTGTCTTTAAGAATAACTTTAAAAATGTTTTCTGTTGAAGCAGATTCATTGGTATCGTTTGTTAAACTGTATACATTTTGAACCTGAATTTCTTTATTATTCTTCCTACTGTAAAATATGATTAGCATGAAATGTTTTGATTGCATTTACAAAGACAGATTGCTTATTAGCGAAGAAAAACATCTCCATTGCTAAGTCGCTTCAATTAATATTAGATGCAGCATCATTATCTTTCACATCTTTGAAGTGACATCTTGTAGCATAGTAATTCCTCTTATTGCATTGAAACTTATTTGAAATTTTGTAATACAGGTTTGCTATGTAAGCAATCTCTCATAGTTGCAACTAGTTGAACAGTTTGGAGTTAAAGTGGTAGTAAACTCTGATTTGTAAATTGTACCTAAAGGGAAGCTTACAATAAGGTTTACCTGTAGGCACAATCAGGGGCGGACTGACAACTCATGGGGCCCCCGGGCAATAGGGGATCATGGAGCTCCTGTGTCCTTGCCCAAACTCAAAAAAGCCTATGAAAAAGGTACCAGGGGCATCTCATGGAGCCCCCTACTGACCCCGGGCCCTCGGGCAGTGCTCGAGTTTCCAAATGGTCAGTCCACCCCTGGGCACAATGAATATCTCCTCAACATTCTGTACTGTGCTCTCCATTGAGGGCACACAGAGTGTGTCGCCAATTCAGAGCGCTGTGCCACGATTGTGACTCACTTAGCACACGTTTCGTGCTAACCGCACATAATCATAGGGGGAAGCACACCCCTTATGATTATGTGCGGTTAGCATGAAACGCATCAGGGAGGAGCAACAGCGTTGTGTCAATACACCGCCGGCACCACGTGGGTCCCGGCGGCCATTTTGGTCATCATCATACGGTCAGTGCAACTGTTTTTTTTTCCCTGTACTACTGCCTTTGAACGGAATAAAAGTGCATATGCTTAAAAGGGTATCACATTATTGGCCTCCTCTTTTTCTGGGCTCTTTGTGAGTCATCAACAACCCACAGAGCTTTATTGAGTAGGAAGTGAGGCCACATTGCCAGCTGAGGAGAGCAGTGAGGGGAATACCTGACCAGACCAGATTTATAACGGGAGCCTGGAGCGTGCCCTACATGAGCATTGTCTCTACATGCGCAGATTAACTGTGCATCTGGTGAGTGCACAGCCTTATCATATATACCGGTCACCTCACTATCTGGTTTGAACGGAGCACCTATTGCTGGAGATATCCCGATCTTTTATATTCACATTTGGACTATCTATTCCATCAGTATTGTTCACCGCGAGTCACTTCTGCAGTGACGAAATACATGATATCACTAAAGTCACTTTATATGTTGGCACCTTGTCACGAGTCACTATGTATTTTATATAATTCTCATCTATACCTTTGATGCATTGATTATTGCTTGAGCACTGCACCCTATATATGTTTATGTTTTGAAAGGTTTTTGGTATCTTTTGGTGCATTGGCTGCTCTTCTGATTTATAGCGCTCGCTTTTACTTTGTTTTTGAGATAGGAAGATTTGTCACAATGGATCACTGTACAAATTTGGAAGAAATACACACAGCACACCAAAATTCAAGTAAAAATATAAATTAATTTTGTTTTTAGACAAGATTTACTTATCCCAGAGTTCAGATTTAGAGTTAGGTGTGTGCCTGTAAAGACTCAGGTCAGTAAGAAGAATACTGTACCTACATGACTACCAATGTTTTCAGGGGCCAAAGACCAGTGTATTTTGCTAAGTAAGTGTTATCCATACATAATACAGATGGGATTGGGTGTCTGCACTGTATGATTTATTGTTGGCATAACTGTGGAGATGCAATTGACAGGTCAATGGAAGTGGTGGCTATCAGTGAGATACATTATTCTTTAGAGATTACAACTAGGTATACGTCTATTTTTCACCTTGAACTTGGTGATGTCTAACATTTTCAGTCATTTTACAATTGGATCAATAATGCATCAGGGCCAACCATTATATATATGAGAAATATAACCTTGCTTGTGTAATAAGGTTTAGACAATGTGACACTTGCTATTATAGAGTCTTTGGCTTTGAGATACAGACTAAAGCTTTTTTTGCTATAGTGACAAATGCAAACCCTTGATTTATGTCTCAGCATATTTATACTACAAGGTGAGATATGAGGAGGGGAATGTTTGACCAGGAATCATGGTTTGTTTGCATTTTCTATTGACATTGCCGTGTAAATAATCATTATCACTATATCAAAATCCAAAAAGAAGGCAAAAGCCATGGCCTTACTGGTACACATGAGATGACACTTACAGTTCATAAAACATGTATTAAATTTATTTTTATTTTTAAAAAACATATTTAAAAGAAAATTGTTTGAGCCATTTTTTCTTACAGTTTCCAATACACAAGTGCAATATGCATAGTTTAAATATTGTTTGCAATTATTTATTGGAAGTTGTAGAAATAGAATAGAAATAAATGGAATACAAGTTTTATTAACTGTAGGTGTTGTGACGGACGTGACGTCAGACCGCCAGCCCTTCTCACCAACTCGTGACTGAAGGACTAGCTAATCTAAAACCGCGCTGTCACGTGCGTAACAATACCACGCTCAGCTGCACCCTGCACAAAGATTTTCCAGCTAATGGACCACAATCTATGTACCGCAGCCTGAGAGCGATTGTTAATGGGTCAGGTTAATTACGCAATTAACCCATCACAATGCCACCGCCGCCTTTTTGTACAGAGAAAGAGGAAACTCAACAATCTTAGCAGTAACACTATGATGTTTGAATAAGCGCCTGGATACACCCTGTCACTGCAGGCAGATGTATCCTGAGGTTTTAAAACACAAAGTAGCGCTCTTCAGAGACAGGGATTTTTAGTTTGCATTAAAGAGCTTTAGAAACAGTTCAACACCTTTCAGATAATAGGATTTATTACTAGAAAGGTCAAAAGGGTGCAATAAAAATATTTACAGGCAAAGATGAAACCAATATATATATATAAATACAGAGAGCAATACAACAACAGAGAGATAACAGAAAGAAGTTTAGAGAGGTAGAATACTTGCCAGAGTACTTGGTTTAAGCAGATTCAAGGGTCCTGAGCAAAAGGGTGCCTTTTCTCCCAAAGTTGGTTCCTGGTGTTAAAAGGGAGAGCTCTTCATCTTATCTCTCTTTGGGCTGACAGCCTATTTTCTAGTCCACCAGCAGGGTGTCTCCTTAAAGCAGAGAACCAATCGCCTCATTTGGGGAGGGTGTTTAGGCGGGGAACTCTGCTATGACCAAATCCCTCACATGTTTATACCATGGTCAATAATCTTCCATAGGTACATGGAGCATCCTATCCACTGGTAGGATAATATGCAGAATCATCTGCTGAACGTCTAGATATCAGATATAACATATCTACCTGTGATGGTTAAAGAGATATCGCTTTCTGCTCTCGGGTAGACTTATTCTAGGGGTGTAAGATATCAGGCGACTCGCATTAAACTGTGCTATCCGAATATATTCTTTATATTCTTGTACGAATTTCTCAAGAGAAATTATGAAAGTGTATATCTCTCCACATGAGATATATGTTTTATGCCAGGGGTGGCCAACCTGCGGCTCTCCAGCTGCTGCAGGACTACAAGTTCCATCATGCCTCTGCAAGTCAGTAACTTCCCATCTTTGCAATGCCTCATGGGAAATGTAGTTCCACAACAGCTGGAGAGCCACAGGTTAGCCACCCCTGTTTTATGCTTTTGAAGTCCAGTGACTGATGGGTTTATAGCTTTACGATCAGCTTCAGAGCATTCAGAGCAAGAGTGGGACAGACACCCTGGCATCAGCTAATTGGGTTTACAACCATGAAGGATATCCAGCTGTGTCCTGTGCACTCTTGAACCCAGCACACAAAGACCACGTGTCACTCAACAGAGAGGGGGGGGAGCTGATTTGGAGTGAGAAATGATACAAGATGGAGGGTCTTTACCAAAATGGATGTTCGCGTCCATATTTGTACATACAATTGCTACAGGTGTCATCTTATGTGTAATGTCTGTTGTTTTTCTCTTCTTTATGGATTATGATAGTAGGATGTGGTACAGGGGTGGTAGTCTCTTTATATGATATTACAATATCAAATAACAGCTGTGATTTCTAGAAACATGGGAGCTTGGAATTGCTTATTAATTTTCTGTGTACACCTTAGTTTTACAATACACAGTATGTTTTTTTTTGGGGGGGGGGCATTGTGGCTGGTCTGTGCATATTATTTAGCCACTTCCCTCCAACCTATTGTATTGTGGGCACGATCTGTCACCCACTGTGTCCACTGGACACAGCTGATGACAAATCACTGTATCTGCCCGTTGCCAGTATCATGTGATTGCTGTGACCAATTTCAGCAGATCACATGACAATTGTAAACAATGAATTACTTCCTGTTATGCAATTCATTGTGTACAATTGTGTTGCTAGCTGTGCTTGGTCATAGTGATTAAATGGTACAGACGGGGCCAATTCATTCAGTAAAATGCTTGCTTATAGCCATGAAATTCACTGCTATAAGGAATTATAATGTGTAAATAAAAATCCTGTTCACTTTCCAGAATAGTGCAATGTTACATTGTATTGCTCTGGTTAGAGTTTGTAAAAAAAACCCATAAATTAAAGATGTAACAAAAAATTTAAAAAAGATCACCACAACACCAGTTATATGATGATGCTGTACTGCACTGATGACAGTATGGAAAAAAGTGAAAAATATATTTTTTTTTACTTTCTTAATTTCCAAAAAATTATGACAAAAAAAAATTACAACTTTAAAAAACTCACCATGCCTCTTACTAAATACCTTGGACTGTCTACTTTCCAAAAAGGGTCATTTGGGGGATACTTCTGCTGTCCTGGAATTTTTGGGCCTCAGGAAATCAGGCTGTCAGTACATCAGGATTGATCACTTTTCAGATATATGGTTTGTGGATTCTATAACTTTCCTACAGACTAAATAATAAACACTGTGTATAGTCCATAGGGCGCTCCTGCTGGAACCAAACCTCTGTAGCCACTTGGGGGTGCCAGAATGGATATCAAGGATAAGGAAGCCCAACAGACACTCAAGCAGCTCTTCACAGAGTTGGAGGAAAAGCTCTAGTGCAAAAAGACATGGGAAGAATGCACCAAGTTTAGTACTGGAGGTTTATTAATATACAAAGATAAAATTCCACTTACAAGAAGTCAAAACATTACAGGCTCATCATAGCTAATCGACCAATGTTCCTAATGGTATGGGTTTAAGTGCTGTCTGGCCGTCCAGTGGCAGCGTGACATGTGGAATGCAGGGATGTCGGAACTAAGATGCCTGCAGAACCACGGGAGGAGTTGTGGAACGCATACGTCGGAGGTGATGTAAGGTGGGGGTGGTGACGCATTTCGGAGCATGCGTAAAGGGCTCCTTCATCAGACCTAAGCCCCAAGGACTCACCGGCAGTTTTATATCAGCAAAAGAGGGTGGGAAAATGGGAGGGATGGGACGGGTGAACAAGCTAGTTGCTCCTCGGTCCTAAAACCTATTACTTTTGATGCTATAAAACACTATATAAAAACTTATATTATAAGACTTGCCACCATCCATGCTGGTTAAGAAATATCCCTAAGCCAATATTGAAGATTACACCATAATTGCACCAAGCAATCTGATTACATTTCTCAAGGCACATTACTTAAAAATTCATTTATTGAGAAGGGTTACCCATTGGATATTGTAGATGAAGCTCACTTACTTTATATGACTAGTCCCAAAATAACAGAACATCCAAATGAATACACGCAACCAGAGATTAGATTTGTCACTCAATTTCATAGTCATCATAAACAGATGGAATGTACTATACACAAATTTTGGCCCATTTTACATCAAGACCCCTATCTTAGACACCTTCTGCTGAAGCAACCCAAATATTCATATAGAAAAGCTCCCAGCATTAAAGGGAAAATATCACCAAGCAAACTTAAATCGAAAAAAAACAATACAGTCTCACTCACGTTTGCTCCCATTGTTGGTATGTATCAGTGTAAGAAACATTTATGTAAGACATGCCAGTTTGTTCACCATGGGAAAAAGGAGTTTACTGCAAAAGGGAAATCCTGTACTATCAAGAAATCCCACACATGCTTTTCTGAATATGTGGTTTATTGTTTAGCTTGTTCTTCTGGTTTACACTATGTTGGTACAACTATACGTACCCTCCGAAAATGCTTCAGTGAGCACTGTTGCCTTATAGAGTATGGTATCAACAGGGGCAGACTGACCATTCGGAAACGCGGGCGCTGCCCGAGGGCTCGTGGTCAGTAGGGGGCCCCATGAGATGCCCCTGGTACCTTTTTCATAGGCTTTTCTGAGTTTGGGCAAGGACACAGGGGCCCCATGATCCCCTATTGCCCGGGGGCCCCATGAGTTGTCAGTCCGCCCCTGGGTATGAATCAACATAGTGTGCCTAAACACTTCCTTTAAAATCATGGGAAATCCACTGAAGGTCTTAGAGTATGGATTATTGAAGGCATGCCTTGTGATCTCCCTCTGGCAGAGTGATTTCAACGTCTCTGTCAGAGACACCTGTTGGATTTACACCTTGGATGTATTATCTCCATATGGACTAAACGAGGAGCCGGAAATAAGCTCAATCCTGTAGAGATATCTGCCCTTCATCTACACAGCTGTTTATTTAAAAATGTTTATATTATTAAGGAAGACTTTCCGTTCGCACTTTATACTAATGATGTTTCCTTTAATAATTCCAGGCATATCTCTTCTTCTTCTTCCTTTCTCCATTTAAACAAGGATCCCTTTCAGAATATAATAGTGTGATAATGAGATATTATTCCTATAGACAACCATATTAGGCATACTTACATAGAGTGTTTTTAAGCTGACTCAGCAATATAATGATATGTTATGATGTTGTATCTACTTTTTAATAGTATCCCATTTCATTCTCTTACATTTTCTTTGAGTTCTTTTATATAATTACATTTTTTGCTATCTGATCTAATGTATGCTATCTCTTTATATACATACATACATACATGATTTTTTCAAATGGTTAATGTGATATTTCCATCTCATGGGGTTAAGCTGACAAGTGTGTATAATAAATATTATTTTTCTTTGTATACCCATTTACATTTTTTAAACTATTGTTTTTAGTTTCCTAATAACCTAGTGTTTTATAGCTTCAAAAGTAATAGGTTTTTAGGACCAAGGAGCAACCTGCTTGTCCACCTGCCCCATCCCTCCCATTCTCCCACCCCCTTTGCTGATATAAAACTGCCAGTGAGTCTTCAGGGCTTAGGTCTGCTGAAGAAGCACTTTGCGCATGCTCCGAAATGCGTTACCACCCAAATCTTTTGTCACCTCTGATAAATGCATTCCACGACTCCTCCCGTGGTTCTACAGCCATCTTAGTTCCGACAATCCTACGTTCCACAGGCCACACTGCTGCTGGATGGCCCTTAAACCCATACCATCAGGAACATCGGACGGTTTACTATGCTGAGCCTGTCATGTTTTGACTTCTTGTAAGAGGAATTTTTTCTTTGTATGTTAATAAACTGCCAATACTGCACTTAGAGGTGCCTTCTTTCCATGTCTAAATAATAAACACTCACTTTTCACCAAAGAAATGTAGCAGAATACATTTAGTTGGCCTAAATTTCTGAAGAACATTTATTTATTTGCAAAACTTTATAACAGAAACAAAGAAAAACACTTTTTTTTTTAAATTGTGGGTCTAATGTTTATTTATTTAGCAAGAGGAAAAAAAGAAGTGGTGATCGAATACCACCAAAAAAAAAATCAACATTTGTGTGAAAAAAATACAAAAATGTTGTTTGGGTACAGTGTTGCATGATCGCACAATTGTTATTCAAAGCGCAACAGCACTGAAAGCTGAAAATTGCCCTGGGCAGGAAGGGGGTGAGAGTGCCCTGTATTGAAACTGTGTGCTAATTTGTCATTAAAGCGAAGTTCCAGCCATTTTTGTGTTTCTTAGAAGTCAGCCGCTACAAAAACTGCAACTGCTGACTTTTTATAAACACACACTTACCTGTCCCAGGGTCCAGTGATGTGCTCACCCATCCCTTCTCTTCTTCTTCTCTCCACGGCACCGACATCTCAACTGTGGGCACCAGGGTGTGACAGCCTGCGGCTTCACAGCCGGGTGCCCACTGTGCATGTGTGAATCACGCAGCACCTCTTGATTAGTCTGCCAGTCTTCTGGGACCTGTGAAGGTTCCCAGGAGACTGCAGGAGGAAGGAGGAGGCCATGGTGAAAGAGCTGGAAGTGGGAACGGGTACCTGTCAAAATCATCGATATCTTTGATCAGTGGTGTATTTAGTTCTTGTGCTGCCCTAGACAACACTAAATTGTGCACCCCCACCACTCCAGCCCCCACCACCACCACTCCTCATTAACCACACACCCCCTCACGCCTGCAGAGAGACAGTTCAAGCACTAACCTTAACCTCTCCGGAAAGCAGCTGGCCATCCCTGGAGTCAAGCCTAGTGTCTTCCTTGTGCGGAAACTCTCCTTACACCCTCCAGCAGTGCACAGCTCCCTCGGATTCCATGGAGAAGCACAGGCAGTTCCTTACCAAGTCCCCACCACTGCCACATGTGTCCCTTCTTCTCCCGGGAGGTGGCCCCCCTGAAAATTGCCGCCCAAGGCAAATGCCTTGTTTACCTCACGGTAAATACGCCGCTGCCTTTAATAGGGTGACAGCGCTCTTCCTTCTGCAGTGAAATCATTTCAGCTATATCAAATCCTGTTTAGAGTCATTCTTGATAGGCTTTGAGTCTGTGTTGGCTAAATAGTTGTCTGTATTGAAAACTGAGAGCCTGCACAGGTGTAGAGGTAATTCTTATTTGCGTTTGACCAGTGACAGACAGTCACTTGGAGGTCAGGGGTATCCTATTGGACACTGGGTAGTCTAGAAATGAGCTCCCGCACACACTGGTAGGGGTATTGGCCTGGGTGCAATGCATGAAAAAAGCACATAGAATATGCAGTAGGCAGTAGGTAAACCCAGCAGGACTTATAGCAGGAGGAATTTTAAACATAATTTAATCAATGTCAAGATTTTGGTAAGGCACAGCCCTCCTTTCTCAAGACATGCTATTGTTGACTCTAAATGACTCTAAATATATTACAGAGAAGATTGGTTCAAAAGGAGACAGACAGTTATGGGTAAGGTCCCCAATGTGCGAAGCACCCTGCACTTTGTGAATGGGCCACAGTCCTCCGTGACCTGTGAAATGTCCCAGAGGGCTGTGTGGGGGGGGGGGGGGGGCGAACATCTGGCTCAGTTTTTTGTGGTGAACTGAGCTGAAAGTGGGAGCGGGTACCTGTCAAAGCCAGGTACCTGCTCCCCAAAAAAGGTGCCAAATGTGGCAGCAAAGGGGGGAGGAGGCAGATAAGCGAAGTTTCTGCTTTTGGGTGGAGTTCCGCTTTAAGCTGAACTTCAGGCACAACGTATTTCTTATAAACAAATACCAACAATCTATACAATAATACATGCCAGCTGCCCCAGGAAAAGTGACGACTGAGGCACCAGCTGATGGGGATCAAGCTCATATGTCCCTAACTAGGGCTGATTGATGATGAACAAATGTACCTTATGAAACACCTACCAGGGATCCACCTATGGCTGCAAAACTTTAGAGAGGAGTCGGCCATGGAGGTAGTTGATAAAATGGAAGAAGAGTGCCTTTTAAAGCATTACAGCTGCTACGTTTGAGTGAAAAATAGGTGCCTTACAAGATTCAATTTTACACATTTGGCAAAGTCTGCCATATGCTTTGTGAGCATTCATGGCATAAAGCCATTGCAGACGGTAGTGTGAACACCTTTGTTGTTGGCAGATCCACCTTGGAGCAGAACGTCTGTCTGTTCATGGATGTGCACCATATAATATAGTGATGATGATATACCAACATGTAAGTAGAAGGATGTAAATAAGGCTTGTTTCCAGTATATCTCCTATGGTGAAATGTCTGAGATGCAGACTTTTGTACAAAGCCTGACGTTATAGTTGATGTACATGTTGTACTATCTCTACTCAAATACTTGTTTGATGTCTGCTAGGGGAAAATAATGCATGGATGGTTTATTCACATTTATAATTTATATTATCTTTGGTATGGTTGCACATATGAATTATTGTATATACTGTTGGAATCCATTGGTTATTCACATCTCCTTGATATGACTCATGATGGTTGGGTCATATACATAACAGTACTGAGTTTTTCATTCCTGACGATTGCATAGTTTGCATTTGGCTTATATGGATTACATATGCAACACCCATTAGGCACTTATGGTAGAGTTCTTCTAGTTGACATTATATTTATTATTGATGGGGTGTGGGGACCCAAGGATAATAATGGTTGTTTCCATCTAGGGATTATTTTGGACATGTATGCAACAAGATTGATTTGTGCAATTTTAATTGTTTTAGGCATATAGTATATGTAATATATTGTATGTTTTTATTGACCAAGCTTGCTGTTTGGACATATTAATGTATATAACTATATTATAATTTATATATTTCTAGTTGTTGATAACAGCGGGGTTGAGCCACCATATGTAGTCTTAAAGGAACAGTGTAGATATAGCAACAACAGTTAGTTAATTTGTAGGCAGAAAAGGGAAGGTATTAATTGGCCTCCAGTCCCCTTGGAGTAGAGCTGTGACTACTCTACATTATTTCTGACAGGAGACTGTAAAGGGCTGAGAATAGCAGTGATGTTAAATTTGCAATTCCTATTTGATTTACAGTAAGGCCACTTTTGGCATGGTTCCCTGATATTGTTATCACCTATTAACCAGTACAATACTGACATTTTAGACAGAATAAATATATTCATAAAGCTGGCTGTTAGTTCTCATACTGTTCGCACATTATGCATTTTTGTAGGGAGCTCTGTGCCTCTCGCAAAAGATACTGGAAGATTATCAAACAAAAGAGCCCCTTGCTTTTGCAATGTGTGGAATCTCCTGCAGTGAACTATAATGACTTACAGGAAACAAGTAGTGAGAAATAGCCATGGAGTGGCATGCCGACAAATATGGCTGCCTAGGACTGCTACAGAATATATTAAGGAATAATTATTACTTCACCCTTACATAAATCCCATTGTTGTGTAGGCTTTGTTGCTTTTTAAATAGGACCCTGCATTATAATTTTTTTAAAAATTCAAATTAGTATTTATTTTTCAATTTCAACTTATAAGAGTTAATTTACTAAACCTGGAGAGTACAAAAGCTGGTGCAGCAGTGCATGGTAACCAATAAGATTTTAACTTTAGCTTTTTCAATTAAGCGTTGAAAAAAAAACCTGGAAGCTAATTGGTTTCTGTGCAGAGCTGCACCAGATTTTGCACTCTTTGGTTTTAGTTAATCATCCCCAAAGTGTATCTGAGGGAAAATCAAAAATTTTAGAGTTGTCACCAGAACAAGAGAGGGTGGGAAATGTTCCTGTTGCAGTAAGAGCTGTCTAAGAAGAATTCTTTTCACTTTGGAGAGATTTTCTTTAACTACCTGTTGGTTTTCTGGTATAGGAATTAAAAATCTCCCCAAAGGGACACATATAGTACAAAATAAACTGATGGGGTTTTAACACTTTCCTACTTTACTCTTAGGCTGTCATATCACTCAGAAAATATTTTGCAGTTCTATGGGCTGTATAAGTAATGTTTCAAACTAAAATGTAACAGATAATATTTTTATGTATTTATTCCACTTTAAATTTGGGTAAAGCAGATCATATTTTTGTAAGTGCTCCACCACCTGTGCCTCACCGCAGATCCATGACCACCTTAATTATAAGTAAGGTCATATAGCGCTTGTTATCCCAGCCGTATAAGTACTCCTGACTTCCAGTCTTCAAAAAGCCTCAGCCGCTCTCCACCACAATCAATCATGAATCATGAAAAAGTTATCTCATAGTGTAATATTTACTGAAATTCATGATTAAACACAAGATAAAATATTGCACTTACAAATGATGGTGCCCAATACCTCGGCACAAATACATAAAGCAAAGTTATCAACGCTACCTGAAGACGCCATGCGGCGAAACATGTAGAGGATGGTTTGATGGTCATCATATCCTGTCTACTAGTGATGGTACTTCCGGTTCCAGGGATTCAAATGCATGCTGAGATCCAGGAAGTGGAGTGGCGGTGCTAACCTTACTTTATGTAAGTGGAGAAACCTCTGAAATAATTTTCTGGTTTCAAGGAACTCATGCTATTTACTACAGTATATCTATATCTATCTATAGCTCTCAGTAAATTAGTGTGATGGTCATTAGGAAGAATTTGTCTTATACTTGTTTTTTATATAGCTTTAAAGATCATTGATGGCAGTGGTTACTTACCGGAGTGGTAGAAATTGTTCATTGCTCAAAAAAAGCCTGGCAACCTTTGGAGGAAACTTAGGGTTAAATAGCATGCTTGTTGAGAAACACTGGTTTAAACACATGATGACCCCTTTCATGTGAAGTAGGAACTATTATTTGTACTGCAGTTGTTATGTTGGTGTAGGAGTTAATGCACACTTATCCACACCCTCAAAAACCACACCTATAAATTGCCTACACTTACCCCTTGTCTTGGCAAACATGGCAAACATAAATTTACCCAATGGAGGGAACCTATAGGTGCACCTGTATATTAGGATCCTAGTGGTTCAATTGAATAAAGTATTACAAAGAGTTAACATTTTTATTTTGTTATTCAAAGAAAGTCAGTTGGGGGCTCCTGGCTTGCAAACCAATGTGGAGTAATACGTCAGCTGAAGGTTCACATTTATCCATGTTCTGATCTAGCTAGTATTAATTAGTAAAATATGAAGCATCTTCAGTATTACAGGACAAGTCTGTTTGAATATGATTAACTACTAGCTATTGAGGAGCAATAGTAATTTTATTTGTTTTTCAGCACAATGTAACCTTTGGATTGTGGTGGACTGGTCCTATATGTGAATCTAAAAGGTTTTGCTATTTCGCCCTTATAGAGCAAATTTACACACACTTTTACAGGGGTTTTTTCCATCTTCTTAATTCTAAGAGGTGCCAGATGTAGGTGTCAAATGTATTTTAACTAGATTAGACAGGATGGGTATTTTATTTTTAAATAAGTATTTAGGAATTTTACATTTCCGCCATGTAAAAATTAAACAAATTAAAGGAAACATATTCCACCATTGATATATGTGGGGTAAAGTTTATAGAAGGAACAAAGAATGCATTTAATCAGCACCTTGAAACAATTTGAAAATATATACTCCTTTGGAATATAGAGGAAGATGCACATGAGTAGAACAAAGACACACACAAAAAAAGTGAGTTAATTATATAATTTATGGGGTGTTTTTGTTCTGCCAATATGCAGTTGTACTCATTTGAGTTTTTAAGGTCAGCCTACCAACCAAGGTGGTGTTCAACGTATCATAAGTGAATCTCTGTTTGACCTTTCCTATCGTCCAATACTTAGCGATTAGGCTTGTAAATGTGTTGGGGTACATTTTTTTTAAAATAAATGCTCTTTAATTATGAGAGCATAATAATGTTCTTGAATAAAACAATACCAATACTAATAAAATTAATATGCATGATTATTTATCATTATTATCATTTTTTTGCTGTCTTTCAGGAGCTTTTCTAATTCCATATGTGGTGTTTTTTATATTCTGCGGCATACCGGTATTTTTCCTGGAGACGGCACTTGGGCAATTTACCAGTGAAGGAGGAATAACATGTTGGAGAAAAGTTTGCCCTTTGTTTGAAGGTACAGTATTATATCATGACGTGTCACCCAGAAATATAATGTTTCTGTTTATTTGTGATTTCAGTCCTTAGTCATTTGTTTAATTCATCACTAGACGTGCAGCTTGGTTTGTTCAGATTCGCTTTTCGGACAAAAATGTAATTTTTGGAGATTCGGATGTATCCAAATTTCCAAAATGACACAGTAATGAATCTGAACAAATCCAGAAAAGGTATAATTAAATTTTCAGACTCATCCAGATTCATTCAGATCAGATCATTCAAATTAATTGAGAAGAGCTGGTTGTTAAGGAGCGGGGTGGCCGAAATGTCCTTAACAACGATGCCTCATCAACATACAGTAGGCATTAGTTTAAGTAACCTTTTTAACAGAAAGCCCTTATAGAGGTACAGACAAGACAACTGGAGGAAGAGGGTGCAGGAGCCTCACACTGTACCCACGATTTGATGATCAGGGGTGCAATGCTATGCAAGCTCCAGTAGGGAAAAATCATAAATGTACATTTTTTTATGCAAAACCGCTTATTATTTTCCCCAAGTAGGTGAATTTATCCTTTAAGAAGGGTCTACTTTCTCCCAATGTCACTCTGTCTATGAGCATGCATAAGACAACATTTTTACTAGGCATTATGGACAGCCTAGTTCAGTAATTATAACTAAATTTTTTTTATTTATTTTTAGGTATTGGATATGCTACTCAGGTGATTGAAGCACATTTAAATGTCTACTATATCATCATATTAGCTTGGGCAATTTTCTATTTATTCAACTGTTTTACTACTGAACTGCCTTGGGCCACTTGTGGACATAAATGGAATACAGGTAAACCAATTAATGTATATTGAAAAGATTAATTAAGGTTGATGGACCTGAACAATTTCAGTATTCGTTTCTTAACTGTTAGAGCTTTCATAGAAGATATTATTGCAGGACTTACTACTTTTATGCCAGGCAAAAAACATTTTTTGTTAAAGTTAATTTTTAGCATGGAATGCTGCAGTACAATTTTTACATGCAATTATTTTCTTACATGCAAGTATAAACATTTCTTTCTTGTGCTAACATGACTTAAATGCAGTGAGTAGAAAACACATGCAAAACATAGAACATGACCAAGGTAAGTTGACAGTTTGGGATCCTACTGTAGATTGATAGACTGATAACACCCTAATAATTAACTTACTCCATGCTATATAAAACATGCTGCTCCCACTAGGACCACTACAGTCAGGCTGAATACTAGGCATTCCTTTACTTTGCTCACATTCAATGCTAATATTCAGATGTTTGTACTCTAGCACTCCTTTTGGTCCTTGTGAGCTTTGGTGAGTCATTGTGAGTCATCTACATGCTTGTCTGGGTGCTTCTGGGTCAAAGAGCCAGGACTGTTTTTCTTTCAACTCTTTTTTACTAAAGTTTTTCAAGACAATAACAAAACAGTAGACAACTGTAACAGTAGTCGAAATGGCATCACATGTTTCAAAATTATACAGAATGAATTCAGCAAATACGTACAATTATCTGATTATGATATCAGGAACATATCTATGCGCAAGAGGTCAGCAGATGCACCGCAGATTTCACATTCAGAACAAAGCAATGCACGTTTCGCTTCCTCATATGACACATATGATACACAAAAGAATAGAATTTTATCCATTACAAGAACAGTCTAACAGAAATTTAACCAAAAAAGGATAAAAATAGAAAAAAAAGAAAATGGACAAAAAAGTACAATAGAGCAAGAAATCCAACATATCCAACAGAATTCAGTAAAATTCCAATATCCATGCCATATGATACCTTACACTCATAGGTCAGAGAGCTTGAATAAAATGTTCCAGCACAGCCATTTAACATCAAATACCCTGATAGTGTGATTCGAAAATGCATAGGACCTCTCATATAGATAATGGGAGTGTACTCTAGTAATCACTTCCAAAATAGGAAGAGATTAGATTTCAACGCTTTAGTGATAGTTAACCAGGCAGCAATTAAGATGTGTGCAATGATTGTTCGACATTGGACAGGAAATACATTTTTTTTTTTCCAAAAAAAAACGTTTATTGAAAAAGTGCATAATAATACAAAAGAAAAGCAAATGATGGTCATTTACAACATTTGGCAGTGCATGTCGGGAGAAAGTAGGAATATTCTTACAAAGAACCACATAAGGAGCATGGATGTGCCAGTCCACGACGGGGTAAGTCTGTAATACTCAGGCAGTCTAGTAGGGCGCATGGGAATGTTATCGCATCGGACCTTCTTAGTATGTAATTCTCATTATAGCGCCGCAGAAGGAGGCAGGGTAGATGCAGCACAACCGTTGAGGATGAAGCTAGTGTTTTACTGGAGTGGTGGTACCTGTAAGTAAGCTTAGATTGTCGTGAGGGTCGCTAATGTAAGCAAGGTAAATATGACAATGGCATGCCTAATGTTCTCTAAAGAGGAACCCAGTGGTTAACTGGGCGAGTAACAAGAAGGTAAGAAGAAAGAAAAGGAGAACAAGAAAAGATAAAAGATAGAAAAAAACAAAAAAAAAAAAACAAAAAAAAAAAACGGGGGGTGGGGGTGAAGGGGGGGGGGGGGAGCTGGGTTTGTATTGTCGTCAACACCAAGGGTCTTTTATGGGTGTATTTGAGCAAAAGTCTATTAACCGGGGCCGGTAGGTGGGGATAGAGCCCTGAAAGTGGGGAAGTCGCCTACCGTATGCTCTAGAGTGTGGAGTAACATACAATGGAGATTAGTAATCAATCAGGCGTGTTGGTTGGACGGTTCATAAAGGACCGGTACGTAGAAGTAGTTTTAAAGTGATTCCAGCAGGCCCAAGCATGGGAGAATTTAGTGGGGGAATCGAGTGCGGTCGCAATCAGTTCTTCCATTTCCGCAATTTTACCCACACGGAGCAGCCAATCGCGTATGGAGGGAGGGCGGGTGGAGCCCCAAAGAGTGGGAAGACAGAGTCTGGCTGCGTTGACCATATGCATTGCTAAAGATTTGAGGTATTGTCCCCTGGGCAGAGAGGAATGATGGAGAAGAAACTGCTCTGGAGAGAAAGCTAGGGACAAGGTGGTCACAGACACTACAAGCCGGTGGACCTCCTGCCAAAATGGTTGGATATTGGGACAAGACCACCAAATGTGGAGAAAGGATCCATCCGGGGTTCCACATCTCCAACAGCTGTTGGGGACGGAAGGATTAAAACGAGAGATTCTCGACGGGGTTCGGTACCATCTCGAAGCAATTTTATATCCATTTTCCTGAGTCGAGACATTGAGGGAGCATTTATGAGTATGCATAAATATTAGGTCCCAATCGGCGTCCAATAAGCTGTTTCCCAAGTCTCTGTTCCAAGCACGGCAGGAGGGTAAAGAGTTATAATCCCTACTCTCAACAAGGAGAGGGTAAATCGCCGAAATCAAATGTTTGCGCGGTTCAGCTCTAGAGCATAGGGATTCAAAAGGAGTGAGGGGACGAGTCCAGTTATGGAACAGTTTGTGTGAGAGCAGGAAGTGTCTTATCTGCAGAAAGGCCCAAAAAGGAAAATCTCGACTATCTAGGCTATCAAGCAGTTCGCGGAACGATAGTACTTTTCCACCGCGGATAAAGTGTTTAACTAAGATCTGGTCATGTGGCCAATGCTCAGATAGGAATGACTTGTGCATGCCTGGGGGGAAGTCAGGATTGAGACGAATGGAGGTTAAGGAATTCGGAGACTCAGAGATAGATACCGTTTTACAGTTCAGGCGGAGAATATTTAAGCTTGGCCCCACTAAAGGGTGGGTGAGGAGCTCTTGAGGTGTATGCTTTGGCAGTAACCATGGAATCGATGTCAGGGGTGAGGGTGAGAAGGCATTTTCGAGGCAGACCCAGTCTTTAGAGGTAGAATGAACATGCCAGTCCACTATGCGTGTAAGGTGGCATGCCCAGTAGTACCGGTGAAGGTCAGGGAGCCCAATTCCACCTCTAAGTTTGGGGAGAGTCAGTTGAGAAAAAGCAATACGTGGACGCTTATGATTCCACAGGAATTGTGTGCAGAATTTTTTACAAGATGTAAAAAAAGCAGCAGGTATGTGGATTGGCAGCGTTTGAAAAAGATAGAGAAGGCGTGGGAGTATGTTCATTTTGATTATAGCTGCCCTTCCAAACCAAGAGAAACAAGGACGATGCCATTTGTGGAGGTCCTCTTGGAGAGAACGTAGAGCGGGAAGGAAGTTTTTTGCATAGAGGTCATCGAGGTTGCGGGTAAGTTGGACGCCGAGATATGGAAGGGAATCCTTTTCCCAACGAAACGGGAAATGAGATTCACAGAAAGATACGAGTTCTGGAGGCAGGGATATGTTAAGGGCAGAAGATTTGGAGAAGTTGATTTTAAAGTTTGACAAGAATCGAAAGAGAGCAAATTCTTTTAACAGATTAGGCAAAGTGGTGTGTGGATCAGCAAGGAAGAGAAGGATGTCGTCTGCGTAAGCAGCGAGCTTGTATTCCTTGTCCAATACCCTGATCCCTTTGATGTCAGAGTTCGAGCGGATTTTGCGCAATAGGGGCTCGAGGGATAGGACAAACAAGAGTGGGGAAAGGGGGCAACCCTGATGTGTTCCGTTTCCTAAGTAAAACGAGTTGGACAGATGTCCATTGACCCTGACTCGAGCGGTGGGGCCTGTGTACAGGGTCATGATGAAGTTGAGCATCTTCTCACCCAAACCCAATGACACCAGAGACGCTTGCAGATAGTCCCATGCAATTCTATCAAAGGCCTTCTCTGCATCCAGGGAAAGGAAAAAACCAGAAGTGTTAGATTTGCACAACCAATGGTGAAGGTTAAGGGCCTTAATGGTATTGTCCCTTGCTTCCCTTCCCGGTATGAATCCAACTTGATCTAAATTGATCAAGGAGGGAAGCAGGGGGAGAAGTCTATTAGCCAAGATCTTCGCAAATAACTTAATGTCTACATTCAGCAGGGAGATGGGTCTGTAGTTGGATACCTGCGTGTTATCTTTATCACCCTTGGGGATAACCGTTATGTGGGCTTCCAAAAGACGATGTTGAGGCAGGGGGGATTTGGAGAAAGTATTAAACGCCAAAAGAAGGGGGGTACCTAAGATATCCAAGAAGGATTTATAATAGGCTGCGGAGAAGCCGTCGGGACCCGGACTCTTACCAGGTTTTGTCTGTTTCAAAGCACACTGCAGCTCATTCAGGGTCAGATCCGCTTCCAGAGAGTTGACCAAGTCTTCCGAGAGAGCCGACGGACCGTGGAGCTGGAGAAATTCAGAAATCAAAGAGGCCCTGGATTCGTCAGTATGCGGCGGTGGGCGTTCAGGAGGAAGGTTATATAAGGATCTATAAAAATGTTCAAAATGGGCAGCAATATCAGGATTAGATGTGGCCATGGTGCCATCGGGACCTCTAATTTTATGTACCGTCATACTGGATCGTTTTTCGCGGAGAGCTCTAGCTAGGAACTTTCCGCTCTTGTTAGCAAATTCATAGTATAGTTTTTGAGAGAGAATGAACCGTTTCTTAACCATCTTCCCCAATTCTGTAAGAAGCTGTGAACGTGTACACGTAAGTTCGGATAGGGTCGACGCAGCCAGAGACCGCTTATGTGCTCTCTCTAATGAATGGATCTTAGCTGTGAGGCGTCTCAAACGCTCTTGTCTATCTTTTTTACGCTTCGAAGCAGCTGCTATGAGGACGCCCCGAATGACACACTTATGAGCCTCCCACTGCGTGAGTAGGGAGGTATCAGGGGAGCAATTGAAGGAAAAGTATTCAACCAGATTGGTGCGGATCTCTTGTTCGATAGCAGAGTCAGCAAGAAGGGAGGCGTCTAGGCGCCAATATTTCGAGCGTGTGTAAGTATCTGGGAACCGTAAAGTCATGGTGATGGGATTGTGATCGGAAAGAACCATCGGTTCTATAGAAGCGGCATGGAGTAGCGGGAGATCTGATTGCGACAGAAAAAGATAGTCTATCCTGGAGTACTTATTATGTGGTGCGGAATAAAATGTGTAATCTTTTACCGTGGGGTAGAGAGTTCTCCATGAATCGTGCAGTTGTAAGTGTTGTAATTGTATGTTTATTTGTTTGAGGGCCTTAAACGGTAAAAAGGAGCTTCCGGAGGAGGAGTCTAGCAGAGGATATAGTGGGACATTCAAATCGCCCCCTAAGATCAGAACACCTGAATGGAAAGCAGATAGGGTGGTAGTTATTGAGCGTGTGAAAGAGACCTGCTTGGTATTAGGGGCGTATACATTAGCAAATGTGACGGGTCTATTGGCGAATGAACCCTTTATGAATAAGTACCTGCCTTCAGGATCAGCAAGGGAGTCTGACATAGTAAAGGGAAGATGTCTAGCGAGTAAAATAGCTACCCCTTTCGACTTGGCCAGAGGGTTAGTGGCATGGTGGACTATGGGAAAGTGGAAATTAAAAAGCTTGGGAATAGAGTCCTGACGAAAGTGCGTCTCTTGAAGGAAGACAACATCTGCCTTTTGTTTATGCAGATAGGAGAGCAACATGGAGCGCTTTTCGGGTGTATTCAGACCCTTGGTGTTGAGTGAGAGGATTTTCAGGGACCTTGGTCTCGAAACAGAGGTGAGGGACGGCATGTTCACCAATCAGTGTTGCGAGTGTCCAAAGATGCAGCGCCCCGGGGGAGGGGGGGGGCGGGGTTGAAGGGAAAGAGAGAGAGAGAAAACAAAAAAAAAAAAACAAAAAAAAAAAAAAAACCAAAACAAAACAAAGAAAAAAACAAAAAAAAACAAAAAAAACCCAAAACAAAGAAAAAAAAAAAAAAGGGGGGGGCCAAAAGATAGTAAGAGTAAACGGCTAGAGGAAGAGACCTGCTATTCCACGTGAGAGAGGACAAAACACCTGAAAGGAAATAGACAGAAAGAAAGAAAGAGAAAAGAGAAGGAGAGGAGTACGTATAAGAGAAGGAGACGAACAGTATGAGGCAAGTAAAGAGAAAAAAGGGGAGAATCGAGATAGTGAAGATAGCCGTAAAAATATTCAGTAATAGCTCGCAGAGCCTACTGTGTTGGGAACGAGGTAGACAACGAAACGAGAGTAGAACCACCGCCGGTCGGAAACCACCATGAAATGTGTAAAAATTTGTTTATTTAAAGGAGTGGGATTTGAAGAGGGAGGAGTCTACAAAGACCCATATTGCAGAAGAAGCCTGAGGTACGATATGCAGCGCAGGGTCCCAGCCCTCACTGTAGAGTAGCAGGGCACATATCAGGGTTTAGAGGCCATAACCACTTGTGAGCCAACAGGTAATTTTGAGACATTTGGCAGGCAATCAAGGGGGAAAAGGCAATATGCGGAATTTTAGGAGGCCAAATGAGTAATACAAGCATCCCCTTACATAAAACATAATATCAACAGGTTAACATATGCAATAACAGTTGAAGCAATGCAAAAACAGAAAAAACAGTGTTGAGTCCCAAGCATCGCGCAAAAATGTCTGGGCTACCCCAGGGTCAACGCCAATCATGTCCCATAGAGTAGAAAGGCTAAGTGTCAAAAATCAAAGCAAGGATAAACCATCTACAGCCCCTACGGTGACAACAAGAACGAGCATCACCTCTCACGCACTAGGGAAATCGGGGAAGTCGCAGGGGTATGGGGGAAGCAGGTCCCGTGGAAGCATTGACAATGCGGGCAACCCCTGAATCGTACTCTCTTCCGGATCAAGAGACGGGGACCGGCCAGTAAGCAGAGGCACGTCCAGATGGGACAGCTTAGTAGGAGGCGAGGAGAGGTGATGTTCGCTCACTAAGAAAAAAAAAACAAAAAAAAAACAAAAAAAAAACAACATCTGTGGAATCCCCCTATAAGTCCCACCCTCCTCCCCGCAACCAGCCCCCCCTCCCTCCCATGCCCCCAACACACCCCCAATTGAATCATATACTGTACTAAGTCTGTCAGGGTCTTCTTTGAGGACACCGATTAAGCAGAGTGTGACGGGACGGGCAGCAGAGAAGCAGAGGTCATCTGGATACTTCCACGGAGAAATAAAGCTTCTTCCAGTATAGCAAGAGGAGGCTCTGGGGGAACAAAAAGGGCAGGGACAAAGGAATACAGACGACTCAGAGGTCCACATGAGATTGGAGTACGTGTGGGTCTAGCTCATAGGGCAAGTCAGCGCGAGGTCTGTTGACTGAAACCGGGATGCTGAATGTCGAAAGAGAAGAGAGAGCTGAAGAATAGGTCATCTGTCCAGGAGGAGGAGCCATTTGTATTATGTATAGATCTCTTCTGACCATGGCGTAGAGATGATCAATAGGGGGCTCACAGAAGTCCACCATTCGTTAGTTGCGGAGCAGACCTCTGGGGCATTGCGTTCCCTTTAGGAGGTCAGATATTGAAATGGAAGTAATGAAGGTCCACTGATCAGTGCGTGAGAGATCGAAGAATCGCCGGGACTCGTGAAGAAATGGTATAGAAACATGAGGATAACAGTAAAACTGCAGGCACCTGTGAGAAAATGCGCTTGAGTGGCAGGATTAGATGAGGATTAGGTAGGATTAAGTCTCGTGCCGTGACTTTCTATGTGCAGGCGAAGCCGTAGGGCTAGGGGCCGCAGCAGTGCCCCCTGCGGGGTGTCTTGGAGGAGTCGACGGGACTGTCCGACGTCTCCGATGGGAATGGCCTTGCCAATCCATTGCGTTTTCTGTAGATCCTGCGTCCAGGACCGGCTGCAGTCCCAAGAGTCCGCACCATTCTGGCAGGGCTATCAGTGGGATGTTCAAGGAGGAACAGAAAGACGGTAGATCTTCGGGGTTTCTCAAGTTAAAGGTGTGACCACCATCCTGTACTGAAAGGCAGAAGGGAAATCTCCACCTATAGGACAGATTACGGGAGCGAAGCGTGTCTAGTAATGGACGCAAGGCTCGCCTTTGGCGTAAGGTCATGTTGGATAGGTCCTGGTACAATTGTATTTCCGCCCCTTTGTACATTAGCTGTCTTCTGTCCCTAGCGCATCTGAGAACATCCTCCTTGAGCGGGAAGCTGACAATGCAGCATACCACATCCCTGGGTGGGTCTGCGTCACCCCCCCTAGGCCGGATGGCCCTATGTACACGCTCAATGTCAATTGGGGTTGCTGGCGGGCGGCCCAAGAGGTCATTAAAGATGGTAGTTACTGCCTTAGGAATGTCAGTGGCTTCCACGGATTCCGGCATGCCACGGATTCTGATATTGTGTCTACGGCCACGGTTGTCTAAATCCTCGATATGCTTGTAAAAATCCCAGATAGTCGAGGTGTGCGACTCTGACTGTCGCTGTAAATATACTATGGCAGTCTTATTTTGTCTAGCGGCCATCTCTACTTGATCCACTCTGGACCCCATAGCGCGGATATCCTCGCGCAGGTCGTTAAGGGCAGTGGTCAGTGTAGTGGTTAGTGTGACCTTAATGTCAGCAGCCACCGCTTGTAAGTCCCTTAATGAGAGGGACTGTGTGGCAGAGGAGATATCATGGTGTGGCACTGTGTCCTGGCCAGCGTGTGTCTCAGTGCAGGGAGAGCAGCCTGTGTCCTCGGCTGCAGAGGGAGGGGGAGAGGGGGACTGAGAGAGAGAGGGAGAAGGCTGCGGCCCTGCTCTCTGCTGGTGGGAGCTGAACAGCTCCTTTATGTGCCTCCCAGTGGTGCTAGGGCCCCTCGGGGACCGGGACCGCGCGCCGGAGGACACCCTGTCGGGTTTCCCCATAGCGAAGGGGCACTGTCTCACCCGACTCCTCTGTGCGGCGTGGTGGATCGATCCGGCCGGCGGGAGCTCCGGATTCAAGCGGCCATGCTCGTCGGCGTCTAGCCACGCCCCCCAGGAAATACATTTTATGTAATATTTAATAGTGCCAGATGAGGATTGGGACTTGTTTGTATTCCCGACACCTGAGAGATCAAAGCGAAAACTTCTCTCCAAAATTCCCACATACACACACACAGTCCCAATAAACATGTAGTAAGTTTCCAACCCCACCGCAAACCCTCCAGCAAGAAGGCGATGCATCGGGGTAAATCTTGGAATGCTTATATGGGGTAAGATAACTGCGGTATAAGATCTTAAGGGAGCTATCCCAATGATTAGTACACTTTGAAAGACTGATGTTACAGGACCAGGTCGCTTGCCACTCTTCTGGTGTAAAGGATCACCCCAAGTCCCTCTCCCATTTCTCTACACATGCTATCACTGAGTGATCAGAGTCATATTGTAAGAATTTGTAAAACCATGAAATGCCCTTTTTTAATCCAGAAGAGTTCGATACAATATTCCAATTCTTAGAATCCACATCCACCCCCAAATTGTAATTGGCACCTAGGTAAGCCCGAATCTGAAAAAATGGGTATCTATTTCCCCTCAATTGTGAAGCACGGATGTCAGTAAACTTAGAGTAGCCTGCTTCTCTCAAAGGTTTTACATTAAGATTGGGAATAAGATGTTCATAGGTTGTTAATGGTATGTCTAGTTTAATCTGAGGGGTAGAAGGAATGGATTTTGATAAGCCCATTAACCATGCGCTCAATGTCGCGGAAATAGAGGGAAGGTAGGTATGTATTAACTTCGGGGAAATAGTCCTCGCAAGTAGTAGAGCCTGAAGATCCCCAGCTGGGACTGTGCTTCTCTCTATTTGTACCCAAAGCTTATCTGAGGGGATCAGCCAGTGCTGAAGTTGATCTAGCAGTGCAGCGTAATAGTAGTTAGATACAACAGGGAAACCTACGCCCCCCTTAGATTTATGTTTAATGAGATCTGAAAACGGGATTCTAGGCCAATGCCCCTTCCAAATATATTTTTTCAACGATATATCTAATTTACTAAAATAAGGATGGGGGATAAGGAGCGGGATCGTTCTAAAATAGTATAAGAGTTTAGGCAGGATCAACATCTTAAAGTCCGCTACTCTGCCCAACCATGAAAGCTCATGTTTTCCAATTGCTAATAGATCCTTCAAGATCACCTGGTGTAGTTTCTCGTAATTGTCTTTGAACATGTTGGAGGAAGGGGAGGACACTCGAATACCCAAATACTCCAGATGCTTAGTGGACCAGCTGTACAAGAACTTGTTTTTAAGACAATGTAAGAGATCTTTTGGAAACCCTATAGGAAGTGCAAACGATGTATTAATATTGAGTTTATAATATGAGATGTCGCTAAACATTTTAAGCGTAGAAGAAATTGCTGTCAACGAAGTCAATGGGTCCGTTATGGTAAGTATGACATCATCTGCAAAGAGGCCAAATTTGTGGGAAATATTTGCTGTTTTTATACCCGAAATCAAGGGATTCAATCTAATTGAAGTCTCCAGGTGGTCCATCAGCAAAGAAAAAATAATAGGGGAGAGGGACATCCCTGTCTGGTATGGTTTGTGATTAGGAAAGGATCCAACAAGGCATTGGATGTAAAAACTTGCGCGGAAGGCACTGTGTATAATGCTGTGAGAGCCAATTTGATGTATCCGTACATACCGAAATTGGAAAGAGTATAGTCCAGATACTGCCAGTGAACTCTATCAAAAGCCTTTTTGGCATCCAATTCCAAAAAGACAGTTTGAGGTTTACGGAGTTTGGCAATCCTCCATAGATTAAGCACCCTATGTGTGCCATCCGCTGCTTGCCTACCTTTAACAAACCCTACTTGGTCTGATTAAATAAGGGTAGGAGTCACTGTTAGTATCTGTTAACTAAAATTTTAGTATAAATCTTAAGATCTGTATTAAGTAAGGATATTGGGCGAAAATTTTGGGGGCAGTCTGGATATTTGCCTGGTTTGGGCAGGGTGACTATGATTGCTTTCAGCATCTCTGATGGAAAAGTTGCATTTTGTACAGCCTGCAAGAACACTTTCTTAATATGGGGTATTAATATATCTTGAAATTCCTGGTAATATTCTGCAGCAAACCCATCTGCCCCAGGCGATTTCCCCTTCGGTAGTGCCTTAATTGCAGCCAAAATCTCAGTATCTGATATAGGCTGATTTAAAATATCCAGCTTCGATTGGTCCAGTTTAGATAGAGAGAGATTAGCAAAAAAACTATTGATAAGGTCAGGAGTGGGTTGAGGCATATTGGGATCATCTCAGAGATTGTACAATTGAGTGTAGTAGGTCCGAAATGCCTCTGAAATTTTAGTGGGATGGAAAACCGTTTCCTTAGGTTTAGGATCTATCATAGAGGGAATTTTGGTTTTAGCCTGTTTAACGTTAATGTAGGAGGCCAACAATTTTCCGGCCTTATTACATTGGGTGTAGTAATTAGTGTTGACTCTCCTAAGGTATTTTTCGTGTTGGAGTAGTAGAATTTTCCTAAGAGCTAATCTATTGGTCTGCAATTTCTGCAACACCCCAGGAGAAAGACCTCTTTTATGTTGGGATTCTAAATTAGCGATCCTAGATAGTAGTTCTGACAGGGCCTTTTGTCTATGCTTTTTCTCCGAAGAAGCTAGCTGTAGTAACACTCCTTGACAGAAAGGCTTATGAGCACACCAAACATTGAATATATCTGCATCAGAAGAGGCATTAATATCAAAATACTCCTGCAAAGATTCAGAGATATGGGAGAGAGTACTGGGGTTAAGAAACATAGAAGTATCATTACGCCACAAGAATACCAGTGAAAATGGTAATGACTCCTCAATGCAGACGGATATAGGCGCATTGTCTGACCACGTCATAGGGTGAAATGTTGCTTTGGTAACATGTTGCAGAAGTTGTAAATCGGTTAAGAAATAATCGATCCTGGAGTAAGACCTGTGTGGATCTGAGTCATATGTAAAATTTTTCTCAAAGTCATGGAGTTACCTCCAAGGATCATAAAGATTTGATTCCTGTAGAGTTGACTCCATAGAATATTGTACCCCACGTGAGTGGCCTGAAGCATCCAAAGACTTGTGGATGATAGCATTAAAGTCGCTGCAGTAGAGTACAAAACCCTTCTGAATTTTCATTACTTTTTTCCTCAAGGAATTAAAAAAAGAGATTTGATTAACATTAGGAGCGTATAGGTTCACAATCGTGTAGAGAACATTATTTAATTCACACACCATTATTATGAACCTGCCCTTCTGGTCTTTCTCCAGAGAGTGGAGGGAGAATGTTACAGAGTTTTTTATGGCTATAAGAACCCCACACTTTTTCATAGGGGCATTAGCTGTGAATACCTGTGGGAACAATCTATGGGAGCAGCGTGGAGGTTTAAGTGTAGAAAAATGAGTCTCTTGTACACAGACAATATTCCCATGTAATTTCTGTGCCTCTTTCCACATCATACTGCATTTAAAAGGGCTATTGAGACCATGTGCATTCATAGACACAATATTCAGTACCATACTAAAGTGTACAATGTAGATAATACATGCTCGCCATCTAGTGGTCTGAAACATATCAGCAGCACATTATGGTTAGCATTAATGAAGCCACTCACAATATCCAGCTCTCCTTGGATTGGATGTAGAGTGGACCTAATATCAGTAACATTTCAGTGGCACAGAGAAGTTCCTGGATTAAAGCAGTTGCCGGTACTCTGTTGGAAAAACTTAGAGAAAAAAACAGAAAAAGAACAATAGAAACAAATAGCAAATAAATGCAAGTGAACCAAATCACTTCAACGTATTGGGGGAATTTCTGGGAACCGCGAGCAACTATGCTCGACAACTATTCACGGTGTTAGACTAGCGAAGCACCCTCTGAAGGCAAACAAAAAAAAGAAAGTTGCATCAACCCGCCATTTTGTCCCATTCAGAAGTAATTTTCCTAGAAGATTTGACAGCTGTCAGCTCCTCTCCCGCAGGTAAAAAGCAGGTAATTTCTTCACAAGTTGAAATCCTTCTTCTTCCTAGCTAACAGTCAGTAAACGATTATCCCTTGGTATTTGCAATTTTGTGGGGAAGCCCCATTGGTATTTTATATTGTTATTGCAGAGTAACTTCGTAAAGGAAAGTAATTTTTTGCGAGCAAGAATAGTATACTGGGAGAGATCTGCATAAAGGGATATCCCATTGTATGGCGTCGGTAACAGATTATGTGTTCTCGCGAAAGACATCAATTCTTTCTTTATGTGGTAGAAGTGAATTCTAGCAATAACATCTCTAGGGACATGATCAGGAAGAAAGGAAGGCTTCGGCAATCTATGCGCTCTATCCACTATAACATCTCTCTGACAGATTTGGCAACAAGGTATTTATCATATGTTGAATATACAGTCTAAGGTCTGCGGCAGGGACAGTTTCGCTCACCCCCCTAAATTTGATATTGTTCCTGTCCTCCATATCCTCCATTTTTAGTTTCAGCACTTTCAATTCCTCTTCCACTTCATTGTGAACATCCACTAACTCATTGTGAGCAGACACAGACTCGCCCATTGTAGATTCCACATGGTTGACGCGCTCCCCCAGACTCTCAACCTCAGCGTTTACTTGTGACACAAAACTCATCATATCCTTGTGTAAAGAGCCTTTAAGGGTAACAAGCATATCCTTCATGACTGACACGGTCAAAGGCAGAGTTTCAACAGAGTAATCTTCCAGATGTTCAATAAACTCTCTAGTGGTATTATGAGAAATGGAATCAATAGCTTGCTCACCTAGTAGGTGGGGGTCTGGAGAACAGCTCTGCTTTGCCTTTTGGGGGCTGCTGGTAGATGTAATGCCCACAGATTGTCCAGGGCTATTATTATGTGAATGGGATTGAGGCCTCTCCTCTGCTGTGTGTGACTGCATGGAGGGAGAGGTGCTGGGGCATCTTGAGGGGAAGGGCCACCCGCCGGAGTGGATAACTCAGTTAATTTGCGGGCCCCTCTTTGATCTTTTGCTTCCCTATGTCAGCTGATCGGGTCCCGGCACACTAACGCAGCTGCCAGGGATGAGAGGTATGCTCTCCTCTGTCTTCCGTTGCTGTTAGCCGCTTCGGTTCCTGGAGCCCACAGACTATGTGGCCATCCCGTTCCGCAGCCGGCCACGCCCCCTGCCAGGATTGTTTTTAAATAAAACTGGCTGATAAGTATTGAACTCTTTTTCCCTCTACTGTATGAGTGTACTCCTGTCCCTGATGAAGTCTGCTTTGAAATGTGAAATATGGAGAACCTTGTTACAGGGGATATATGTAGTAAAACTTATTTCAGCCATGAAATTTATATGTAATTTTACTTTTTTACTAATAAAAGATTGGTGAATTTTTTTCTGTTCAAAAATGTTTACTCGGGATTTCTAATTTTCAAGCAATAACATAAGAAGAAGGGATATAAGATTCACAGTATTGACTGTACACAGTAGGTTGAGGCCCACACACTGGGTCTAGATAACAATGACAACAGATCAAAAGTCAATGAGTACAACATCAATATTGTACAGAATACAATGTATTCCTTGCATACCAATCAGGAAGTAAGAGAGGAAGAGAAAGAAGGTAGGCAAGTAGACTTAGTTGGAGAGAAAAGGGCAGGGCTAGGGGAAATTTCCCAGGGGCCTAGGTAAAAACTTGATGATGTATATATAGTATGTGTTGAAATATATACAGTAAATGTGCCTGAAAAATCCCATGCCCCAATAAAAGGCTTGTTGGTATACTACTTTGAAGGATGTTGGCACATATGTATGATGTTCAGCCACACCTTATTTAACCAATGCAAAACTGAAAAAAAGTTTGCTTAGGCATACATGTTAAGTCAACCATGGAGGTATATTTACCATAAAATCTTGATTGTAACATTTCTCCACAACATTTTCAATAACAATCCTCTGCAGATTAATTCATTTTTAAAACCTTTTGTAAAAGATTTAAATATAGATATAGATGCCTGTTCTTCTGACACTATTCATTTTGTATCTGTAGCTCTTTACAAGCGACTTCAAATCTGGTTATTGTCCTTGCGGCTCTGCATCTAATGATATATCAGATAATATTGTCAGCCCTAAAAATAAAGTCAGGATGGAAGATCTCCTTAGAAGAAGATGAAAGAAAGAGCGCACAAACCTTGCGCATTACCTCAATAAATAGTGACTAATTTTATTATTAAGGAAATATACTCACAAAGTGATGGTATAACAGGCATAGGTCACACAGGGTTATTTTGTTTAGTGTCACTAAACAGGCTGAACTGCTGTAATACTGACACTCAGTGGCTGAATGTCTCCTTGCCATGGGAACTCTGCCATACTGAAGTCCCTATCTGCTCAACCCAGCTCTGATGAAGAAGGGAGCACCCTTCGATACGCGTTAGCCTTCACCCCCCCCCCCTTTTGGATTTACCTGTAACCCTGTGTGGATTATGGTTACTTATGCCTGTTATACCATCACTTTGTGAGTATATTTCCTTAATAATAAAATTAGTCACTATTTATTGAGGTAATGCGCAAGGTTGGTGCGCTCTTTCTTTCATCTTCTTCTACAGTTTTATCAAGGTTCCCCAGCTTCATGATAGAGCTGCACATCCTCTAATCACCAGCGGATGAACACGCTGCTTGTTACTAACGCCCGTTTGATCTGAGTCTTTGAACGCAGGAGATAATGGATCTTTGGAAGATCTCCTTATCCTGCTCAGTGTCACACAGACATACTGTAGGTGTGAATGTGGGAGCACAGAGTGAGTTTACAATAGCAATACAGAAAGTAAGCTATCACTAAAAGTCCTAACTCGTGTTAGGTTGCTGTGGTGATCTAGAGGTCTTGTAAATTTTGGTAGGAATATTGGAGTTCGGCCTGGCAATGCTTGTGAAGTGATGGGTGTATGTTGTAATACTTTACTCCATATCCATTTTTCTGTCAGCTGATTACATTGGAATCGCCACCTATCCCATAATTCATCCAATGAAAGAAAGAAAAAAGTTTGACACAAACTTTATCACCAAACATCTCTTTTCTGAAATTAAAAAAGATGAGGGACTGTTTACACTAGTACATTGTAATAATGCATGGTACAACATGCCTGTTACTGAAAAGCATGGTAGCACATTGTCACGGATCCCCCACAAACCACGCCCACAGCGACTAGCTAACTGAGGCATGCACGTGCGGCCATGACAGGGGGTACGAGGAAATAAAGGGGACTTAACTTTGAATATATAAAACCATATATAAGACCAGCCGTGATATACTTCCACAGCCCGCACTACCTTTTGGCCACCACCAGATGGAGACTCCACTCCAATCCAGCTGGTCGACCACACACACTGGCAGATACAAATCTTATATACAATCTGGTGCACTGATTAGAGTTGAGGATCAGCTTAGTAACTACACACCCTTCTAAGGTCCCACCAGCTTTCCTACAGCTTGAACCCCGGTGTTAATCACTCTTCCACTGTTCACACCCCCCCAAATCAGACACACCACAAAAGGTAGCCTGCCACCACCCAACAGTTTATCCGCAGAACGGTCTGCTGGGACAACCCACACACACAGATCTCTGTCTGGCCGATCTGTTACCTTTTACAATCTGCACGCAATCTGCCCACACACAGTGCAATTGCATACAGATTGGCAATGAGCTTGACCGAGCATTTAAAGGCACTAAAATACAATACAATCTAATCTAATCCAATCTAATCTCTCCAATCTAATCTCTCCAAAGATATGAGCACTTAAATGTGTGCTTAAATAAACAGAAGTCACTAATTAATTTTAAGCTTTAATTTCCCGAAAGTGGGCAGTGCATAAAATATGTACAGAATATAAAAAGTTACAGAAATACAAAAAAATACAAGAAGACACACAAATGACTACTCACTATAAAATAAAAGGGAATAAAAGACAGAAGTAAAACTTTACTGAGATTTACCCTGCGACTGGAGCAAGTCAGAAAAGTCAGCAATCCGTTGGTCGATCAACCAGCTCCATATGAATCGCAAATGTCCCAATGCCCGGGTATTCCATTTATGGGGATATGGACGTAGGCGGGACATTAGTCCTCGGCCAATTGACCATGGGGGCTGCCCCTGTACCTGCCCACAGGATGTTCTGGGTGCTGACCTGCCCAAGTTCAATCGGACTAAGACCGGCTTGAAACACCAAGTCGGGGATTGGATTTCCGACACCAGCGCATCGGCCCGATTGCGACAGTACCAAACACCATTCGACTGTCGCAATCCAGTGCCACCTAGCCATTTCCTGCATTTTACTGGCCTTCTACCTGATCCACAAATATGGTTTTTATGTGCCGATGTAGCCTACAGAGTGCCCAAACGGAAGGGAGTATGTTCATCTCTCTGCAACTAATATTTTAACTTTTATGAGAGATGAAACATACCCCTTTTGATGGATGTATATACTTTTAGCTCCCTGCTGTCATGAAGCCGAAATTGCTGGAGCCACTTCCTCCTAAACCGGTTTCCCCAGAAGGTAACAAAACCTTATTTAGCACAAAGGTGTCACTTCCAGAGGAAGCCAGGCTTTTCAGATGCCAATTGATGAGCTCTAATTGATGAGCTCCTGTCTGAATACCTCTGACTGAATATACATCCTTACTGACAATGGAATGTCACTACAGTTACGATTACATATTGCTACTGATCACATCTTATCTACTCAAATCTGTACATTTATGTCACATGTACGTTACATCATGTCACATGTACGTTACACACATGGATCAAATTGTGGGGCGATTCAAAATGAACTAAGCACATCCACACAATAAATTTGCCACTCAGTGCACCACAATGTACAGATGCCATCAGTCATTTCTGCAGTCCAGATATGGAAAATAAAACACAGGGTTTGATTGGTTGCCATGGACAATAAGAAAAGCACATTTTTCACATATCAACTCCAAATATATTTTTATGTGGAGCCATTATTAAATGCACAAAAAAGACATTCCCCTCCATTTCCAGACCCCCCCCCCAAAAAAAATATATATACCTTTTTTCAAAAGGTCTTCTCACCATTAAGACAACCTCACAGGCCCTTCCTTGGTAGTTACTATTGCGGTGACCTTACATAATAATGTGTGAGTACCATTTAGTGTAGCATTATTTTGAGTCCAGGCTGCGTGATATCATCTCAGAGGTTGTGACTATTATCACCTGGATGCAGAGGAAGGGAGTTAAGCAACTCTGGCCATCATTCAACCTGGACGACTAAAACAACTAGTGGTGGAAAAGAAATACTGTGAGGGACAGCACTGGACTGAAGATGAGTTTTTCAGCAAAAGTTATGATTTTTTTTATTGCTGATACTGCGTTATTTGTTTTTATTTTTTTTTAACTGGAGTTCAGCTTTAACGTGGTTATAAACAATGTTTTTTACCTTCAAGTATTCTCTGCATTAAGGTAAAAAAACCTTTTGCTTTTGTGATCAGCTTCCTCTTCAGTCTCTTTTAAATACTTACCTGAGCTCGATCTCAATCCAGCGCCGTGCTTTAAAAGCAGCAGTGCTGCTCTCTCTCTCCTCACTGGACATGGAGGCAGCAGCAGGAACCATTGGCTCCTGCTGCTGTCAATCAAATCCTATGAGGAGGGAGCAGGTGGGCAGGGTAGGGTTGAGCTGCACAATATTTTTCAATAGATGCATGTAATAAAAAAGGAGTGGAGAAGAAGGGTGGGACTTTCTAGGTACCAATCAACAAAACCATTAAAGTATAAAATGCTAATTGTTTAAAAACAAAGTTAAAATTGTACATTCCACACATAATGGACCAGTCTGTGATTAACTACAACTTCATGGATAGGTCTATTGAGTTCCATTTGGAAAGATATCTTCAGATGGAGTTTAAGACCTTGAAACCTCAATGCGTTTTTAAAGCGATGAAGCGAGCCTTCATCAGGGAGAAGGGAAATGGTCCAAAAAAAAGTATATTAAAAAGTACATAGAAAGATGTCCTCTTTAGTAGACCTCCAAAGGAGTCAGGTGAAGTGCAGAGAGGATAGATCCATTGAAATGGCATAGAAGAAAGGGATGGTCACAATAGGTATATAACAATCACAGTGCTGCATACACTCAAATAGGTCACTTAACCAGGTCTCAGAGACAAAGTCAGACTGAAATTCATAAGATGTAGCTCTAGGGGACAGATGGAAGATCACAATGAATCCATAGTAATGATAGTACTGCATGCACCAAAAACAAATTACTTATCATGGTCCCACAAAGTACATGGCCTCTAGTCCATTATCATGGAAATCAATGCACATATCTGTCAAAATTGCAACATGCACATAGAGGGCTTCCTGGATTGCCTTGATGGTTCCAAGCAGATACGTAGAACAGACAGCACAGTGCTGTTCAATTGGCCTAACCATGAAGTTGTGGTCCATTCTGTGTGATATGTACAATTTTAACTCTATTCAATAACATTTTATATTTTTTACTTTAATGGTGTTGTTGATTGGTACATAGAGAGTCCCACCCTTATTCTCCACTCCTTCTTTATTATATGGTATTGTGGGATGTGGTACCTACTGTATATACACTGTTCAAAAAATTAAAGGAACACTTTTTAATTAGAGTATAGCATCAAGTCAATTAAACTCCTGGGATATTGATCTGGTCAGTTAAATAGCAGAGGAGGTTGTTAATCAGTTTCAGCTGCTTTGGTGTTAAAGTAACAACAGGTGAGCTAGATGGGCAACATTGAGATGACCCCCAAAACAGGAATGGTTTTACAGGTGGAGGCCACTGACATTTTTTTCCGTACTCATCTTTTCTGACTGTTTTTCACTTGTTTTGCATTTGGCTAGGGTCAGTGTCTCTACTTGTAGCATGAGGATACCCGGACCCTACAGAGATTGCACAGGCAGTCAAACGCCTCCAGGATGACACATCAATACTTGCCATTGCCAGAAGGTTTCTGTGTCTCCCAGCACAGTCTCGAGAGCATGGAGGAGATTCCAGGAGACAGGCAGTTACTTTAGGAGAGCTGGACAGGTCCGTAGAAGGTCCTTAACTCATCAGCAGGTCTGATATCTGCTCTTTTGTGCAAGAAGGAACAGGATGAGCACTGCCAGAGCCCTACAAAATGACCTCCAGCAGGCCACTGGTATGATTTTCTCTGACCAAAGAAACTGAAACAGACTTCATGAGGGTGGACTGAGGGCCCAATGTCCTCTAGTGGGCCCTGTGCTCACTGTCCGGCACCATAGAGCTCTTTTGGCATTTGCCATTGAACACCAGAATTGGCAGGTCCACCACTGGTGTTCTATGCTTTTTACAGATGAGAGCAGGTTCACCCTGAGCACATGTGACAAATGTGAAAGGATCTGGAGAAGGTTATGCTGGCCGTAACATTTTTCAGCATGACCGTTTTTGTGGTGTGTCAGTGATGGTCTGGGGAGGCATGTTCATGGAGGGATGCACAGACCTCTACAGGCTAGACAATGGCACTTTGACTGCCATTAGGTATCAGGATGAAATCCTTGGACCCAGTGTCAGACCCTATGCTGGTGCAGTGGGTCCTGGGTTCCTCCTGGTGCACGACAATGACCAGAGTCATGTGGCGAGAGCATGCAGGCAGTTTCTGGAAGAAGAAGGAATTGATACTATTGAATGGCTCCCACGCTCACCTGACCTAAATCCAATATCACACCTCTGGGATATCATGTTTCAGTCCATCTGACACCGCCAGGTTGCACCTCAGACTGGTCCAGATCTGGGAGGAAATACCACAGGAAACCATCCGTCGTCTCATTAGGAGCATGCCCCGACATTGCCAAGCATGCATACAAGCATGTGGGGGCCATACAATCTACTGAGTACCATTCTGACTTGCTGCAATGAAATTTCAGCAAAATGGACTAGCCTGCTGCATAATTTTTTTACTTTGAATTTCGGGGTGTCTTTGAATTCAGTCCTCTGTAGGTTGATAATTTTCATTTCCATTAAACGATGGTGCATCCTTACATTCCTAACACATTACCCAGTCCATTTCAGTATAGATATCCAGCGTGATATTTTTCCCCATTGAGAGCTGATGTGTTTTCAAAGTGTTCCTTTAATTTTTTTGAGCAGTGTACTATTGATAGTCATATACTTTTAGTATTTTGTCAATAGACGCACACCCCCTGGTTCGAAATTGAGCCTTCACGAGTGCCCCATTGCCAGCGGCTTTCTATAGGGGCACTCAGAAGGGAGGAGGAGCCAGGAGTGCTCGTGGAGGATCCCAAAAGAGAAGGATTGAGGTGCTCTGTGCAAAACCATTGCCCAGAGCAAGAAAGTATGTTATGTTTGTTATTTTGTTAAAAATCAAACTTTTAGAATCATTTTAATATACTTTACAAAGCTGGTAGACATCTATGTATAATACCTAAAACTTTGCTTCAACACTTCTTTGGCAATTTAAATTTAGATGTGATAGTGATGTGTTAAGGGTGAGAAAGAGATGTCTGTATCGCTCTAGTTGATTCCTTTGCCTTGTGGCTTTCCAGCTTAATAGGACCATACAAAGAATGTCAGAATAACCTTCAGATATATTTATATTTTTTATAGTTCAAGGAATAGAAAATGTCACTTTTGGAGCTTAGACCAGATAAAATGCCCTAGTTAATACACACAAAATAGCAGAAATTTATTTTAGCATTATTAAATATGAAAACCTACAGCTCTTTCCACTGCAACGATCATCTTGTTTATGGTCCATTGCATGTAGCATTCTATTTCCAAATCGGAAATTGTACCACAGTAGATGTTCTTGAAGAAGTTTGATATTTTACAATAAATGTTATATTGAGCAAGAACTCCAGTCAAATGTTAAAAATTAACAAGGTTTATCCTAATATGTGCATTTGGTCACTTCCTCCACTTTTCCTAGGATTGCTTAGTAGTAATAACCTTTTTACTCTGTGAAACAGACTGAATACTGCTTTTTAAATTTTATCCCCCCGTTTTTTTTTCATGAGACCTGTGTTCTTAAAGCTAAACCTCTCATTGCCGAATATTAAGATGCCATTGATGATTTCCTTTTAAAAATGTTAATTACCTGGATAAGCTCACTGGCTTAAAAATGGGATGAGCCAATAAACTTAGCTAAACTAAACATATCAAGCAATTTAGAAAAAAGTTGTGGATACTTTATACATTTTGAGAAAGCGTGTGAAGTGATAAAAGAGACATGGTCATCTTCCCATTAAGGGCAAGGTGACAGCACCTCCTCATAACCTACACCCTTTTAGCAGATCTGTGAGGGTTAATGATGTGCATTCTTTTGCGCCTAGGGGCCAACAGTGGAACTGCCTAGGAATGCTTGAGGTGAAGTTAAGGTGGTACTCGCTATCATTTTCTTGCTTGCTTCTCTCTTAATGACTCTCCGGGCTAGCAACTTATTGCCCAGTCCCTGGTGCCCCTGGTATCCTGCCCCATTGTCCTTTCCATATCTGGTTAGTTAAAGTCCAACATAAGTGCAATTCTCTTTATCCTGAAACCCCAACTAGGTTCCCACCAGGGGGCTGCTGAAATTTAAAGTCCTCTTTACATCCTCACAGAAATCCTCTGAGCATTACCATAGACCAACCAATCTCTCTTGAGGCCAGTCTCCCATGGTGTTTATACTCCATCACAAGGGTGGAATATACATGGCACAATGAGGCAGAAGACCCTGGTAGGCACCTGACTACACACCCACATTAAGGTATACTCACCAATCCATGCTCCCTCATTGCCTCCCCAGTATAAGAGTCTACAAATGACAATGTTTAGGCCGCAATGGCTTATCGGCTCACTGTCATGTAGGTAAGGCCACGTGCTACACCATAACCAGATGCTGTGTTAGATAAATTGATCTGATAGACTGGGGAGGCAGGAGAGAAGATTAGTGAATTTACCTGGCTGGGAAGGGGGCTATCAGGAGATACTTTCACTTTGCCCTAATCAGAATATTCAGTAAATTGATAACTAAATGTCCTGAGTTTATATTCATTTGTATTGTGAATCCCAGCATATTGTAAAATCACAGTGAAGTGTAACATAACCTACACCCGCAGTAAGGTCTATTGACCAATCCAAACTCCCTTGTTGCCTGTCCACTGCAGGAGTCCACAATGAGTAAGCCTTGGTGTTGGATGGATGACTATGGCTTATGTAGGTGAATGACTTCACCCTCCCCAAAAATATTTTTTCATATAGTGAATGCCAGTGTACTGCAACATCCCAATGAAGCGTAACATTAAAAAACACTAGACTTAGGGCTTGTGCATACATTGTTTACCTGTGTTTGATGTACATTTGAAATGCATCAAACTCAGGTCGACAGATTCCTATTTATTGATATGGTACACTGTGGATGGAAGTTTTGAGACAACATTTGATCTGTTTTGAGTTTCTCCAAACACAGTATGTTCTACTGGAGATGTATTTTCATTGCAGGTAAAGTGGGTCAAAGTCATTTCTTTTTGCATCTGAATGCATGCATTTGAGCTGCACCACATTCAAGTATAAAAGCCAGCACTTGATTGCAATACCAGTCTAAACAAGTCCTTTGATACCAATCTTATTATGCTCTCTAGATTTAAAGTGTGTTTTAAACTGAGAAAATGGGATGTAAGTCCATATCCTTTATTCTTTTCTTTAAAATAGTTTAGAATGCAATAAAATTTACATTTCAAAAATGTTTTGTAGCAGTGCTACATATTTGCTTACAAACCTTTTTTATGGCAGACTATCATAATCCCCTTCATACTTGTAGAACATTAAACTAGGCTGTCAGAAAATGTGCTATAGGCATGCCCAACGTTTATTAGTTTGGGAGCACTGACATAATGTGGATGACTGTGCTGGGAATGTGTTGAACCTGTTTTAAGGTTTCTTTGAATACCGGATGTCCTACTGGGATCCATTTCTGTCACAGGCAAAGCAGATCATAGGCAATCCTGTATTTATTGTATACTCTAATTCAGATGAATTTGAGTGGTTGAGTATCGCTGTCCTTGAATGCAAAATGTAGCATTTATCAATATATCCCTCTACATAAGTCCTTATTGCTTTCCTGGAGTAGTCTTAAATTGTGCTTTAATAAAAGTAAATAAGATAAGCAATCTCAGTTTAATGTCAAAGCTATGCAAAATTTACATTATACCAATAGTTGACATACACAAGTACTGAACAGTTTAGAGACACATCCCGTCTGGCTGAGAACCACATGTGGTCCCTAACTATACTGTTTTACCTTTACTTTGTGTTATAGCAGCATGCTCCATTTTGTTTTCCCCTTCCGACGTGTTCTTAGAAAATTAGCATTATTTGGGGAATTATAATTTTTCTTAAATAAAAATAGTCTGGTAGAAACCTATTTATTTGTATATTGGTCTTCAGATATCCAAATGAAAGGTATTACTTGCTGTTGGTTAAAAATGTGGATAAATTATGAAAATTGCTTATAAAACCAGAACAATGTAACCAATGTTATCATTGTCTTCAGAGTGTTAAGAAAAAAGGATATTGACAATGAACTCATGTAAATTACCTCTGTTTGCAGATAAGTGTGTGGAATTTCAAAAACTTAACATGACCAATGGAAGTATATCAATGTTTGCAAATGCCACATCTCCAGTGATGGAGTTCTGGGAGTAAGTACTATTTCTGCTTATTTAGTTGCTGCCAATTTGTTTTGCATGTTTTTTTGAGCATTAAATGTACTAGTACTGCAATATCTGTTTGTTGATAACGAATTAATCTGAATACTCAATTAATATAAATCTAAATATATACAGTGCTCTGTTCCCACAAATACAAACAAACAAGTTCAAAGTGTTCCAACAAATCAACAACTGATCAATACAACATGCAATAAATAATAAAAAAAATACATGTAAATTCATATACTGTAGATACATATATAAAAAATAAATAAAAAATCCCAATTAAATGGTGAAGAAAGTGCTCTGTGCTGCAAAACATCAGATAAGGTGCTTCGGTGCTCGGGTGTTCTTAAAAAGAAATAAGCAAGCCTCTTACCGGATAGACATGATCTCAAACTATAGAGATCCAATGAGCATATGAATCATGACCCCGGGCTGGCGCTCTCGCAGTCCAACCATCGCCGGAAAAAAAACTGGCTGCATCCACCACACTGATATGAGATCCCACCAAAAATTCAATATGGTATCAAATGCCACTCATCATAATAACATGGAAGGACTGAACAAGAGAAACCTCATGGTGCAGTATATGAAATTAACTGTTTTATTAAAAAGCATTGCACTGACAAACAGGTGAGTAAGATAGGCAGCAGACAACTCAATGCATTCACCAAGACGTTGTCTCAGTACGCATGCTATACCCAGTCACATGCCCCTCACTGCTGAGGGCATAAGGTGTTAAGGGGCATGTAGTCCCTAGAGTCCATTTCATTCCGAATTTAAATTTTGGACAAAATTTTTGTTTTTCTGAGATTTGGATGTATCCAAATTTCCGAATTACAATAGTAGTGCATATAAATGAATCTGAAATAACGAATATCCAAAATAACAAATTATTCAAGTTCAAAGCAAATTGGAAAGGGAAATTGACTTCGAAAACAAATTTGAAATGTAAACATATTACTGACTATTTCTGATTTCCTTCAAAGACTGTGTGTATTACTAAACTCTAGAAAATAAAAGTTTTCCCCTGCAAGACAAAGGCATAATGTGCCAGTATGCATCACATACTAGCACATTATGTGAAACTTACCTTAAAATGAAGCGTGCAGGAATCACTTTTTATGGCATACAGCTCTGAAGGAACAGCATGTGCATGCCGTTTCCTCAGAGCATATGCGCCGCTGCTGCTACACAGGTAAATACCTCATAAACAGTGCACGTTTAGGAGATATTTACAGTACCTACAGGTAAGCTTTATTATAGGCTTACCAGTAGGTACAAGTAAAAAAATAGACTTTACTACCACTTTAAGCTGGCCATACATTATACATTTTTCTTATTCAAATTCCTTTAAATTTATCTTCCACTATATAATGCAAGGTCCTGCCTGATTATATACAAATTGAAAGTGTTTAGGTTTGACCTCATATTATATGGTTTTGGTAAATCTACAGGAAAATTGTACAAGAAAGAACATTGTATAATATATGGCCAGCCTTAGTGTTAGAAAATAGTTGTCTTCCTAAATGCAAATTTTTAAAAGAATAGAATGAAACAGAATAGAATAGAAAATAGCATAGAATGGAAAATAAAAGAATAGACTATAATAAAAATAGAAAGAATATAGCCTTCTTCTGAAATTCAAATTTCAAAGAGAATAGAACAGAATAAAATAGAATGGTATAGAAAAGCATAGAATAAAACTGAATAGAATAGAAAATAATAGAATAGAAAAAAAAAAAGAATGCATTTCAAATAGAATAGAATAGAAAGAATATAGCCATCTTCCGAAATTCAAATTCTGAATAGAATAGAACCAGCTATTTTTCACAATGAATTCAAAATCAATTAAATATTTTCAATTCAAATTCAATTTTATTAATTTGAATCCACTGGATTCAAAAATTTCAATCTGGTTAAAAATGAATAAATTAAACTAAACAAAAAAAAATGGTTTTGTTACGATTGCAACATAACAAAATAGTAGAAAGGCTTGCGGAATCGTTCCAAGCCAGAAAGACAAAGATTACCCTGCCGGTATGCAGAAAATGGGAGCCGACATCCCAAAATGGTTCCAGAAGCACGAGTCAACAGAGTCTCAACCAGCCCAATAAAGTCAGGATGTATGTGATGGCCTCAGCCGATGCTTTGGCCATGCCCTATGATGCTTTTCACCTCGCCCATTGGGGCTTGGTCACAGAGGTGAGGAGGAAACAAAGAGCCAGTGATTCAAATGCATCATTGGCCGTGACAATGTGAACAGGTATTGGAATGTGCATGAGGAGAAAAAAAAATGTGTATAATAGAAAAACATAAAAATGAATATAATGAAGAAAGTAAAATAGAAAGAAATGAAAAACGGGGGAGGGAAAAGGAAGCAAATGAAATGAACAAAATTAGCAACTTAATGAACTGATCCGAAACAAAACAATTTTTTTTTATTCTGCACATGTCTAGTAGTGGTACAGAAAGAAGTAAGTTGGCCGCACAGTCAATGGTGTAGCAGAAGTAAATGTAATGACTAAGCACATATTTGTGTAAAACGTGTTTACTGTTTTCTGTTCAATGTAGGAGTTGTTATGTATATACTGTATTGTTTGTGAAGATTTCAATAAAGGATTTTACTTCTGCTTCACTGTTGACAGTGCAGCCAACTTACTTCTTTCTGCACCATTGCTGCCATCACGGATCAAGCCAACACCAGTTCCAGTATGTGGAGGGACTATGTGATCTAGCACTCACCCGGTGTGGTCTTTTCTCCTCTTTATCCACATGTCTAGAAGTCCCTTGTTCAATGTGTACCTCTCTTGAAAAATAACAAAGAGGAAGGAGAAAAAATAGTTTGGATGGGATACGAGACTGCAATGTTTAACTTTAATGTTAGATATGGCTGCGAGGAGGCTGAAAAAAATTAGCAGCACTGGGATACAACAATGGATGAAAAAAAACATTTTTAAAAGATAAAACATGGCAGTCAATTATGATGTACGGTTATTGTAGATCTACTTTATCTAAAGTGGGAAAGAGCAGAAGATAGCATTGGAGAGACAGAAAGGAAAAATGTGAAAGAGTAAAAGAGAACAAAGAGATCATTTGTGATTAATTATTACATGTAAGTATACAGTATGTTTCAAGATGGGGAAAAAAAGAAGGCTATATGTTGGCTGGAGTTTAGCAGCTCTAGACCTTATTAAATCTTCTAGGCCCTGTATTCTTCCACTGTTTAATATACCCAGTACTGGTCCCCTACCAGATCTCCCTACTGTGTGCAATTCTTTTTGAAGACTTTCAGGTAACAACAGTCTCTAAATATAGATCGATGATCAGAAACATTCAAAGAGCTTAAGAGAAAATGCCTGAGGGACTAAGGAGTCTACAAAAGAAAGTGTAAAAGCACTAGGTCATAAAGTAGACTTATGAACCGCTGGATCAGGTATTAGGTAGGCTGATGTAACCTCATGTGTTACCCTGCTGAACGTTGGATCTCATTTATCTTAGGTTATCAGATCTTTATTGCAGTCATTTTCAAAATACAGTTGAGATTCTTTGATCCTTTTACATCATATGATGCTGGTAGCAGGAAAAAAACACATTTGCTCCCAGCACTCTGTTGATAGAACAGTTGTTTAATGTGTAGAAATGTAGCCAAGCCAATCTGTGAGATATGCCCAGAGCATAGAGAATAGAGCCAAAAGGCTCATATTTATATTTTTGATAATCTGCAGAGCATGCCAGCCTTGGCCCAGATTTAAATGGTGATATTAAGCTGTGGTTCCTTTAGGACTCTGATTAATATTTAATTACCACCAGGGAAACCTAATTTCTGAAAGTGTTTTGTCTTTAATTGACATTTCTGATATTACTCCTGAGATAATCATCTCTGGTTTGCAGTTAGAGTTGGCATATTATAATACAGACACCTGTAAGAAGAAAATATGAAGAGATTTATTTACCATTATAACACCTGAGGGCCATTGTCTGTGGAAAGGAGAGCCAGAGTGTACAAACCGTGATCATTTTTTATATCCTCTTCTGTCCACCTATGAACATTGCTGGCTAAATTCAGCATAAGAACTGAAGAGGGAAGGGAGTACAGAGAAAGTTGTCAGATGGTTCTTTATAGTTAGGCAAACATGAAACTGCTCCAAAACTAACACTATAATACAAATATACAAAGATCAATGTGAATGAAACAATAAAAAACAATCTAAAATGATATGCCTCTATGCCCCATTCCAGGTAGCAGGGAAATATGCATAGTTCCCAGTTTGGCCTGTTTGGATGCTCATGTTGTAAAGGTGCTTTAAATCATAAGGGGAAGATGCAGGTTTTTTTTTTATCACTCACTGAGGGCTGTATTTATGGATATTTTGTGTATATGGACTTTTCAATTTTTGATTGAGTTATATTTACATAATTTCTGGTTTTGAAAGTAGAGTGCTACATTACACTGTGCGGATCTTCATTATTTCAATGTAATTTGAGTCCTCAAAAAAGAGGATACAAGTAGTTGCCTTTCAAATATGCTTTCTCTAACTGGCACCTCAGATAGCATTGTATGGAGAAAGGGCAGTGATTCATAGCCCTTGACATTCACTAATTTTTAGCTTGAGCTATTGAGATCTGTAAACAGCGAGCCTTTTCCTAGAGGAGATAAGCAGAAACTGGAAACCATGTTCAAAGGATCCTGGACTTCTTGTCTGAAAAAGAGAATATATGTCTGTTAATATACAATAATATAAGCCACCTATACAAAATATGCTTTACACAGTATATTTTTAAAATATAAATATAATTTGGCAGCATCCATTCTCCTATGTATCTGATAAAGCAGATTCTAAAGTTGTATCAGATTGTTCCAAGCACACAGCCTTCTGAGCGTTGGATGGATGTTGGTGGGAGGAAGATACATAGAAGAATATTTGTGCATGCTGCTGAATAGTACCAGTGAGAATGATGCAGTCCTGAGGATCATTTCTTGAGCCATTAATGACTTCTCTATAATTAGGGGGTCTTTTTGCTGGTAAGCTTATATCTGTACCTTCAAGGTGGTGGCTTTGGCATGCATTCCAAGAAGCTGAGATGGTGAATCATTGAATATTCACTTGGATGTGGGACATTGGTTTGAATGACACTGTGAAAGGACTTTCTAATCACATGGATAATTCATGAATGAACTTTGTTTTTTATAAGGTTTTTTTTCTTTTTTAATTTATGTACTTAGATTTGGGTGTATTTTTGAAAATGTGTTAATTTGCACACTGTATGAATTAATTTTAGAGCAACGTTACGTATGATATGATTGGTGCGCAATTCTTTTATTCTTGGAGGGGGATTGTGGCTGCTTTATTTTAAATAGCAAAACAATGTATCAATGTGAAAAAACCAATATGATATATCTAAACCTATGAAACAAATCAAAGAAGCATATTGGATGATCTGCTCAAAGATAATTTTTCACTTCTTTTTCATCTCTTAGTGTGCTTACAAATAAAAAGACAAACAGTATTAGTGTAAAAACAACCCTTGACAGTCACTAAGCAGTGCAGAAAACACTGACAAATTGTAACTCCTGTCAGCCCCATCACTTCTCATTATTCCCAACACATTTTTAAACATTAAAAGAAAAGAGTACGGTTTTTAAGGGCCTTGTTATCTAGTCAGCTCTTCCCTTTCAAAATAAATAGTTAGTTGAAATATCCAGTTCTTTAGGCTCTGAGTTGTCTTAGGTTTCAGAAATTGTAGAATTAGCGCTAATGTCATAACAATTTAAGAGTGTGAATTGAAACAACTTGGTGTGAATTGAAAAATTAACATGATTGAGCTTTCAATAGACATAAAATCTGTTGCACCCACCAAATATGCACATCAATTTGAACCACAACAAATCATCAGGGGTGTCAAATACCAGCTGGTGAATAACTTAAAATGATATTGCTTAATATATTTGCTCCATGCTAAAAAATTGTAAATATAAACCTTAAACTACTGTTTGCCTTGTAGAAGCATATTTAGTTCCTCTTCCCATCGTCTATATGGGGAGATGGGCTTTAACTGATTTGGACTATGCATATGCTGGCAGTATGACGTTTGGTGTTACCTATTTAAAAATTGGGCATTAAAGTCAATTCTCAAACAAAAAAAAATCTGAAACGTTGCGGTATTGAGGATATAAGCTGTTAATCTGCAAACACCAGAACATGTACTGAGATAAGGTTACATATGTTATTTGCTAGTGAAAAGATTAAATGGTTTGACCTTTGTAATGTTCTTAGTTGTCTTCCTGTCAGCCATACATGATGACATTCATTTAGACTGTAGGGAGATCAGGATTGGTGAAGATACCTTTGGGGAAGGAATATGTGCATTGATTTTTTTAGTAATTCTTTTATTTATCCAAAGGTTGCATAGTACAATGTATGCAAGAATAAAGCATTAAATGGTATACAGTCAACCAAGACAACAGTAGCAATGGCTACATAGCAAGGTCTACTGATCAGTAATTAACATATGAGAGTGAGACAGACTTCAAGTCGGTTATCAGACAACAAGACCTAGATATTACTGTAAAAAGTGGCAAATGGCACCTCTGGCAAATGCATACAGATGCAAATGTTGAGATGCAACCCAATAAGGCAGATAAAGGTAAAAAGAAGGGAGGAAGGAAAAGTAGAGAAGGAAGAGAGTGAGGAAGAAAAGAATGACACCAACGGCCTCTAGCAAAAGGAAGAAAATAACGCAAAGGAGAATAAGAGAAATTAGGCAAAGATTTTATCTTTTGGGGCCAGGTGTGAGTGAGTCCCAGGGATTTCAACAGGATTGGTAAATCTCCTGAAAATAGGTGTCAGTGTAAACTTAATATTCCCCAGTGTCCAGGTGTCCTGGAAAAACTCCTCCTGGTCATATAAATTGGCCATGAGATCCTCCATGTCCCTGAGTTCATTGATCTTGGAATACCAAAGGGACCTCTTAGATGAATTCACAGATCTCCAGTACAAGGGGATACTGGCCTTTGCTGTGTTCAACAGCTGAATTGTTAAGGAGGCCTTATACTTTTTGATGGGACGTTCCATGAGGTGCAGCAGACACACAACCGGATTCTCCGCTAAGTCAACATTTGTCAAATGTTTAATGGTGTCAGTTACTGCTTGCCAAAACAGTCTAATTTTGAGGCAGATCCAGAAAATGTGGAACATCGTGGCCTGGTCAATCCCACATCACTAACACAAGTCCAAGATTTGCGGAAAAATACAGTGTACTTTTGTTGGAACCCTGTATCACCTAGTCAGGATTTTATAACCGGTCTCTTGGACCTGTGCATTGATTTTTAAGCAAATGAAAAAGTTTAATTGGGTGATTTGAGTGACTGTAGCTGCTGGCAATAACCTCATGAACAATCTGACAGTTTGGTTGTACCCAATTCATACAAAAATCAAATTAGGTACAATCAGCCTGCCCATAGATGGTTCGAATCTTGTCCAATACCTGCTGGACCGTCCAAGATTCTAACCATCTATGGCTGGTTTAAGCACCAGTCAAGTGACATTGCATAGACAAAGGTGATGTTATTAGTTTGTTGCATGCAAGTGAGGGCATTTCCTTAGCCTCATCTTCTCCTTTTCTCCAGAATTAGCATGCAAGAAAATATATCTGACCCTAAGCCCTCCTGCTGAGCCCAGTACAGCCGTTCCTGCACCGAGAGGAAAATAAAAAGGATGTTGCTCAGCACAATCCTATGACAAAAGGCTACAAAGCCACCCAGAAGGTCATGTGAAAATCTTGCTGAGTCCAACTGCAAGACATTATATAAGACTTAAAGGTGTAAACTATAACACAGTTGCAATGTTCCCTGGAGAGATTTAACAATCCTTTGTCAGTTTCTTGACTAATCTGCTTGGTGCTCTTTAGGATACCCGAGAGAAATGCACCAGTTTTATAGAAAAAGTCTAATCTTTTCTTAATCTATGCCTGAAAGATCTATAGGGATTCCAATTTAAACAGCTTGTGCACCTCTCATTCCTTGATGATGCATGCAGTGAATGAAAGTGTGCATTAGGATACTGTGGATAGTAGCATATCTGACTTTTTTCTAGCATAAAAAAGACCTCCAAAATACCCAATTAAGGAATTTATTTGCCTTTTTTCAGTAACTTCTTTTCCATGTTTTTGACACATATTAAAGACAACATCACCTTAAAAGATTTTTTTTTTATATAAAAAAGTACATCTTCATCAGGCAAATTTTCCAGTCATTAAGTAAACTTAAAGGGGTGATTGTTTCTTTTTGCCTTTAAAGTCCCAAAGCATGAAAACAAACGGAATCTTTGTGCTAAGGCAAATTAGAATCTCAATTAGTCTTATTGAGTAGTGAATGATACAGTCTTGTTTTCCTTTTGATGTGTTTGCAGCACCCTTCCACAAAGCCTTTCTTGTCCTGACTTGAAAATAAAAGTGTTACAAGAGACTTTTCTTCACTTTAATTGCAAAGATATTTCTTTGATTATCAGAATTTTGCTGTTAAAGTTTAGATATAATGAACATATTTGTCCGTAAAGAAGATATAAAAAATAAAATATTAAATTATTATTATTTTTGATAATTTACACAGAGGGGCGGACTGACAACTCATGGGGCCCCCGGGGCAATAGGGGATTATGGGGCCCCTTGTCCTTGCCAAAACTCAAAATAGCCTATGAAAAAGGTACCAGGGGCATCTTATGGGGCCCCCTACTGACCCCGGGCCCTCGGGCAGTGCTCGAGTTTCCAAATGGTCAGTCCGCCCCTGTATACACATTAAAGTAGACCTAAACCCAAACTGGATTACAATAAAGCACTGTGAAATAATAAACAATTAAAGTGACACTAAACAATATCCTTATTCCAAAAATACATAAACTATATAATAGCCTTGTAATCTATTTTTCAAGAAATCATTTCCAATTGTGTTTTTCTGCCTCCTTGTGATGTTTTCTCTTAGCTCCTGAACCCCTTCTTTTTCCCCTCTGTTGCTGCTGAGAGCAAAAGAAAGTATTTTTTTGAGTTAAGAATAGATACCGGTAATTTAACCACTTGCCCCCCAGAGGATTTACCACCCTTCCTGACCAGGCCATTTTATCTGATACGGCACTGCGTTACTTTAACTGACAATTGTGCGGTCATGCAATGCTGCACTCAAATGAAATTTACGTCCTTTTTTCTCCATAAATAGAGCTTTCTTTTGGTGTTATTTGACCGCCTATGTGTTTTTAATTTTTTGCGCTATAAAAAAAAGACTGACAATTTGGAGAACAAAACTATATTTTTGACTTGTTGCTATAAAACATATCCATTAAAAAAATTTTAAAAGTCAAATTTCATCATAAATTTAGGCCAAAATGTATTCTGCTACATGTCTTTGCTAAAAAAAAATCCAAATATGTGTAAATTAATTGGTTTACATGAAAGTTATGTCATTTACAAATGGCGGTGTATATATACTGTATTTTTTTAATGTATTCTTTTTTACTAGTAATGGTGGCGATCAGCGACTTATAGCGGGACTGCGGCGGGCATTCTGACACGGGGGGGAACTAACTTGGTGTAACTGACATCCCCAGTGAGACCAATACAGTGATCAGTGCTAATAAAAAGCACTGACACTGTACTAATGACACTGGGCAGGAAGGGGTTAACATCTGGGGCGATCAAAGGGTTAACTGTGTGCTGTTTTACTATGTGTGCTGTGTGTCTGTTGCACTGTAAGCACACTGCTTTGTATGGCTCTGCTATGCAGTGTGCAGGAGCTGATGGGGGAGAGATCAGTATTGTTTACATACAGGTCTCTACCCTGTCGGAAATCCTTAGAGATCACTGGGTGCCGGTGGGGAATCACCATCCGGGACCCGGTGATTGACAGCCGAGGCCACGAATGGTGGCGCGGGTAGGGCGCATGCGTTCCCTACCCGAATCTGCAACATCACGTATATATACATGATTTTGAGCACCCGTGCTGCCCTGTAGCACTATTTCTGCTATAGGACAGAGCAGAAGTGGTTAATAGAATTTTTTAAACATTTTTTAGTTTATTGTCACTTTCTTTCTAACAGTGAAAATGGTGGACTATGCATTTGATTTGGCATGGCTTTTTGTAGCGTCTACCAGGTATGCACGTGGCAGGGGGGTAGCTCAGGAGCACAATTTGAAGCCAGTTGTCACTCCATAACAGGAAGTACCTAAACAAGGACCTTCATGGCAGGATCACTAATTATTTGTTTATCAAAAGCCACCGATTTAAACATTGAAAAATGCTTTTGAAATTACACTAACATATTACAGTATTTATTATATTTTAGTGACTGGGTTTAGATCTACAGTACTTTAAAAAAACATCACAATACACCTCATTATGGTCAAAGCAATATGTAAAATGATAAAAAATGTCCTAGGTTAGTGCAAGTCCAGTAAACGTTTAAAGGTCTAATTCCTAGTCCACACAATGCAAAAATCAGACGACTGAATGTTTGTGGTTTTTGCATGAGTATTCTTGTATGGTTCGGTGTGCGTAGCAACATAACAGAGTCTAAGCAGAAGTAATGTCATGTATGTGTGACCCCTCTACAGATATTTACCAAATTGTAGCAATAAGTCTATTACTCCATCATTGCTATTATACTTATTTATATCCTAAAAACAATATTTTTTTCATATTTAGGAGCATTTTCGTTGTATATAAAGATTGTTTTTGTTGCCTTTTTTCCTTCCCGGTTATTTTCATATTTCTAAACATGCATGGTCTCGGTCACTTAATTTTTTATGAATACTATGCCGATTAAACAAAAATTATTAAATTTGTTATCTTATGAGAAAACTTTCTGTGCTTGTCCCTTTGGTTAATTTCACATGAACTGTTGTAATCGGCTTTCAAAAACTGTATATTAACAAATAGATTATCAGATGTTCTCATTGTTGTACTAGGCATTAGAGAAATGACGACACAATAATTACATCTCATATCAATACCTCCTTCCTTTAAAGGGGTTATTTCACCTTTGTAACAAAATAGAATATGCATTCCACAAGCCCCAGTGTTAACAATATACATTCTTCATTATTGCACCTGTCATATCTGTAGGGTATTTGTGCTTTCCACTGAAGACTGGCAAAAAACCCTCAAATTATTCATTCGATCTCTGTCCTGTCCTGGTCTTAGGAAGGGTCAGCCAGGGGCGTATCTGCCACGAGGCAAACAAGGCATCTGCCTTGGGCGGCACTTTTCAGGGGGGCGGCACCGCCCCCAGGCAGAAGGGACCAGTGCTGTCCCTGCAAAGGGCTGTGCTTGGCCATGGGGGCGTGCTCGGGTGGGTTCATGTGTGTGCTCAGCGGCGAGGAGACAGAGAACCTGTCAGCTATGGAGCCGGCTGGAGAGGGGGCCGGGCGACACATAGAGGACCGTGCATTTCTCTCTATGCTCTATGTGCCACCTGTCACCTCCCCTATCCATCTCCTGCATACGGTCAGCTCCTGTATGCTCCCCATGGCCACCACCCCCCCTCCAGCACTGCAGGGGATATTTCAGCATATGCAGTCCCCAGTGCTGACAGTTCCGCCCCTTCCCCTCACACAGACGGGAGAGGAGAGAGAAAGCTATCCCTGCTCCTCCTGCCCTCTCCTCCTGTGTCTGCCCTGCCCACACTTCCAGCCAGCCTTGTGTATTCTTTCCCCCTTCCCCCTCTCTGTCCTCTCGCTTTCTCCTCTATTTCTCTCTCCTCTCTCTCCCCCCTCTCTCCCTCTCCTCTCTCTCTCCCTCCCCCCTCTCTCTCTCCCCCTCTCCTCTCCCCCCTCCCTGTATCTCTCTCTCCCTCTCCCTCTCTCTCCCTCTCTTCCTCTCTCTCCCCCCTCTCTCTCGCTCCTCTCCCTCCCCCCCTCTGCCTCCCCCCTCCCCCCTCTCTCTCTCGCCCCCTCTCTCTCCCTCCCTCTCCCTCTCTCTCTTCCCTCCTCTCTCTCCCTCCCTCTCTCTCTCTCTTCCGCCCCTTTCTCTCCTTCTCTCTCTCCTTCTCCCCCTCTTCCCCCTCTCTCCCCCTCTCCCTCTCTCTCTCTCTTCCTCCCTCCCACTCTCTTTCTCTCTCCCCCTCCCCCCTCTCCCCCCTCTCCCCCTCTCCCCCCCTCTCCTTCTCTCTCTCCCCCCACTCCCCCCCTCTCTCTCTCCCGCTCTCTCTCTCCCCCTCCATCCTCTCTCTCTCCCTCCCCTCTCTCCCCCCTCTCTCTCCCTACCCCCTCTCTCTCCCTCTCTCCTCTCCCTCTCTCTCCCTCTCTCTCCCCTTCGCTCTCCCCCTTGCTCTCCACCCACTCCCTCTCCTCTCCTCGCCCTCTCTCTCTCTCTTCCCCTCCCTCTCTCTTGCCCCCTCCCTCTCCCTTTCTCTCTCCCCATCCCTCTCCCCCTCTCTCCCCTCTCTTTCTCTCTTCTGCCCCTCTCTCCTCTCTCTCCCCACTCTCCCCCTCTCTCTCTCCCCTCCCCCCTCTCTCCCCCCTCTCTCCCCCCTCCCCCCTCTCCCTCTCTCTCTTCCCCACTCACCCCCTCTCTCCCTCCCTCTCTCTCTTCCCCTCTCTCACTCACTCTCTCTCTCCTTCTCCCCCCTCTCTCTCCCCCTCTCCCTCCCCCTCTCTCTTCCCCCCTCTCACTCCTTCTCTCTCTCCTTCTCCCCCTCTCTCCCCCCTTCTCCCCCTTCTCCCTCTCTCTCCCTCTCCCTCTCTCTCTCTCGCTCTCTCTCTCTCCCCCCTCTCCCCCCTCTCCCATCGATTCCCCCCTCTCTCTCTCCCCCTCCTTTTTCATCTCTCTCCCCCCCTCTCTCGCTCTTCCTCTCCCCCTCCCCCTCTCTCTTCTCCTCTCTCTCTTCCCCCCCTTTCTCTCTTCTCTCTCCCCCCCTCTCTCCTCTCCCCCCTCTGTCTATCTCCCTCCTCTTTTCTCTCTCTCTTCCCCTCCCTCTCTCTTGCCCCCTCCCTCTCCCTTTCTCTCTCCCCATCCCTCTCCCCCTCTCTCCCCTCTCTTTCTCTCTTCTGCCCCTCTCTCCTCTCTCTCCCCACTCTCCCCCTCTCTCTCTCCCCTCCCCCCTCTCTCCCCCCTCTCCCCCCCCCCTCCCCCCTCTCCCTCTCTCTCTTCCCCACTCACCCCCTCTCTCCCTCCCTCTCTCTCTTCCCCTCTCTCACTCACTCTCTCTCTCCTTATCCCCCCTCTCTCTCCCCCTCTCCCTCCCCCTCTCTCTTCCCCCCTCTCACTCCTTCTCTCTCTCCTTCTCCCCCTCTCTCCCCCCTTCTCCCCCTTCTCCCTCTCTCTCCCTCTCCCTCTCTCTCTCCCCCCTCTCCCCCCTCTCCCATCGATTCCCCCCTCTCTCTCTCCCCCTCCTTTTTCATCTCTCCCCCCCCCTCTCTCGCTCTTCCTCTCCCCCTCCCCCTCTCTCTTCTCCTCTCTCTCTTCCCCCCCCCTTTCTCTCTTCTCTCTCCCCTCTCTCTCCCCCTCTCTCCCCTCTCTCTCCCTCCTCTCCCTCTCTCTCCTCTCTCTCCCTCTCTCTCTCCTCTCTCTCTTCCTCCCTCCTCTCTCTCTCTCTGATTGGTGTCAGTGGGAGGAATAGTGCCACATCATTGGTGTCAGAGGGAGGAAGTGCCCCATTATTAGTGCCAGTGTGGGAGGAATAGTGCCCCATCATTGGTGTCAGTGTGGGAGGAATAGTGCCTCATCATTGGTGTCAGTGTGGGAGGAATAGTGCTCCATCATTGCTGTCAGTGTGGGAGGAATAGTGCCCCATCACTGGTGTCAGTGTGGAAGTAATAGTACCCCATCATTGGTGTCAGTAGGAGGAATAGTGCCCCATTGTTGGTGTCAGCAGGAGGAATAGTGTCCCATTATTGATGTCAGTGGGAGGAATAGCGCCCCATCGTTGTCAGTGGGCAGAGCTCTAATAGGAAGAGGTGGAGCCTAAGTAGGAAGGGGAGGGGTTTACAGATGAAGGGGTGGATTTTAAACAGGAAGGGGTGGGACAAATTTAGATGCGGGGGGTGCTCGATTTTAGTCTTGCCTAGGGCAGCACAAAACCAAAATACACCACGGGTCAGCCACTGCGACAGGGTAAATATGTGCATGCACATGTGCAGGACTATGAACAGGGACATTTACTCCTGTGATTCTGAGGACCAAAACAAATGTATTTTTTTTTATACATACTGTCACCAATTAATATCCCTGATCACTACCACACAAGTCATATGATGATGATGTACTGCACTGGTGACAGTATGTAAAAGAAATGTGAAAAAAAAAATATTTAATGTCTTAATTTTCCAAAAAATTGTGACAAACAATTACAACTTCTAAAAACTCACCTTTTCTCTTACTAAATACCTTGGACTGCCTACTTTCCAAAATGAGGACATTTGGAGGTTATATGTATAATTCTGGCAGTTTAGGGCCTCAAGAAATCAGAATTGATCAGTTTTCAAATATATTGTATATGCCATAGTTTGTAGAATCTATAACTTTCACACAAACTAAATATTATACACATTGGGTTATTTTTGCCAAAGGAATGTAGCTGAATACATTTTGGACTACATTTATAAAGAAAGATTATTTATTTGCAAAATTTTATAGCAGAAACTAAGAAAAATGTGGGTTTTATTTACAAAATGTTTTGTATTTTTTCATTTATATAGCAAGAAATACAAAAAAACCCAGTGGTGATTAAATGCCACCAAAAGAAAGCTCTTTTTGTGTGAAGAAATTATAAAAATGACATTTGAGTAGAGTGCTGCATGACTGAACAACTGCCAGTTAAATTAGCCTAGTGCTGAATAGCAAAAAAATGCCCAGGTCATGAATAGGGGTAAAACAAGTGGTTAATGATTCATGTTAATGCATTTTAACCACACCAAAACAGACCTGATCAGGAATAACTGTCCCTTACAGTCACAAATAGGTCATAAGTGTGGTTTAATTTTTTTGGTGTGTACCCACTCAACTAGTTGATTGGTAATTAGTGGCTGTTATGGTTTACCAACAGTTAGTAAAATGGGGACTGCTGAGAAACTGATTCAATTACTATTAAAAGGTTATGGGTGTTATTGATTGCTCTTAACACTGTGTATCATAAACAATTGTAATTTTTTTACCCATAAAAAACTTCCACTTTTTCTTATAGATTTCTGTCTACGTATTTGAACTGAACTGGTTTATTGGTGGCCTTTGGTATAGTTTATTAACAGTTGGTAAAGAGGCACTGCTGAGGATTTGATTCAATTATTACTAAAAGGTTATGAATGTTACTTACTGTATTACTTACTGTATTGCTCGTAACACAATCTATATGTTGGGTATGAATTTTAATGTAATTTAAAGTATATCTAAAGTCAAAACTTTTTTTGTTACAGTAGAAAGTAGATAGAATGTTTTTTTAAATATTTTTTTGCTGTATCCCATTGGGGAGTTTCCTTTCTCTTTTGCTTTCTGTATCCAAGAAAAACAGAGAAATTCCTTTGATAGACAGTTGCTTCTGGGAGAGGTGCTGCACGTAATAATAGTGTGGGGTGCTAGCTGATGTAATTTCCATGTGGGCAACTTAGGTCAATGATGTCACCAGAATCCCTGAGCTTTTGTTACATGTGGCTCTAGAGTGGGGAAGTCCCCAGCCAGTATCCAAATGACTGGGCTCAGTTTGGCCCAAACATTAGCTCATCCCTAGTTACTATTAGGGATGAATTTTGCGTTCTAGTTTAAAAAAATGTTGTAAAGGTTTCCCTTATAAATTCTATCTAGACCCTTAAATAGGTATACAGCCTAGGTGACCAGGAGAGGGAGGGCAGTGAGCATTGTATGTATTAATAATATACCTCAGAGTGATTCTATTTCAATAACATTGTCCAGTGATGTAATTCTTGTCCGTTATAGCATCCAGTGATGTTAATCTAGTGTCAATCACGATGGCCCTTCACCTACCAATGATATGTGTATGTGTGTGTATCCCGGGAATCCCAGTTGACATCATAGACCAAATGTGGACAATGATGTTGTTGTAGAAGAACACAGTCCACTGGCTTGTACACTGACAATATAATGCAAGTTTATGAAATGTATATGTGTACTTTAACAGTAAAAGGAAATAGCTAGATTATTTATAGTATAGATTAGACACCACCCTTCATTATACCAGCCAAACTCATTTGGGTAATCCTCTAGACAGCCAAAGCTCTATGAATTTTCTGAAGGAGGTCTCATTGTTTAGCCATACTGATATGATGGTCCAGGATCAGGCTTGAAGGCCAGAGGCTGTAGCAGAAGAGAAGTTCATGCATTAGTCAACTAGATTATTTCACAAGTAGATCCCCCTAGGAGATAACGAGGGCTCAACAAAGGATTGGGGTCTAATCACTAGCCGGTCTTCATCAAAGCTCCTGAAGCTGGAGATGAGTTTTTCTGTGTGCTAGTGCCAGAACTCAGCTCTCTAGATTGCTCGAGCAGGAAGAGAGCAAGCAGGGGAAGGTAGAGGAGGAAGCGAAGAGGGAACAAGCAGAGGAGAAGTCAATGAATAAGCCAAAAGATCAGATAGGTAGTAGCTGGATGGAATTAGGAGGAAGAGTAGTCAATGAACAAGCCAAAAGATCAGATAGGTAGTAGCTGGATGGAATTAGGAGGAAGAGTAGTCAATGAACAAGCCAAAAGACCAGATAGGTAGTAGCTGGATGGAATTAGGAGGAAGAGTAGTCAATGAACAAGCCAAAAGATCAGCAATGAGTAGTAGCTGGATGGGATCAAGTGAAAGTGTAGTCGCTGAGCAAGCCAAGGGTTGGTAACTAGTGTTAACAAAGATAAAGACAGCAACTGGTATGCAAAGGAGCATGATATCGGCAGAGAGCACAATGATCACAACAAACAATAAGTGCAGAGACATGGCTTAAATAGGGAGGAGCAAAGAATTCAAGATTCACCAGAAACAAAATAAAAGTAAGGTTGTCCAAGGATCAGACAGGGACCTATCCTGCATCTTGAGTAGCATAGTGAGAAACCCAGTCAGACACTGCAGACGTCTCAGGTTCAGATCTGGATCCTGACAATTAGGCTCATTGGAGCAAAATATTCTATAGTCTCCCCAGACTCTCTCTTGCTTGTTCCCAAATAACAAACTATACCTTTCACCTGTGTACACATTCTTGTTTATTAATTTTTGACAAGGTTGTAGGAGCTGAAGGAAACAAGAACTTCACCACCAGGGCGGTAGCCTGCCTGAATCCATGTTTAGAATTCCCCAACATCCCTCTCTCTAGTTACTATTAGCAGCCAACCAAATGCACTCTTACTAATGGTGCCTTTATGTACTACTTAGATACTGATTTGACAGAAGTACAGCACCAGTAGAAGCAATGCATAAAATAAATATTAAAACTATAATAGCAACTATTGGCTTAAGCAAAGAACCCAACATTGAATTTACCTTCCAATCAAACCCATCCAAGAAAATTGATTTTTCTCACTCTCACCCAGGTGTCTAACTGCTAACACCAGCTTGCAGACCCACCCTGAGCTGCCAACAGAAAATGGTTATGTGTGATCCATTATTCTAGCATACACTCTTATCATCATAATTAGGCATGAGCAGGGGCGGACTGACCATTTGGAAACTCGGGCACTGCCTGAGGGCCCGGGGTCAGTAAGGGGCCCCATGAGATGCCCCTGGTACCTTTTTCATAGGCTTTTTTGAGTTTGGGCAAGGACACAGGGGCCCCATGATCCCCTATTGCCCGGGGGCCCCATGAGTTGTCAGTCCGCCCCTGGGCATGAGCCACAGGTTCAGTCCAACTGTCCCTCTGGAAACCAAAAGTCATGTATAGAAGCTTTGTTTTTTCCTTTTACAGTATATACTGTATGACAACTTCCTGCTTTCGATGATTTATAAGGTAGGGGTATGTGCTGATTCCTAGCAATTGCTGACATTATCGACACCCTTTGTCTGCTATGTATTTTGGGGATTCTTTAGAGGGGTCTGTGTGCCTCTTTTTTCTTTAAAAAAAGAAGGTAGGTGTAATTTGTTGGCAATTTAAAACATATTTTTCCTTTGTAAATGTCATTGCTGCTGTAGCACTTTCTGTTCACCACAAAGGTGTTTCCCTTCACATGCAGGATTAATACACTCTCCAGGCATGTTACTTAGTTAGCTGCTGCCTGCCATATTGTAAAATGATGGACGGGTGGAACCGCTCTTGTTCTGGGATGACGTTGTTTGACATCCCCCCACTCTATCTGTGCAGCGCGGCGATCGGTGGTGCACTGTGCTCCTTGGACACAGTGGGGTTTATTTACTAAAGCTGGAGAGTCCAAAATCAGACTCCCTTCTGCATAGAAACCAATCAGCTTCTAACCTCAGCTTGTTCAATGAAGCTTTGGCAATGAAACCTGGAAGCTGATTGGTTTCTATGCAGAAGTGAGTCTGATTTTGGACTCTCCAGCTTTAGTAAATAAACCCCAGTGTATCATTTAATGAGGTAAAGATCCAATGGCAGAGGCTCTTTACCACATGATCAGCTGTGTCCAATCACGGCTGATCACAAACAAAGACCGGTAACTCGCTGTAATTGGCTTTCTCTCCTCACAAACAATCCTAAGGAGAGAAGAGTCTGCTAACAGTGAGTTACCGATGTAAACACAGTACAGTGCCTGCACAACACAGTATTACTTTCACAGTGCCTATCAGCAGTGTTATTGTCACTCATCAGTGCACCTGTTGCCCATCAGTGCCCATCAGTACACCTGTTGTCCATAAGCAGTGTTCATATGTGTACCTGTCACCTGTTGCCCATCAGCAGTGTACCTGTTGCCCACCAGTGCCCATCAGCAGTGCACCTTTCACCAGTCAGTGCCCATCAACAGTGTACCTGTCGCACATCACCAATCAGTGTACCTATCACACAGCCGCCCTTCACCAGCCCACTAGTGAGGAGGCATTTCAAATCCTCAGTATGACGGATGCCAGCAGCTGAGAGCTCTCACCGTCCGATTCCAATTTGGTATATGAACCAGTGGAATGTAGTGGATCAGCGACTGAATCGAAGGTGGAAAGGGTCCCCCTAAACGAATAAGGCAGTCTGAAAACCAGGCAGCCTCCAGCAGTGTCATACACCCCAATGGTCAATCAGCAAACGCAAATGATGCTAGACCCCAGGAAGAAACATATCTCCCAGATGCTCTTGCAAACCTATTATGGCTGACCTCCAACTTGTATTCCACCTTTCACCACACAGCCAGGTAAGCAAGTTAACAAACTGATTTTTTTTAACAACAACCCCAGTTCATCCTATGCCCATCCTTTTGAATGGATACATCTCACAGTAAAGGAGTTCAAGTTATTTTTGGACCTCACCATTAACATGGGACTTACAAAAAAAAATTAAGGACATGCTTACTGGTCCACCCAATCCACCCACCACATGCCAATTTATTCTGCTGTAATACCCAGGTCATGCTATGAGATGACTATGCGCTTCTTTCATTTCAATGACAATACCCAGTGCTCTCCCCAAGATCATCCTGGCTATGACAAATTATACAAACGTCTTAATTTTCTTTCCAGAGATTTGCTGAACTTTATGTCCCTGACCAAAACATCAGTGTGGATGAATCCCTTGCCCACTTCACTGGCTTGCTGGGAATCAAGGAATACATTCTAAGCAAAAGGGCCAGATATGGAGTAAAGCTCTACAAGCTTTTTGATAGAGCCAGGGGATATTTGTATGTCTTCTGCATGTACAAAAGCAAACATTCCCAGCCCCTGTTCCCTGAGTGCCCAACCTACATTAGCACAAGTGGAAAAATGATTTGGGACCTGGCATTTCCACTTTTCAAAAAAGGCAATCCCATCTACCTACTGTAAATAACTTCTTTACAAGTCTGCCCCTTTTCCACCTGTGGTACCACCCAAACAAACAGAAAGGGCTATCCGCAAAATTTAGTGACCACCAGGCTACAAAGGGAGGAATCAGCAGGTCTGAGGAACGACAAAGTGCTGGCCGTGAAATGGAAGAATAAAAGAGATGTTTATGTCCTGTCCACTATCCACAGTAACACCTCAGTGGAAATTCCCAGAAGACATGGCCCCATCCAAAAGCCTGCATGCATCCAAGATTATAAACTCTACATGGGAGGGGTGGATTTCAACGATCAGATGCTACAGCACTATTTAGCTACACAAAGGTCCTGTTTCTTGAATAGAAAAGTTGCAGTTTATTTTATTCATTTACCCATTTATAATGCATATGTCATCTACCACAAATCCATGGAAAGACCGACCACCTTTCTCAAATTTATAGAAGAAATTGTCACTTCCCATATCTACCAGCAAGGATCCCCCTCAGAAAACATTCACTCTGATTCTGTCAGCAGAATTCATGAGAACATTCCACACTTAGAAGCAGGCCCAAGACGCAATATAGTTGGTTATGTAGCTGAGTTTTCATTTTCACTAATGCCTATGCATCGGAGACTGCTTCCGATGTTATCATGTGTCAGTAAAATATTAGTCTATATTTCTAACAGCCTGCCATTTACACATTTTCAATATCTGTGCTGATCATTTGCCTTTTGCCTCGATCAACCATGCCACTGCCTTCCACTTTAACTGACCATGGCCTATTCCGCTGCATATTGTCTGCATTGTTTATCAACCACATTTCTGCATTCCATCTTAAGTGACCCTGGCCTTTTCATTGACTATGCCTCTGCCTGACATCTGGATTGTATATCAACCATGTTTCTGTCTTTTTCCTGCACTGACCTTGGCCTGTTAATCGACCATGTTTTTTGCCTGCTTCTTGGACTGAACTTTTGTCCTACTACTGTAGTAGTTGGACTCAAGATAACACAGGGGTCTCACATATGTTAGGGGATTCAGAGTAGAGTTCTGAGTAGAGTTTTTGGTTTTCTACAGGTTCTGTAATTCCTGGAACAGGGTCTGTTAGTGTGGAGGCTTTGAGGAGATTGGGTGGGATGAAGCCTCTACCCCTGTGCTCAGGTCTTACCTGATCAAAGCCTTAAGCTTGATGTTCCTACCTGCTGCCTGGACCAATACTTTGGCTGTGCTGACCACATCTCTGCCTACTGCCTGTACTGACCCAGGATTTTTTATGGACCATGTTCCTACCTGATGTCTGGACAAATACTTTGGCTGTGCTGACCATATCTCTGCCTGCTGCCTATAATGATCTTTGACTTTTTATTGACCATGTTCCCGCTTGCTGCCTGGACCAATACTTTGGCTGTGCTGATAATATCTCTGCCTGCTGCCTGTACTGACCCAGGACATTTTATGAACCATGTTCCTTCCTTCTGCCTGGATGTCAGCCTGCTGCCTTTACTGACCCTGGCATGTTTATGGACCATATTCATGCCTGCTGCCTGGTCAGTTCCTTTGGCTGTTGCTGACCATGTCTCTACCTGCTTCCTGGATCAATGCTCTCCTCAAACCACAGGTAATCTTTTGTTTAGCCTCATATACTTCCTGGCCAGTGAACATAGCATTGTGCTATGGGGGCAGCCATGTAAGTAGGTTACGCTTGCTTGGCATTTAGGAACAGAAACTGCTGTAGGTGAAACTACACTATGCTATATTCACTGACCACTGTTACAGAGGCGACCATTACAGTTTATTGTTTTCTATACAGTGTTTGTTGATTTTTGTGTTACACAGTTTGCAATGTCGGGTACATAATTTTTTCAGACTTTGAAAAGGTCTTACACATGTGGTATTCCCATAATCTGGAGCAGTAGAAGAATGTATTTTGGGGTGTAATGTTTTGGTATGCCTATGCGGTTTATTAGAAATATCTTATAGATTGACAACTTTATGTTAAAAAAATACATTTTTATTTTTTCCCAACATTTTCAAAAACTTGTGGAAAAAAATGACATGTTCAGAAGACTCATTATGCCTCTTAGAAAATACGCTGTGGTGTTTGCTTTCTAAAATGTGATCATTTTGTCTGTGTTTTCACTGTGCTGGTGCTTCGGGGCCTCCAAAAATGTGATAGGTAGTCAGGAAATTAAATGTGTAATTTTTGCCCCTTAAACGCCTGAAGCTACTACTTGTATGTTGAGCCTCTGCATGTGGCCAGGCTGTAGAAAAGTCTCACACATGTGGTGTCATCATACTCAGCACGAGCATCAGAATGTATTTTGGGGTATAATTCTTATTATGTACATGCTATATGTTAGAAATATCTTATAAATTGACAACTGTGTAAAAAAGATACATTTTCATTTTCTTTCCACATTTTCAAAAAACTTTTGGAAAAAAATTAGCATGTTCAAAAGACTCATTATGCCTCCTGGAACATATGTTGGTGTGTTTGCTTTCCAAAATATGGTCATTCTGTGGGTTTTTCCACTGTCCTGGTGCTCTAGGGCCTTAAAAAATGTGATAGGTCGTCAGGAAATTAAATGTATAATTTATGCCCCTTAAATGCCTGAAGATACTACTTGGATGTTGGGCCTCTGTATGTGGCCAGGCTGTGGAAATCTCACACATGTGGTATCGCCATACTTAGGACTAATAGCAAAATGTATTTTGGGGTGTAATTGCAATTTTGCCTATGCTGTGTGTGAGAAAAAAAAGTAATTGTGGGAAAAAAATTACAACTTCAAAAAACTCACAATGACTTTTACTAAATTATATAGGATATATATACCTTGGACTGTCTACTTTCTAAAAAGAGGTCATTTGAGGGGTATTTGTACTGTCCTGACATTTCAGGGTCTCAGGAGATCAATTTTCAGTGATAAGTAGCATAGTTTGTAGATTCTATAACTTTCACACAGAATAAATAATATACACTAATTTGGGTTATTTTTTTTACCAAATATATGTAGCAGTATATATTTTGACCTAAATTTATGAAGAAATATTACTTGCAAAATTTTATAATAGAAACTGAAAAAAAATGTAGTTTTTTCAAACATTTCGCTCTATTTTTGCTTATATAGAAAAATTAAAAAGACAAGTGGCAATTAAATACCACCAAAAGAAAGCACTATAAGCATGAAAGAATGCAAAAAATTGGTCTGGGAAGGAAGGGGGTAAATGTGCCCAGTATTGAAGTGATTATAGGAATTGAGCATTTTTAATATTCCATTTTAAGCATTAAAAAAAAAGGTGGTGCTCCTGGCTGAATTCTAATTTTTATTTTTCATTGGTACGTTTCCCTTGTCTATTAGCCCTGAAAAATAGGCATTTAATTTGACACCTATTGATGTCAGTGGAGTTCAGGTTTGGCATCTGAACCTATTTGAAGTATGCAGAATCCCACTTGATCCGAACTTGAGCCAAGCCCAGGGCCTTACTCATTTTTCAGATTATCCATCATTTCCATGAAGGGTTTATTGCATAAAGCAGATTGACTCTAGTACAAATGTTTCTTTTACCTCAAAGGCCAGGAGAAAACTGGGACATATTAAAGTGATTGTAAACCTTCAGACTATTTCTTCTAAAAAAAACCAAACATGTCATACTTACCTGTTCTGTATAATAGTTTTGCATAGAGCAGCCCCGATTCTCCTCTTTTGGGGCCCCCCACCAGTACTCCTGGCTCCATCTCTTCAGGGAGTGCCCCCATAGAAAGGCCATGGAACCTCTTGCTGAGGCGGTCTGATGCCATGCTGATGCCAGGGGCGTAGATCCCATGGGCTACTCCCATATAATTTCCTTATTTTTAGATAGCATTTAATTATTCCTCACCTCACCTTGACTTTCCTTGCTGAACCTAATGAAACTTATGGATACCTTTGCTTCACTTTCTGGCTAGCATATTAATCCTGCCAAGTCCAAAGTGAAGTGACTCTCTCTGCCCAGATTTGTGAAGCTCTCAAACAAATTCATAGTTACATAATTACATAGATCGTCTGGCTGATAAAAGACAAAAGTCCATCCAGTTCAACCATAAAAAAAAAATTATAATCCTCTACCCACAGTTGATCCAGAAGCAAAGCACGATCCAATTTGCTCCTACAGGGGAAAAAATTCCTTCCTGATCCCCCGAGAGGCAATCGGATATTCCCTGGATTAACTTTACCTGTAAATGTTAGTATACAGTTATATTCTGTATATCTAGGAAAGAATCCAGGACTTTTTTTAAAGCAATCTACTGAGCTGCCCAGAACCAACTCTTGATGGAGTTTGTTCCACATTTTCACAGCTCTTATTGTGAAGAAACCTTTCTGCATTTGGAGATTAAATCTCTTTTCCTCCAGATGTAAAGAGTGCCCACTTGTCCTCTGATGACCTCAGGGTGAATAACTCTACACCGAGTTCCCTATATGAACCACTGATGTATTTATACATGTTGATCATATCCCCCCTTATGTATTATACATGTTGATCATATCCCCCCTTCATCCCCTCTTCTCAAGAGAGAATAAATTAAATTCCTTTAATCTTTCCTCATAGCTGAGTTCATCCATGCCTCTTATCAGTTTGGTTGCCCTTCTCTGTACTTTCTCCAGTTCCCCAGTATTATTTTTGTGAACTGGTGCCCAAAACTAACCTGCATATTCCAGATGAGTTCTTACTAGTGATTTGTACAGGGGTAAAATGATGTCTCTCTCTCTCTCTCTCTCTCTCTCTCTCTGGACTCTACACCTCATTCATTACAAGAGAGGATTTTGCTCGCTTTAGAAACTGCAGCTTGGCATTGCATGCCATTATTAAGCTTATAATCTACCAGAACCTTCGGATCCTTCTCCACCATTGATTCCCCCAGTTGTACCCCCCCCCTAGAATGTATGATGCATGCATATTCTTAGCCCCCAAGTGCATAACCTTACATTTATTAACATTAAACCTCATTTGCCACATAGTTACCCAATTAAACACTGCATTGAGGTCAGCTTGTAAGTTAGAGACATTCTGTAAGGACGTTATTCCACTGCAAAGCTTGGTGTCATCTGCAAAGACTGAAATGGTATTTTTAATCCCAGACCCTATATCATTTATAAATATAATAAAAAATAAGGGTCCCAACACTGAACCTTGGGGTACACCACTGACAACCCACCCTGTTCTTTTAGTGTTTTCTTTAGTGCCTTGGCTCCCCCCCCCCCCATCTTGCCCTATTTCTTTGAATCCTATCTTGGCCCATGCTGTCTGGCTCTGGGACTCGGCCAAGTTCTTGGCTTGATTGATATCGTCCCATCTACCACTGTTACATCTACTAAGTTGCCCCTTGTTTTCTCCTGGATTGGAGAAGCCAATGCAGTTCCTTTGGTGGTCTACCATGGATTCCTAGATGTCCATTCCTTTCTTACCCCCACTTTTATACACTTAGATCTTCTCAAGATTCCATTGCAAGAACACTATCTTTATTTACATCTCAATCACTATTTATTATGCCCTGCAGTTTCATCCTTCCCCATACAGGCTAATGCCATTTGAAAGCATCTTTAGGGAGCACCCATATTCTACAGGCCTCATTTCCTTAATATTTTTCACCAAGAAACCCCTGTAAGATCTTTTTAGCAGCAATGGGAAAAGGAATTAGGGTTTGTGTTGGCTCTGGAGGACTGGCAGATCATGACTTTGGCTATCTCTAAATGTTTTAAAAATGTTACTGCAGTTGAGAATGTCTATAAAATGTTATATTGATGGTACACCAGCTCACCAGGCCCATTTTTCCCATAACTACTTTTCAGTGTGTTTTCGGGGTTGTACCCAGCCAGAGACAATGGTGCTTGGGAAGTGATCAAACTATGGATTTGAGTCTACAACCTGCTTCGCACATTGTTGCATTCCAATGTTAAGAAAAATCCTTACAAAGCTCTTTTGCGTAAACCTACAGATACTCCATTCTGTTCTGAACCTCAGCTTGCAACCCATCTGTTCACTGCAAGTAAACGTACTATAGCCAGGGCCTAGAAAGCCCTTATTCTTAGTTTTTAGGCAGTGAAACATTGCATAAAGGACATTATGGTTAATGAGAAATTGACTCCCACAACAAATTCCTCAGAGTTTGGCAACCTTGGATATCCTACACTTACCCATCAAGCTTCAATCATTCTCCTACTCCATTTTCTTTCAAACTTCTTTTTTTCTGCTCCTATTCCTCCTCAGTCTGGCCTCCAGCCAATCCCCAGTTTTCCTCTGCCTTCATTGTCTCTAGCTGAGTAACTTTCTCCTTTTGAATTGTTTGGTATTTCTGTTCTTCAAATATCTTTGGATAAAGATTTCACTTGTGTACTCAAACTGTTACAATACTGGCACTTCTTTCAGTTCTACTGTGTAATGACTTTACACTTTCACCCGCTTGGTCTTATTTTATTGATACTGTATATTTTTTTTTCATAACCTGGGTGATTTCAATATGTTTATTGGCTCTGTTTATTATGCCAACTGTCAAGGAAGCCATTTGTAAAAGAAAATGCAAAAACTTGCTGTGAATAAATGCAGTCAATCCTCCCCTGGGTACCCCAGAGGTGTGCACTCATCTGGCCATCTAATCCTCACTACCAAAAGTCAAAATGAAACAGCCCATACATGGGTCAACCAGATGGATGCAATCAATAGAGGAAAGGTGCACAATTGGGATGTGTTTGACCTGGGAGAGTGAGCAAGAGACCTTACAGACTACGTGATCCATCCCTGGGTAGTTTTTGGTCTTTCGGTGGCTGCAGTGGAAGGGAATGTGAGTGAGCACAGCAGCAGATTTGAAGTGCTTGTTTTTAAATATTCATATGAGTTCATATGCATTTTTTTCAATAAATTCAGTTTGTTACAGAATATCCACTGGGGATTGACCTGATTGTGTACATTTCCTCCATTGCTTGGATCTATCCGGATGACTTGTACATGGACTGTTTCATGCGATTTTGACCTTTGTAGTAAGAGTCAGATGGCAAGGTGAGAGCACACCTTTGGGAGACTTTTGAAGGATTGACTGCACTTATTCAAAGAATACTTTTGCATTTTAAACACTTGTTCACGTTTTAATTGTGTTTCTATGGACTTTGAACACATCTTTTTCATGGACTTTTTTAGTTCTCAGTTGTTGTTGTCAGTGATTATTTATTTTGTAATACTGATACTTTGTGAAATTGTGAATTTTGATCTCATTATTACATTTATCATTAAGTGTTAGTGACACACAAAGCCATTTACGTTCATTTCAAAATATTGATATTTTGTTTCATATTATTGATATTATTAGAGATGAGCGAATCGAACCAGGCGAACCGGAATTCGAGTCGAATTTCAGGAAATATTCGATTCGCGGCGAAACCGAAATTTTGCCTACTTCGGGTGCGCGAATCGAACATTTCCCGATCAGCCGGCAAAAGTGTCCCTGCAGTGAGCTCCGCTATTTCTGACAGTTCTCTGACAGAAGGAACACATGTTTAGCGGTTGAAACATTGTATCTATTAGTTTACATTTAGGATACAGATGTTTCAACCACTGTTCATGTGAAGAAGCTGTGAGAGAACTGTCAGAAATAGAGGAACTCTGCACATACACTTTTTGCCGGCTTGGAATTATTCTTCTTTTCATCCTACTTCTTCTTCTTCTTCTTCATCCTCATCCTCATCCTCTTCTTCTGAGGATGAGGATGAGGATGAAGAAGAAGAAGAAGCAGTAGGATGAAAATAAGAATAATTCCAAGCCGGCAAAAAGTGTATGTGCAGAGTTCCTCTATTCTGCAGATACACTTAGAGGAGCTCTGCACATACACTTTTTGCCTGTTTGGAATTAATCTTATTTTCATCCTACTTCTTCTTCTTCTTCTTCTTCTTCTTCTTCTTCTTTATCCTCATCCTCAGAAGAAGAAGAAGAGGATGAAGAAGAAGAAGAAGAAGAAGAAGAAGAAGTAGGATGAAAATAAGAATAATTGCAAGCCGGCAAAAAGTGTATGTGCAGAGTTCCTCTATTCTGCAGATACACTTAGAGGAGCTCTGCACATACACTTTTTGCCGGCTTGGAATTAATCTTATTTTCATCCTACTTCTTCTTCTTCTTCTTCTTCTTCATCCTCATCCTCATCCTCAGAAGAAGAAGAAGAGGATGAGGATGAGGATGAAGAAGAAGAAGAAGAAGAAGTAGGATGAAAATAAGAATAATTCCAAGCCGGCAAAAAGTGTATGTGCAGAGCTCCTCTAAGTGTATCTGCAGAGCTCCTCTAAGTGTATCTGCAGAATAGAGGAACTCTGCACATACACTTTTTGCCGGAAACCGCTGTATGGAGGGAATGTCCCAGAACTGTCAGAAATAGTCTATTTCTGACAGTTCTGGGACATTCACTCCATACAGCTGTTTCAACCGCTGTATGGAGGGAATGTCATAGAACTGTCAGAAATAGACTATTAATGACAGTTCTGGGACTGTCCTTCCATACAGCGGTTGAAACATTGTATCTATTTGTTTCCATAAATGGATCCATTTATGGAAACAAATAGATACAATGTTTCAACCGCTGTATGGAAGGACAGTCCCAGAACTGTCATTAATAGTCTATTTCTGACAGTTCTATGACATTCCCTCCATACAGCGGTTGAAACAGCTGTATGGAGTGAATGTCCCAGAACTGTCAGAAATAGACTATTTCTGACAGTTCTGGGACATTCACTCCATACAGCGGTTGAAACATTGTATCTATTTTTTTCCATAAATGACATTCTGCAGATACACTTAGAGGAGCGCTGCAGATACACTTTTTGCCGGCTTGGAATTATTCTTATTTTCATCCTACTTCTTCTTTTTCTTCTTATGAGGATGAGGATGAAGAAGAAGAAGTAGGATGAAAATAAGATTAATTCCAAGCTGGCAAAAAGTGTATCTGCAGCGCTCCTCTAAGTGTATTTGCAGAATGTAATTTATGGAAAAAAATAGATACAATGTTTCAACCGCTGTATGGAAGGACAGTCCCAGAACTGTCATAAATAGTCTATTTCTGACAGTTCTGGGACATTCACTCCATACAGCTGTTTCAACCGCTGTATGGAGGGAATGTCATAGAACTGTCAGAAATAGACTATTAATGACAGTTCTGGGACTGTCCTTCCATACAGCGGTTGAAACATTGTATGTATTTGTTTCCATAAATGGATCCATTTATGGAAACAAATACATACAATGTTTCAACCGCTGTATGGAAGGACAGTCCCAGAACTGTCATTAATAGTCTATTTCTGACAGTTCCATGACATTCCCTCCATACAGCGGTTGAAACAGCTGTATGGAGTGAATGTCCCAGAACTGTCAGAAATAGACTATTTCTGACAGTTCTGGGACAATCACTCCATACAGCTGTTTCAACCGCTGTATGGAGGGAATGTCATGGAACTGTCAGAAATAGACTATTAATGACAGTTCTGGGACTGTCCTTCCATACAGCGGTTGAAACATTGTATGTATTTGTTTCCATAAATGGATCCATTTATGGAAACAAATACATACAATGTTTCAACCGCTGTATGGAAGGACAGTCCCAGAACTGTCATTAATAGTCTATTTCTGACAGTTCCATGACATTCCCTCCATACAGCGGTTGAAACAGCTGTATGGAGTGAATGTCCCAGAACTGTCAGAAATAGACTATTTCTGACAGTTCTGGGACAATCACTCCATACAGCTGTTTCAACCGCTGTATGGAGGGAATGTCATACAGCGGTTGAAACAGCTGTATGGAGTGAATGTCCCAGAACTGTCAGAAATAGACTATTTCTGACAGTTCTGGGACAATCACTCCATACAGCTGTTTCAACCGCTGTATGGAGGGAATGTCATGGAACTGTCAGAAATAGACTATTAATGACAGTTCTGGGACTGTCCTTCCATACAGCGGTTGAAACATTGTATGTATTTGTTTCCATAAATGGATCCATTTATGGAAACAAATACATACAATGTTTCAACCGCTGTATGGAAGGACAGTCCCAGAACTGTCAGAAATAGTCTATTTCTGACAGTTCTAGGACATTCACTCCATACAGCTGTTTCAACCGCTGTATGGAGGGAATGTCATAGAACTGTCATAGAAATGGATCCATTTATGGAAACAAATAGATACAATGTTTCAACCGCTGTATGGAAGGACAGTCCCAGAACTGTCATTAATAGTCTATTTCTGACAGTTCTATGACATTCCCTCCATACAGCGGTTGAAACAGCTGTATGGAGTGAATGTCCCAGAACTGTCAGAAATAGACTATTTATGACAGTTCTGGGACATTCACTCCATACAGCGGTTGAAACATTGTATCTATTTTTTTCCATAAATGACATTCTGCAGATACACTTAGAGGAGCGCTGCAGATACACTTTTTGCCGGCTTGGAATTATTCTTATTTTCATCCTACTTCTTCTTTCTCTTCTTATGAGGATGAGGATGAAGAAGAAGAAGTAGGATGAAAATAAGATTAATTCCAAGCCGGCAAAAAGTGTATCTGCAGCGCTCCTCTAAGTGTATTTGCAGAATGTCATTTATGGAAAAAAATAGATACAATGTTTCAACCGCTGTATGGAAGGACAGTCCCAGAACTGTCATAAATAGTCTATTTCTGACAGTTCTGGGACATTCACTCCATACAGCTGTTTCAACCGCTGTATGGAGGGAATGTCATAGAACTGTCAGAAATAGACTATAAAAATGACAGTTCTGGGACTGTCCTTCCATACAGCGGTTGAAACATTGTATGTATTTGTTTCCATAAATGGATCCATTTATGGAAACAAATACATACAATGTTTCAACCGCTGTATGGAAGGACAGTCCCAGAACTGTCATTAATAGTCTATTTCTGACAGTTCCATGACATTCCCTCCATACAGCGGTTGAAACAGCTGTATGGAGTGAATGTCCCAGAACTGTCAGAAATAGACTATTTCTGACAGTTCTGGGACAATCACTCCATACAGCTGTTTCAACCGCTGTATGGAGGGAATGTCATGGAACTGTCAGAAATAGACTATTAATGACAGTTCTGGGACTGTCCTTCCATACAGCGGTTGAAACATTGTATGTATTTGTTTCCATAAATGGATCCATTTATGGAAACAAATACATACAATGTTTCAACCGCTGTATGGAAGGACAGTCCCAGAACTGTCATTAATAGTCTATTTCTGACAGTTCCATGACATTCCCTCCATACAGCGGTTGAAACAGCTGTATGGAGTGAATGTCCCAGAACTGTCAGAAATAGACTATTTCTGACAGTTCTGGGACAATCACTCCATACAGCTGTTTCAACCGCTGTATGGAGGGAATGTCATACAGCGGTTGAAACAGCTGTATGGAGTGAATGTCCCAGAACTGTCAGAAATAGACTATTTCTGACAGTTCTGGGACAATCACTCCATACAGCTGTTTCAACCGCTGTATGGAGGGAATGTCATGGAACTGTCAGAAATAGACTATTAATGACAGTTCTGGGACTGTCCTTCCATACAGCGGTTGAAACATTGTATGTATTTGTTTCCATAAATGGATCCATTTATGGAAACAAATACATACAATGTTTCAACCGCTGTATGGAAGGACAGTCCCAGAACTGTCAGAAATAGTCTATTTCTGACAGTTCTAGGACATTCACTCCATACAGCTGTTTCAACCGCTGTATGGAGGGAATGTCATAGAACTGTCATAGAAATGGATCCATTTATGGAAACAAATAGATACAATGTTTCAACCGCTGTATGGAAGGACAGTCCCAGAACTGTCATTAATAGTCTATTTCTGACAGTTCTATGACATTCCCTCCATACAGCGGTTGAAACAGCTGTATGGAGTGAATGTCCCAGAACTGTCAGAAATAGACTATTTATGACAGTTCTGGGACATTCACTCCATACAGCGGTTGAAACATTGTATCTATTTTTTTCCATAAATGACATTCTGCAGATACACTTAGAGGAGCGCTGCAGATACACTTTTTGCCGGCTTGGAATTATTCTTATTTTCATCCTACTTCTTCTTTCTCTTCTTATGAGGATGAGGATGAAGAAGAAGAAGTAGGATGAAAATAAGATTAATTCCAAGCCGGCAAAAAGTGTATCTGCAGCGCTCCTCTAAGTGTATTTGCAGAATGTCATTTATGGAAAAAAATAGATACAATGTTTCAACCGCTGTATGGAAGGACAGTCCCAGAACTGTCATAAATAGTCTATTTCTGACAGTTCTGGGACATTCACTCCATACAGCTGTTTCAACCGCTGTATGGAGGGAATGTCATAGAACTGTCAGAAATAGACTATAAAAATGACAGTTCTGGGACTGTCCTTCCATACAGCGGTTGAAACATTGTATGTATTTGTTTCCATAAATGGATCCATTTATGGAAACAAATACATACAATGTTTCAACCGCTGTATGGAAGGACAGTCCCAGAACTGTCATTAATAGTCTATTTCTGACAGTTCCATGACATTCCCTCCATACAGCGGTTGAAACAGCTGTATGGAGTGAATGTCCCAGAACTGTCAGAAATAGACTATTTCTGACAGTTCTGGGACAATCACTCCATACAGCTGTTTCAACCGCTGTATGGAGGGAATGTCATGGAACTGTCAGAAATAGACTATTAATGACAGTTCTGGGACTGTCCTTCCATACAGCGGTTGAAACATTGTATGTATTTGTTTCCATAAATGGATCCATTTATGGAAACAAATACATACAATGTTTCAACCGCTGTATGGAAGGACAGTCCCAGAACTGTCATTAATAGTCTATTTCTGACAGTTCCATGACATTCCCTCCATACAGCGGTTGAAACAGCTGTATGGAGTGAATGTCCCAGAACTGTCAGAAATAGACTATTTCTGACAGTTCTGGGACAATCACTCCATACAGCTGTTTCAACCGCTGTATGGAGGGAATGTCATACAGCGGTTGAAACAGCTGTATGGAGTGAATGTCCCAGAACTGTCAGAAATAGACTATTTCTGACAGTTCTGGGACAATCACTCCATACAGCTGTTTCAACCGCTGTATGGAGGGAATGTCATGGAACTGTCAGAAATAGACTATTAATGACAGTTCTGGGACTGTCCTTCCATACAGCGGTTGAAACATTGTATGTATTTGTTTCCATAAATGGATCCATTTATGGAAACAAATACATACAATGTTTCAACCGCTGTATGGAAGGACAGTCCCAGAACTGTCAGAAATAGTCTATTTCTGACAGTTCTAGGACATTCACTCCATACAGCTGTTTCAACCGCTGTATGGAGGGAATGTCATAGAACTGTCATAGAAATGGATCCATTTATGGAAACAAATAGATACAATGTTTCAACCGCTGTATGGAAGGACAGTCCCAGAACTGTCATTAATAGTCTATTTCTGACAGTTCTATGACATTCCCTCCATACAGCGGTTGAAACAGCTGTATGGAGTGAATGTCCCAGAACTGTCAGAAATAGACTATTTATGACAGTTCTGGGACATTCACTCCATACAGCGGTTGAAACATTGTATCTATTTTTTTCCATAAATGACATTCTGCAGATACACTTAGAGGAGCGCTGCAGATACACTTTTTGCCGGCTTGGAATTATTCTTATTTTCATCCTACTTCTTCTTTTTCTTCTTATGAGGATGAGGATGAAGAAGAAGAAGTAGGATGAAAATAAGATTAATTCCAAGCCGGCAAAAAGTGTATCTGCAGCGCTCCTCTAAGTGTATTTGCAGAATGTCATTTATGGAAAAAAATAGATACAATGTTTCAACCGCTGTATGGAAGGACAGTCCCAGAACTGTCAGAAATAGTCTATTTCTGACAGTTCTGGGACATTCACTCCATACAGCTGTTTCAACCGCTGTATGGAGGGAATGTCATAGAACTGTCAGAAATAGACTATTAATGACAGTTCTGGGACTGTCCTTCCATACAGTGGTTGAAACATTGTATGTATTTGTTTCCATAAATGGATCCATTTATGGAAACAAATACATACAATGTTTCAACCGCTGTATGGAAGGACAGTCCCAGAACTGTCATTAATAGTCTATTTCTGACAGTTCCATGACATTCCCTCCATACAGCGGTTGAAACAGCTGTATGGAGTGAATGTCCCAGAACTGTCAGAAATAGACTATTTCTGACAGTTCTGGGACAATCACTCCATACAGCTGTTTCAACCGCTGTATGGAGGGAATGTCATGGAACTGTCAGAAATAGACTATTAATGACAGTTCTGGGACTGTCCTTCCATACAGCGGTTGAAACATTGTATGTATTTGTTTCCATAAATGGATCCATTTATGGAAACAAATACATACAATGTTTCAACCGCTGTATGGAAGGACAGTCCCAGAACTGTCAGAAATAGTCTATTTCTGACAGTTCTGGGACATTCACTCCATACAGCTGTTTCAACCGCTGTATGGAGGGAATGTCATAGAACTGTCAGAAATAGACTATTAATGACAGTTCTGGGACTGTCCTTCCATACAGCGGTTGAAACATTGTATCTATTTGTTTCCATAAATGGATCCATTTATGGAAACAAATAGATACAATGTTTCAACCGCTGTATGGAAGGACAGTCCCAGAACTGTCATTAATAGTCTATTTCTGAAACAGCTGTATGGAGTGAATGTCCCAGAACTGTCAGAAATAGACTATTTCTGACAGTTCTGGGACTGTCCTTCCATACAGCGGTTGAAACATTGTATCTATTTTTTTCCATAAATGACATTCTGCAAATACACTTAGAGGAGCGCTGCAGATACACTTTTTGCCGGCTTGGAATTAATCTTATTTTCATCCTACTTCTTCTTCTTCATCCTCATCCTCATCCTCATAAGAAGAAAAAGAAGAAGTAGGATGAAAATAAGAATAATTCCAAGCCGGCAAAAAGTGTATCTGCAGCGCTCCTCAAAGTGTATCTGCAGAATGTCATTTATGGAAAAAAATAGATACAATGTTTCAACCGCTGTATGGAGTGAATGTCCCAGAACTGTCATAAATAGTCTATTTCTGACAGTTCTGGGACATTCACTCCATACAGCTGTTTCAACCGCTGTATGGAGGGAATGTCATGGAACTGTCAGAAATAGACTATTAATGACAGTTCTGGGACTCTGACAGTTCCATGACATTCCCTCCATACAGCGGTTGAAACAGCTGTATGGAGTGAATGTCCCAGAACTGTCAGAAATAGACTATTTCTGACAGTTCTGGGACAATCACTCCATACAGCTGTTTCAACCGCTGTATGGAGGGAATGTCATGGAACTGTCAGAAATAGACTATTAATGACAGTTCTGGGACTCTGACAGTTCCATGACATTCCCTCCATACAGCGGTTGAAACAGCTGTATGGAGTGAATGTCCCAGAACTGTCAGAAATAGACAGAAACTGTCACAGAACTGTCCTTCTTCTCATCCTTCTCCTTCTTCTCATCCTTCTTCTCATCCTTCTTCTCATCCTTCTTCTCATCCTTCTCCTTCTTCTCATCCTTCTCCTTCTTCTCATCCTTCTCCTTCTCCTTCTTCTCATCCTTCTCCTTCTCCTTCTTCTCATCCTTCTCCTTCTTCTCATCCTTCTCCTTCTCCTTCTTCTCATCCTTCTCCTTCTCCTTCTTCTCATCCTTCTCCTTCTTCTCATCCTTCTCCTTCTCCTTCTTCTCATCCTTCTCCTTCTCCTTCTTCTCATCCTTCTCCTTCTCCTTCTTCTCATCCTTCTCCTTCTCCATCTTCTCATCCTTCTCCTTCTCCTTCTTCTCATCCTTCTCCTTCTTCTCATCCTTCTCCTTCTCCTTCTTCTCATCCTTCTCCTTCTTCTCATCCTTCTCCTTCTCCTCATCCTTCTCCTTCTCCTTCTTCTCATCCTTCTCCTTCTCCTTCTTCTCATCCTTCTCCTTCTCCTTCTTCTCATCCTTCTCCTTCTCCTTCTTCTCATCCTTCTCCTTCTCCTTCTTCTCATCCTTCTCCTTCTCCTTCTTCTCATCCTTCTCCTTCTCCTTCTCCTTCTCTTTCCTCATCTCCAAGGGCATTTAAATTAAAGGTACAGTGTTCTGCACTAATTTAAAGGCTCTCTGAAGCCTAGAAACCCTTTTTATAAGTCATCTTCATAGCGAAGAAATTCGCATCGAATCGAATTTCACACTGGAATTCGCCGAATCAGCCGAATCGAATTTTTGAGAAATTCGCTCATCTCTAGATATTATTGATATTAGGTTGTTTTATAATACAGTAAGTGCAGCACCTTTGTATTTAATTTTGAGTTTGCACCATTTTGTGCTAGCAGCTAATTCTAATGTTTCTGTAGCGCAACCTATATTTATTCACAAGAGAGACATCCTTTGTCTGTTCTGCATTAAAAATCTTGCCTGTGTCATTTTCTTTCCAGGTTAAAGTTACACTTTAAGCTGGCCATACACTGGTCATACACTGAGCCTGCTGAGCCGACCAAATTTTAATCAGTATGTGACCATCCCAACTCAATAGACATTGATTGTTCAATTGACCTCTGTCAAAGGGACATTTTGCAAAATGTTTTTGATTATTTTTGTTGTTTTAGCTGATTGGTGTATTCTGACAGAAGCTGATGCCACTGTCAGAATACATTGTCCTGCCAGGGGGGATTCCTCCATCCATCTCTTTCATGTAGATGGAGAATTTTATTAGAATTTTTCATTCAGTAAGATACCCTGATTTGATTTCTATATATTTTTTTTAAACTACAGTGCAATTCAGCTTTAAGCATTTTATTTGTGTGAATATGTTATGGGAATTTGACATAGCGTTGTTTGCATTTTTAAAGAAGTGTTTCATTTGCAGGTCTTGACTTTCCTTCATTTTTTTGAATTCCTTTCATGAAATGACATATTGCCTCCAAATAAAGTGTGAAAGCTTCTATGGATAAAATACCCCAGACATATTTTGAAGCAATCCACATCACCCTGCTTCTCACTTTGTACAGGAAAGAACGTGCTCTTGAGGAACATGGTTTTTAGCTATAAATGAAAAAGCCAGTTAGCAGAACATTTTTTCCCAGGAGAAATCTAAGCCCTTTATGCCGCTGGGATAGAACAACATACTAGAGACAGTTTTAGAACAGCACTCACAGAAAGTGAAATAACAAGACCACACAGCTTTCAAAATCTATCTCATCCCAGTAATTTGCTCATGTTCATTTTAAAGGTGAACACAGCAGGTTTTGTAATAAACACACAGATTAAGTTGCACTTTAACAGGCTAGTACACCTAAACCTGGGGACTTATTTAAAGAGAATTTTTATCTATATTTTAACCTTTAGTTTTATGGGAGATGTACAGTATGTTGTAATATACTTAAACATGAATTTCAGATAAATACACAATTCAAATGTACATGTAAACAGTTGTATCTGCCAAAGGATTTGGAATTCTGTCTAGTTGTGATTTATACATTTCTGCCTGACAGCATTGCCTGGGGTGACACCATTTTCTATTTTAGAGTAAAGAAGCACAGTGGTGTCATCAACTTGTCCCAGCTTACTTATTGGATAGTGAAGGAGCATCAACACAATGATAAGTCTTCAGTTTTGTTCACTCTGCCCCAGAACACTTTCAGCATGATGCTATACCTCCTAACTTTTTGAGATAGAGGGAGACCTTATAGCGCACCCCAACATGTTTCCAGTTATACAGCCACAAGCAGTGTGGAGTTCTGCTCTCCCCCCACCCTATCAGATACCATCACCAGCTGTTATTTTGATAAGAACAGCTCTACTCCTTCTTTCTGGGAAAGTACAGCAATGCAATTTACAGCTGGTTGGTTGAGGGAACTTAAGGTAGAAAAATCAGCCAGCCCTGATGGCATCAGCCTTAGGGTGCTTAGGGTGTGTGCACATCAACTGGGTGGTGTCCTTCAACAGGTCTTTAACCTTAGCTTGATTCTTTAAAATATACCTGTGTTGGGGAGGACATCTTGCCTTGTTCCTGTGCCAAATATACCACTTCCTGGCAGTTTTAAGGATTACAGACCTGTTGCCTTACTTCACACATCATGAAGACCTTGGAGAAACTTGTTTTCAACCAGTTAAAGTGCATGGTTAGTAAATATTTTGACCCACTGCAGTTCACCTACCAGCCTAGATTAGGAGTTATGGACACTATTGTCATTCTGCTAAAGCCGGTAAGCACAGTGAGGGTCATGTTTTTTTACTTCTCCAGTGGTTTTGATAGCATCAGGCCCACTCTCCTGGATGAGAAGCTAATAGCAATGCAGGTTGATGTGTACCCTTGTGTCGTGGATTGTTGACTACCTGACTGGATGACCACAGTATATGTATTTGCAGCACTGTGTTGGATAGGGTGGTCATTAATACTGGGGTTCGACAGGGGACAGTTCTCTCCCTCTTTCTTTTCACCGTGTATACTATTGACTTCAGTTTCCGAACAGAGTCTTGTCACTTTCAGAAGTCTTCTGATGACTCTGCAATAGTGGGATGTATCAGTGATGAGGAAGAGACTGAATATAGGACTATAGTGAAGAACTTTGTCACATGGTTAGAGGATAATCATCAGTATATAAATGTATCTAAACCAAGGTAGCTGGTTGTGGAGTTGAGAAGGAGAGCACCGCTGACCCCTGTGAGAGTGGATGTGGATGAAGCAGAGAATTACAAGTATCTGGGGGTGCATGGAGATAATATAATGGACTGGAGTAAGAACACTGAATTGCTCTATAGGAAGGGCTAAAGTTGTCTTTATTTTTTGAGGAGGCTGTGGTCTTTTAACATCCTCCGGATGATGCTGAAGATGTTTTATGAGCCTGTGGTAGCATGCTGGGGAAGCAGGTTAACGGTGATTGACACCAACAGACTCAATTAACTGATTAGCAAGTGATTTTGATGGATTTGAGTTGGAGTCTTTAAAACAGTGTCAGAGAGGAAGATGTTGTCCAAGGTACATTCAATCTTGGACAACTTCTCTCACGCACTCCACAATATGCTGGTCAGTCTGAAGAGTACCTTCAGTGATAGATTATTACAACCATGATGCACCACAGAGTGACACAGGAAATCATTTTTATGTGGCCATTAAATGATATAATTTTTCTCTGTGGGTGCTGGATGTATGATCCAGATTTTTAGGTGTATTTGTATTACACTATATTACCAAAAGTATTGAGAGTTCTGCCTTTACACACACATGAACTTTAATTGCATCCCAGTCTTAGTCCATAGACTGGGATGCAACTCTTCTGGGAAGGCTGTCCACAAGGTTTAGGAGTGTGTCTATGGGAATGTTTGACCATTCTTCAGAAGCGCATTTGTAAGATGAGGCACTGATGATGGATGAAAAGGCCTGGCTAGCAGTCTCCACTGTAATTCATCCCAAAGGTGTTCTATCGGGTTGAGGTCTGGACTGTGCAGGCCAGTTAAGTTCCTCCACCCTAAGCTCGCTCGTCCATGTCTTTATAGACCTTGGGTTGTGCACTGGTGCGCAGTCATGTTAGAACAGGAAGGTGTCATTCCCAAACTGTTCCCACAAAGTTGGGAGCATGAAATTGTCCAAAATGTCTTAGTATGCTGATGCCTTAAGAGTCCCCTTCACTGGAGCTAAGGGGCCAAGCCCAACCCCTGAAAATCAACCTCACATCATAATCCCCCCTACACCAAACTGTACACTTGGTACAATGCAGTCAGGCAAATACCGTTCTCCTGGCAACTGCCAAACCCAGACACATCCATCAGATTGCCAGACAGAGAAGCATTATTTGTCACATCGTGCCTCCACTGCTCTAGAGTCCAGTGGTGGCATGCTTTACACCACTGCATCTCACGCTTTGCTTTGCACTTGGTGACGTAAGACTTAGATGCAGCTGCTTGGTCATGGAAACCCATTCCATGAAGCTCTCTATACACTGTTGTTGTGCCAGTCTGAAGGCCACATGATGTTTGGAGGTCTTTAGCTATTGACTCTGCAGACACTCTGCACTTCATAATGTGCTGATATTGCGCATTAAAAATGCAATATTTGCATTTTTGTATTTTGATTTTTTTTTCTTGTTTTTGTTTGTGTTATTTATTCAATGCAGTGTTTTAATAGGATGGCATGTTTAATTGTAGTATTTAATTTAGTTTATAATTTGTTTCATTTTAATTCATGTTATTGTATATATTTATTTGTTAGTGGTAATTTATGTTATGTTTGTTATTGTGTTTTGCTTTGTGCTTCTTTGAGAATAATTATATTTTAATAATTTCCCTATGGGATTAATAATGTATTTTGATTCTGAATCTGAATGTTGGCGCATTATCTCTGCAGTGATGATCCTCCAGTGAAGCAATGTCATATAAACAACATAAGGCCCTGAGGTATAGAGTGTGAAGTCCATGGAGCTACTTTCAATACTGCAGCACTACCTAGTAGCACAAGAACAGCGCAATATATTTTCTGTTTAACAGAAATATGTTTATTAAACACCAAATAGTTTGACACTTGGGTGGTCTCACCTGTCCTGCAAGAAAACAGAAAGACATTTTATCTGTACTAAATAACTATCTACAATCAGTTAAGTAGTAAGAGGTTAGCATAGTCTAGATTACTACTGCCAAAACATTTTTTTCATACTGACTCTGTACCCCAATGTTTAGTAGGCCTTAAACATGAGTGTGCCACTATAAAGTATTATGTTGGCTTTGCAGCACCAAGGTCCAAAAGGGCCCCATAATTCTTAGCCACCATGTCATGACTAGGTACACTCCTTGAAGAAAAAACACAAACACTGTGGAAAGAAAAAACAGAAAAATTACCGCAACCAATGGTACACTGTACTAGTTCAGCAGTCTGTATCAAAAGGCAGAGGATGATCCCGTATTCCCGTATTCAGTGGGAGATGAACATTGCTTGTCACTTGTTAGAAACACAGGTTGCCACCTGAGTTAGGCAACAGTTCACTTCTTTCACAGCAACAAGGAGCACTCACCCTTATTTTCCTAGGCCTTTTGCCTAGGAAAATAAAATAAAAAATGCTCACTGGTCCCTGTCCTCTTCTCACAGCCAAAAGAATAGTCCAAAGTACTCAGTCATGGCTCTGAAGATATCTTAGCACTCTTTAGATTGATGGAGGCATCCAGAACCTTAGGCCTCTCTGCAGCTACTCTGGACCATTACTGGAGCCTCGGTGCAATACCTCTGTACTACCCTGTAGATTACAGGGCAGCAGATACAGCAACGCTGCAATGCTCCAGTCAGTACCGTCAGCCCTGTGTACCTCCCTCCCTGTAGTGCGCTATGTTGTTTCAAAGTGTGTACTCTTCCCCGGCAAGCTAAACTCATGTGACCTGGCTTGTAGCTCTGTCCTTCTTCTCCCACCACTCTGACGTCAAAGCTTCTCCCACCAGGTTAATTCTCAGTTGTCCAGCAGAAAATGCCAGCACACTGGCAGCTGTTAACAGTATATTAAATTGTATTATTTGCTGTAGTGATCCTGCGCCAACCCCGTTAGAACACAAATCAATATTGTACAATACAGTATATACTGTATATAAATGTTTATTATTCATTGAGGTCACAGTCACCAATCACTTTTCATATTGTCACAACAGCCGTTTTCTCTATCAACTTTGAAAAAAAGCAAGTGCTAATTAGTACAGGGCTTATTGGAATTGGTATTTTGAGCCTAATATGGGAATATGGCCAGTTTACTGCATGTACAATTTAGCAACCCCTGACAGCTAATCAAATGTCACTTGCCTTTTAAGGTTAGTCCACGTGACAGATGATGACATGTCATTTGGAGTCATGTTTCCCAATTTTTGCAGAATGGATAGGGTGAAATGTATAGATGTTGAATTATATTTGTAGTATGTAGTATAAATGCAAGTAGAAGTTCAAAAATTTTAAAATGTGCCTATAAATAGCAAATATTTCATAGAATTTGTGTATTTTTTGAAGCTGAAGGTAAAGCAAATTATTCTGATTTAGCTGGAATAATTTATCTCTAAGTGACCCTTCCAAGAGCCATAGTCAACCGTGCACAGTATGATAACTCGATTAGAACTGACATGAACTACATTAAAACACTAATGCAACTTCAGAGCAACAGAAAAAAATCATAACTACAGGCATTTTCTCTAGCACTAAAAGTCTCAAAATTAAGCTATGAACTATGTAACATGCAAATGACTGAGTGCTTTTTTAGAGTTTATTACAATCAAAATAAGAGCATTTCTGTATAAAACATACAGCATGTAAAGGAGACCCTAGCATCATATACTGTATATATCAGGGCGGACTGACAACTCATGGGGCCCCCGGGCAATAGGGGATCATGGGGCCCCTGTGTCCTTGCCCAAACTCAAAAAAGCCTATGAAGAAGGTACCAGGGGCATCTCATGGGGCCCCCTACTGACTCCGGGCCCTCGGGCAGAGCCCAAGTTTCCAAATGGTCAGTCCGCCCCTGGTATATATATTCATGCTTACTGCCTGCATGCTAAGTAATGTGAAAGTGTAACATTTATTGGTATTGTTAACTCTCACAGACTTCACAGTACTCCCCAGTGGTGTATTTAGATTTTGTGCTGCCCTAGGCAACACAAAAAGTTTGCTCTCCCCAATGAGAGAGAAAGCGTTCAATAAGTGTGTGTATGTATATATGATTCTCTCTCTCTCTCTCTCTTTCTCCATCTCTCTCTTTCTCCCTCTCTCTTCCCTCTCTTCCTCTTTCTCTCTCTCCTCTGTCTTCCCTCTCTCTCTTCCCTTTCTCTCTCTCTTTTTCTCTCTTCCTTCTCTCTCTCTCCCCCCCCCTCTTCCCTCTCTCTTTCTCTCTTTTCTCTCTCTCTTCCCCCCCCTCTCCCCTCTCACTCTCTCCCTTCTTCTCTCTCTTTTCCCTCTCTTCTCCCTCTCAGATCGTATGGGACTGCATACACACACACACACAGTATGATTACCCCCTCCTCCAAGGGCTGCTGATCTCCGGACAGCAGGAAATGTGGGCAGGGGGTGGTAATCATACTGTGTGTGTGCAGTCCTATATGATCTATCAGTGATCATGTATCATGTGCTGCATGGATAACAGGAGGGAGAGCCCAGAGAACACAACACAGCTCACCTCCTCCCAGCTCTTTCCTCTCTGACACCTCTCCTCTCCCTGCTCCAGGCTGTCCCCTGGTCCTGGCTCTGAGTGTGGGCGGGGGAAGGAGCTCAGCGAAGAACGGCCACTCAGGAACACTAGGGCACCCCCTTGATACGGCTAGGTCTGTCTCTCCTTCCAGCAGCAGCAAGCCGGCGGGAGGGAGAGCGGGAAAAACCTCAAACCGGCTTTCAGCTGCTGGAGGGAGAGATACACGAGCATCGTTCTGCAACTGCTCTCCCCCACCACAACGATCCTCCTGTTGTCCGGGCCACCTACAGGAGTACCAGTAGTACCTCTCTCTGATGGTGGCCCTGCACGGCTCTGTCTGCCGGTGCTCACCAGGTTCCTTCTTGCCGCCCTAGGCAAACTCCTTGTTTTGCTCTTGGTTAAAACGCCCCTGGTACTCCCTCTACTTTTATTCTCAGATGGATGGGGCCATCTATGGTCAGGCATCATCCAGGTCAACATATACTTACTGGACTGATGCTTACTCAGATATGAAACAATAATATAAATCTTAGTAGCTGTACAGTTCTTGACTGTGTTTTCAAATGTTTGACACAGATTAGCCTCTGCTGCAATCTCTCAGTTTATGACATTCTACAAAGTTACCAAATTCAATACACCAATATATATATATTGCTGCACCTCCCTAAGTGCAAAAATCCTCTCAAATAATCATGTAATCATATAACCTATAAATTGCATGAAAGTGCTTATAATATCAGAGTGCAAGTGCATAGATTACATAGAATGATATCTCCACATATGCCAAAATATAAACCTCATAATTCACATATGTTGGAATACAGTGCATATATAATTTATAAGAAACGTGGACACCTTAGCTGCCATTGTGCTATATGGTGGGTGTCCAGTGCGCTCCTGCACCTTTAAGGAGGGATGGGCACCCTCAGGTCCACGTGCCCTCGGTCTATCCATTAAATGCATGTGCCTCTACTATGGAGGCTCTCAAAATTTGTAGAGTTAGGAACTACAGCATACCGGGGTGCAGTGACGAGGCTCTGTAGCTTGCGCATGTATTTTCAAATGTGTGCTAACTAAACCCCTGTTTTAACGCATACTGTTAGACAGGCTAATTCGGTTTGTTTGCAGGCTGGTTGGCAAGTTGAGCTGGGAACTTTTCTCTTTTGTTGTTTGCCATGCGTCACCCTTTCATGTGCTCCTTGCTGTGAAGGCCAGTTATAGACTGGGGCACTGGCCATTTTTTGTATTATTTCTCTCAGTAGACTACTGAGGAAGTCACATACCCGTGACATTATGTGTGTAGATGGAGTCGGGCAGCAGGGAGCTTGGAACCGGAAGTGACGCAAGAGAGCTAGTTCTGTGATTTACAGATATGCACATTTGTTTTTAACAGCTTGTAAGTGCATTTTTTATTTCATAAATGTGATTCCTCTCTATACTACACTATGGGGGTCCCCTCTCTTGTGTGAGTTTGAATCACTGAAAGCCAGATTATCAGATGGGAGAGAGTCCTTATATGAGAGAGATTATACCTTTAGGATTTGATATTATTAGCATTTTCACACAATTTCTAGGTTATATGATTATATGATTATTTAAGAGGATTTCTTGCACTTAGGGAGGCGCAGCAATATACAGTGCATATAAAAAGTCTACATACCCCTATTAAAATGTCAGGTTTCTGTGATGTAAAACAAATGAGACAAAGATATATAATTTCAGAATTTTTCCCACCTTTATTGTGACCTATAAACTGTACAACTCAATTGAAAATAAACTGAAATATTTTAGGGTGGGGGGAGTAAATATTAAAAACTAAAATAATGTGGTTGCATAAGTGTGCACACCCTCTTATAACTGGGGATGTAGCTGTGTTCAGAATTAAGCAATCATATTCAAAATCATGTTAAATAGGAGTCAGTACACACCTGTCATCATTTAAAGTGCCTCTGATTAACCCCAAATAAAGTTCAGCTGTTCTAGTAGGTCTTTCCTGACATTTTCTTAGTCACATCCTACAGCAAAAGCCATGGTCCACAGAGAGCTTCCAAAGCATCAGAGGGATTTCATTGTTATCAGTATCAGTCATGAGAATGGTACAAAAGAATTTCCAAGGCATTAGATATACCATGGACCACAGTGCAGACAATCATCATCAAGTGGAGGAAATATGGTGCAGCAGTGACATTACCAAGAACTGGATGTTCCTCCAAAATTGATGAAAAGACATGAAGAAAACCGATCTGGGAGGCTGCCAAGAGGCCTACAGAAATATTAAAGGAGCTGCAGGAATATCTGGCAAGTACTGGCTGTGTGGTACATGTGACAACAATCTCTCGTATTCTTCATATGTCTGGCCTATGGGGTTGAGTGGCAAAACTGAAGCCTTTTCTAACAAGAAAAACATCCAAGCCCGGCTAAATTTAGCAAATACACCTCTGAAGTCTCCCAAAAGCATGCGGGAAAATGTGTTATGGTCTGATGAAACCAAGGTTGAACTTTTTGGCCATAATTCCAAAAGATATGTTTGGCACAGAAACAACACTGCACATCACCAAAAGAGCACCATACCCACAGTGAAGCATGGTGGTGGCAGCATTATGCTTTGGGGCTGTTTTTCTTAAGCTGGAACTGGGGCCTTAGTCAAGGTAGAGGGAATTATGGACAGTTCCAAATACCAGTCAATAAATACCAGTCAATATTGGCACAAAACCTTCCGGCTTCTTCTATAAATCTACACATGAAGAGGAACTTCATCTTTCAGCATGACAATGACCCAAAGCATGCATCCAAATCAACAAAAGAATGGCTTCACCAGCAGAAGATTAACGTTTTGGAAAGGCCCAGCCAAGGCCCAGACCTGAATCCGATCAAAAATCTGTGGGGTGATCTGAAGAGGGCTGTGCACAGGAGATGCCCTCGCAAACTGACATATTTGGAGTGTTTTTGCAAGGAAGAGTGGGCAAATATTGCCAAGTTAAGATGTGCCATGCTGATAGACTCATACCCAAAACGACTGAGTGCTGTAATGAAATCAAAAGGTGCTTCAATAAAGTATTAGTTTAAGGGTGTATACACTTATGCAACCATATTATTTTAGTTTTTATTTTTACTTCCCTCCACCTAAAATATTTCAGTTTGTTGTTCAACTGAGCTGTACAGTTTACAGGTTACACTAAACAGGGAAAAGTTCTGAAATGATTTATCTTTGTCTCATTTTTTTACATCACAGAAACCTGACATTTTAACAGGGGTGTGTAGACTCTTTATATCCACTGTATATATATTGGTGTATTGATTTTTTGGTGGGAACACTTTTTGTTGGCGAGCAGCCACCCATAACACTGTTCAACAGGTAAAAAGTTTTGGGCATAAAATTAGCTAATCTTACATAATTTTGGGGTGCTGAAAATGAAAATGACCCTAAAAAATGTTGATTGGCTCTAGTTTCCATGCTATATTCACCCATCTAATGACGTAAGCCATTCAAAATTATGATGCAACTTCAGCTGCATATTGCGCAATTGATACTGGTGACCAATAGAAAATTGCATGTATACTGAGATGATGCAATATTAGCCTTTAATTGCATCACTTCACTGCATAAAAGCTGCAGTATCTGTAGCTGATTGTAGTTCGACAGCGTCTTTACATTTCGTTTTATGCTTATATAGGCTACTCAGTAATGCCTCAAACTTGTGTGAATAAAGCAGATAATTTCTGCTATATCTGCGGTGAAATAACTTTTATCTCACAAAAAAGGAGGATAACAGGAATGATTAAGAAAGCCTACAACTTGTATTTTGGCTGCAAGATAGGAGACCAGGACAAGAGCTGGGCACCACATATATGCTGCAATTCTTGTGGGACGGCACTGGAGCAATGGTTGAATGGAAAAAAAGCATCTATGCCTTTCGCTGTGCCAATGATTTGGAGAGAGCCAACAGATCATGTTAGTAATTGTTACTTTTGTATGGTGCCTCCAACAAAAGGGCTAAATAAGAAGAAAAAGTTATCTGTGCACTATCCAAATATTCCATCGGCAATACGTCCAGTTCCTCATGGAGAGGGGCTACCAATTCCTAAAGCACCAGAATCCTTCGTGGTTGAGTCAAGTGAGGAAGAACCTGAAGCGTGTAGTCATCAACCGTCAACCTCACATGACCCAGACTTTCTTCCATCCACACCCACTGAACCACACCTCATTACACAAGTGGAATTGAGCGATCTTATCAGAGACCTGGATCTTCCGAAGAACAAGGCAGAGCTTTTGGGGTCAAGACTACAACAGTGGAATCTCCTAGAAAGTGATGTTCATACATCTTTCTACCGTCATCGTCAGAAAGATCTGATCCCATTCTTCGTCCAGGAAGGTGATATTGCTGTATGTAACAATGTTCATGGTTTAATCTCAGTCATTGGCGTATGCTATGATCCCGATGAGTGGAGGCTGTTCATTGATGCTTCAAAGGCGAGTGTTAAAGCTGTTTTGCTCCATAATGGCAATCAGCTGCCGTCAGTTCCAGTTGCTTACGCAGTTTCAATGAAAGAAACGTATGAAAACTTGAAAGAGCTTTTAAGGTGCATCAACTATGATGAACATCAATGGTCGATTTGTGGTGACCTGAAGGTGATTGCTATCCTACTTGGACTTCAAGGTGGATATACAGTTGCAAGAAAAAGTATGTGAACCCCTTGGGATTACGTGGAGTTTTGCATGAATTGGGCATAAAATGTGCTCTGAACGTCATCTAAGTCACAACAATAGAAGAACACAGTCTGCTGAACATAATACTACACAAACATTATATGTTGCCATGGTTTAATTGCACATAACATGTAAACATTCACAGTGCAGGGAGGAAAAAGTATGTGAACCTTTGGACTTAATAACTGGTTGACCCTCCTTTGGCAGCAATAACCTCAACCAAACGTTTCCTGTAGTTGCAGATCAGACCTGCACAACGATCTGGAGTAATTTTGGACCACTCCTCTTCACAAAACTGTTTCAGTGTAGCAATATTATTAGGATGTCTGGTGTGAATCGCTCTCTTAAGGTCATGCCACAGCATTTCAATCGGGTTGAGGTCAGGACTCTGACTGGGCCACTCCAGAAGGCGTATTCTGTACTGTTGCAGCCATTGTTTTGTTGAATTACTTGTATGCTTTGGGTCATTGTCCTGTTGCATCACCCATCCTCTGCGGAGCTTCAGTTGGCAGACAGATGGTCGTACGTTTTCCTGCAAAATGTCTTGATAAACTCTGGAATTCATTTTCCCATCAATGACAACAATCCGTCCAGGCCCTGAGGCAGCAAAGCAGCCCCAAACCATGATGCTCCCTCCGCCAAGATTTACAGTGGGGATGAGGTTTTGATGTTGGTGTGCTGTGCCTTTTTTTCTCCACACATAGTGTTGTGTGTTCTTCCCAAACAACTCAATCTTGGTTTCATCTGTCCACAGTATATTTTGCCAGTAGTGCTGTGGAACATCCAGGTGCTCTTTTGCAAACTTCAAACGTGCTGCAATATTCTTTTTGGACAGCAATGGCTTCCTCCGTGGTGTCCTCCCATGTACTCCATTCTTGTTTAATGTTTTCCTTATTGTAGATGTGTCAACAAAAATGTTAGCATGTGCCAGAGATTTTTGTAGGTCTTTAGCTGACACTCTGGGATTCTTCTTTACCTCATGCAGCATTCTGCGCTGTGCTTTTGCAGTAATTTTTACAGGACAACCACGCCTAGGGAGAGTAGCAACAGTGCTAAGCTTTCCCCATTTGTAGACAGTCTGTCTTACCGTGGACACATGAACATCAAGGCTTTTGGAGGTACTTTTGTAACCCTTTCCAGCTTCATGCAAGTCAACAATTCTTGATCGTAGGTCTTCTGAGAGCTCTTTTCTGCGAGGCATGGTTCACATCAGACAGTGCTTCTTGAAACCAGTAAACCCAAAACAGGTGTGTGTTTTTTAAGGGCAGGACAGCTGTCAGCAACACATCCAATATCATCACACTGATTGGAGTCAAGGTTGGCTCACTCCTGGCTCCAATTAGCTCTGGGAGAAGTCATTAAGCTAGGGCCTCACATACTTTTTCCTCCCTGCACTGTGAATGTTTACATGTTATGTGCAATTAAACCATGGCAACATCTAATGTTTGTGTAGTATTATGTTCTGCAGACTGTGTTCTTCTATTGTTGTGACTTAGATGACGTTCAAAGCACATTTTATGCCCAATTCATGCAAAACTCCACGTAATCCCAAGGGGTTCACATACTTTTTCTTGCAACTGTACTAAGTACTGCTGCTTCCTCTGTGAGTGGGACAGTCGTGCAAGAGAAATGCACTATGCCAAAAGAGACTGGCCATTACGCCAGTCATTGCAGCCTGGAGAAAAAAATGTTAACTATCCAGAACTTGTAGACAGCAATAAGATCTTATTACCTCCATTACACATCAAGTTGGGATTAATGAAAAACTTTGTTAAGGCAATGGACAAGAATAAAGCAGGTTTCGAGTACCTGATTAGCAAATTTCCAGCACTTAGTGCTGCAAAAATAAATGAAGGAGTCTTTGTTGGGCCACAGATTTGTAAACTTATTCATGATGATGAGTTTTTTTCTCTGTTGCGTGGAAAGGAAAAGGCTGCCTTAACAGCATTTGTATCAGTGACATCAAATTTTCTTGGAAACAATAAAACACCAGACTACAAGAAAGTGGTAGAAAAACTCATCCAGACTTACAGAAATCTGGGTTGCAACATGTCTCTAAAAATTCATTTTCTACATTCGCATCTGGATTTTTTCCCACCAAACTGTGGAGCAGTGAGTGATGAACACGGAGAGCGCTTCCATCAAGACATTGCAGCTATGGAAAGAAGATATCAAGGTAAATGGAGCCCATCAATGCTTGCTGACTATTGCTGGACAGTTGTAAGAGATAGCCCTTTCCTCGAATACAAGAGAAAAACCAAGAGAAGCAAAACCGACACAAACTGAAGACAAAACTAGTGAGAATCCTAAGTATTAAAATTATTCAACTTAGCTTATGGCTATAATTTTTCTTGGTAATCCTATGCAATATATTATGCCATTTAGGCTTTGTTATGTAGTCAATATCACTTGCTTTATATTTGTGGAAAGACATCTATCTATATAATTATTGTGCATTATGTAGTCATTACGCCTATAGTAGAAAACTTTCCGTTTATAGAAAAACTAGAGCCAATTGACAAATTTCATTGTTATATTTGAACTCAGAATGTGAAATTCATTAAGAAATGGATCCTTTTGTTTCCAAAACTGGCAAAAAATAAAAATTTGTTGAACAGTGTAATTAGAAGAAATAGATCATACACAGGTTGATGGTGTGGGATTAACACGTTCCTGCCCCGCCTATAGCAGATTGACGGCTGGGCGGGACACTCGCCGTTGTGACTGGGCTTCATATGACGTCTTGTCAAAATGAGCCTGTCACACGGCCGCAGGGCCGGGCATGCTGCGCAATCTGTCCCTGGCTGTGTTCACGGGACACAGCCAATGACATATCACTACACCGCACCGTTGCCAGTGTCATGTGACCGCTTTGACCGATCACAGCAGATCACATGTCAATTGTATACAATGGATGGCTTCCTGTCATGCCATCCATTGTATACAATTATGTTGTTAGCTATGACTGGTTAAGGCAGTCACATGATACAGACAGGGCCAATCACAGCCCATCTGAATCATGTGATCAGCTTTGCCCAATCACAGCTGATCACAACAAAAGACTGAATGAATCAGTTTAATTCAGTAACAATGATTGCAAATATCAAAGAAATACATCGGTATTAGCAATCATAAAGTGTTAAAAAAAAAATCCTGATCACTTGCCCTGAGTAGTTCAATGTTACTATGGTAACATTGTATTGCTTTGGTCACAGTGTGCTGAAAAATAAAATAGTAAAAAAAAGAAAAAATGTCATAAAAAATAAAAAAAATAGAAACATTTGAAAAAATAAATGCAAATTCAATTATTATTATTATTTTCACCAAAGAAATGTAGCAGAATACAATTTGACCTAAATTTATGAAGAAATGTTATTTATTTGCAAAATTTTATAACAGAGACGAAGAAAAGTGTGTTTTTTTTCAAAGATTTTTGTTTTATTTAGCAAAAAATGAAAAACTCAGTGGTGATTAAATACCACCAAAAGAAAGCACTATTTGTGTGAAAAAAATGATACAAATTTCATATGGGTACAGTGTTGCATGACAGCGCAATTGTCATTCAAAGTGCGACAGCGCTGAAATCTGAACATTGGCCTGGGCAGGAAGGGGGTATAAGTGCTCGGTATTGAAGTGGTTAATTATACACATTTAAAGTTACAACATTGCAGTCTGATTACTGGAGGGGAAGATATTAAGAAAACCCTTCCTCCTGCCCTCTACAGACTGATGACTGAATCTTTGCTAAGTCATTGGTCTAGACAGCTTAAGAACTGCTGTTTAATGTTAAAAGAAAGGGCTTTAGAAATTTTTTTTACTGCTGCTGTATACTGTATATCATGCCATGAATGTAAACATGTAGTCAAAAGTAAAGTTGCTGAAAGGTCCACTTTAAAGTGTAATGCCCAGTACACACATTCCGTTGTATTTCGGTCAACCCAGCGGTCTGAACGAAAAAAAATCCCAGACAGATCTCCATACTAAGTGATGTTAGTAAAGCAATCTCTCCCACTGTGCCTTTGTGTTCTGACTGGGGGATTCCCCCCTCCCCGCCAGAACATCCCATTGGCTGTGAGCACTGATCAGGTGCTAGTTTTCCAGCATGTTCCTTCTGTAAAAGCCAGTCCTTAGACCAGCTTCTGTCGGAAGTGTTGGAATACAGTGTTGCTATATTTGCACTATCTACATCAGTATTCAGTAGAGATATATTCTTCAACCAGTGGATGGCAGTGTTCATAGGTTTGTAGCTGCACTTTTGGTATGGTAAACTCCATGTCTTTTCACTGAAGTTTCCTGTTTCCTGGTTGCAGTAAAGTCGCAGAAAAGCACATATGCACTGTGCACAGTCTGTTCTGTAGAGTTATATACAGAATTTCTAGCAGGAAAGACAGCTATACACATGGCCTGAATGTTGGCCGGCTCTTGCTGAACAGGCTGATATTCGGACTGCGTGTTTCCAGTTTAACATCACCTTTTCGTGAAAAAATAAACCCCACTCTACGTAGCAGCCATGATGCCCTGTGCTACTGGTGTAGCGGTCCATACACCACACACTACAATATACAGCCCTGGAGTAAGTATCCATCAAAATGCTGTCAATGGCAAGTGTTTATTGGTCAGCATGGCTACATGTGAATGCTGACCAATGAGAATCACTTTGTTCTTCTGGGACATCATACCAGATGCCTCAGATGAGCTTCTCATTGGTCAGCATGGTCACGTGGTCTCTACTTGTTAAATATGACAAATACTTTTTATTGTAATTGTTAGCAGAGCACCTACCCAAGTGTGTTTTCATCCAAAGATATGTAAGGTCCGGAGTCAATGGGCTCTTATTTGTATCAGAACGTCTTATTTTCTCAATCAAAAGTCAATGAGAACTAAGAAATATAATTCAGAAGGAGGTCAAATACACCTGTCATTGAAATCTGAATGATGTCAGATTTCTATCAAACCATTCTTTAATGCAAGTGGAATGCAAGTAAAAGCACGCTACATTTGCCCTTCAAAAGAAGCCTAAAGTCCATAAACACAGGCTCTAAGTAACTCATCTACACAGAGGATGTTTTCACCCCTCAGAATATTCTTCTATACTCATGTTATTGTTATTACATAATCTATTTTCTTTTCTACAGACGAAGAGTTTTGGCAATTTCAGATGGGATTGAGCATATTGGAGAACTCCGATGGGAATTAGCACTTTGTCTTCTTGCTGCTTGGACTGTTTGTTATTTCTGCATTTGGAAAGGAACAAAATCTACTGGAAAGGTTAGAGCCAAATTTATTTCTTTTATTTACTACAGATTGTAAGAATGATAGATGTTTCTTGTTTGAAGTACAAATATAAGATTACAAAGGTGCAGACTGGTAAATATTACAAATAAAGTAACTCTGTGAGTATATTAAACCAAAAGTATATACCCCAGCGCCAAAAAAAGAAAAAACTATATGATTATGCAGCTGTGCACCAGTGAAAAAACACCAATAATAAACAACACATAAACAGCGCAAAATCTAAAATTAAAATAACACAAATAGATAAACACTAAATTTATAATAAGTGTCCGTGAAAAAAAAATATATATACAGTATATAAGTCCTTATTCCCATCAAAACCAATAAAAACCTTTTTGATTTTTTTATTGGTTTTGATGGGAATAAGGACTTATATATATATTTTTTTTTCATGGACACTTATTATAAATTTAGTGTTTATCTATTTGTGTTATTTTAATTTTAGATTTTGTGCTGTTTCTGTGAGTATATTGTAGCACCCCAAAAGCAAATGTAACAAGTAAGGATAACCAGGATGAATGGGATGTATAGGGATGTGATTTAAAGGCTAAGTTCACCTTTCACTAAAAAATAATAAATGAACACTTTTTTACAGGTTAAAAAATGTGTTTTTATTATTTATTTTTTAACAGGAGCCTGCAAGGTATTGCACTCGCTCTAACTTTAGGCTAGGTTCACATCTATGTGGGTGGTTCCCGCTGTGGGTTTGAACCTGTTTCTGCAGCTGCAACCACCTGCACAGAAAAAAGGAGTGGATTAATCCAAATGGCACTTTGCACACATTGGAAACCACTTCTGCACTGGGAACTGTACTGCACTTGTGGTTTCTGTGTGAACCTAGCATTAAGCCCATACCTCTGTAGGGCTGCCATCTTGCATGCTTATCAGTACACTGGCTGCCCATTCAAGTCTGTCTGCCGCGGTGGCAGATGGGTCTTGCAGTTTTCTCATCAACAGATTAAATGAATGATGTGACGATGCGGGTGGAGCCCCACACAGGTGCGCTGTTTTCAAAATGTGGCCAAGAAGATCCCCCACCTGCTGTTACAGGGAGGGGGGCAGGTCTCGAGCATGTTACACCCTAAATATGGGTGTAACGTGTAACATGCTTCGGAAGATGAACTTATATTTTAATAAAGATATAGGACAGTGGTTCTCAACCTGTGGGTCGCGACCCCTTTGGGGGTCGAACGACTCTTTCACAGGGGTCCCCTAAGACCATCAGAAAACACATATTTCCGATGTGTAAAGAGCACATACTGTGTAGAAAGCAGCTGCTGTGTTGAAAGCAGCTACTCTGTTAAAAGCAGCTACTGTGTTGAAAGCAGCAGTATTGGAGGTAAAAGGACACTCATGAATTATAATTACTGGGTAAATAATTTTTTGGTTGGGGGTCACCACAACATGAGGAACTGTATTAAAGGGTCATGGCATTAGGAAGGTTGAGAACCACTGATCTAGGATAAGCAGGTCTTTTGAACCTGTGTATAATGAAGATGCATTTTGGATGTCTGTTCATAGCTGACGTGTAGGTGAAGATTGCATACATTTTTCTCCTATTTGTTTTTAATTTAAACTGTTAGCATCATAATTTGCTAGACATAACCCCAGATGGGCAAATCTGCCTGGATCAATTCTTCAAGGGTTTGGTGAATCCTGTTTGAAATTTGGCAAAACCAAATTTAGTGGTAAATCTAATTTATGCTTATGAGGAACAAATATTGTTATTCAATTCTGTACATTTTCAGGCTGCAGCAAATGGCATGGGAAGCTGAGTGCTGTAATCAGGGCTTCTGAGAGTAATCACAGGGCCCTGTACTTACAAACTTACGGGGTCCACCCCCGCACAAAAAAAAAAAAACAGTTTGGTATGCTTCAGTTATGAATGAACACAAGGAGTAATTGGTACCTGTCACTCATTGTGTTAATTCAGGAAAGGAAGGGGATGGTAAATGTGACATATTTCCCAGACCTTTCCCCCACTCTCCATCCTGAATGATCTTATTATGTTATTGCAGCTGTGGGTGGGAAAGAGAGGAGGGAAGCCGACATCACTGGGGCACACAGGAGGGAACATACAGTTCACAGGGACGATGATGGGTGTGGCGGGGGGCAATTACTGGAACCGATCCTCTGTAGGGTACTCTCTGCAGGAGCTGAAAGCCAGCGGGAGGGAGAGGTGAAGAAGCCAGCTTTCAGCTGCTGCAGAGAGAGTCATACAGGGGATCGGTTCCAGTAACTGCCCCCCCCCCCCTTATGTGGCAATCAACCTCCCTGCCCACATCAAATTCACCCTGCTGCCTGTGCCCCCCCTGTTGGTCTGGGCCCTGTACAGGAGGACTGGTGGTACACCCTTTTACACGGCCCTGGCTGTAGTGGGGGATATGCACCAATGCAAAAGAATTTAAAAATCATACAGCAGATAGAGGGTCTTTTCATGCAGCTTCAATGGCAACATTAAAAATAATGTTTTTGTTGATGCACAAAGAAATTTCATTGGCCCATTTCTTACAAATTCTGATTAAGGGAAACCATAGATCAGGGCTTGAAATTTCCACTCTCCTGCTCGCCAATGGCGAATGGAAATTATTGTGAGGGCAAGTGTGTCCCCCAGAGCCATCTTGCTGAGCAGGCTCGGAGCCCAGGCCAGATCTGTCATTGGCACTGGGAACCGTCAGACTGCTGAATAGCTGAGCGCAGTGAAAGCAAAGCAAGGAGTGTGTGCTGTGCTCTCTGCCTCCCCCTAGAGTGCAGTACCCGGATCTGTGAGTGAACAACGAAGTACTGCAACTTTTTATGGTGTGTGTGTACGTGTACATGTGAGTGTGTTAGTGTGTGTCTGTGTATGCATGTACAATTGTACATGTGTCTGTGTGTATGTACATGTGTCTGCATGTATGTACATGCATGTGTGTGTGTACATGTGTCTGTGTGTGTGTACATGTGTCTGTGTGTGTGTTCATGTACGTGTGTGTGTGTGTTTGTGTGTATGTACGTACATGTGTCTGTGTGTACATATGTCTGTGTATGTATGTACAGGTGTCTGTGTGTATGTACATGTGTCTGTGCGTGTGTATTTCTGTGTATGTTCATGTATCTGTGTGTATGCATGTCTGTACGTGCCTGTGTTTGTATACATGTGTCTGTATGTGTGTGTGTGTACATGTGTCTATGTGCGTGTGTGTACATGTTTCTGTGTGTGTATGTATGTGTGTGTGTTTGTACATGTCTGTGTGTGTGTACAGGTGTCTCTGTTTGTGTGTGTTTGTTGGTGGCGAGTAACTCTAAAGCCTGGCTAGTAGCTCAGGACTTGAAATTTTAAGCCCTGCATAGATGATTCCTTTTTTTTTCAGTTCAACCAGTGGCTTGAATTAAAAAAAAAAAAAAACTTGATTCCCCCATCCACTCGATGTGGATAGAGGAATCCTCCTGCTTAACCTTTGTATTTGGACAGTTGGGAGACTTTACCACAGTGAGAATACACTGATCAACACTTCCGGCTATACTGGCGATGCTGATCGAGTGGCAAAAATCCAACAGTTGTACAGCCCACATGTAAGAAAAATATATTTGTAATACATTTGAAAAATATTCTTACCAAATATATTAACATACAGTCAGGTCCATAAATATTGGGACATCGACACAATTCTAACATTTTTGGCTCTATACACCACCACAATGGATTTGAAATGAAACAAACAAGATGTGCTTTAACTGCAGACTGTCAGCTTTAATTTGAGGGTATGTACATCCAAATCAGGTGAACAGTGTAGGAATTACTACAGTTTGGATGTGTGCCTCCCACTTGTTAAGGGACCAAAAGTAATGGGACAATTGGCTTCTCAGCTGTTCCATGGCCAGGTGTGTGTTATTCCCTCATTATCCCAATTACAATGAGCAGATAAAAGGTCCAGAGTTAATTTCAAGTGTGCTATTTGCATTTGGAATCTGTTGCTGTCAACTCTCAAGATGAGATCCAAAGAGCTGTCACTATCAGTGAAGCAAGCTATCATTAGGCTGAAAAAACAAAACAAACCCATCAGAGAGATAGCAAAAACATTAGGCGTGGCCAAAACAACTGTTTGGAACATTCTTAAAAAGAAGGAACGCACCGGTGAGCTCAGCAACACCAAAAGACCCAGAAGACCACGGAAAACAACTGTGGTGGATGACTGAAGAATTCTTTCCTCGGTGAAGAAAACACCCTTCACAACAGTTGGCCAGATCAAGAACACTCTCCAGGAGGTAGGTGTATGTGTGTCAAAGTCAACAATCAAGAGAAGACTTCACCAGAGTGAACACAGAGGGTTCACCACAAGATGTAAGCGATTGGTGAGCCTCAAAAACAGGAAGGCCAGATTAGAGTTTGCCAAACGACATCTAAAAAAGCCTTCACAGTTCTAGAACAACATCCTATGGACAGATGAGACCAAGATCAACTTGTACCAGAGTGATGGGAAGAGAAGAGTATGGAGAAGGAAAGGAACTGCTCATGATCCTAAGCATACCACTTCATCAGTGAAGCATGGTGGTGGTAGTGTCATGGCGTGGGCATGTATGGCTGCCAATGGAACTGGTTCTCTTGTATTTATTGATGATGTGACTGCTGACAAAAGCAGTAGGATGAATTCTGAAGTGTTTCGGGCAATATTATCTGCTCATATTCAGCCAAATGCTTCAGAAATCTTTGGACGCCGCTTCACAGTGCAAATGAACAATGACCCAAAGCATACTGCAAAAGCAACCAAAGAGTTTTTTAAGGGAAAGAAGTGGAATGTTATGCAATGGCCAAGTCAATCACCTGACCTGAATCCGATTGAGCATGCATTTCACTTGCTGAAGACAAAACTGAAGGGAAAATGCCCCAAGAACAAGCAGGAACTGAAGGCAGTTGCAGTAGAGGTCTGGCAGAGCATCCCCAGGGATGAAACCCAGCGTCTGGTGATGTCTATGCGTTCCAGACTTCAGGCTGTAATTGACTGCAAAGGATTTGCAACCAAGTATTAAAAAGTGAAAGTTTGATTTATGATTATTATTCTGTCCCATTACTTTTGGTCCCTTAATAAGTGGGAAGCACATATGCAAACTGTTGTAATTCCTACACCGTTCACCTGATTTGGATGTACATACCCTCAAATTAAAGCTGACAGTCTGCAGTTAAAGCACATCTTGTTTGTTTCATTTCAAATCCATTGTGGTGGTGTATAGAGCCAAAAATGTTAGAATTGTGTCGATGTCCCAATATTTATGGACCTGACTGTATATTTGAAATGCTACAATTTTGGCCATAATCAATATATTTCAAAACATATATTCTTCAGATTTTTTTTAACATATAAAAAAGTAATTTTAACATACGGTATATTTTTACATATATTTGTAAATGCATTCCAAAAATGTAGATTTGTATTTTTAAAGACATACAGTATATTTGAAATGTATTTTTAAAAATATTTTTCATATATTTTGTAATATAAATGCATTTCAACATACAGCATATATATATATATATATATATATATATATTTAATTAAATATATTTTAAAATACATTGAATATGGCCAAAATTGTAGCATTTCAAATATATGTTAATATATTTGGGAAGAATATTTTTCAAATATATTTCAAATATATTTTTCTTCCATATGGGAGAAGTTGATCAGTAAAACCGACCTCTGGACACTCTGGACATCTGCCCATACATGAATTAAACTTTGACTGATATCTACTAAACCAGATACATTTTAATCCATATATGGTTGGTTTAAAAATTAAAAGACTGCAGCTGATACAAATTAACAGCAGGGCATTTTTAATTAGTAATTGGCTGAAATGTAGTAGAGAAAAAGAGTACAGGCAGGTGTTTTACTACGAGAAGGCACACGTACAGCATCCAACCCTGCTGCCAGCAGCCTGTCAAATTATATGAAACAGTCATATATGCAGTGGCTGGGTGCTGTACCAAGTAGTACTTGGATTTCAGGCCCTATGAGTTCAGAGATATATGCCCAGAATGCCATTTTTTATAGTATCTAGCCACCATGTATTTACGCCTGTAATATATTTTGGCACTAATGGCAGTGGGGCAGTGCACATATACCTCCCTGTCTCTCAAAAACACTGAGATACTATTCACATGGGCCAAACCATCTGTGTGAATTCAGCCTAAATTGTAAGGTTAGGCTGAAACTTAATAGAGACAAGTAGCACAGGTTGGAATGCCTGTACTACAAGATTTTGGAGGCTGTGAGGATACAGCAGTATAAGACCTCGTGTTTTTACTGCCCCTCAATTGCTCCTGGCAGCACCCAAGCGTTTACACATGACGAGGGGGTTCATTGAATGGGAGTAATTCAATAAAAGGTAGCTTAAGTGCACACTGTCCTTGCAGCAGAAACACAAACTGATTTATTATAAAAGCTTCTAAAGATAGTAATTGGCTGCGTTAATTGGTAGAAGTAGCAGCCACAACAGATATAAAAGCTATAGGAAAGTGTACTCATAAAAATATAAGGCTAAAGATCTCAATTTAATGCCAACTGACCAGGGGCAAACAGTTTAACAGTATAGTTTGTGGGTTTTTTTTTCAAAGCTCTACATTATGATGTCTTAAAAGTTTAATAAACTTCAAAACAGAGTGCACAAAACACTTCAAAACCACAAGCCCACATTTCAGAGAAGAGGCAGTTTTTATTCTGAAATAAAAATTGTAGGACAGCAAGCAAAAATTCTGTTTTGTTTTTTTTTTTACATTTTCTTTGAGCATGATTTTGTATTCTTTGCAAAGTGAAACTTTGCCACAATTCTCTTTCAAATTACAACTTTGCAAAGTGGACAGCCTACTTGCTGATAGTAAATCAATCAGAATAACCATAAATATTGTTGCTCCGAAGAAAATGTAAGCAGGTAAATTAGGAAGCAATCTAAGAGATAACGATGAGACAGTTTTTATCAGATAAAAATTAGAATGTATTTTTTTTAGAGTTAGAGACAATAGCACAAATATTGTACAGTTACTACACAATGTTAGCGACTTGTTTAGAGCGTAATGTAAGAAGGTAGCAATGGGACAGTTTTTATCATGAAATAAAAACTGCAGTGTAGTATTTCAGAGGCAGTAGCCATAAATATTGTGTATTTGTTGCAGAGTATGCAAGCAGATTGATTAGGCTGTAATGTAAGAGGGATAGATAAGGCAGTTTTTATTATGAAACAAACCTTGGCGTAAAGTAGAGTATATCAGTAGGACAACAGCTACAAATAATTTTAAATGGCTAGAGCAATGAAACAGGCTACAAACTATGAGACAATGAGCATGGTTTATTGCTCAGCAAGCATTGGGAATTTTGCAGATGAGGCCCAGCTGCAAAAACATTACATGTGGCACTTTTACAGTGCCAGAGCACTGGAATAGGGCAGGAGAAGCTATATGAGCTGCAAATAGTAGCAGCACTGCAGAGGTGGGGACAGTAGTTGGTAATGATGGCAGACCAGCAGAGATGGCAGCAGCTGGTAATGATGGAAGGTATCATTTTTGGAGGGCTGATTACACTTTAGTTAGTAGCATCAGCTGCAGGAGTTTTTTAACCATTGTTGATCTTTTACAGGTTAATTTTTTTATTAAAGTAAGCTAGTCCACAGTATCTCTCTGTAACAAAACTACTCGATGTACCCTAAGGAAAGACTCTAACGCACCTTTTGAGACTTCCTTCTCTATCACTTGAGCTTGCAGATGGACGAAGATTACCTTTTTTTTTAAAAAACATTCTTAAAGCGGAATTCCAGGATTATTTTAAATCATATGTCCCCCCTCCCTTCTGTATAAAAAACACTTTCTCCACACACAATGAATGTCCCTGATATCCTAATTGGCCCAGCAATGGGAAAGCATGAAGGGGCATGTATCATTTCTGCTTTGGCAGATTTCAGTTTTCTTGACCATCTGCCTAAGAAAGGCACCATAACACTTCCCCTTTACCCAAAATTCTAACTTTCTTGGTACATTTGGCCTTCTTCCTTTAGTATCCAAGCAGAAAGGGGCAGATGGAGTATCATGTGAACAGGTTCTGTGGTGATCCCACCAAGCTTTGTAGTGCAAATTCATGTGTCTCTTCATATGGCACCCAAGTGATTGGAAGTTGCAATAAACTGATTAAAAACACTGCAGGCAAAGATTGCAAACCTAAACTATGCTATCAGCTACAGATGTATGAAAAAAACCCAGATGGCAGAGCTTATAGCCGAACATATATGCGACAGGTGAGGAGCTCCACTGGGTCCCTGGAGTCAGTGGAGTGGAGTTAAACATACACACAATGGCCACTTTATCAGGTACACCTGTTCAATTGCTTGGTAACACAAATTGCTAATCAACCAACCACATGGCAGCAACTCAATGCATTTAGGCATGTAAACTAGGTGTAGAAAACTTGCTGAAGTTCAAACCGAGCATCAGAATGGGGAAGAAAGGGGATTCAAGTGACTTTTAACATGGCATGGTTGTTGGTGCCAGTCCAGCTGGTCTGAGTATTTCAAAACTGCTGATCTAGTTGGATTTTAACACACAGCCATCTCTAGAGTCCGAAAAAGAGAAAATATCCAGTGAGCGACAGTTGTGTGGACAAAAATGCCTTATTGATGTCAGAGGTCAGAGGAGAATGAGCAGTTGCTGTGACATTCAGATGGTAGGGTCAGAACTTGACATAAACAACATGAAAGCATGGATCCAGCCTGCCTTGTATCAGCGGTTCAGGCTGGTGGTGGTGGTGTAATGATGTGGGGGATATTTTCTTGGCACAAGCAAGGTGTACCTAATAAAGTGGCCAGTGAGTGCATATTCACTTTAAAAATGTGGTGATTTTAAAGTACCACACAAGTATGAGGTGAGGTGCTGCAAACAAAAATAAAACCTAAAACTCTAAACCTGAACCATATATTGTATACATTTTTTTTTTATGTAACTGAAAGTACATCCAGTACATACAGTGCATCCAGAAAGTATTCACAGCGCTTTTGCCACATTTTGTTATGTTACAACCTTATTCCAAAACAGATTAAATTCATTTTTTTCCTCAACATTCTACAAACAATACCCCATAATGACAATGTGAAAGAAGTTTGTTTTGAAATGTCTGCAATTTATTAAAAATAAAAAACAAAAAAGCTCTGGTGAATCCTGTCCCCACTGATCATCCTTGAGATATTTCCATAACTTGACTGAGAAATGTGGGAAATTCAGTTGATTGGACATGATTAGCAAAGGCATAAACCTGTCTATATAAGGTCCCACAGTTAACTGCATGTCAGAGCACAAACCAAGCCATGAAGTCCAAGGAATTGTTCGTAGACCTCCGAGACACGATTGTATCAAGGCACAGATCTGGGGAAGGGTACAGAAAAGTTTCTGCAACATTGAGCACAGTGGCCTCCATCATCCATAAATGGGAGAAGTTTGGAACCACCAAAAATCTTCCTACAGAAGGCCACCCAGCCAAAATGAGATAAAGAGGAAGAAGAGCCTTAGCCAGGGAGGTAACCAAGCACCCGATGGTCACTCTAAAAGAGCTCCAGCATTTCTCTTTGCAGAGAGGAGAACCTTCCAGAAGAACAACCATCTCTGCAGCACTCCACCAATCAGGCCTGTATGATAGAGTGACCAGACAGAAGCCGCTCCTCAGTAAAAGGCAAATGGCAGCCCGCCTGGAATTTGCCAAAAGGCACCTGAGGGACTCTCAGAACATGAAAAATAAAACTCTCTGGTCAGATGAAACAAAGATTGATCCCTACAGTGAAGCATGGTGATGGCAGCATCATTATGTGGGGATGTTTTTCAGCGGCAGGAACTGGGAGACTAGTCAGGATTGAAGGAAAGATGAATGCAGCAATGTATAGAGACATCCTTGATGAAAACCTGTTCCAGAATGCTCTGGACCTTAGACTGGGGTGAAGGTTCATCTTTCAACAGGACAACGACCCTAAGCACGCAGCTCACATAACAAAGGAGTGGCTGCAGGCCAACTCTGTGAATGTCCTGGAGTGGCCCGACCAGGGCCCAGACTAGAACCCGACTGAACATCTCTGAAGAGATCTGAAAATGGCTGTGCATCAACGCGCCCCATCCAACTTGATGGAGCTTGAGAGGTACTGAAAAGAAGAAAGAAAGAAATTGCCCAAAAATAGGTGCCAAGCTTGTAGCATCATACTCAAAACGACTTGAGGCTGTAATTGGTGCTAAATGGGCTTCAACAAAGTATTGAGCAAAGGCTGTGAATACTTATGTACATGTGTTTTTTTCATTTTTTATTTTTAATAAATTGCAAAGATTTAAAAACAAACTTTTTTCAAGTTGTCATTATGGGGTATTGTTTATAGAATGTTGAGGAAAAAAATGACTTTCATTTGTTTTGGAATAAGGCTGGAACATAACAAAATGTGGCAAAAGTTAAGCACTGTGAATACTTTCTGGATGCACTGTATATACAGTATATATATATATATATATATATATATTTATTTATTTATTTATTTTTTAAAGATAACACACACCACAACAATAAAAATAGTCCTAGAATAGGCTGTTGGATCTATGCTCTGAGAACACAGAGGAGGAGGTGCACACTACTAAGTAGCCAACTACACTGCAGTTCACAGTAATGTACCACAATAGAACAGTGTGTAGCACAGCAGAACACTGAATGGCACTTTATAAAACATTGTATAGTGCAACTCTCTCTCACAGCAAGCACACACTGATAAAACTAAAAGAAACTCTAGGTTGTGCTTGCACTTATTATTCAAGAAGGATGCAACAACTGTCTGGTGAATAAAAAAACTCCAAACCGCTAGTTCTCCGACAGACTCTATTGCCCCTTTGAAGACATCCTGTCAGACGAAACGTGCATAGGGCAGAGTTTAGCAGTGACGCCATTAAACCCATCTGGAGAGTTGGCAGTTCTGTATAATATGCTTGTCATACTATTTGTTTTTTTGAGTACCCACTTGGTTTGTTAATAAATGTTTTTAAGCAGTACTTCACTGTGGGATTTGCTTGCTCTTTCCTTGGTATGTGTTTTTGCTGCGAAGACTGATATATGAGAAGAGATCCAGTAACCACTTTGGGGCATGAGATTCATGAAAGAGTGAGGCTTGAGGCTTTCTGAGGTGTGCGAGAAAGAGTGCTGGAGACATCCATCCATCCATGCCGGGTTTGTTATCTTTTAAATGCTGATTTAGACCTCTTGAGTTGTGGGGTCTAAGGATTTGGTAAGCGGCATTATAATTACTTGGTGGCTGCTGCATGAAGATTTTGCACACTTTTGGTGGACTTTTATAGGACTATAAGTTTTCCTTACAGTGCAACACTATTTTTTGCAGTTGTCTTTTGATATTTATGTGTGAATATCTGTGAGTGCTGCAGTCAGGATTTTTACTTTCTCAGTTTCATCTAATTTGATTGATTCATTTTTTCAAGTGTGGGTTAAACACAATATTGGATCACAGGGTTAACTATATTCATTTTGATTGCTAGCTCTTTGGGCAATCAACCCATTTTAGGTCCTATGCTGTCCCATTCATAGCAACTTTTTTTTTTCTCTCTTTGCTGCAAGGCTTCAAATAAAAAAAAAGTTTTTGTTTCAGGACTGTATTTTGGCTTTGCATTCATTTTAGGATTATATTGGGTTTTTTTTTTTTTTTTGCTAGGGTCTTTATTTTAGGTAAAACTGCTGTTTTTTTGCAGCACTGTTTTCCTTACGCTTTTTTTGGGGAATGGGGAGCAAGTTGCTATTTAAAGTTGTCTTGTTGTTGGCCAAATTTACACTGTTGTATCCTCTGCAATCCCTCTATTCTTGTTGTAAATCCTCTACCTGTGCTCTTTGTCTCTAGTAATTGTGGGCCTACAATTGGTATTAAAAATTGTCCATCTCCTGGCAAATTGTACACTGCTGTATCCTCTGTATCTTTAATTCTTTTAGTAAAATTATTACCTGTCCTTTTTGTCTGTAGTGAATTTGGGCCTAAAATTGCTGTTTGAAATTGTCCTGTTGATGGCCAATATTACAGTGATAGTGATACTTATTAATAGTATAAAATAATATGAAGTTTAATATCTGGCTCAGATAATGTTTAAAAATTAAAGTGACTGTAAACATCTATAAAAAAATGGAAACAAATATTGTGATCCTTTATAATTTCTCCCAGACCCTTATCTTATCCCCTGTGACAGAATGGTCATGAACACACAGCACCAGGGATCCTGGATAACATCATTGACCAAAATTGGTAAATGACCAAATTTAATAAATTGCATCACCCAGGATCCCCATCTGTTTACAGTACTGCCCCCAGGAATCTGTAATTCAACTGTAGCGGTACCCCGTAGAAGCCAACAATTTTGTGGGTCTCTAGGTCTTTTCCCGTAACTGTCCTGCAGCCAAACACACATGCACAGCCATTCTGTTGGCTCAAGAAACAGTCCAGGGGATGGGTTTTTTGATGATTTAATAAAGACTTAACTTGGATAGGGGTGGGAGATGGTGGAATACTCCAGTAACTCCTAGTGACAATTTGAGAACAATAACTTGCTTCCTTAGACACTCAATGCAGTCCCTGTATAGCAGGTATCGGACAGGCTCTGTAATAACAGTATTAAGGATGTTAAGCCTCCGTGGACAATCTAAGCAAAAGTTCCTTTCACAAGGAATTAGATAGACTATGCTGTTCAGGACATAGTAACTCCTTAGTAAACACTCAGCCAATCTTCTAACACACAGGAGGGGTGGCAGCAGCACTCAGTCTCTAGGATCTCTTACCCCTGTCTATACTCGCTGATGCCTCTGGACAAAAGGTTGCCTCCTACCAGTATCCTGCAGACACTTGCTCCCAGTAGTACCAGACCAGATCCTCAGACAACAGCCACTAAGTCAGCTCTCAGTAAACTTCAGTAGCTTCAGGCCCTCCAGCCTCCCAGCTGGGGTCTCCTTATGGCAAGCACATGGCCGTAGTGCTCTGGGAGGGCAAACAGCCACCTAGGCTGTGATCTTTCCCTATAGAAGACCGAGGGGCTCTCAGCTCCAGGGTATTTATGCATTCTCCCAGAATCCTCTGGGCCAAGACTCCTAGGGATTGGCTGGAACTAAATGTACCTACACTAACACTTATACTACAACCAAACAATTTACAGTCACTGGATACAATTTGCCTACCAGAACAAATTAGCTCCATTGACTACAATGGGCCCAACTAAAGTTACCTATCCAACATCTAACTAGGAGGGTACTACACAACAATGGGAATGTTGCAGATAAACATGGATGAGTATTAGGCCATTGTGATTGACAATGATTCACATAGCTGGATGCTCTGATTGATGCTAGAGGGAAGAGAGGCAAGAAGGAGTTGCTGACTGCTAGCCTTACCGCCCTGTTCAGTGAGACAGTCTGCCAGCAGGTGACCCGGAGCACGGTGACTGGATGGAAAGCTGCAAGTGAGACCTGAGAAGCTGCAGGGGGCCCCCATTTACTGAGGGACAGAGACTTCCAGGACCTGCTGGAAGCCAACTATCGGATGAGAGAGTCCCATACACCACCCAAACAAGTGAACACTTACATTCTACTCATATCAACCACTTTCCTGCACGCAGTTGTGGACTTTGCTTATAGTTAACATATGTTGCGGCCTAGTTCCCCCGGCTGCTACTGCTGAACACATTTGCAGCACAGTCCAATCATCAGAGCTAAATTTGCAGGACAAACCAAATCAGTGTTCCCTTAACCATCAGCCTACCCTCTAAAAGGAACCTCTACTATCATTTCTATTAGTTACTACAGCCCAAAAAGGAGTTGCCCTTTGCCAGAAAGTGCTTCTACCAACTTCTGACACCTTTTTGCCTAAAATTTGCAATTTGCTTAGTGCAGTAAAGGGACTCCAGCCAACGCAAGTGCCACTTAAAGGGATAGTTCTTGTCCTTCTTCTTTTCCGTGTATTGATCCTTGGGACTGTCATTTTAATCTCTTCCCCCTTAAAAGGTCTGGATTGTTAAAGCACACCAACTGGGCCCCAACGAGTGCGTAGAAGATTCCTCACTGCATTTAAAGGGACGTTGACTACCCTAGGTAAAGAGATATTTCCTATCTCAGATTTAAACCTTGCTATCAGATTCTGAGGGCCAAAAGTTAGCTAGTTCAACCATTCATAGTTTTCCTTGCTCAATGGGAACTAGAAACACCTCAGGTTGAAGGTATTGGGTTAACTTCTGAAAAACAAGCCTGCTAACACTGATTGAGATTCTGCTGTTTGTGTTGTTTCTTTGCTTAGAGTTGCTAGGAGTGACAATTGCCATTACTTCCACCTATACTACTTTGTGCTGTTTAACCAAGCTTACATTGAAGTTTAATTTAAACATTATATTAGTTTACTCCAATATTTTTTTGAGTCTACTTTCTGGTGGTAATTTACTGTGGTCAGAAGAGTACTGCGGTGTCAGCAGGGGTTGGGCTTTGAGAAAGGGGTCCAGTTTGACAGGGAGCCTGAAAATAACTCAACGACTTACAAGGAGGCAGTGCTACAATATTATACACAGATTTGGATTATTTTTACCAAAAAATGTAGCAGACTACATTTTGGCTTACTTTTATAAATAAATATTTTTTCTTTGCAAAATTTTATAACAGCAAATAAAAACATGTTTTTTTCACAATTTTCAGTATTTTTTCATTTATATAAGAAAAAATTAAAAACCCAGTGGTGAATAAATGTCACCAAAAGAAAGTGCTATTTGTGTGAAAAAAAATCATATAAATTTAATTTTTGTACAGTCTTGCGTGACTGAGCAACTGCCAGTTAAAGTAACAGGGTCCAGAATGGCGGAAAATGCCCTGCCCATGAAGGAGGTAAACTCTTCTTGTGGTTAAAGGCATTGTACACGTTCAAATGCTTTTTTTTACTTTAACTGGGTATTAGTGTAGTTACATCATCCGTGTCATTTGTTTGCTCTACCTTGTAACTATGGACTTACATGTTGTGGCTACATTTTGTTGGTCATGGCCGCTCAATTTCCATATGTTCATGTGTTCAGCCACTTAGGTTGGGGATGTGTGGTTTCTTCATAGGAAGTGTCAGCTCTTAGACTACAGACAGAGGTCATGCATTAACCTGTGCAGTGCCGTCCTGCATACCTCATGTTTGAACACAAACAGAAATTGCTGATGAAGGAATGTGAAGATTTCGTCTACTGTAGACTGTGCGTACAGGGCAATAAAAGACACTATGAAACTACAAGATCAGTATATCTCTTATGCAGGTGAAAGACACAGGGTGCAAATATGAAAGTTAATAATGCCTTTAATGTTTTCTGAACCAATTAAAAGATCATCTCCCAACTGTATGGTACTTTTTCAAACTTTGTTTTGCATTGGACATCTCCCTCATGGCAGTGCCTAGCTCCCCATACCATTATTTCAAGACTTCAAAAGGGTTCTCTGCTTACTTAACGGTCTTCAAGAAAGCCGAATCCAGGCGTATCCGTGTATTCATAATAATAATTATATCATGTGTTTCACAAAGCAAAACTTACCACCAGAAGGTACGCTTTGTTTTAAAGTGTATTTACTGCTTGTCAAGAATATGTAAAAAATGTAATGTCCATAGCATAGCCTGGTCACAAATTCACTTACAATAATTTAATCTTTCAATGAGAACAAAAGTTTCAGTTCTACATAACATGTTTGAGCCAACTTTTCCTATTCCAAGACTGAAATAAAAGCATATACTGACATAACCAACATTTCATGGGCATTATGTTTGAAAGAAAAGAAGTGCTGTTGCACTTAGGAAAAAAAATTACATATATATAAAAGAATTGACTATATATAAGATACCTATATAGCAACAGTCCTAATTGTGAATTTCTAAACACAAAATCCTAAATAAACTGTGCAATCTTTGAAGTGATAACAATGAACAAAATTCAAATACAATATTTGCAAGCGGAAATTGCGTCATAAGCCCTCAACGCATTTCGACTAATAGATCGCCTTCGGGACCATTTTTAAAATATTTCATGGGCATTAATGCTTAAATGCACTTTCATAATTGACCCTAGAGAATCAGGTCTAAGGAGAATATACATATAAGAGGTTGAGTAAGAAGTTAAGAGCTTTCCATGTGCTTCAGATGTCTTACCTTCCTTTTAAGTAACATTGGACATAGTGCAAACCTTTTTTAGGTCTACCTGATATGGCAATGGCTAGAAGAGAATACACATGTGCTGTGTGAGTGCTAAATACAGCAGGACCCAATGTACTGGCAAAATGGTGGTGGTCAGTTAGTGAAAAATGTGCACTATAGAGATTTGTTCAATTCAGTTCCGCATATTTAGGACTGTTGTTTTGGTATTAAGCACTGAATCAACTTTATCTGTGATATAACAATCCCTCATTAAATTATTTCATGTAGATATGATCCACTTGTGCATTATATAGTCAATGTTCTGAATAATGTGAAAGACATTTCTTTCCTGCTAGGCAAAACTAGTGTCTTTAGGGCCCATTAACACTAATACACTGTGTGTTACTTCAATGCAGGCAACATGCATAACAGAGTACTTTATTTATTTAAACAGGTGTAGTGCTACCCCCACAGGGACTGCTTGATAATGCTTGTCCCCAGTGGTTGCCCTGACCTTGCAAGCCTCCTGACACCTCTCACACTCTGGGTTCAGACATTTTTCAGCAGTCTGGGATAAAAATGCAAGATACACAATTCTTTAGTATCACCTCTATATTAGTCTTGTTCAACAGAGTAGACCACAAGAATAATGAGATTGAGATATACAACCCTAGCTAACGTATAAAGATAGAACACTGGTAAAATAAAAATAATCAATTAGCATTTTATGCTTAACAAATGTACAGTCATGAATAGTATGCTTCAACTATGTAAACTGCAACACTAGCAGTAAGAGGGGGAAGAAAAGGCTTGTTGACTTAGCAGCTCCCTCTAGGCCACAGGTGCCACAATGGTGGATGCAGAGAATTATGTAAATATATACTCTGGCATAGGTATAAGTAACCTGATTTGAATAACAGTGGCCTTAGAGAGAGGTCCCTTTACCTTACTGCAATTTGAGTCCTGTGTTTAAAAGTTCCTAATATGGTGGTGTCTGTTGTATTCTGCTAGTAATGTTGGGGCCCATAAAAAGTAGTGAATACTGGTAATTCAATGAAGCAGATAGGCTGTGGTACTGCTCAAAGCAAAGATCTTCTGATACTGAGATGTAAAGATATCTGCATGCAGTGTCTCTAGAGTGATGACAGAAAGAGGTTGGGCATCCGCCCACCCACCAATCCCATGGATAGCACGGCCTCCTAGGAATAAGGCTGTCCAATATATCTGCTCTCTCAGCATCCTTCTGGTTTGCCAACTCTCTGGTAGTTGTAGTTCAATCAGCACTCACAAATGCAATATATGTTGGCTATAGGACTGCTGGCAATAGTACTACAGGTCCCAAAATTCTCTGCTGTAAATTAACAGAAGCCACTCTGCTAACAGGAAATGATGTAGCATTCTCAGTACTGGGCACTAGGTGGAAAAGGATTAATCATAGTCTCATCTGTAAATTTCTCTGAAAGGCATAATGCTATAGTCGGCACCTGGCTACACAGGTTATTGAAATTGCTGTACTAAAAAAATTCACTAATACCATACATTCCAATGTACTAGCACTGCATACATTGCCGTGTGGTGTGTCACATCCCAAAATTGTGTGTGTCTGGTTTTGACTGTGTTCTTTCTGAATTGGATGCTTTAAAGTGGAAGTCCAGGGTAGTACTAACTAATCTTAGAACTGCTCCCACACCCCTTATAAGACCTATGCTAACTATGCTGTAGAAGGAAGATGCTTTTACTCACCTGTTTTTATGGTGCTCAGGTCCAGTCACGTGATTGGATCTCAGTGGCCTTTTTCAGGGGAGGGGAGGGCCACTGACAACTGATGCTCTCCCAGGCCTCTCTCTCCTCATTGGCTGAGATACAGCAGCTGGAGCTATTGCACTGCCTCTGTCAATCACAGCCAGTGTCAAAGGAGTGGGGCAGGGCCAAGCCATACTCTGTGTGTCTTATGGACATACAGGGCTGGCTCAGGAGCAAGCACACACGAGAAGGGACGAAGGAGGGGTCAGGAGCACCGTCGGGGGACTCGAGAACAGGAGGATTGCAAAACCATTGCACAGACCAGGTATGTATGATATGTTTGTTATTTTTTTCTTTTAAATCTAATCCTTCACAATTACTTTAGGAGTGGTCTTAGTAGACAGCTGTCATTCAATCCTTGCCATTTTAAAAGCATCTGAAATATATCTAGCTGTTATAGTACACAAATATGCACAGATAATTTAGGGTAATGTTGAAGTAAAACTTGGATAAAATGGAAAATTTTAGTTATGCCTGCCTTTTTGTCAAATCCAGATAAAGGAGCAGCATTGTGAAGTGTAAAGTATACACAATAAAATAGGAGCTGATGTGCCTTTGAGGCTGCTATAATTTCTAAATGTAAATTTGTTTTTGTGACTGATGGTATACTTTGCACATCATTTGGAAACATTTAAGAAAGTTTCTCTGAAAAGCTGCACCTGATTTTGCATGCTTCAGTTTTGGTAAAACAACTCGGCATGTTTATTTAATAAAAGCATAATAAAACAACTTCACTTTCTTCTCTGGTAGAAGGAAATGATCTGTACCAAATCCAGGGTTGTCTTCCTGCATGAGTAATCGGGGATTTGTAAAGGTACAGCAGCGATCCGGTGCTGCAGTTAGTTACGTAAACCCAGCATGAGATGGTGACCTTATTCTTTTCTCTTATCTAAAATAGAGATTTCTGCAATCTGATTCAGAAAATGATAATGCTTTCATTGGTTTCATCTTGCAGCATGAACCGTTTACACAATAGTTACAGGTTGTGCCATTGTCTGGTCATTCATCCGAGATAGTTTCAACAGTGATACCCATACACTGATTAATCTGTGAGTAATTATATGACTAATAGTCTGGGGTTGGGGGATCTGGATCCCCATAGACATGCTGTTTAGATAATCAAGAAGCCTGTAGGTCCCAAACAACTTTAAACATGCCCAATGTTTTTAAAAGCCAAACCCTGTGTGCTAAATGCCAGCATTTGCCCACACATTCAATCACATAATCAAGTATGCTTAAAGGTGAGGCTGTTACCCAAACAAACATGCTAACTTGCCTCACTATATTAGCTCAATTTTACAAATGGCTCAGGATGCTTAGTATCCCTGGGAAAATTTATGGTGAAGCACTCTTGGCCTGACTTGATGCTATCTGATCCCACCCTTCTATCTTAATACTAAATCCCTGGTGCAATTTTTTTCCTGAGCTGCTACAAGCTGTTACTTTTTTGTAAAAAGTGCTGTGGACAAGGGGGTGCAATGGTGTGGTTTGTGGACAAGGGACAAGGGAGGCAGAGGTGAGCTGTAGACAAAGGAGGTGAAGAAGTGAGCTGTGGACTGGGGGGTGCAGAAGATAATTTATGGTGATGGGAATAACTTGTGGCCTACATATGTGTACTACTACAGAACTCAACTGTGAACTTTACTTATCTTTTATTACTAATTATTAACATATAAGTGGCAGAAGAGCAGAGAAGGCTGAAATGTCTGTTAACGCTCTTATCCCAGTAACATTTATCCTTCTCAGCCTCGCAGGTGGCATAAGATCTCACAAAATTGCCCTGGAGCCAGTCAACACTCCATTGATGCCTCTATGCTCCTCTCGAGTCAGTGAAAGAGAGGACTATATATTATAGAAAAAAACCTTGAGAAAGGCTCCTTCCTCTGCTTGCATACATTTACAGGCCACTTTTTCTTATTCCCCATACAATTTTAACTTAGATGCAGAACTTCCTGAAATTACATATTTTTTGCTCAAGCTCAGGTTTATCTTGATTACATTTCCTAATTACAACATATTTGTTGTATCTTCTTCATTTTTTGGTTGTACTTAGAGTATAACTGTACTGGGTTTAAGAGCTGTCATCTTGTGCCCAGACCAGTGTAAACATTGCTTTCTTTACATTCATCTAGTTTGTAATGTGCACTGAATAATGTAATTCAGTTGGGAAGCCTGCACTCAATCTCAATTTCCTCTGGTCAGCAGGGTGTGGGACCCAGTGGAGATCTCACATCCACTGCCTAAAAAGAATGCAAGTTACAATAGAAAACAATTTCCCACCCATTGTAACTTCATTGCCTTGATAAGGAAATACATTAGTTTTGGGTCCTACCCTCATATGACAATATAGAAATTCCCTATTAGGACAATGCTATCACAGAACATGGGGGATCATGTACCTTAATTTCTTGCCCTTAAGTCAGTAACATTAAGATTTTCATTGGCTGGTTCCCACCTGCTGATCAGAGCATGGGTAAAGCACACACTCTGAGATGGAGGCATCTGTAAATGCTGATCAAATGAAATGCAAGGCCCCTTTACTGATTTGCAAATGAGTGGATGAGTATGGTTTTCCTGCAAAAGAATGCATGAAATTAGATCATGAAAATGACTGAGGTTCCTTATTACAACTGGAAAACTTCTGCACCATCATTTTATATAACCTCAATAATAAATACTTGTCTGTTTAAAGTCAATTGCTGTGTTCACATTACAGTGAAGACTTTTAAAATTGTCTCAGGTTTTCAAGAATAACCTGCAGTGTATTTTTCTTTTAGCTTGTTTTTCTTTGCAGTTCATGAAGAAAAATGCAGATAAAACTTAATTGTTTTATAAACAGCACTAGAGAGATAAAATTAGAATTGATTAACATAATAATATACTAATGTAATCAGCTTGCAGCTGAATTATGTATTTCTGAGAGATTAATGAGCTGATGACTGTCGAAGTGTCTAGGAATAATATTGCCAGGAGATATCTTTAGTCGTGCAATCCATTTTCAATCACAAATTCAGGAATCTTTTGGAAAAACATGGATTTGATTCAGCTGGTAGTAGTTAGTGACATTCAAGTGGACTTGTTCTGTGATATTGGAGACATTTTGGAACTTATCAAAACAACTTCTTTGACACTTTAACAACAATACCCATATTCTACCATGTAAATAAAGCAATACCACCCACAAAGTGTTTTTGACACCAAGGATAGGATCAAGCAACTAGAACAGGGTGGCTCCATACTTTTTACACCACTCATTCTGTTCTTGGACAATCACTATCTGCCTTCCATGTAGATTGGATTAAGGTGTCCATGCTACATGTGTGGATATAATTGCTGGAGTATTTTCCTGTCACTCATAAGTACTGAAGAAGTGGCTTGGATAACCTACGAAATGTCTTCAACATCAAAGAGCAAGTCCAGTTTAATGTGATAACTACTACTAATTATAACATGACCTGGATAAATTAGAACACTCACAGATGGACTTGATTCCATCAAATTTATTTACCAAATTATTATTGAGGTTATATAAAATGAGGGTATAGGTATATTTCAAATGAACAATATTTTTAGTATTCTGATGTTGACTTTTAACTGCTTTCCATCCAGCTTATTGTCAGATAATGACTGAGTAGGTGCTTTTCAATCCTGGGTGATTGTTATTTGACATCCTCCCAGTCATGCACCTCATGTGTGCCCTAGGGGCTGTGCTGCAGTAAGATCTGTCAACCGCTGTGTGACCCGGTCTCAGTATCATGAGGTTGCTGGTACCAGTCGCAGCAATCACATGACAGTTGTACACAATGAATTGCTTTCATTCATAGTGATTGGTCACAGTGATCACACGGTACAGACAGGGCTAATCACAGTCCATCTGTACCATATGATAGCTGTGGCCAATCACAGCTAATCACAATAATACTCAGTGAATGGTTGTGAATGAATGGATGCCATTCATAAAACAATAATTGCTTATAACAGTGATCATCACTGTTATAGGCACTCATATTGCATAAAAAATCCTGATCACTTCCCCAGAGCAGTACCATGTCATTATGGTAACACTGGTCACAGAATGTAAAAAAATATTGTAAAAAAAGAAAAAATTAAAAAAAAAGAAAAGAAATGTTAAAAAATGGAACACTATCACCAGTCAGTATCACTGATCACTGCCACACCACTCATATGATTATACTGCGCTGCTTTGGTGATGGTATGTAGAAAAAAAAAGACAAAAAATGTTTTTAATTTAATAATTTTCCAAAATGTGTTGTCAAAAAAATTACAAAAGGGTTAATTTCGGGGTATTTGTAATGTATTGGCATTTTAGGCCCTCAAGGGATGAAATAGGCCGTCAGTACATCAAATTTCAAATATACAGTGTATATACTACAGTTTCCCTGGCCATGCGGGATTTCCTGCATGGTAGGGGTTGGGGAAAGACCTGGCAACCTACCCTGTAAAAATAATTGGAATTCATGGAAAAAAGTCGCTTATGAGTCATGGTCCATGCAATCGCCAAGGGTCGGATACGACTGAGTGGATAGATAGATAGATAGATAGATAGATAGATACTATAGTTTTCAGAGTCTATAATAACTTTCACAGAGACTAAACAATAAACACAGGTTTCAGTTATTTTTACCAAAGAAATGTAGCAGAATACATTTTGGCCAAATTTATGAGGAAAGATTATTTATTTGCAAAATTGTAATCAGAATCTAAGAAAATCATGTTTTTTGTTTCAAAATTTTCTGTATTCTTTAGACTTTTTTTTATATCAAACAAATAAATAAACAAAAAAAAACAGTGGTGATTAAATGCCATAAATATAAAGTTCTATCTGTCTCAAAAAATGATAAAACTTTCACTCGAGTACAGGGTTGCATGACTGAATAAATGTCATTCAAAGTGTGACAGTGCTGAAACCTTAATTTTTGCCTTAGACAGGAAGGGGGTGAAAGTGTTCAGTATTGAAGTGGTTATAAATACAATTGTAATGAGACATTTCAGTGTTAACTCTGCAAATACTTAACAGTCTGCATTAGTCTGAGGAGGACTAAGTATGAGGTGAATTTATCTCATAGATAAAAGTAGCTCTTTCTGTGACAAACATGGTGGTTTAGTATTGTAAAGGCCTTCAGCTTCATCTATTTCAGTAGCCACGCCAGTATATTAGGCATCAGGGAAAGAAATCTGGGTCACTGTCTTGTTCACATATTCAGAACCAAGATATGTTAAACTTAAAAGGACTTATAATAGCTGCACTGATGTTACAGCTGCTCATAAGATAAAGTTATACTAATGAACATGATGTACATAAATACTGCATCATGATACCCATTATTGAACTCTCAAATAGTAATGTGTGGATTGAGTTTCCTAATATGAATTTATTCCTGGTCAGGTCAATCTGTAGAGAGCCAAAGTTCATTGTAAATCAATGACAAACTGATTGGCTCAAGTGAACTGTAAAAGGGTCCTCTGGACATCTTACAAAATCACTTCTGTGTTAGGAGAGCAATGTCTAAAGAGAAATTGCATTGTGATGACAAGTCCCACTGATCAGGAGGCTTTTCTTATGATGCAGATGTGAACTGGGAAGCAGATCAATGGACCCTTTTGGTAGTTTACTTGAAAGTGGGCTGACCACTTAGCAACCTGCCCCATAAACTAAATCACAGGGCCAGAACCTAGATAGATTTTCTCATCAAGCATTGTGCTTTCTGTAAACGGTTGTAGTTAAGTACATTGCTCTGTAATGTTCAAGACATTTCACTAGTTATGCAAGTGGCTTCAAGTGGCTTACTCAGTTTAAGGCCACATGTACACTTCTGTACGATGGAAGCTGACTACTGGAAAACGTAGGTTAAAAAAAGTATGTTTAGCCTCGTTTGCATAATGTGGTTATGCACGTTTATGCAAATTTGCGTTTAGAAGCATTTTTTAAAGATAAGCACAGGAGAACCTCCCAAATGTACTGAAAAGTGGTAAATTATTAACTATTTCAGACTGTTTCAGACAAATACAGAGAGTAGAAGCAGAGATAGCCGTATGTGTTGAGATTAGCTTGGGTGTGAGTTTCCATTAACATTTCTTTTGTTTCCAAAGGGAAAGGTGCCTGGTGGAGTGAGTCATTAAGGTCACCTGGCAGGGGGTCTTCATGAGGAATTTGAGGTGTGAATGGTTATTAACATATCTTTTGTTTCCAAGGGTGGGAGAGGTCTGAGGTGTGAATTGGTCAGTGTGTGACAGTGTTTTGTCCATTTGAGTACCTTGAAAAGCTTTGCATGCATTTTTCATGATGAAAAAAGTCTCTGGGCAGCATCAGGAACTGGAAGAAAAATGTATAAACGCTTTTAGTCGCGTTTACAAGTGTTTTGAAACACTGATAAAATCGACTGCTGAACGCAAGTTTTCAAAAAAACAACTGTAGACTCAAATGCCTGTAAACGACTGTAAACGAAGATGTGTACATGGACACATAGGAAAACATTAGGGTGAGTTCAGGGGCTGCTGAAAAAAACACTGAACAGCTCCTAAACATGAGTTTATCAGCTGCAGTGTACATGAGCACTAAATTAATAGCAGACAGTAAAAGAAAAAATAGAGTTCCCTGGATGGGTAGTGAAAGGTCTTAAGCATTACAGAACAAGTTTAGTTGAATGTGATAAATTACAAGTGATACAATGACCCAGTTAAAAAAACTATGGGGTGGGCATTGAAGTGTCCAGTACAAAAGATCATGCCACTTAGAGGTCTAATCCGAATGTTTTGTTGAATAAGAGCATCATTGACATAGGTGGCCTACAGATGAATGGCCATTGACCACACCTGAATGATTATTCCAAAACACCATATAGCAATGACAGTGAATACAGTCCACTGTCATAAAAAGTTACAGTTTAGACCGCCACTAGTAGATGCTAATGGAATACAGTATACTCCATAAAAGAGGAGTAGTGTTGAGCCAAACATACTGTATCCAGTTTGGAGATTGTTATCAAAGTTTGGATCCAGAAACTGAATGGCATTGAAATCAAGCCTAACATTCATTATCAGCAATGGCCAATTTCTAAGCTAAAAGTCAGGGAATATGTGTAATTACAGATCACTATGACTGACATCACATAAATTGCATGTCTTTTTTTAAATCAGATTTTTTTATTAGGCTTTTCACTTTTTTCCAATAGGCACAACCTGTGCATGATTAAAAGCACACAAAACCAGCATTAATGGCCATACAGTGACATTAATACAACTGACAAGTAAGGAGTTGTGCATATCTCGTAAATTTATGTCCCTATAGTTATTGTCAGTGTTTTTGCAGCCACACAAATTTCTTGTATTGGTAGCTGATGTGTACAGCTACCATTCTGTAAAACACTACACACTGTATGAGCATGTATACATACAATAAAAAAAAAGAGAGAACTGCACAGTTTGACTTGCATCTGTATCTTCATTACATTATGAAAATTTTAAAATTGGAAGATTTCACCTTGAGTTTAACAGCAGAACTTCAAAAGTGGGCACAATTCTCTAAATCATAATGTCGGGGTCCTGTCCACGGCAGGGGTTCTGGAGGATCTGGCATTTCTGGCGGTGCGCTGCATGGCCACAGAGGCACGCATCAGCCTCAGTTTGGTGCCAGACGGCCTTTGTGGGGAGGCTCATCACTTCCTCAAGTTGCTGGATGATCTCTAGCTCCCCGTGCCTTGTTCCTGTTTCCTGTGCTATTGTGACCTGTGATTTCCTGATACCGACTTGGCTTGCTCTTGGACCTGTCTACTCTGTTTAACCCCTGATCTGACCTCGGCTTGGCTTACGGATACTCTCTCTCTCGCTCCTCTGTGTATGACCTCGGCTATCCCATCTGACTATGTCTGCTCTGATTCCCACCTGGTACCTGACCTTGGCTTGAACCGACTATCTAGTAAATCTCTAATTCCCAGAAGGGCTTGCATACCTCGCACAGGCGCCACCTGTCTGCAGACCTATCTCCGTACATCAGCTGTGCTTCTGGGTGGACCACCAACCAGCACTCCTACAGGCGACCTGTGCCACTTTGGGCCTGACTCCCGCTGTCCCACTCTCAGGGGAGTCCGGATCTTAGCCACAAGGGAAGCCCTCTCACCATTGACCCCCATCACCAGGTACATGTTACATAAGCTGAATAAACTATTTGCAATAAGATAAAATGGAGGCCAGGTATTGCTAGCCAGGGATTCCATTTTTTTAAAATTTATGGAAGCAGTTTCTGTGCTGATATATGTTTTTCCTGGGCAAGAACAACATTGACTTTGTTTTTCCACTCTGCTATTGTGGGGGATTAGGGGACACCCATTTTTGTGCAATTATCTTACGGACTATTTAAAGTAGTCCAATGACAGGGCCACAGCCTCACCAGGCATACTGAATACATCATACATATTAAGGGGATGTAGTCATGATGTGAGATAAATGGCAGCCTGGTTGATAGAGGATATTAAGATTTCGATATCTCGCCAGTATCTGTGACGTTTTGGACATCTCCACATTATATGAATATGGTCTGCTGGACCCCTATTACATTTGGGGCATGCATCCGTATCTCCACTGTGCCATCTAAACATTTTGGCAGGAGTATGCTTAACTCTATGAATAACTAAGGGTTGTGTAAGTCTTTGTGCTGGACATAAAGACACTAAGGGGAGTGTTGTTAAGACTTTATCCCAGAGGTCTTCTGTTAAGGGTCCTAAATCCTCCTCTCATCCCTTCCTTGCTCTGATTTGGGTTTGCAAATGAATCTGCTTTTAAGATCAAGATCCCATACAGTCAAGACATAAGCCCTTTGTTTTGGAATTAACAGACTCTAATTGGTGAAAAATTGGGTTCTTTAGTTCTTTTAATTTATATGAGTGACCCTGGGCCGCTAGGGCATGTTGTAGTTGTAAATATTAAAAAAAGTATTAGTAGTCGCTGCCGCTCGAGCGGCAACAAGATGTAATGTCAGCAGTGGTGCCTGAAGTGAAGTATTGGAAGTGACGCAGCAGATATCGGGTGAGACCAGGCTGCTGTTTTAATGTTCCTTTTGGCACAATACATCATGTAGACTGAGCTACTTGTTTAATGCTGGATTGTTTTAGATTCTTGTGAGTGTGTTTTTATTATAAATACAGCAATTTTTAGTTAAAAGTTTTACACTATTGCAGCCTCTTTTTTTCTTTCTTGGTCACTATATGGGGAGTTCCACAAGAGAAGAGAGTCAGGATTGGAAGGCATGTTAGATGGAAGTCATCTGTGCGTTATATGCCAATCTGTAAAAAGAGAGGCATTGCTGTCTGGTGAGTCTTAGTCTGCTGGAGAGGAGTGTTTCAGCACTGAAGCACGTTTTATTCACAGCGGAGAGATTAAACTATTTTGAGAAGTTTATTTAAACTGTTGCAGGATGGACTAATCTTTATTTGAGCGCTGAAGCATGTTTAATTCACAGTGTAAAGACTCAACTTTTGAGTTTTTTTAGACCTGTGGCAGGTTGGACTAATCTTTAGTTGTCATGCACTTGGTCACTTTGCTTTTCACAGTGGTGCTTATTTGATATAACACAGCGCCTTTTATATTGCTATATTGTGTTACATATTTTGGGTATACTGAATTGAAGACTGCTGCAAAAATGTACATTATATTAATATTTGTTTGGGATATTGGATGTCTGTAGCGCTGAATTGGTTGATTATATTTATGACAATAGAAATAGCATACACGTTTGCACCACAGCTAGGAAGCCTTTACTAAGACTGAGCAGGAATTTTTCATCTGTAAAGAAAAAAGTGTCTTTTAATGGAAAAAGTTTACAGGTTTTCAGCACAGTTAGAAAGCTTTTTTGAACAGTACCCTATACTAATTCTCATGGGGGCAGGATCTGGGGGCCCCTTGTTAAAGGGGATTCCAGATCCTGATAAATCATCCCCCTGCACCCCCACAACCACCATCCATGGTTGTGGGGAAGAGGCCCTTGTCCTCATCAACATGGGGACAAGGTGTTTGGATGGGACCCCCCACTCCCCCAAAGTACCTCCCCATGTTGAAGGCATGTGGCCTGGTATGGTTCAGGAGGGGAGTTGCTCACTCCCCCCCCCCCCTCTTGGCCTGCCGGGCTGCATGCTCAGATAAGGGTCTGGTAAGGATTTTGGAGGGGGCCCCATGACATTTTTTTTTACTTTGGCATGGTGTTCCCCTCAAAATCTATACCAGACCCAAAGGACATGGTGGTATGGATTGGGGGGACCCTCTATGCTGTTTTGTTTTTTCAAAAATGTAGCACTAGCAATTCTTTTGTTTAGATTCTGCTTTCAGCAGGGAATCTTGCTGACAGCAGATGAATCATGGTTGGTAAGGATGTTCCGCCGGACGGCCTTTCCTTAGCAACCAGTTAATCAAAAATTTATTTGGATCATTCCTTAGTTCAGATGTTTCAAACATCCAAATGAAACAAATTAATTTTGTTTTTTATAGTATTTCGGATTAGTTAAAATCCATTACTATTGTTACTTGAATATTCGTAGACTCCAAATAATGAAAATTTTATATGAATTTAAATTTGTAATGAAACAAATTGCACATGTCTATCCAGAAACAGACACATTACTCTAAATGAGGTCTAGCAAAAGATCTGTATAGGGGAGTCAGGACCTCCTTCCTCTACTGCTTGTGATACCTTTAGTGATGCATCCCAGAATTCTATTTGCTTTTCTCACTGTCTGCTCACTTTACAATCATCTGAACTAAGTACCCCCAAATCATTTTCCTCTGTAGTGCTGGCCAACACTGTACCCTCAATACTGTACTCTATCAAGGGATTCTCTTTTTCTAGATTCATTATTCAGAAACACTGAACTGCACTTTCCACTGCCTTAACCAATCCTACAGACACCTCCAGAGATATCAACTGTATTACAATCCTTTGTGTCATCAGCAAAAAGACATACCTTACCAACCAAATCTTTAGTTATATTACTTACAAACAGATTAAATAAACTTAGTACAGAGCCTTGCGGTACACCACTAATGACTAGTCTCTGTTCCAAATGACCCCCATATACAACCATACTATCTATCCTTTAGCCAACTGCATATCCACTGAAGAACCTGTTTTGCTTTGCATCTGTTAAGGTAACTTTGCAATAAAGCAAGGAAGCTGAAAAAAACCCTGTAGTGTATTAATGTTTGCTTTACTAAACAGAAAGGTTCACATGAAATTGCAGGAAAAACAATTCATAGCATACAACAGTAGTGGCCAACCTATGGTAACCGTGCCACAGTGGGCACGCAGAGCCCTCTCTGTCGGCATGCGAGCCAAGTCGCCCCAGCAACTGAGCATTGGATAACAGCACACATAGGGGCCAATGCACATGCTCGGGAAGGAGTAGCAGCACCAGGTGATGACGTCACAAGCCGTGGCTCTTTAGCCATGACTCTTCCGAGCTTTTGCATGGCCGGTCAGTGCGCTGCCAAGGATATATATATATATTGGACTGGCTGTGAGTTTTAATACATTCATTTTTATTAACACAAGATTTTAGCTTGTGCTAGTTGTCAGTGGAACTTTGCCCCCTTGTGCTGGTGGTCAGGGGAGCTTTGCCCCCTTGTGCTGGTGGTCAGTGGAACTTTGCCCCCTTGTGCTGGTGGTCAGTGGAATTTTGCCCCCTTGTGCTGGTGGTTGGTAAAACTTTGCCTCCTTGTGCTGGTGGTCAGTGGAACTTTGCCCCCTTGTGCTGGTAGTCGGTGGAACTTTGCCTCCTTGTGCTGGTGGTCAGTGGAACTTTGCCCCCTTGTGCTGGTGGTCAGTGGAACTTTGCCCCCTTGTGCTGGTGGTCGGTGGAACTTTGCCCCCTTGTGCTGGTGGTCAGTGGAACTTTGCCCCCTTGTGCTGGTGGTCGGTGGAACTTTGCCTCCTTGTGCTGGTGGTCAGTGGAACTTTGCCCCCTTGTGCTGGTGGTCGGTGGAACTTTGCCCCCTTGTGCTGGTGGTCGGTGGAACTTTGCCCCCTTGTGCTGGTGGTCGGTGGAACTTTGCCCCCTTGTGCTGGTGGTCAGTGGATCTTTGCTCCCTTGTGCTGGTGGTAAGTGGAACTTTGCCCCCTTGTGCTGGTGGTCATCGGAAGCTCTGTTATTGTGTTTTTCTTTTAGGAAAAAAGAAGTAAATGTATGGATTGTTTTTTCTAAACTAAAACCTCAGTATTCAGGTTCAATTGCAGTGTTGGCACTTTGTGATAAATAAGTGGGTTTTGGGTTGCTGTTTGGGCACTCTCTAAAAGTTTCTCCATCACTAGCATACAAGATATTACAATATATATATAAAACCAAATAATATTTGCACTAGATCATAGATCTCAACAAAAAAAAGGAAAAGGCAGCCACTTTAAAACCGTGATACCAGTCAATTACATGTTACAAAATAAAAAGCAGCGCTAATTCCAAAATATACAAGTGGTAAATATTAAACACAACTAGGAGAAAATGTATAAAAAAAGCACAAATTATATGAATCAAATACAAAATAGGCAAAAGATACAGGAAAAAATTGTGTCCATAGAAACAGTTCTCTTTTAAAGAATCTCCTTTCAAAAGCAATAGACCCTTAAAATTGTGTATGAAGTATAATTCCTATCCACTGTGCCAAAAGGTTCACCACTGTGAGATAGGACCAAAGGTGACTCTTACCAGATCTATTGGACCATTAGATTAAAAATGGTCATAAAGTGCTCAGTATGTCAGGGTTAGAAGCAATTCCACCGCGCCATGCAACCAGCTCCTGGCAACGAGGACACTGTCAGATAACAGTATACAAATATCAAAAATATACAAATTCTCATAGTGAAGTACGGTATATAAAAACTCTTGTACCTGTTTTAAGCCTGCAACTCCAAAATGACAATAAAAGAAGGAGCTGTTTATTCCATATAAAAAATATGTATAGCAGGCTGATAGCTCAAAGAACTCTGAAAGACGCTGAATCACCCTGGCAGACAGTATAGACCCACATTGATATGTGAAGATGTCACAGACAGGTCACGGCCAACACACTTCACCAGAATGACATCTTCTGGGTACAGGCTGAATGACATCTATCACGTATACTCAAAATATATTCCCTTTGCCTGCTATCAGAAAAAAACAGAGCCTGCTAATTATTATGATGTAACATAACAAAATTAATTCTAAAAAATGTTACTTAAAATTGTTTACTTAAAAAAAAGAAAAAAAAGGAGAGAGGGAGCTAGTAGATTGCCAGTTCACAATAAAAACAGTTTCTCCCATTTACAATATTTAATTTTGTCTAGGCAAAATGAAATAAAAAACTTGACAAAAGTCTTATCACTAAATGTTTAAAATAAGAAATAAAAAATAGCAAAAATATAAGGGAGTATGATAGTGCCCTTTTTCTGATCTGCAATTAATATCATAAAAGTATTTTAAACATTTAGTGTGTCCTCAAAGCTGGTTGTTTAGCGTGATGGAATTGCTTCTAACCCAGAGATACTAAGCACTTTATGACCATTTATAATCTAATGGCCCAACAGATCTGGTAAGAGGCACCTTTTGTATTTGATTTATATAATTTGAGATTTTTGTATACATTTTCTACTAATTGTGTTGAATATTTACCACTTGTATATTTTGGAATTAGCGCTGCTTTTTATTTTGTAATATTACAAAATATGCCTACAATATTCACAAGCTAACTATCCCTTCTAGCAAATAAGCATGTACAATGTATGTGATGGGCATACACCAAACAGTTACCTAACCTGGGTCTTTCTTTATGATGGAGTCATCTTCTAGTATCCAGGATCTCTCTCAGACTACTTCTTGCTTCTCCAAATTCCTGCAAACAACATTTTCCTCCTTTGTCTTACAGAACTGTGTCCTAGTGCTCCTTAGTCTTGAGCACATGTTTGTTCAAAGTACTTTGTCCCCCCTACTGATTTTCTGCCTACATCATTTCCTGTAGTCAGAGCTTTATGAACCAGCCCAACAGATTTGTTAGCTTATCAATATAGATCCTAGAGGCCTAGCCAAAGCAACACATAACCAAAATATTACTCTATATTAATGCTTAATGCATTTAAAATAGCCATAGCAACACACCACCCAAAGGCCTATCTTGTACAAATGTTTTAATTAGACCCTTATGCGGAACTGTGTCAAATGCTTTATTGTAATCAAGATAGGCTATGTCTGCAGTACCGCCTGGTCCACAACATTTGTGATATAGTCAAGGAATTTAATCAGATTAGGCTGACATGATCTGCTCCTAGTAAAGCCATGCTGCTCTGGGCCCAGCAAATTGTATGTTATTAAGTGATCAATGATCCTTCTTTTCAGGAAAGATTCCATTAACTTGACTACAACAAATGTTAAACTCACTAGCCTGTAATTACCAGGTTCTACCTTGCTACCCTTGTTTTGGATAGGTACAATATTAACTGTTCACCAGTCATGGAGAACTGCTCCTGTTGAAAAGATGGATTAAAAAGATTGATTACTGGTCCAGCAACTATACCTTGAAGTTCTCCTAGAACGCTGAGATGAATACCAGTAGGATCCATTGCTTTATTAAGCTTTAACCAAGCCAGGTCCTCTGCCATCTCTAGCTTTAGAAATCCTGAGAACAAACTGTCATTACTGGAATGAGTATGATCCTCCAATGTTTATTGTTAAGGCTTTTTTTCTGAAATGACTGAACAGAAGTATTTGATTATATGGTTTGCTACACTCAAGTCTCCCTCAACATATACGTATAACATATCCATTGTATATACCTATACTTCTCTATCAGCTACACATTCTGTTTCCTTAAATCTCCTACAGTATATACAGATTTTTTTCTCCTTTACTATGCACTTAACTCTTTGGTGAACCATGTGGTTTTTTGATTCAGTTCAACTGAAGATGGAAATAGTATACAGGTTTACACTACAGCTGGAAAGCCATTTGAACAAACTGCAATTTAGACTAAGCAGGAATTTTTCATCTGTAGAAAAAAAAAATGTCTGTTTTTGGACACGGATGATGGAATAGAATATAGGTTCACACCCCAGTCAGAAAGCCTTTTTGAACAGGCTGTAATATCTAAAAGATTGAACAGGCATTTAGCACTAATAAAAAAGTATCTTTTTTGGGCGCTGACAATAGAAATAGCATACAGGCTTACACCACAGCTAAAACACTTGTATCTGCAGGCCACAGTTTCTGAGAGATAAATAGGCATTAAGCATCCTTAAAAAAAGGAGATTTTTTGGACAATGATGATGGAAATAGTATACAGGTTAACACCCATGCTAGAAGTCTTTTTTGAATGGGCTGCAAATTCTGAGAGATTGAGCAGGTGTTTAAAAAATATATTAAAACCTTTTCGCGCTGCTACTAGAAATGATGGGACTATTGGGACAGCAGCACACACCTGGCTATACCACTAGCAAAAAACAGCAAACAAAAAATTGATGTTGCGCTGATCACAATAATGCCACAGACATTCCAAAACAAATAATGAGATAAGAAGACAATAGATAATACACCATACCCTAATCAGTAAATGGAAGGAATATGGGAGTGAAGGGAAGGTGAAATAATAAAGGTCCAAAATGAGGACCAAAAGGTGTAACAGACAATAAACCGTGACCGTGGGCAAAACGCAGGGAAATGATCATGGAAAAATAAAATATTAACTAAATCACATTAATAGTGGGACATATGAGTCCGTCATAACATAAATGAAATAACGTGAACACAACTGATGAGAAAGTGGAGAAAAATGTAAAAAATACAAAATGAAGTGCTTAATATTAAAAATGGACAAACCATTTTTAATATTAAACCACAGTGAGGTCAAAAAATGTGACCATGCGACTAAAGAGTCATAACACAATCTGCATCAAATTTTGATGCCAATTTGGAGTCATACAGTTGGCTTATTTCAGGCTAAAATTCTAAAGAAAGCTATATTAAATGCACAACAATACCAGAAATTGCAGAAATTTGTAGAACATAATCTAATCCTTTCTGAAATGCGGCACATATGGTGGCAGAGAGTCAGTTTATTTTTGCCAATAAATAAAACATGTATTTTTTAGGATGCACAATATTGTATAACTCTTTCTCAGATTTGATGCAATGCTTCTTTTTAAGAGAAGGTGATGCAGGGAGATGTTTTATTTCAGCCAGCAATAATCAATTAGACTGTTATTTTTGCTGATACATAATCTAGAACGCATTCCAACTTTATGTACAGAACATAAATAGTGCTCTTCAGAAGCAATTTGAGAGGGAGTGAGCAGGAGGGTTTCAACTATAAATCCAAACATTACAAATAATTCTCTCACAATAAAAAAAAAATTTCAAAATACATTTTGAAGGCCAGGAGGTAAAGAGCGAAAATTGGTCTTATATTGGTAGAATTACTGTTATGCCATACCACTGTCAGGGCATGTTTGAATGATTAGTTTAGTCAGCTATATCGATTGTTTAATCAATCAATGAACAGCAGTATTTCCAATACGAAAATAATATATTAAAAATAATTAAGATGATTATTAAAAACAATTAAAATGACTAATTATTTATTCCTGAGATACTTTTGCCCAATGCAGAAATTCTTTGAGTAACACAACAAAATTGGTTGTAAGTATGGACTGAGGACTATTAAAATGAATAAAATTTATCTACAATAAGTCACTTTACATTCACTACTAACAGTCGCATTAAGAGGTTGACAGAGACACTGAAATTATCTTCACAATTAATTACTTAGGGAGTATATATATTGGATTAAATTAAAAAAGGGAATTCCCCTAGTAGACAGCATAACCATTTATAACTAAACCTGGGAGACAATACTCTGTGCTTTATGGATTGCAACTGTTATACTTCTGCAGAAAGAATGTTGAAAAATGCAAAAGTGTGCACCAATACAGCCAAAAAAAAGAGGAAGAAAACATTTTTTTAAATGATCTAACTCTAGAGGCTATGCTGTTGTGAGAGAAATATTAAATTACAGCAAGGATTACTGCAATTAGTCTAAGCAAGCAAAAATCACCAATCACACTTTAGTTACCCTCCAAAAGCAGATGTAGGGGATCACAGGGTAAAATAGGAAAGCACTGAAATGACTACTGAGCAGACCCTCAAAGATGGCTGCTGATCAATGGGTGGAGTAGTCTTCCCAGAATGGTGTCTATCTATGCTGGAGATGTGAGTCCTGGTTTCAGTGAAGTGTGTGTCAGATGATGAGTGTCTGATGACGTGTCCCCTCAGATGATGAGTGTGTTTCTAGATGATCAGTCTCTGGATCTTCAGTGAATGCCCCCCTCTTTCTCCCTCAATGCTATATATGAGTTGCATAAATAATACAACCCTTGGATCCCTGCCCAGCGGGTGTATTTGGTATTATTTACTTATTTCTCGTTGGTGGATCATGTTACTCACCAACTATGTGCATGTACAAGCATTAGCCCACTTTTGCCATCTTTATAGTAACTAATATTTTATATAAAGATTGAATATTTACATAAAAAGCCTGTTAATTTGTGGTATTTAATCTTTTGGATGTAGTAGCATTTAAATGGAGAGGTGTAATTCCATAATTAAATATTAATATACATGAAATAGTGTTCACACTGTAAACTACTACTTGGTTATGGCTGCATTATCACACATATTTGGAACAATATTGATAATGATGAACACAACAAACCAAAAATATAATGGGATTATAGCTTCCTTTTCTAGTCCTTTTTCAGAAAATATGATACTTTGTCCTGGATATATTCAGTACATATGAATTAACAAGTTCTCACAGAATCCTCCAGCTTTTAGTACAATCACCAACTATGTACGCAAAAACTTGGTGCATAGCTCCATATACATTGTCTCTTCAGTTTGTTGATCTTTCTCCTTGTCCAGAACAATGCAATCTCAGATGGATTATAGGACTTGTGTACAATTAATTTCACTTGTTTGGGGAGTCAATTTTTCCACTGTTGAGGTTTTGCAAACACCTTATAGTTTTAGTTAATAAGATGTCTTTCTCTTCTCTGAGTCCAAGTGTTATCTTGTTTACTTGTCAACACACTCAGTGTATTGCAGTTTAAACAACCTTTTAGACTCTTAACAATTCTTAGAGTGTCATAGCTGCCTTAGATAGAGGGAAAAATTATCCAAGAGTTCAGCCTGAGTAAATTCAGCATAATTCATTAAAAAGGTTCATTATATACCGTATTTTTCACTCCATAAGACGTACCTAGGTTTTAGAGGCGGAAAACAAGAGAAAAAATATTCTGAACCAATGAACTGCAGACATAGTACAGGAGATGACCAGAGATTGCAGACATAGTACAGGAGATGACCAGAGACTGCAGACATAGTACAGGAGATGACCAGAGACTGCAGACATAGTACAGGAGATGACCAGAGACTGCAGACATAGTACAGGAGATGACCAGAGACTGCGGACACAGTACAGGAGATGACCAGAGACTGCGGACACAGTACAGGAGATGACCAGAGACTGCGGACAGTACAGGAGATGACCAGAGACTGCGGACACAGTACAGGAGATGACCAGAGACTGCAGACATAGTACAGGAGATGACCAGAGACTGCAGACATAGTACAAGAGATGGCCAGAGACTACAGACACAGTACAGGAGATGACCAGAGACTGCAGACATACTACAAGAGATGGCCAGAGACTACAGACACAGTACAGGAGATGACCGGAGACTGCGGAAACAGTACAGGAGATGACCAGAGACTGCGGACAGTACAGGAGATGACCAGAGACTGCGGACAGTACAGGAGATGACCAGAGACTGCGGACAGTACCGGAGATGACCAGAGACTGCGGACACAGTACAGGAGATGACCGGAGACTGCGGACAGTACAGGAGATGACCGGAGACTGCGGACACAGTACAGGGGATGACCAGAGATTGCAGACATAGTACAGGAGATGACCAGAGACTGCAGACATAGTACAGGAGATGACCAGAGACTGCAGACATAGTACAGGAGATGACCAGAGAGTGCAGACACAGTACAGGAGATGACCAGAGACTGCGGACAGTACAGGAGATGACCGGAGACTGCGGACACAGTACAGGGGATGACCAGAGATTGCAGACATAGTACAGGAGATTACCGGAATCTGCGGACAGTACAGGAGATGACCAGAGACTGCGGACAGTACAGGAGATGACCAGAGACTGCGGACATAGTACAGGAGATGACTAGAGACTGCAGACATAGTACAGGAGATGACCAGAGACTGCAGACATAGTACAGGAGATGACCAGAGACTGCGGACAGTACAGGAGATGACCAGAGACTGCGGACAGTACAGGAGATGACAAGAGACTGCGGACACAGTACAGGAGATGACCAGAGACTGCGGACAGTACAGGAGATGACCAGAGACTGCGGACAGTACAGGAGATGACCAGAGACTGCGGACATAGTACAGGAGATGACTAGAGACTGCAGACATAGTACAGGAGATGACCAGAGACTGCAGACATAGTACAAGAGATGGCCAGAGACTACAGACACAGTACAGGAGATGACCGGAGACTGTGGACACAGTACAGGAGATGACCAGAGACTGCGGACACAGTACAGGAGATGACCAGAGACTGCGGACAGTACAGGAGATGACCAGAGACTGCGGACAGTACAGGAGATGACCAGAGACTGCGGACACAGTACAGGAGATGACCAGAGACTGCGGACAGTACAGGAGATGACCAGAGACTGCGGACAGTACAGGAGATGACCGGAGACTGCGGACACAGTACAGGGGATGACCAGAGACTGCAGACAGTACAGGAGATGACCAGAGACTGCGGACACAGTACAGGAGATGACCAGAGACTGCGGACAGTACAGGAGATGACCAGAGACTGCGGACAGTACAGGGGATGACCAGAGACTGCGGACAGTATAGGGGATTAACAAGAGACTGCGGACAGTATAGGGGATGACCAAGAGATTGCGGATAGTATAGGGGATGACCAGAGACTGCGGACAGTACAGGGGATGACCAGAGACTGCGGACAGTACAGGAGATGATCAGAGACTGCGGACAGTACAGGGGATGACCAAGAGACTGTGGACACAGTACAGGGGATGACCAAGAGACTGCAGACAGTGCAGGACATGACCAGAGACTGCAGACAGTGCAGGGGATGACCAGAGACTGCGGACAGTACAGGAGATGACCAGAGACTGCGGACACAGTACAGGAGATGACCAGAGACTGCGGACAGTATAGGGGATGAACAAGAGACTGCGGACAGTACAGGGCATGACCAAGAGACTGCGGACAGTACAGGGGATGACCAAGAGACTGCGGACAGTGCAGGACATGACCAGAGACTGCAGACAGTGCAGGGGATGACCAGAGACTATGGACAGTGCAGGGGATGACCAGAGACTGCAGACAGTACAGGAGATGACCAGAGACTGCAGACAGTACAGGAGATGACTAAGAGACTGAGGACCTTTGCGGAGGGAGGGGGATTGGGTACCTGAATTTGAGAGGTACCCGCTCCCACTTCCGCGGAGTTGTCCTCCCTTTAGTGTGGGCTCTTTAGTGTGGGCTCTCGGTTGTGACAGCCGGGTGCCCAGTGCGCATGCACGAGAAGCGTTGCGCTTTGCGATTGGCCCGGCGTCTTCTGGGACCTGTCATATGTCCCAGAAGATGCCGGACCATTCAAAAAGTACAGCGCTTCTCGCGCATGCTCACTGGGCACCCGGCTGTCACAACCAAGAGCCCACACTAAAGAAGCCGGTGTGGGAAGACTGCGCAGCTCTGGACTGAGGAACAGATAAGGTTCTGCTGCAGAGAAGAGATGAGCAGCCGGCCCGGTATTCTGACACGGCGGCGGTGGAAATACCGGACCGGCCGCTCCATATTCACTCCATATTCGCTCCATAAGACGCACTGACATTTTCCCCTTTTATGGGGGGAAAAAAGTGTGCCTTATGGAGCGAAAAATACGGTACTTATCCTATATACATTTTTTCTTACACGCTCTGGCATTACTTAAAAAAATGTGTATTCCAAATGTTACAACTGAAGAGCATGAGGAAACGTAGTGTTTTGTCCATTTTTGATGATATGAACTGCAATTCAACCAAATAATTATTAGCCAAGGCAGTATTTACCCAGTCCAACAAATGGAACAATTTCTATATCCATAAAAGAAGCTTCACTGTATCTGCAATTATTACTTGAAAAAATTGGGTTTTGGGTGCTGTTGGTAAATGTGCTCTGCAGAAAAATTTCTGCACATCACAGGTTGGACCTACTTTAACAAACATTTACTGTATCTGCAGTTGCAAACAAATTGGGTTTTGGGTGTTAATGTGCCCAAACACTATAAACCCCCCGATAAAATCCCTTTGTGCACATCCTTTTAAAAAGAATTCATAGCACATGCAACTGTGAAATAGTTGCTAAAAATGTGGGGTGTTACATTAAAATTGAAGTTGCAAAGGAAAGGAATTATGGTGCCATTTGTGGGGGGCCAACACCAGTGTCAGTAGATATTCACAGTGTCAGGTAGAGGGATTTGCAATAGAGACATGGCAATGAAGATGGCATTTGAGATATTTTCTGAGGCCTGCGGTTTTGAAATATGAAGCTTGGGATGCAGCAAAAAAAAAAAGGGAGGGGGTGGAAGGGTTCTCAAAATATTTGATCAGCAACAGCTGCAGCAGGGGCTTGGTATTTCTTGCTGATCCAAAACTAGTTAATTTTTACAAGCATCAACCATATCTTTGGACAGATGCACATTCTCTGATCATGTTAGCTGCAGAGCATATTGGGAATGCTCTGGCCAGTGGTCCATACTCCTGTCCCAGCAGTCAAGAGGGTTATCCATCCAGGGGTCTCTACATCCACTCTTTCCTCCAAATAATCAGCCACCATGTGATGCAGCCACTGTCAATAGGTGCTGTCAGCAGATAACCCTGGGTGATGAGGACTGAAACATTTTTTAAAGATATTGCTCAGGCTTCTACCATCACTGTTGCTTTTCATTTCACTGAGAGTAGGCTCAGAGACACCTTATCCATGAGATGGTATCATGTTAGCCTCTGGAAATGAGTAGGAGATGAATTGCCAGTTTGTGGAAGTCCAATAAGCAAACCAAGAGCTCCAAAAGGTGGTGACCCAAAGAAGAAGGGCTCCACAGGTCCCCTACTGGTAGAACAGAAAATGGTGGGTGGCAACTATTACCTGCAAAAGTTGACACCTACAGATGATGTGGAAGCCTACCTTACAACTTTAATACAGTTGCTGCTTGGGAAGGATGGGAAAAAGAGCAATGAGCAGGACTGTCAGCACCTTTTCTGACAACTGAACCCCAAAAAGCCTATTATGACCTGGAACCAGACCCTGCCTGGCATTATGAGAACCTGAAGGCCGAAAATCTTGCATTCCTGGACATCACCACTGTGGTCCCGGCTCAACAGGTGCATTGGTGATTGTAACCACTCTGCTCCCAGATGTTTGACTTGATACATCTTGCCAGGAAGTGGCCACAGCTAGAGATCTTGTCGGAACCTAAGATTGTGGAGCGGATGGTCATTGACTGCTATCTTTGAGCACTCCCTGCCACTTGAAGGAAATGGGCCAGCCATGGGGTCCCTAAGCAGACCAGCTAGTGGACCTGGTGTAGAAATATACTGCAGATGAGGACTTAATCAATTCAATAAATCAATAAAAAACGAGGTACCGCAGTTGCCGCGTTTTGCCTCTTTTTCACCGTGTTTTGCATATTCCAGTGGTCGGCAGTGAAAATGTTCCTATCCTAAACATGATTCTTTCATATTCAGGAGAGGAAGGTTTAACCTCACCTAAATGTGGTAGCTCTTAAACTCTGCTAAAATCCTATGTGTACATGGACACATAGGCTTTTATGGAGTTGAGTTTAGGAGCTTTGGCAAAAAAAATGCCAAAAGCTCCTAAACTCGAGTTTAGCAGCTGCTCGTGTACATGAAGCCTAACACTGTTGGGGTTATTTGTATACATGGTGACACACATGACTATCAGACTGCTATGGTTGAGACTGATCCTCCCTGGGGGTCTTTGACACATTTGGTTGGTGCAGTACCCTCTCTGCTTCATAAAGCTATAGTGGTGAGAGATGTTCTCCATTTTTAGAGTTTGTGAGAAAATAAAAGGAGTCAGGGAGACATAGCTCCCTCTGCTGGGAAGATATCAAAACTCTCTCCTCACCCTTTTGAGCACCCAGGGGAAGGGGAAACTTTCCTTGTGCCCATGGAAGGGGTAGAGCTTCTTCCTTTCTTTGTAATGGCTGGGGAACAGGAGGAGATTGAATGCAACCCTGAGCTTGAGAATAATGAACAGGAAACTATCTGTGACTCTAATATTGAGAATAGCTAGAATGTGGTACCTGACGCAGAAGTCAGAAAAGATGATTTTTGTATGGAGCAACTGAAATCATTACAATGATAGATGGGGAACCTGTTGAACCTGACTTTGGGGTATGTTTTCCATACATGGCTCTTAAAAATAGGAACGATATAGAAAAAGAGTGGAAGGAAACCCGTATAGACAGTGGTCTCTTACTTGTCAATAAGTGTTACTGGTACTGCGTCTCTTTTTCCCTTCATGGACAATTATACCATTATAATATTTTTATATAATATAAATATCCAGCGCAAAACTAATGTCCACAAATTGTAAATTACACAGTCCCGGGAAACATTCAATTTACAAGTTGCTCTATTCTGCTTATGATCTCACCAGAGGATGAAGTTGATCAAGCTCTATGCACATATATAATATATACCTTCTGCGCTTTAGAAGTGTACAACAATTCAATATAAAATAAATGACGGCAGCTAACACCCACACCTATTACCTTAAAGTGATAATACTAAACAATAAATAAATGGTGTAGCGCTCATATATAGCAATAAATAAATAAATAGTGTAACATACATATATAAAAAAAAAAAAAAAATATATATATATATATATATATATATATACACATATATATAAATAACGCAGTAATTAATGACCTAATCCCAACCAGTTATATATAATGAAAATAAGTAATAACTCAATGGTGCCCTGATCCCATCTGGGATCTAAAAGAAAAAACAGTGAATCACAAAATAGTGATCTTAAAATATACCCAATGTGGTATATTTACACAACAAATGTGCTCACAACTACCCAGATCCTTAATCAGGATCAGTGACTGATCATACAAAAATCAGTGAAAGACAAACAGGTGATCCCAGCACTGGGGGATAAATCATTCAAATAAAGTGAACAGTGCTTAGTGTAACAAACTTAAAAAAAATCACATAAAAATTATAACATATGCCACAATCTCATCCCAAAATTATAAACATCAAAATTATAAGTAAATCACACAGCAAAACTTATGTAAATATATAAATCACAACACTTGAAAAAAGTCCAACATAAATAGTGCATGTAAATCCGGTGTTCCACAAATAATAAACATGCAGATGGTGCTGTGGATGTGCACTACAGCCGCTGGTGATAAATCCAAAAATATCTGAATTGCTTCCTCACCTCCTTACCGTGACCCAATGGGCCAAAAAGCTTTTGGATCACCCCTGGATCCTCCAAGTGCGATTTCTAATGAAGTAATGTGCGCCGTGACGCAACGCGTAGGTGACGTGGTGTCGCAATATCTGGCGTGGACGCCATCTTTGTACTCCATACGAACCCATGCAACAATACACCCATAGCATGAGGTTAAAACGCCTGTATCCATCTGATAAAAAGTGAGTGGAAAATTGGCTTGTATTTTGATACTTTTACATATTAAACAATATTACACTATGGAGGCTCTTTCTTCCATGTCTTTATTATGAGTCCTGTGGGAGTTGACTGTATCACTCATACCTAAAGGGGAACTTTGATGTGATGTTATACTGCTATCTGGAAGGATTCCATTAAAAGGGGAAATTGCACTCCCAAAAAAGAAAGCACTCAGTAGTGTGATATTGTTATTATAAATAAAATCAGTGCTCGTGCGTATTATACTCACACTCTGTATGTGAATGTGGTCACCCCAAATATTGTGCCTTCACCTTGTGCACCCCAAGCTCCTCACCCCTCAGATCATGCACCTTACCAAATTCACATTAAACACAGCACGTATATGTTCCAGGAACCGTCGTGTCCAATCTGCACCTTCTAAAACCGCAATCCCTCCATATACTCCAGAACCACGTGGAATCAAACAAAATACACCATAGTGTAATACAATCTAAAATCAAATCTCTTCATTTGCTAAAATAATATTGCAGTGTAAAATAGCATGCCGGCATACAGAACCTTATCCAAGATGGCCACCGCTAGACTTTCAGTTTGCGCATGATGTCACTTACTGATCTGTTTCGTCATTACGACTTCTTTATAGGATGTGCACGCCGGATGAGCGGGCTGACCATTTATAACCTACTTATGCCCTCACTCCGATAACATTCAGCCATATTTTCTATTGGATATTGGCATCAATTACCTGACTGGACATCCGACCCTAAACCAATTCTTTTTCAATCTCATGGGCATTCAATGGTAACAGGACATTTAAAATATAACTAAATAGGTACTCAATATAATCTTCATATGTAAAACATCCTATAGATCCTAGATTGTAAGCTCGAAAGAGCAGGGCCCTCAATCCCCTCATGTTTTGCATTGTATTGGTATTGTTCTGTCACATGTTCTGTCCCCCTTTGTAATGTACAGCGCTGAGCGAACTATTGGCGCTTTATAAATACTGTATAATAATAATAATAATATAGTGTGATGTTCCAATGTTCCAATGTAATTAATGTAATCCTTCGGCTTCAACGCCCCCCAGTGGTCACAAATAGTACCACATTACAACAAGATAAATACCGTTGTATTACATCCCCCCCAATGGTTACTAATACATAATGCTCCCTATATTCCTCTGTAATGCTCCCTATATTCCTAGTACGTAACATTCCCTCTATCATATCATTATTATATAGGTCTCCAACTGCTCCCTCTAGAGGCCACATTTATAACATCTCCTCTCTGATCTTAATACAGGAATACACGTTAATATTTACCCCTCTTCTCTACATACTACTACATTAAACCCAAAAGTCATACTATAGCAGTATTCTCAAGGGAGATATATTATCTTAAAGGAGGATATTCTATAAACAAGGGAAAGAGAAATGCCCATATTAAGTCACACTGAATAAGTTAAATTAAAGCTATAACTCATTCTGTACAATCCATCTTCTAATGTTCAATATCTATATCATGTGGTAAATCTCTAGAGAGCCCATTATAAATGTAAACCTAATATTAAAGTAGGCATTTTACATAGATTCACTCTATAACCTAATAAATTACATTAAAAATCTGAAATAAAACAATAGAGGTCCAGCTCCACATTCAACCCCCTGGGTCTTATAGTATCTAATTCATAAATCCAATTGTCTTATTTTTTGAAATCTCTCTAGTTCTATTACTTCCCCTCCAATGCTCTCTGATCATATCAATCCCACAAAATTTTTATAATGATGGATTACAGTTATGGACTTCCTTAAAATGCTTAGATAAGCTATTATCTTTCTTTCCCCTCTTTAAATTGGTGACATGTTTCCATCAGTCTCACATGTAGCTGCCTTGTCGTCCGACCTATATACTGGAACTTACAAGGGCACTCCAGTAGATAGGTTACAAATGAAGTGTTGCATGTAAAAAATGTCTTTATAGTATACCGCTTAGACGTAACACGATTCAAAATATTCTATTTTTCTCAAATTCATCTTGTTGGTCTTGCAAATATTAAATTTTTTACAAGTATAAAAGCCCTTTAAATCAAACATACTAATATTTTTACGTGGGGGTGAGATCAATTTGGATTGAGGGTAAGGGTAGAGGTGATGGACATTGTAATTTGTTAATGTTGTGGGTAAGTGTGACACATTATCTTATTCATGTACACATGAATAATCAATTACATTTCAATTTATCGGAAAGATATACTATATGCGATTTATAATTTTTACATGGTGAGAGAAAGACATTGGATTCTCATTGGAGACTTGGGAAGACTTATGGACATAGATGGAAGGGCTTAATCAACTTCATCCTCTGGTGAGAGCATAAGAAGAACAGAGCAACTTGTACATGAAATGTTTCTCGGGACTGAAATTTTTTGGACACTAGTTTTGCACTGGTTATTTACATTATATAGACCAGGGCTTGAAATTTCCACTCGCCTGCTCGCCAATTGAGAGTGGAAATTATGGTGGGGGTGAGTGTGTCCCCCAAGGCCTTCTTGCTGAGCAGGCTCGAAGCTCAGGTCAGATCTGTCATTGGCACTGGGAGCCGTCAGACTGCTCAATAGCTGAGCGCAGTGAAACCAAAGCAAGGAGTGTGTTCTGTGCTCTCTGCCTCCCCCTAGAGTGCAGCACCCGGATCTGTGAGTGAACAACGAAGTGCTGCAACTTTTTATGGGGGGGGGGGGTTGGTGTGTGTGTACGTGTACATTTGTGTGTGTGTGTTTGTGTGTGTCTGTGTATGCATGTACAATTTTACATGTGTCTGTGTGTATGTAAATGTGTGTATCTGTACATGTGTCTGCGTGTATGTACATGTATGTGTGTGTGTACATGTGTCTGTGTGTGTACGTGTCTGTGTGTGTGCATGTACATGTGTGTGTGTGTTTGTACATGCACATGTACATACACACACACACACACATGTACATGTGTGTGTGTTTGTGTGTATGTACGTACATGTGTCTGTGTGTACATGTGTCTGTGTGTATGTGCGTGTGTATTTCTGTGTATGTACATGTATCTGTGTGTATGTGTGTCTGTATGTGCCTGTGTGTGTATACATGTGTCTGTATGTGTGTGTGTGTGTACGTGTCTCTGTGCATGTGTGTACATGTTTCTGTGTGTGTATATGTATGTACATGTCTGTGTGTGTGTACAGGTGTCTCTGTTTGTGTGTGTTTGTTGGTGGTGAGTAACTCTAAGGACTGGCTAGTAGCTCAGGACTTGAAATTTTAAGCCCTGATAGACTGTATCTACCCAGGGGGGTAGTTTTTTATTTAGTAGCTTAAAAGAATACAAAATACCTCAGGCACTGGTTTACTGTTTGATAAGTTCTCATTTTATTCCCACATTCATTAATTTTCTTATCACATGCATGTCAGTAACAACACTACCATCTGCAGGTTATAGGAGCAAACAGAAGAAATGCATATTTGTATATGTTACTACAGGAAAACATATTGATTTAAATTTTCTTTATTTTTGTCATCAAGAGTATGTGCTTAAAAATGATATATAACACCCAAATGGTATGTTTTAATAATTATAAGTTGGGGGCAATAAATCTATAGATTTTTTTATGTATCATAAAAATTGCTTTTGTTCAAAAGTCTTCTTAAACAATATACATTTAAAAGCCGCTAGCTATTTATTACTCCACTGCTTCAGATAATAAGCACTATTCACATTAAGCTTCCCCTTAATGTGACAGCTATTCAATCAGATACTACATCTTAATATCAACACAGACTGTGTCCTCGGTGTTTGCTGCTTAAAATGTACTTTTAACTAGCGATACCAAGCCTAATGTGGTCAATGAGGCGCAAGTGCATCGAAAGCGACAAATGAACAAAATAAAGAGGTGTAAAGAAAGTCCTTGTGAGGGCGCAGAAAAGGCAAACTAAGAAGCAATGATTATATCTTTAGAAGTAGCCTTTGTTTCAACTTGAAGTAATTTCAAATAATAGCCCTTCAAGGCAAGGCTTCAGCAGTCAACCCAAGATTGATCTCCACATTCACTGGGAAAATCTGGAGCATTCCTGAGTGGAATACAGAGTTCCCACTCTTAAACTTGCTGGGAGAGCCTGTAAAACAGCAAGAGAGAGATCTCTTGTGTCTATCATTCTTTAAGCTCTTTAATGAATTCGTTTTGATTAACCAGGGCCTCAAGTGTTTCCAAATGTTCGGAAGAGGTCGATAAACGCAAACAACACATCAAAGCAAATCCCCATTTATTTGTTTTTGAAGCCAGGTTTTGCAAATAAGAAACATGGTTGTACGCATAGAGAACACATCATTTTACTTCCCTCTCCAATGGTGTATGGGAAAAAAGATATATTTAAAGCTGAACTGCAGGTAAACAGCTAATATGGAGAAAACACATAAAGTATATATTACCTGATGAAGGATTTGTATTTGAAATTCACACAAGCTCTGTCACACAGTACAGCCCTGTCTGGCTGACCAGAAGAATTGATTTTGCTCTTCTGCAGGTAATTAACATTCACAGGTCTTGTCCCTCCCACAGTCCATGACTGGACAATGAAAGAAGAAGCAGTGAACTGACAAGCTCACCTCTCTGTCACTTAGCTCACATCTCCTATCAGGGTATTCTTTTTTAGCCCTCAAGCATTGCAACAGAACTGATTGGCTCTTGTGCTGTTTCTCCCTCTCTGAGTTTGAGCTTTGCCATACAGGTTGTGAAAGAGGTTTCTACTAAGTAAAATTCAGGTACTTACGCTGCCTGTATAATGAATAAATGGATATAGAGTTGCATTAGTACGTGTCTGCTTGAAGTTTAACTATAATTCTTCAGGAAAAACTGAAGTTTTCCCTAAAGCAAGTGTAAGTATCCCCATTTTTTCAATTAGATATTTTCAGAATAAAAGTAATTTATGAAATGTGACATACACCAACCAGCCATAACTTTATGATTACCCACCTAATATTAACTATATCCCCCTTTTGCTGTCAAAACAGCCCTGACCCTTCGAGGCATGGACGCCACTGGACCTCTGAAGGTATGCTGTGGTATTTGGCACCAAGCCTTCAGTAGCAGATCCTTTAAGACTTGTAAGCTGCAAGATGAGGCCGGCGTGGTTCGGATTTGCTTTTTCATCTCACAAATGATTGATTGCATTGAGATCTGGAGAATTCGGAGGCCAAGTCAACACCATTCTTGATCTATTTTTGCAGTGTGGCAGGGTGCATTATCCTTCTGAAAGTGGCCAATGTCATCAGGGAATACTGTTTCTTTGAAAGGGTGCACTTGGTCAGCAACACTGTTTATGTTGATGGCACATGTCAAATAACATCCACATAAATGTCAGAACCCAAGGTTTTCCAGCAGAACATTGTCCAAAGCATCACACTGCCTCTGCCAACTTGACTTCCTGTACTGCATCCTGGAACCATTTTTTTACCCAGGCAAGCAACACATATGCAGTACACACACCTGGCCATCCACCTGATGTAAAATAAAACATGATTGATCAGACCAGGCCACCTTCTAACATTGCTCTGTGGTTCAGTTCTGATGCTTACATGTCTATTGTTTTAGCTGTGGACACTTTCCCACTTTCAGATGCCATTGTAACAAGATAATCCTTGTTATCCACTTAGCCTGTTAGTGGTCATAAAGTTATGGTTGATCAGGGTATGTCATTATATTTTTCTTTATATGATATTCTTCACATACCTAGCAAACTGGCTTAGTTTTAGTGGGGAGCAGGGGGTATACACTGGCTGTTGATGTAATAGAGAGAATTTAGGAAAGAAAAATTGACTGACATGTCTGTAGTCTCATCTTTCTAAAGCTCTACTATAATAATAATAATAATAATAATAATATTATTAATCAGGGCTTTTTCCAGCCGAAACGTAGCGGAACTCTGTTCCACAACCTCCGGCAACCTGTTTCCTCCAGCCTGTCACTAAATTTAGAAGGTGCTAGAGGATATTTTTGCACTAATCACTTCCTCTACCAGCTTCTGTGTTGGTATTGCTGAGCACTCAGGCATGTGCAGGGCAAATGTCAATGGGTGCTCCAGGTCTTGAAGTCATAACTGACCGCATTTTTTTTTATTCCTCTGGTGCTTTGAGAGGCAGCTTCTAACCTGCTCCCCATCAGTCAGAACAGTATAGCCCTGAGCCAAGTGAATTACTCTTAAACTTCTGCTCTGCTCTGTGCTAGACAGGTCTGATAGGTGGAGACTGCACTGCACTGTTAAAAAGAAAAAAAAAGTCTGTGCACACCAAACAGCAGCACCGGACTGATTGTGGTCAGGCCCTCTGGTATTTCCCCTTTCTCTAAGGCTTTTGGAGAAAGGCCCTAGAGGAAGTGGGTGAATCAGAGGAGGTCTAGTTGCCCTTTTGAGGGATCCTAGCCAATCCTCAACAAGATGTTGGCAAGGGGCTGGCCCCCCTAAAACTGTTGGAGCCTGCTCAGTGACAGGAGAGTTGGAGGAAAGTTCGGGTGGAAGATAGTGAGGAAGATGTGAGGCAGAAGGCAGGACGATGAGAGGAGGCCCATTGGGATGGGGCCTACCTACAGGCCTAGAGATGTAAAGGAGGAAAGTTCAGAGTTCAATGGCCCCCTGAGAGAGGATCACCTGTATGGCAGGGAAGGAGCAGCTCAGTTGATAGTCCTGGTAGCAGCCAGCAACCCACAAGTGGTACAGGAGAGGATCTGAGCGAGTACACCTACACCCCCTGGGCAGATAGGGGAATGAGAACTCTGGTGGGAAACCAGATTAGCAACCTACCAGTGACTGTTTACCTCTTGTGACAGGAACCAGATTCCCAGTTCATGGACACCTCCAGATTGCTTGGTGAAGAGGAGAAGTTCATCTAGAGTCTGGGGTGGTTCACTAAGGAGACGCTGGCTAGCTCTCCAACAGAGTCTGTGCTGCAGAAGAAGGCTTGTAAATAGTTCCAGGAAGTTGTCCTCATTTTCTCAGTATCCTTGGGCATCCTGTATGCCCCTAACCCTATCCCAGTTCAAATCCCCTAAATAAAATAGCAAAACCAAAGCTCAAGGACTGATTTCTGACTCTGGATGCATCTCTATATGTAAATGCGTGTTGCCTGACTCTACAGGACTATAGGGAGATCCATATCTTCTAGCAACTCCTAAGGGGGTAGTGCTACATGTGAAAACATAACACCAACATAAGGTGTTTCTGTGGACCATTGTATGTATACTAAAAGAAAAGTAAAACTTGTTACTGGCTACAAAATGCAAAGGAGAAAAATGAAACATAAGAAAACATATATCTGAGTGTAGTTTCAATATTTGGAGGCATAGAGGACAGAAATAGATCTGTAGTGACTGACGTAGGAAACACTCAGATATTCTTCAATGGTATAAAGCTACAATGACTATCAATTCAGCCCCTGCCACAGAAAATCACATATATAATAAAAACAAAATTGGAACAAGAAAAAATGTTGTTTTATTGATTGGTTTTTAATAGCTATTTCTAATACCTGTGCAATACAAACTGGATCACAGGATTTCCCTAAAAGATGTGACTAATTTGGAAACATATCCAAATCTTTCAAAATCACAATAATTGAGGAATACCATGCTTGAACAGATTTTATCCTAATAAGAGACAGATGGAAGATTTGACTAAGTAAAGTTTTTTTTTTCTCTGCAACACACCAGTAAATTTACAATTCCTTCACTATAGTCACAATTTAACATCTGATTCACGCCAAGCTATTTAAGTACAGTAGATATGTCATTGAAGACAATTAATTGTATCACAGGATAATTTGTAGCCCATTTACTCACTGTGGTCAGAAGCAGGCCCAGGCCTCTTTAAGTTTGTTTTCACACAACTCCCTGAGTTTCTGGATACACCTTGGGAAGATAGATTCCTCAGCTTCTCTCCCTTATCAGATCAGAGAGGCCACCTCTGATGGGCTGGACAAGGGATCTGTAACCAGGTGAATGGCCCTCCACTGTCAGAAATAGCATGTCAGGCAGGAGCCAAATACCATGCAGCTTGTCTGGAAGACCCATCTATAGTGGGGAGCACTTCCCCAGTTGCTACCAGAGTAATCCAGCTCCATTGGGGTGGCACTTTGTTGTCAGACCTCGGATCCCTCCAGCTGTTCCCCTATGTTACCAGAACTACCCTTGACTTCACTGAGAGGGATTCTGGGTATGATAATAATCACAATCAGCTGTTTGTTTTCGGCACTAATTTGCTTAAATAGTGATTCTTAGATAGGTTGTCTGGTTATATAGAGTCTTACAGAGACTGTGCTATGCAGCTTAGTGTTAGCCTGATTAAGTCACAGATACATTGCTGCAAAGATTCTATGTCTGTACAGCTTTCGTAATCTGTTTTGTATTATTCTATTTACCTATTACTTATTCTGTTAAAAATGACCTACATTTTTATGACTAAAAATCTCTCTATATTCACTATGAAGAAAGTACACGATACTCACTTTCCTATGATTATGAGGTTTGGCACCAGATGTTTTAGTTAAAGCAAATTTGTTTTCTAGTTAAACTTTTTAAAGTAAAAATCCCCAAGCCACCAAAGCTCTAAGCACATTTGTTAAACACGTTGCTGTGCTTCATAAATATGCAGTTTGTTTTCTACTGCTGCTTTAAAAATGGACCCCTTAAACATAGGCAGGGGCCTTCAGAGCCTTTTCTGGCTAATGAAGGTAGTTGAAGGCATGTTTTCATATATGTTTTGGGCAGGAATTTTCTATTAAACATTTAAAATAGAGTCAAAGTTCACTTTAATAGTGTAGTACTTAGGATACCAAATGGTGAGAGAATGAGGTAGTTGGGAATATATATTGTCTGTTTCTCTGAAAAGATGTGTTTGAGGACACACTTAAGCTGGCCATAGCTGGTTCATCCCTGCTGAACCAAACTATGGTGTCCGTTTATGAACCAGCAGTAATAGATCGCTGCTCAGTTCTCCGGCATTCTCAGAGAACACAGTTCTCCTGTGAATGCCGTTTATGAAGCATATGTAGATCAGTTCTCCAAATTAAGGGAGAACGGTCTCCAAACGCTGGAAAACGGCTGATTTTACTATAATCTCGCGAGATTACAGTAAAAGATCGGTTTACTAAGCAGAGGTAAATTATCTCTGCTTAGTTTGCGGCCCCTCCAATTCTCCAGCTCTGGGTTGGAGAATCTGGAGGGAGAACACAGATCTCCAGTGAAGGGCTGAACATGTTCTCCGCTGATCTCCTGAGTGTCATAAACTGTGAATGACCAGAGAATAGCTGTGATCCTCTGAATCGCAGCTATTCTGTGTGTCATAAACGGACACCTATGTATGGACAATTTGAATGTACTCAACTTGGGTACAACCAGCCTGTCGGACTTTATACCTGATTATTGTTAACCACTATTATAGCCATGGCAGTAATCACTGTGTTCTTCCAGTGGGGACAGCTATACCCCCCGCCCGGAGAACACAATGGCTCCGCGGGAGGGATTTTTCCATCAACACTGACTGTGTTGATGGAGGAATCAAGTGATTTTCTTTCTTGCAACCCATGGTTGCAGGAAAGAAAATTGCTCAATCTATAATCAGCTGTAAAGGACATGTTCACCTTTCATAACATGTTACATGTCACATCCATATTCAGGATGTAACATGTTATGAATACACCGGCCTCCACTTTGACAATTAGCGGGGAATCTTCTCTCCCCCCACTAGCTATTAAATTTAAAAAAAAGTCCTCTGTGAATGAGAAACTACAAGTCCCAACAGTCTTAAGTTTCACTCTTAAGATTCCTCCGGTGTCCACACTTCACCAACATGGATTTGACTTCTTCAAGAGTTTGTCCACAAAGAAAGGCATAATTTGATGTATCACAGTACACGGTACTCCCCCCCCCCCCCACCCCAGCTAGTTTTCCTTAAAATCGTACCTTCTTCCTGTATAGTCAGGTAAATATTTTTTAATATCTGTTTTTTTTTCAAATGCTATAATTATCTTCTTCATAGGGGGGGTGAGGAAAACCTTCTCAGTGCTGGAACCTCAAAGAGGGTGCCCTACACAATTTTCTAATGATGCAAGGTGCCCCAAAGAGCCCAGCTAGCTCTTCACTACAGGACAAGAGGGTGGGGGTGTCCTGTCCTAGTGGCTACAGTGGCTGCAAAGGGTGTTATTGTTGCAAATACTGAAAAACCTGTGCCATTAATTGTTTGGTTAAACTATGAAGTAAAATACAAGCACCAATAATAATGAGGTTTATGCTGAATTTCCATAGTTTGCTTTTTGCACATTTGTAGCAAAATTTGTGTCATATATATATATATATATATATATATATATATATATATATATATATATTGATTATTCAAAATAATGTTCCATTTGTCTTTGTTTTCTAACTGGAAGTAGAACATATTAAATTCTCACGTGGGTGTGTTGGCCCCAGTGCAGAAACTGTAGGGAATTCAGTATATTGCCAGCGAACCTTTTGTATATACTTCAAAGAGTAACATTGAAATGAACTGAACAGATCAGATGATAAACAACTTTTTATTCCCAATTAAAAATGAGAGTTTTTTGTGAGCAGAGCAATTCCTCTTGCTATTAACTACGTAATGTCTGATGACTGTACGATATCAGTAATTAGACCTGCTATGTAATATTCATAGAATCATGTTAATCGCTTGACAGCTGTTTTAATCCTGATGCTGTATAACAAAGACATGGTATATAACTAGGTTATTAATTAATTAATTAAAACACATTAGCTTATATAATTTATAAAGGGATCCTAGGCTATTTTGCAAATATAGCCTATTATGTTTTTTTAATCTGTACTTTGAGGGCTGTCATCACATGCTTTGCCCAATAAACTATTGTATTGTTTCTGTGCAGCTTGCCTATGTCGGCACTGCAACTGCAGATAAAGACTGAAAAAAAAGCAAAGGATTAAGCAAGAAAGACAATTACATACCTGTTGAATTCAATATCTGCAGTGCCAGGAGCCAGAAATGATTATTTGTATGCTGCAGTGCACTTGTGTAATCCATTCAGATCACAAGCTGCTAAAAGCAGGCAGCCCTTTCCGACATTTAAAGGTAAAAGTATAGAGCATAGAGCACGGGTGTCAAGCTGGCGGCCCTCCAGCTGTTGCCAAACTACAAGTCCCACGAGGCATTGCAAGATCAACAGTTACAAGCATGACTCCCAAAGGCAAAGGCATGATGGGACTTGTAGTTTTGCAACAGCTGGAGGGGTGCCAGTTTGACACCTCTGGCATAGAGGGTCTCAGAGAAAGGTATGGGCAGGGCATGGATAAATGCTTGGACTGGCTGCTTCTGTCCAGGAAATTACATGAGTGCAATGAACCAGAGAGATCATAGTTTGTGGTTGATGGAACCGAAGAGGCTTATTCACAGAGAAAATGTGATCAAATAACTTCCGTTTTCTCATCCCTTGTTCACTACTATAATGCGGATGGAAACATGCAAAATGTAAACAATACAATATTTTAGACTGGCCTGAAACTGTGATTACAGCTCTCAAGCATAATGAAAGCAAAATCAGGAGTTTCTTAATTTTACCTTATATATTAAAAGAGCTAATGTATTTTAATGTACAGGTCTGAACCATATATACAAGCAGCATTTTATTGTGTTTATTGAAAAAAACTACTTATTATACCTTGTGAATAAATACGGTAATTTAAGATCTAGTTAAGTATATTAAAATAATATTTAGTTTAACCAGTTGCCACCTGGCCTATAGCCAGATGGCGGCTGGGCGAACAGCTCGTCCCTCTGGGTGGACGTTCCTTTCCGGAACGCACATTGTACATGCCCACAGGGCCACACTGTGGCGAGATCTGTCACCGGCTGTGTACCACGGACACGGCCGATGACAGATCTGTGTAGCGGCCACGTTGCCAGTACCATGTGACCTGCTGTGACCAATCAGTTGTATACAATACTTCCTTTCATGCCATCCATTGTATACAAGTGTGTCTAGCTGTGAATGGTCACAGCGATCACATGCACAAGCCGGGCCAATCACAGCCCAGCTGTGTCATGTGATTAGCCGTGGCCAAATCACAGCTAATCACAAAAAAAAAACCCTGAATGAATCAATTTAATTCAGGTTAATGCTTGCTTATAGCAAAGTAATTCTTTGCTATAAGCAAATTGTTTAACAAAAAAAAAAATACTGATCACTTCCCCAAAGTAGTACAATATTACTATGGTAACATTATTCTACTTTGGTTATAGTGAAATATGAAAAAAAATCTTAAAAAAGAGAAAAAAATTTAATACAAAATGAAAATAATATAAAAAAAAAAAAGTATTTGTTTTTTGTACTGTTACCAGTCAGTGTCCCTGATCACCGTCATGCCAGTTATATGATGACGCTGTACTGCACTGGTGACAGTATGTAAAAAAAAAATAGTGAAAATTATTTTTTTAATTTCTTCATTTTCCGAAAAATTATGGCAAAAAAATGAAAACTTCAAAAAACTTGCCATGCCTGTTATGAAATACGTCGGACTGTCTACTATGCAATAAAGGGGTCATTTGGGGGATATCTGTACTGTTCTGACATTCTTGGACCTCAAGAAATTAGATTGGCTGTCAGTACTTCAGTATTGATCAATTTTCAGATATATACCATAGTTTGTGAACTCTATAACTTTCGTACAGACTAAATAATAATTACTAATTTGGGTTATTTTCACCAAAGAAATGTAGCAGAATACATTTTGACCTAAATTTATAAAGAGCAATTATTTATTTGCAGACTTTTAAAAACTTTAGAAAAACGTGTTTTATTTTTCAAAATTTTTGGTCTTTTTTTGTTAATTTAGCAAAAAATAAAATAAAATTAAATACCACCAAAAGAAAGCTCTAGTTGTGTGAAGAAAATTATAAAATTTTAGTACAGTGTTGTATGACTGCGCAATTGTTATTCAAAGTGTGAGAGCGCTGAAACCTGAAAGTTGGCCTGGGCAGGAAGGGGGTAAAAGTGCCCTGTATAGAAGTGGTTAATAACAATAGTATATACATCCACAGAGATATCAATACACCTATTTGAAAGAATCTGAAAATCTATAAAAATTATTTCTGCACTGTCCAATTGAAAATATAGGATAGCCTCCTTTTTTATGTCAGAACACCCCAGCTAAAAACTAACCGTGTGAGTAAATCGTATAGCACCACCAACAAAATCAGACAAAGTTTCTGTTATCCCATATTTTCCAACCTAAAGCTCTCAAAAACACATGTGGCAATGCATGAATGGCACTTCTATGCACTAAGACAACTCATATGCATGTTGCATATCAAACATCCTTAGACTAGGGTCAGGTCTGAGCTGCTCTGGTGTGTTAGCAGGACAGTCTAAAGGAGTAAGTGTGACAAATGGGATTGAGTTAGTAAAAGAGTGCAAAATCGGGCACAGCTCTGCATAGAAACCAACCAGTTTCCAAGTTTTTTTTGTAATAGCTTAATTAAACAAGCTGAAGTTGGAAGCTGATTGGATACCATGCACAGCTGCACCAGATTCTGAGTACTCCAACTTCAGTAAATCAACCCCAATGCACAGGACCATGGCTAAGGGGGTACCACCAGTCCCCCTGTATGGGGCCCAGGCCTGCAGGTGAATCGGATGTGGGTAGGAAGGGTGAATGGGTCAATTACTGGAACCAATCCCCTTTATGGTTCTCCCTGCAGCAGCTGAAAGTTGGGTTCTTCTCCCCCTGGTTGGCTTTCAGCTGCTGTAGAGAGAAACATACAGTGGATCGGTTCCAGTAATTTACCAGCCCCTTTCATTCTTAAATGAACACAATGAGTGATCAGTACCGATCACTCACTGTGTTCATTCATAACTGAAGCATGGTAAACTGTGTTTTTTTTGTGGGATGGGGGGGGCTTGCTAGGTTGGTTGTATGGGGCCCTGTGGTTTGGGGGGGGGCCCTGTCAGATTGGCTGTAAGGGGCCCTGTGGTTTCTAACAGCAGCCCTGTCAATGCATATTGCAACTCTGTGAAGCTTTGAACCCAGTTCTCAAGTTTCGTAAACATCTTCCTAGGTGTGTTTTTTTTTAACCTGAAATATTGAGAAGGTAGAACCACTGGCAAAGGAAGTACACATACACTGAGACCGGAGGAGAAAAGGGTACCCAATACTTCTACACTACATTTTCACAAAGTCCTTTTTCTTGTTTCTTCTGATATTCTGAAAAGCCATGAGGGCTGATTTACTAAAACTGAAGAGGGCAAAATCTGGTGCGGCTGTGCATGGTAACCAATCAACTTCTAACTTAAGCTTGTTCAAGTAAACTTTAACAAAAAAAAACAAAATTGCAAACTGATTGGCTACAATGCACATCTGCTCCAGATTTTGCACTCTCCAGTTTTAGTAACTCAACCCCATGATGTACATAAAATCATGAATCGGATGCAGAAAAAGGGGTTTGCGTTCTTATTTCTGCAGTTTTTTACTCTTGCATTAGTACTCAGGTTTTACATTGCAGAATATATGGGCTAAAGCCCCGGGTTCAGGGTCTGCTAGTGGACTGTATGTGTGTTGACATATTTATGACATATATCTATGTATCTAACATACATGTATCTAACCTTGCAATATTTCTTTTACAGGTGGTCTATGTCACTGCAACATTTCCTTATGTTATGCTGCTAATTCTCCTGGTTCGTGGGGTCACTTTACCTGGAGCATCACAAGGAATTAAATTTTACTTGTATCCTGATTTGTCTCGACTGTCAGATGCACAGGTGAGAGATCAACTGTTATATTGCTCTTATCAAAAAGACTGTCTGATATGATATACTATGATATGAATAGGCAGTTCAGCCCAAATTCTAATGTATATTCATAATAAGGGATGAGGTTTGGGTTGGAGGTGAACCATACAGGTTTAAGATTCACGTTCCAGTTAATTTGTGTGCAGATTAATCTGGGAGGATTTTTTTACAAACCGTAATGCACTGCAACCCTGTTTAAAGTATGGCAAGCAGGCTAGGAAGGGCCAGTAAGGGGGATTTTCTTTAAGCCCCCCCCCCCCCAATTATAAAAGGATGGAGGGCACAGAGCAGCCATAGTATCAGTGAATTGAAAGCTGTTGTGGGGAAAGCATAGCCAAAGCTGACAAATTGCCTGAGGAGAAACTGTACTTTAATTCTGATGTAATATTGGGGACTTTTTTGTCTTTCATTTTCATCTCTGCTTGATTTGAGGTCTGTAGTCATTTTTAGCTGCTGTTCCATTCATATTAAACTTATTTTTCTTGCTGTAAGGCTTCCTTTAAAAAATTTGAAAAATAGGTCTTTTGTTTTGGGGTGGTATTTTTTAAACTGGTTTTGCGAGTTTATTGCATTTTATTTTATGTTGTGATATCATCTTTATTGTAGGTTAAACTGTCTTTTCATTTCTTTTGATTTTTATTTATTTTATATATTTATTATTTTATATGTATATTTTTTTAGGGTGATAGGGACTTTAAGTGTGGGGTGCTCATAGCATACCACCTGTAAATGAAGCTGCCGTTTTGTTCACAGCAAGCTGCTGTACCAATTAAAGAAAAACATGCTTTCGAGAATAGTGTGCAACCAAACAACCTCACTACCGCCAGCATCACTCAAATCCACTGCATCCCTCTAGCCTCCTAGATTAAATAATTGGGCAGATTGGGCAGCACAGTGGCTAAATGGTTAGCACTTCTGCCTGGCAGTACTCAGGTCGTTGGTTCATATCCCAACCACAGCACCTCCTGCCTGGAGTTTGCATGCTCTCCCTGTGCCTGCTTTGGTTTCCTCTGGGTATTCTAGTTCCCTACCACGCTCCAAAGACATTCTGGCAGGTGAATTGGCTCTTGTCTAAATTGGCCCTAGCATGTGTATGTGAGTTAGGGACCTTAGGTTGTATGCCCCTTGAGAGTTAGGGACTGACGTGACTGTACGATATAAATGTAAAGTGCTGCGTAAATTGATGGCTCTCTATAAGTACCTGAAATAAATAAATAAAATAAACATTAGGCATACACCAGTTAGTCTTATTATCCCTGAATAAAATTGTCCTGCTGCTGGCCAACTTTACACTGCTGCATCCTCTGCAGTATCTTAATTCTTGTAGTAATACCTCTGACTGGGGTAAGGAATGGGGTAAGTCGTAGAGATGAGAATGGTCATAAAATTATCTAACTCATGAAATATAAAACTGAGATCTACATGAGATTCACTGTTTCTCACACGGGGTTATTTTAACTCTAGAATTTGTTTTGCAGTCTTTTCTGTCTTCATTGGATCAAAGTACCAATGTGAAGCTTTGGCCTGATGAAGAGAGGGGATTTGCTCTGCCCCCAAGCAAGTGCACCCAATGTCACAAGTTAGCCTGCAGTTTCTTGTTTGTGTATTCTTACCTTCTTGCTTCAGTGCTGTTCCTGATCCCTTTCACATGTGTGTTTGTCTGTGCTCACCTATGGGCGTCGTCTGCTGTTCTCTGGGTTTTATTTCCTTCCCTTCCATCACTTCCTGGCCCGCCTCCTTGTTTGCCTGCCTATATAAAACAAGCTCAGTCTAGGCCACTTTGCCTGAGCAGCTTCCTAGTTGTCTGAGCTCCTGTGTGTTGCTATTGCCTGTATCCTGCATTGACTACTGGTGTACCGACCCCGGCTTCGTTCTCTGACTGTGCTTGTTTTCTGCCCATCCTGACCTTGGCTAGTCTATCGGATTTCCGTTTGTCTCTTCCCATTGTACTCTGCTCCTGTGAGCGGTCTCCTTATCCTCAGCTGGGCGTACCTGGGGGCCGCGACCTGGTCCTAGCTTGCTGCAAGTCCATCCCCACCATCAGCGACTCTGGTGAAGAAGCAGGCTGGGGCTTAGACTCTGCGCCCTGGGGAACCCCAAGTTGATTATCTACAAGGGCTCACTACCACAGGTGCTGCCACCCAAACAAAAATCTAATACAAATGCAACACAAATACAAGTGTCCATACACCCCAAGTATTACCAACACAATAGAAATGTGATGCCTATGCTCTCTGAATGATAGTGTGCATGTAACCTAACAGTGTTCATTTTTCAGACTATCGTGCCTGCAAAAATTACAGAAAGTAAATTGGCTGATTTTTTTTGTTGTACTGCATTGCATAACATTGTGTTTGTGTTGTGCTTCTCTTGGGGCCCTGGGTCAGATTAGCAGTAACTTATGTTGGAATTTTTTTTTGCAGTGTATTGTACTAAGTTTAGGTCCTGTCACACTGCAGTAATGTAGTTATTGTAGTTATTAGCCATGTTACCATGTGTTGCATGCATGAACTCAGTAACATGTACATTTCTGTATCATTAGTGTGAACAGGGCTTAAATGTAGCATGGTGCACTACACAATAATTTTGTCTGTTGATGCGATGCTGTGTCACTCTAAAATTCTAAATTGCACCCCAATGCACCTTCCAAATGCACTTGTGTTGCAGTTCAGGATGATGTACTGCAATAAACATATGCTGTTGTGTGTTGCCATGTTCTGTGCTACCGGAAACAAAGCATTGATGCGTTTTAATGCATTAGACAGCCCATTCAAAAGAATTGGTTGCCTTGACACAGCAGGACACTGTTAATCCAGCCTTAAAGTGAACCTGTCACTTTGCTCCCTCATAGACCTGCTTTGTGTGAAAGCTTACATAGGGCTGAATGTCTTATCCCACATAGCAGTTACTAGAACTTGTGACTGGCCACCTAGGAACTGAGCATTGCATCTTGTGAGAAAGACAGGGGGTCATGTGCTCCCCCATACCCAGGAGTACTGGATATAGGCTGTGGTTGAGTTTACATATACTTTATTTCTAAACTAACTAAGGGGAAACAAACCCATAAGTAATATTAAGGCATATTCCATTGCATACCAACCCATAGGCTGGCCATACACTATACAATTTTCTTACATTTTTCTGTCCAATTTCTGCCCAATTTCCTTCAACTCTGTAGTGCAATTTCCTTCCTGATTGGATACAACTGAAAGTGTTGTTTAGGTTTGACCTCCTATTATATGGTTTTTGGTAAATCTAACGTACAAATCTCAAGAAAATTGTATAATGTATGGCCAGCCTTAGACAGAATGGACAGTTGCTAAGTAGCTCACCAATTACTTTGAGGAATAATAGTCTTTCAGGACTACAAGTCTGGGTCTTATCACGTCTGATCCTATCAGCCCACATCATAGCACTTTGATACTCATATTAGAAGCTCTAGATAAGAGAAAGCATTTAGTGACAGAGTATGTTTACTTTTTATTTCAACATAAATCATACTTTTAGTCCTCAATATTTTATATTTAACCTGATCTTAGTAAAGTAGATCCTGATTTTTTTTTTAGGGAACATATTCTAATAATACGCATTGGAAGGCTTTAATGCATTTAGCTACACTAGCTTTATTTCAGCCTCGTGTGTCTCCCTGACTTAATAGAGCTTTAATGACTTACGTTTCTTGTGGCAATGGTGTTGCCTACCAAATAAAGAGGTCAAAAGTGACGATAACAAATTGCCATTGTTTGTCTATTGCCCCATTTTGTAATAATTTCATGCCTTGAGTAAACGATATATTATTGAGGAACAGACATACATAATGAATCGGTTGACATTTTGCTGTGTTTCTATTGAGCAAAACAATGTAATATGAAGTGCAAGATCTCACAGTCATCCATCACTGTGACAACTTTCCTGTAACTATGACAGCTTCCATTTAACTGTAGATGTGATTTATATCCTACTTATAGTGCATAATACATTGTAATTTGATTGTAGTAAATGGTGGAATGTTGACTCTCACATCATAGATCTTGGTGGTGAGCAGCTGACAATGAAAACAAGCGAAAAATTAACTATTTCTTCAAATATAATTTATTTTTACCCTAAAATGAACCCTAGCACCTTACTTTCCCTGTACCCAAACTATAGCATTAATAGAGGACCTGAACGGTAAAAGCAGTGCACATGCAGGGCAAAGGAATAGTCATCATTGTTGAATTTAGTTTCCTTGCAGCTGATCTTTTCTCCATTAGTGGCTGACCATACCATGCATAGTTCTGCTCTATATCTTTGTTTGCAGGAGGTCATCTTGGTAGAGGAGCAGGGCTTCCATTTGTTGTGTCAGAGCTGCCCTCCTAGAAACTGGTGATCTGACAACTGGTAGGTTAATATTTAAAAAGCAGCAGAGGTGGTGGAGAAAACACATAAACAGAATAAATGAATTAGAAACAGGATGATCCTTGAACTGTGGGGACTAAGGTACACCTTTCACGTCAGCAAGGAAAACAGTGAGCAGCACAGTATATCTCTCTCCAAATCTCACAATCTGACAGTCAGAGGCAGCAGCACCTGAGCTGATCATTATTATATCAGTATTGCAGATATACAGCTATAAGGCTTTATGTCTGAGTCTCTGTCAAGTTTTTATTTGTGTCTTTGTTCCTATTCACCACATCCCCATGTCTTGTACAAGCACAACGGGGAAAGGAAGTGATGGTACATTTCTCCAGCGGGATCTCAGACAGAAATCACAAACTTATAGAAATGTTAACTCTTCTCCACCCTATCCAAAACACATAAAAAACTAATTTGTTCAGAGTTAGGTTTTTAGATGGTTTTATAACAAAGGGATAGTTCACCTTTACCAAAACAACTGCCTATGCAGATAATAGGGGTCTGCAGATAAAAATAAAAACAACTGTTCAGCTTTGACCAAAATTGAATAATGCCCTTGCTATAGATGTAGGCCATTTACGTAACTCATGAAACCTGAGTGAAAACTCCCAGAGATGGCATCATCCTGTCCTGCCTTGTTGCTTGGATGTTGCTAAGAGGTTCTCGACTGTTACTGTTCACTTCCACTATCACAACTGCAAGCTGTTTCTCTGATTCAAACTGCCACACATGTGCTTTCTCTCTCCTAATCCAGTAGCTCTGAGCTTAGTGTTTGAGAGCTCACTCTTGTGATGATGGGGATGAACAGTAACAGCTGGTAGTCTTTTAGAAATGTCCTAGCAATAAGGCAGGGCACGATGATAATACCCCTATGTGTTTTTCAGTCAGGCATCAGGAGGTACATAAATGATCTACACCTATAGCAAGGGCAATATTCAACTTTGGTCAAAGCTTCACATTTCATTTTTTATCTACAGACACCCCTTACCTGCATAAGCAGTTCTTTGGCAAAGCTGAACTATGCCTTTAAGGCAGTGGTGTATTTAGGTTTTGTGCTGCCCTAGGCAACACAAAAATTGTCTGCCCCCATGGACATGATCAACACCCTCCTTTCCTCCTCCCACGGAGAGAGTCTGACATTGACCAACAACAACCCTGCCCCCTACCTGGGAGAACCTTCCACTACCCTCCCCGGCGATAGAGAGAAAGATACCCATCTTCACAGCTTCGGACATCCTCGGGAATGAGAGTCAGGCTCTACATACACCATCAAGCAGCCTGCAGCCTCTCTCAGATCCCACCTGGTTCCCATAGTGCGTGTGTCCCTTCTTCCATCCCTTCTTCAGGGGCGAGGTGCTGCCCCCCTGAAAAATGCCGCCCTAGGCAAGTGCCTTTTTTGCCTTGTGGTAAATATGCCCCTGCTTTAACCATTAGCCGCCCGGCCAATAGCCGTTTGGCGGCTTGAAAAGCGCTGCAGCTTTCCGGGTCCACGCCATTTGGCGTGCTCCCGCACATGCGCCGTTTGCGCTATTGCAGAGCGGCGCAGCAGCGGGATCTGTCACCGCCCGTGCACCTCGGACACGGCCGATGACAGATCCGAGTACCGGCTCCCGTTGCCGGTACCATGTGACCTGCCGCGACCAATCACAGCAGGTCACATGACAGCTGTATACAATGGATGGCTTCATTCATGATGCCATCCATTGTATACTAGTGCCTAGCTGTGAATGGTCACAGCTAATCACATGCACATGTCATGTGATTAGCTGTGACCAAATCACAGCTAAGCACAAAAAAAAAAAAAAAAAAAAAAAAGCTGAATGAATCGATTTCATTCAGCTAAATGCTTGCTTATAGCAAAGTAATTCTTTGCTATAAGCAAATTGTGTAAAAAAAAAAAAAAAAAAAATACTGATCACTTCCCCAAAGTAGTACAATGTTACTATGGTAACATTGTACTATTTTGGTCATAGTAAAATATGAAAAAAAATCTTAAAAAAAATTAAAAAAAATGTAATAAAAAATTAAATATAATAAAAAAATAAAAAAAAATTAAAAAAAAATATAATTTTTTTTTTTTTTCATACTGTCACCAGTCAGTGTCCCTGTTCACCGCCATGCCAGTTATATGATGACGCTGTACTGCACTGGTGACAGTATGTAAAAAAAAAAATAGTGAAAATAATATTTTTCATTTTTTCATTTTCGGAAAAATTATGACAAAAAAATACAACTTCAAAAAACTCGCCATGCCTCTTATGAAGTACGTCCGACTGTCTACTCAGCAAAAAGGGGTCATTTGGGGATATCTGTACTATTCTGACATTCTTGGACCTCAAGAAATTAGATTGGCCGTCAGTACTTCAGGATTGATCAATATTCAGATCTATACCATAGTTTGTGAACTCTATAACTTTCCTACAAACTAAATAATACATCCTAATTTGGGTTATTTTCACCAAAGACATGTAGCAGAATACATCTCGGCCTAAATTTATGAAGAACAATTATTTATTTGTAAACTTTTATAACAGAAACAAAGAAAAATGTGTTTTTTTTTCAAAATTTTTGGTCTTTTTTTGTTAATTTAGCAAAAAATAAAAACCCCAGCAGTGATTAAATACCACCAAAAGAAAGCTCTAGTTGTGTGAAGAAAATGATAAAATTTTAGTTTGGGTACAATGTTGTATGACTGCGCAATTGTCATTCAAAGTGTGAGAGCGCTGAAACCTGAAAAATGGCCTGGGCAGGAAGGTGTAAAATTGCACGGTATTGAAACGGTTAAAGTACTTAATTTGTTTTGATGTTACCCTAGTATGATTCTTTGCACATCAGTATAGCAGAAAGAGGGGCATCACTTCACCTCTTCTACAGTGTTATCAATTTCAACATTGAATGTGCTTGCAGAGGCGAAGAGCCTCATAAGCATGTTTTCCCTTCCTATTATTGAGGTAAAACACCTAGCTATGATGTCTGATAGTGTGCCTGGATCATTGGGACCAATAAAAATATTTAGAAATACTTTGGCAGGTAAAAAACTTTTAAACTATGTATTTAGTTTTTTGTCTGGAGGTCAGCCTTAAACAAACAAAGTATAATCCTTGCTCTCATTCTTAGCAAACAAAACTTTTACATAAATGCTCAACCTGAACCTTAAAGCCTAACCCCATAATCTCAAAATCCTTAAAGTGTAACTCCACTTTTGTTTGGAAGAACACAATCTTGTCTAAACAATGCCCTTTTTATCCTAAAGAAATAGCTGTTTGTTTAACCATGTCCCTTCCAGACTAATTCGTCAATAGGAGGTCCAGCCCTCATTATAACCACCTGAGCAGGCCTCGGTGTTCTAATGAAGACATCTGCGTTATATATATCCCTTCAGACGTAGACAAGCCTTAGGGAGTATCTCACAAAAAAATGTAGATTTCTGTTGCAGAGAATTCCTAAAATGTTACTTGTATCTCAAGGCAGACTTTTGGGAAATACAGTGAGCAAATTACAGAAGCAGAAAATTGCATTTTTGGGGACATTCCAACAGCATACAAAACTCCAGGTTTCCAAATTGGAAGTTAGCAACAGTGTGATAATTTCAGAAAATTATAGCATTGCAGATTGAAATGCGATGTTGCATTTAATAATATTACATTTAAAAATGGCTTATGTAGCAATTATATTGCTTATATTATTTTCCAACAAAAGTGGAGCTTTCCTTTAAATGTAACTCCTAACAGTGAATCTAACCCTAAAAATGACTCAGATTCCAAATCTGTTGCTCTCTGTAATTAGTGAACATTTTTCATTAAAAATCATCTCCCTATCTACACCCATAACTACTTTAATATAAAAAATAGGTTTTCTAGTGCTTTTGGTTTATCTGTTTGGAAAGCACACTCAATTCCTGAGCTATTCTGCATATTTCAAGCATATTCCTTCATGCATATTCCAACACGTTTAAGGGCTCTTATAATTTAACGACCCTCTTAAATTAAATACTTACCTTGTGAGGGGCTGGAATTATCTGAGGCAAAAGCTTACATTTTCTCAGTGCTAAGATCTTGGTACTGAAAATATTGATTTATATTACTGATATGTGAAACTGCCCAGATTTGATGTGCTAAGGGTTCAGTGGATCTTGCTTCACATCTGGTGAACACAAAATTGAATTTGAATTCTATTGAAGTTTATAGGGTGTGCGAATTGGAGGAATGGGGGAAAATTTACCATTTTTAGGGCTATTAGGCACACTACTGTATATTAATGTATAAAAACTGGGCACCATCATTAGAAAAAAGTACTAATGCAAAATAAATAAATAATACTGTATGGTGGGAATATGGTCTTTTCATGCAGCTTTGAGGGCAACATTGAAAATCACCAAAATATTTTTAATAACATGCTCAGGGGCTGCCTTAAAACTGTACGTGGTGCTACTGAACAGTATGATTTTCATGGAAATTTTTTATGACACTGTATACTGTCAAGGCATATTTGGCTGTGGAATTGATTTTTTTTTTCTTGTGAATTTAGCTTGGCTTACATACAGCAGCAGAACCCCTATCTGATTCATTCTTATTTGAAAAGAGTGCATGATACCAGAAAGTTTGTTATTAGGAACAGAATAATGTCTTTTTGTACTTACCATTAAATCTTTTTTTGATGTCCATTGAATTTGCTGTAATATGACTGTCCTCTAAACTCCCTTTAAAAGACTTAAAGCAACTGTAGGTTGTTGCATAAACCACTTGGCCCAAATAGAAGCAAGGCCTCGCATACTCATAAACAGACTGAGCTAACTGAGATAAAAGTGTCTGGAGGTGATAATGTGGTCTGAACCAGCAAACAAGTAGTACCTCTGCACACTTTACTAACTAGTGTATACTAACTCCAAAAACCCCTTAAAAAGTAAAAACTTTCACCCTTGAAAATTAAATCAATATTACCAAACTTCTCTTTTGCATATATAATCACTCCTATCCCAATATCCCAATACCAACAAAATCAAATATAAATCATCACACATAAATAAAAATAAAAAAACAAACAATAAATTAATAAATAAATAAAATCAAATATGTGTCCCAAAAATTGTGTCCAAAATATATCTCTGATAAAGTGTCTTTCCAAAGTCCAAACAAATTCAAAATGTCACTCTTTCATGATCCAATGTGGTAATTCCAATTGTCTAATCATTCTCCGTGAACCTCAAAAAAATAAACTTATAATAGTGTATTACCTTCTATAAAATTATATCTGTGCAAATAAAAGTACACCAAACTTCATAAACACAGGTGTGAGCAAATAAGTGTATCATGCAAACAGCATATCGTGTACATTCTAATCATACGGTAATACAAAAAAAAAAAAATATATATATATATATTCCTTCCTCGGTACACGTGGCGTCTGACACACTCACGAGGAAACTGGAAGTGCCGTACGGCCATTTTGAGAGTGGGAACATGTGTTTTTCCTTCACCAGGATAATACTATAGCTGCTCTAGGAGTGAATTTCCACTGGCTGATTTCTTCAAATTTTAATGTAAGATGCTAAATAAAATGTTTTATACCTTTGATATATATACCGCTTAAGTCTCCTATTTTACCCTTATGAGGAATATGGAAAAGTGACCACAGGAGATTTAGTAAGCCGGAGAGTGATACTTCTTACTGACTAAGGATATCCTGCAAAGCCTGTCATTACTTCCTAAGGGTAATTATCCATTTGCACTAGTTGGAGGCGATCACGGATTATTCACCATTTGAGTTGGAGTGTTCACAATTATTGATTGGGTGGATATATATATATATATATATATATATATATATATATATATATATATATCTATATAATTTTTTTTTTTTTTGTATTCATGTGTGATTAGAATGTACACAATATGCTGTTTGCATGATACACATTTGCTCACACCTGTGTTTATGAAGTTTGGTGTACCTGTATTTGCACAGTTATAATTTTATAGAAGGTAATACACTATTATAAGTTTATTTTTTTGAGGTTCACGAAGAATGATTAGACAATTGGAATTACCACACTGGATCATAAAAGAGTGACATTTTGAATTTGTTTGGACTTTGGAAAGACATATTTTGGACACAATTTTTGGGACATTTATTTTATTTTATTTATTATTATTATTATTATTATTATTATTATTACACAGGATTTATATAGCGCCAACAGTTTGCTCATCACTTTACAATATAACGGGAGACAATACAGCAACAATACTGTTCAATACAAGAGGGATTTGAGGGCCCTGCTCCTTGAAGCTTACAATCTAGGAGGGAGGGGCTAGTGGTACAAAAGGTAGTAACTGTGGGGGATGGACTGGTTGGAAAAGTAGAAGATTCCAGAATTAGCTGAGGGCAGGATAGGCTACCCTGAAGAGATAGGTTTTCAGAGATCACCTAAAAGTGAGCAGAGTAGGCGATAGTCTGATAAACTGGGGTAGAGAGTTACAGAGGATGGTGAAAGCTCTAGAGAAGTCCTGGAGACAAGCATGGGAGGAGGAGATAAGGAAGCTAGAGAGTAGGAGGTCTTGCGAGGAGCGGAGAGTACAGTTTGGGTGATATTTAGAGACAAGATCGTTCATGTAATTTGGGGCAGAGTTATAAATGGCTTTATATGTTATTGTTAATGTTTTGAATTTTATCTGTTGGGCAATGGGAAGCCAGTGGAGGGATTGGCAGAGAGGGGTGGCAGATGCAGAACGGTTAGTAAGGTGGATGAGTCTGGCAGCAGCATTCATAATAGACTGAAGAGGGGATAGCCTGCGATGAGGTAGGGCAATGAGGAGGGAGTTACAATAGTCAAGGCGAGATATAACAAGGGAGTGAATAAGTTGCTTAGTGGTTTCCGAGTTTAGGAATGGGCATATCTTGAAGATGTTGCGGAGGTGAAGTCTACAAGAATTGGACAGTGATTGGATTTGGGGCTGAAAGGACAGATGGGAGTCTAGGATTACACCTAGTACCTTGGCATGAGGGGAGGGAATGATTATTGTGTTATTGATCTTGATGGAGAAGTCAGGGGGGGCCATGGGCTGGGGGGAATACTAAGAGCTCAGTTTTGGAAAGATTGAGTTTGAGGAAGTGGAGTGACATCCATGCCGATATGGCACTTAGTAGGTTAGTAATGCGAGAGGAGACTGAAGGGGCGAGGTGAGGGGTAGAAAGATAGATTTGTGTGTCATCAGCCTAGAGATGGTACTCTTTGTCATGCTTGACAAAGGAGCGCTTGGGTCCTCCGATCCTGTGCATGCTCAGAAACGTGTCACATGCTTATGACATCACACGCCATCACCAGTGCAGAGAAAATTGCCAGACTTTCCCTTCCAGGCTCCATCTCTAAGTGTTTCAGTGCTCCTTGCTGTCCAGCCAAAGTCCCAACAGACTTTCCAGGCTTACACCACAAGCTCCTCTAACATCTCTCTCCAGAGCTCCCTGCTGTCCAGCCGGTACTCCTGTTCTCTGGTCCAGATCAACACGTGACATCGTGCATTGGTAACCCCTTATGAGTCTTACCTTAACTATCTACATGTGAGTGGTTTTAATCATGTTCACCATTAAATACTTTTAACAGTCTACACTTCAGAGGCACTTTTTCTCTTTTTACCTACTCCAGAGTCACTTGCTTCACTCTACAACAGCTTGCCGGTTGTCCCCAGGCCATTTGTTCCCCCGCAAGCTCCTCACCCCAAACTCAACCTGTAGACTATGCGGACTATGTATTCCATGCACCTGTCACTCCTTTTTGATTTAGAATTCCCCAGGGGAGATAAAATGCTGTGACAGCAGGCAGCTGAACTAAGCGATCCCACATAGTGACAGATCCAACACAACACACCACCACCAACACTGACACAAATCAACAGGCACTAGAAGAGCAGGCTGTGGGATTGTGATTATGTCATCACTCACTGACACATTGCACATGCGATGGCCGGCCAGCCGGTGGGGTCACAGTCACACCGACACGAGACATCAGAGTCAGACATTACCTTCCTCCGCAAGCTTGCTGTAAGGGGCTGAATCTGAGAGAAACACTGGAAAGAGCGGCAGCTCAGCTGCTACACTGGCCCCAGACACCTGGTATCATCCTCTGTCTTTTCTTCCTCCCCTCGCTCCTCTTCTCAGCTGAAGGAATATTCATGACATGGCAGCATCCCACACAGAGAAAGTGCTGGCCTGTGCTGTGCCCAGGTGCCCCTAGGTTGCAGTGTGCCCTAGTTTGCCTTGTGGAAGCACTTGTCCTGCTTATGGCTAATGAACACACAGGTCTTGGAGGCACCAGAATATTGAGAAACAGGAAAATATCAGAGTCTGGGTTGTATAAAAGGTCATACTACTGCTCTTAATATGGCTAGTGTTGTGCGACCGACTGACCAATACATACAGGTCTAGGAGTGGCCACTATGTGGAGCACAGTGTGTTAAGGTAACATATTAGGATGCCTTCATTATTTTGTGAGGTATATTTTCACAGGAAACTATCAGAGGCTAGGGGCTTAATTTACTAAGGCAAATAGGCTGTTTGCTTTGCAAGGGAAGCTGCACTTTGCAATGGAATTTCCCCAGAGCTTTTTGAATGTGGTGAAGTTTCACTTTGCAATGAATACCTGTTGAAATGCAAGGAAAATTTTACTGAAACATAATTTTGTTCTTGAACATGATTGGCTGATGGAAGTCATCTTAACTTCATCTAATTCACCCAGCTTTGGGGAAAATTCCCTTGAAAAGTGCAACTTCCGTTGCAAAGTGAACAGCCTATTTCCCCTAAATACCTATGGTCACATAGAAGGTTCATGTCACTGCTTTAAATTTAGGTTAGCACTGACCAGTACACACAGGTCTGGAAAGCTCCATAATATAGAACTCTTTGATAGAATGTCGCACTGCAGCTTACACACAGAGTTAGCCTTCAGAGACTGAAACACACAAGAGGCTGTCACCATTTTGTTGAAGTCTACTAGAGCCTGACAAGCCGATCCTGTTTGTCTTGCACCAGTATTCACATGCTGATCCAACTGACACAGGTTTGGGGAGCATTTGAGAGGTAGCGTGTTCATTATTTTGGACACCAGATGCTGTGACACAACTCTGAACCTATAAAATTAGTTGGTTCAGCAGGGTCTAGGTATATTTTTTAAGGTAGTTCCAAGGATTAGCGGATCCAAATAGCTCATGTATACAGTCCAGCTCAAGCAGATTAATAAGAGTCTTAATTGAGGAAAAAACACACCCGCAAAGTACTGAGGATGTTTAAAAAAGAAGATAAAAATATTGGTAAAAATAGAGTTAGAGTTTTCCTCAGCTGAGGAAAAGGCATCCAAGCTCCTAGAACACTATAAAAAACAAGACATGACAATTAAGGTTGGGGTTAAAGTGGGTTGGCCTTCAATTTTTTTCTGTTTGCCAGTTTCCACCTCCTGTATGCAGCAACATACCCCCAACCCTACATGTGTATATGATACTCTATCCCTGTGTCACTCAATGGACAATAAAGAAGATTATTCTTTAGACTGTTTATAATAGTGGGAAAGCATAATAAAAAAGACAGGCAGTGGTATATCCCAATTATATGATAGAAAGGAAGTATAACTAGGGAAGTAAAGGGATTTCTAGATATGACTGTGTATTTTACAATTTCTCCATATTAGTCTGCTTATTCTATCATCAAATTCAGTTTGTCAGAATGTAACATTGTAGGGGGAAAACTCCAAAAAGCTTCTCTCGCTTTTAATCTTCTGAATCTTTCATGTCTCATGGAAATAGATATTTGTTGTAGAGGTGTGACTCAGAGACTCTGATAAATTAGCACATTTATTTTGTAACAGAGTATAGTGTTTAGACACTGTGAGGTAGATTTACTAAAACTGTTTCACTAAGAATCTGGTGCAGCTGTGCATGGTAGCCAATCAGCTTCTAACCTCAGCTTGTTCAATTAAGCTTTGGAAATAAAACCTGGAAGCTGCACCTGATTTTGCACTATTCAGCTTTAGTAAATAAACATCTTTGGGCTAGACATCCTTTTTTGATGTTCCTCCTAGGTTGTTTGATTCTTGATCTCAGTTTTTGTATTGTCCGTCCCATAAATTGAAGACCACAAGGACATTGTAAGTATGTTACATAATTAAATTCACATAGTATGATAGTTTTGATAGGATATTTTTTTAGTTGGAACACAAAGATGTAATAGTTTTGGTTATGTTACATATAATGGAATAAGTCATACATCCAGAATGCTGACAGTTAAAAATACCACTCAAAGGTTCAATTGTTTGTTAGTAGTATCCTTTGTTAATAATCTGCTTTGTGCAAGGTATCTTTTGATAATTTTTAGTGTAATAATGTGGTGCCGTGGTAGTAAATGCACTGTATAATAATGCGTCACAATGTCAATATAAATAGTGGACAATAAGCCTGTTGGCCATGCTTCAAAGACCATGCATTGCAATATGCTTTAAAAAAAATCCTCCTGGGCAAATCTTGCACAAGATCATATACTGGAATTACAAATCTCAAATCTCCAGGATTTGGCCCAAACGCATTGTAGCAGCAAACCCAAACTTCATCCCCACATTAGTTAAATGTTGTCATATGATACAATTAGGCTATTGTATGAAGTATATTAACCCTTAAAATCTACCTTATGTATTTAGAACATAGGGAAAGTCTTGAGAGCAAGTTGACGTATTTTTCTACATTCAGTACATACAGTCCCTCTCACTCCTTTCCTTTGGCCATTGAGCGCTGTAGGAATTTAATTTGCCAAAGGCCGCAAGCTGTTCTATAGCACATTCAAATGTCATTAAAAGCAAAACCTTTTTTTAAGAGTGGATATGGATTAAAACACCTGTCAGTTTTTATTGCTGTCTGTTCCCTTCATTAGGGAGATTTACCCTCTCTATTTGTCCTGTTTGCAATTATCATCAAAAGTGAAAGTAAATGAAAATCTAACATTTTTTGTTGACATCAGAACAACAACAGAAGGGTAATCTTCCAAAGAGGACACTAGTTTTGGTGACCCTGATAACAACCCAGGATTCTCTCACTTTGGAGGAATTTTCAGTCATTTCCTGTTTTGGCTATGGGACAGAAAGTGAAGGAAAATCTCCCCAGCGTGACACAGGTGGCAAAAGAAAATCTTACAGTGTTATAACCCTCCCTTACTATATCTAAAATGGAAAAAAAGGCCTTTAGTGACATTTTAAGAAAAACCTGTAGTAAGCTAATAACAGATCTGTAATTTTCTGTTTAAAAGATCACATGGCATTTTCTGAGCATGAACCCATGGGCAATACTGTTTGGACCTCTTTTGAAACTACAGCCAAGTAACTGTAATTTTCAAATCTACTTGGACTCAGGTGAAAATAACTGTCACTATTTTGAAAATAATGATCCTGCTCTTTACCTCTCCTACGCCTTCTTGGTAATCCATTGTACTCTCTGGTACTGGAATCTCCTAATACCTTTCATTGGTGGCATTTCCTATAATTCCACTCTGTCTATTCTTTCATCAATGATCGCACCACATACACATGGGTGGAAGTTGGGGAAAAATATCAGGCCCCATCCTCATAACTCTTCCATTTAGGGGTACACACCTGTGATTGCACCCTCATGGTAATTAGATGTGAGAACCTCAGTGTGGGTTCCCCTGATTACATGCAAATGGCAGAGATTATTTGTGGAGACCAGCAGCCATGTATTATGTCTCTACCACTTCTCATATCCCTGTATATTGATTTTTCTAAGATGCCCATGTAAAAATGTTTTGAAATGATCAACACTTCCTACTGACAACATCAATTGTGGAAGTGAGTTCCGAATTTTTACCGCTCTAACCTTAAAAAAAACCCTAAGCAGTCTAAGGTTAAACCACTTCTCGTCCAACCTCGTTGAGTGGCCATGTGTTTTCATAAGTGATCTGAGACGGAATAGTTTTCTTTCATTTCACATCCAATTGCCAGGCAGGTGTATTCACAGGCGTCAAGGCACCTTATACAAATAAAACACTGGCTTACCTCTGTAGTTGTCAAGAAAGCTCTTGCAACCAAGCTCTAATTTTTTTAGCATATTTGCTATCATACACCTCTCTCTTCCAAACTAGTATCCATTATTTACTCACAATTAAATCATTGTAATAATTGAACAAGTGTCAGGACCTGGATTACCTACCGTTGGCACTGTGGTTCTCTGGGTGGAGGGTTATAGTTCCAGTGTCCACCAGCAGGAGCCTCCATGCAGCCAACAGATCCTAGTAAACAGTCTCCATCTAGTGTTTGCTGCTGGGAAGGTAATTCATTCCTTCTATACTAGTGCCTTTTGTGTCAGTATTTTGCCTGCCAGCCAGGTGCATGCTTGCTGTTAAAGCCTGAGACTGATCCTGCTCCTGCCTTGCACCTATATCTTGCTCCTGTCTTGTACCCTGCTACCTTGTACCTGCTCCCATTATTCCTGATTTGCAGTCCTTAATTCAAACTAGTGACCAATGTTTTATTAGCAGTGAAACAGACCATAGCAAAAGCTTGGAAGGAGAATTGCACTCACTTCATAAAGTTTGTAGGCATGTTGGCACATTTTCTATTATTGAAAAACATACCAGTGTTCATTTAGGCACCCATAAGAAATTTCTTGGGGTATGGACTCCTTAGATAAAATACACTCAACCTTTGATGCCCATAGCACGCTATTCATCCCTCTAGGTGATAAGCCTTGGGGAACTGACTTAGGTGCCTTCAATGCCCCCCCTTGTTTCTTTCTTTCATCTATAGTTTCTCCATTTCCTTTACTTTTCTCTGCCTCCCTATCGTGGAGGTCCTTTTATTTCTCATACATCTCTGATGTAGAAAATACCCTTCAGCCAGATCTAATAGCACATTCTAGCCAGTATTTTGCCAGCTGCCTAGGTCCTTTCAATATAGATCTGGACCACTTCTACATCATTAGCCTATTGATCTGTACACTTGCAGACACTTGTGGTGCTCAAACATAATTCTATGTTAATGGGGGCTACAGTTCTGGTAACTGTGCATCATTAAACATTGATAGTCAAGCCTTGAAATGCATTTGGATAGTTCAAATATGTGTTTAGGACTTCAGTATTTGCTTTAAAAAGCAACCCACCCGCTCCAATTGGGAGAAACTCTGTGAAATCTGTCTACAGTGGATTATATAGAACTTAGATTAAGGTAGACTGAGTGGAAGCTTTTGTTGAAGCACTTCTGCTATCAACAAAACTTAGTTTTAAGAAGAAACTATACTAAAACCATTTTACATTTAAACATAAAGCCAAGGAAATTTTAGAAAAAAAAATATTTTAATGTGGAAAACCATAGTTCGTGGTGCTATATGTGACCACTCTTCCTTCATATTCATACACGTTTGAATGAAAAAAAGCCCCTTCTTCTGTGTATATTAGGTATCATTCATCACAGCATAATGGCCAAATGGATAACACATAATTGTCAGTTAACCAGCTTTGCTCAAAGATTGAAATGTTTAGTCTGGAGTTTTTCTTTAGGTTCCATAGCTAACAGCAACTTATGGGCACCTCTTGTACTTTCATTCAGCACAGCAACAATTTTCACTCAAGGCAGGAATTAATTTGCTATTTCATTTGTGCCAAATTGGGATACAGGGGGATTCCCAGGTCCTCCGTATATAATAATAGACTTTCTCCAAGGTAAAACAGTTTATAATTATTAAATGATTATATCAGCTCGGTCAATGAGGTAAAAAAAAAACAAACAATGGAAAATGAAGAAATCCCTGTTGTGATAATTCCTTTTGTTCCATTTTCAGGTTTTACAATACAGCAGATGCAATAACTCAATAATTCAGACACTGAGGAAATGTTATTTTCCCTCTTGTTGTTCTGATCAATTAGAGCAGTAGAATGTTTTAGCCATTTGATGATCACTATATTTATGCTAAAGAGCTCAGGTATTCAATGTCAGATTGAAACTTAAAAACAACCTTGTCATTTTTCTTAGAGTATGGTCCACATTGGTGAACACAACCAAAATGTGCAAAGTTAAATAGAATACAGATATGAAAAATCAAACACAAATGGTAACCCACTGATGTATTCTAAATCATTATGCCCCTGTTTTCCAGACATGGACACCTCCATATTTTTGATGATTTAGGAGGAAAGAGTTTACACTATTTTTACATTAAGTTCCATGAAATATTTAAGATGTGTGCAAATGTAAATCACTCTTCTTAAGTTCCAAAATGGCTGGTTCACAGATATTTGTTATCTGCTTTGTACGCACAGATATTAGGTTTGAAAGAGTGGGTCAGAGGGTTTATTACATAGCCTTGCATTTATTGTATATCAAATCAAGCTGTGCTTACCTGAAAGCTCTATGCAGTATTTAGACCACCTTGTCCCACTGATTTAAATTGCTTCTCTCAGCACGAGGTCTTGGGGATTGGGAAGATGATGGTTGAAACAGCATGAGTGCTGGATCCTCTGCTTCAATTACCAGCCATGTGAACATAGGCTAAAATGTTTTTGACAGATGTAACTGTACATAAAAAACAGTATGCTAAATAAATTATAATGTTAAAATGTTACTAAAGAATGTATTATTACTAAATACATTTTAATCTATCATCTTGCCATATCTGCACAAGAAATAATGGATGCTTTTTTTGTGCTTCAGTGTGTTTTTAGCAAATTATTACCTGAAAAAATAATTGCCTTCTATTTAACTACCACTATACAGGCCACATAAAAACTACTATGTTCCTAGATACATTTACTTAATTTTAATTTCTCTATTGCTGATCAAAGATGAAAAAAGACAATTGTTAAGTTTTGTTACTGGGTATTTTGATTATTCTTACTCTTTTACTATTTTTTTAGTTTAGGTGACAATTTACCATTTTTGGAAGAAAATACTACACTTATTGGTGTTAGTTATTTCGCAAAATCATTTTTATCATGCAAGTATAGTGTTTTATTCTGTTCCATAAAATTCAATCTGCTGGGTTTTTTTATAGTTTCTGTAAGGCACAAAATATCCAGTAAGGATAGGTACAAGGGGAAGGCACACAATATCCAATATTAATGAGGAGGATACATATATATAGTAAAGACAACCATTTTAAACAAAACTGTCTAAGGCTCCATACACACTAGTGTTTTTAGAAGCTCACCAAAAAAAAAGCTGGATGAAAAACACTGATAATAGCTCAGTATTTAACCATTTAGGCTCTGCAACTCTGGACCATAGCACAATGTTTGAATATGTCTGTGCTCTGGGCCCCACTCAATCACACTTGCTAACTTCCATATATGAAATTCTTTATGATGATTCCCCCATACTTGGTCCATCTCGTTTATATTTGCAGAAATGGCAAATAATCCTGCATCGCACTATCCCTTTAGTGTACTGGGACAAAATCTGGGAAACAGCAGCAAAGTCACTCCATTGTGTGGTACATAAGGAAACTACTTATAAGATCTAAATTTTCTGGTATAAAACTCCTGAGGTGCTACATACCTATAATCCAGAGGTGTTCAAACTGTGGTGGAGAAGTGAGCTGGGGAAGGGTACTCTGTTGCATATCTTTTGGCAATGCTCTTTGATTCAACCTTTTTGAACTGGAGTTGTGGTGGTACTTAGATTTATCTTAGGAGTAGCACTATCCTTAGATCCCATTAATTGTCTAATTGGTCTATCTTTTTTAGGTATCTCTAAGCATTTCAAAAGATTAACTACACACATTTTGACAGCTGCCAGACAACTGCCCCTTTACATTGGGGTACCACTCACTCTCTGTCTCAGACACAGCTTTTAGACAAATTAACAGCCAGTAGGAGGAGGGAATACCTTACAGCCACCCAGGGGGCACTTTGATCTCTTTCAACGAAACCTGGGAACAATGAAACCACTCTTCCTTTGGACCCATGCCTTTATGAGCCATTCCTCTTTGACAGTCCTGTGTAAGTGCCTTGTTAATTACTCTGGGCAGTTTATCCCCTGCACTACCCTGGTGGGAATCCTATGTTATGGTTTTATTTTTAACATTGTGTTCATGTCTGGTTTGGAATATTTGAGGCCTGATTATTCTTTGTTGTTTGACTTCATGGGCTTTACTGCCTCTCAGTATACTTTGCATAATGGCAACACCTTAACCACTTCCTGATGATGGTGCACATATTTTTGGTCTCTTGGAAGGTGGGCTTGTAAACCATGTACCGGGGTGTGCTCCACAGGATAGAGTGAAGTCACGAACGAGGAAGGCAACTCCAACACCAGGTTTTGCCACAACAGAATTTTACTTAGATGTGGCAAATAAACACAACCACAAATGCTGAGAACATACAATAAATTTACATACACCCAGCCTATAGGCTGAGACCCTTGTGCTGCACAGCACGGCGCCTTCTGATGGATGATGGTAGAAAGAGAAGTAATTTACCTACTGGCGGGCACAACTAAGCTGCCACACCTTACCTGTTATTACCCTAAAAGAGCAAGAATCAGTGTATGGGTGTATGGTATGGGCTAGCCTGCGGTGCAGCACAACAGCTTCTAATCTTACACAAATCTACAGTATTCCCTCTCCCATAACTGGTCCTGTAGCACGTGCCTGAGTATTCCATCTGAGCTAAACGCCAGTCTGGCTTGAGTTTGTGGGATTTTATTAGCTCTCCAATGTGAAATGTCACTTTAAGTTGTGGAGTCCTTCCAATGATCAGTAACAACACTTGTGGCCTGACACAAACAGAGACCCTAAATAACTAACTATAGGCCTGTCTCAGTCTCTGGAGGTGCCAACACTGAAATGAGGTGCGTACACGATCTTACCGACCCGGGTCTGCCTTGCATCTGCTGGTGACTCAGAACAGAACAAATGTCTCTCCAACAAGTATGCGATCTCATCAGCCTTCCTGGCAGCGAGCTTCCTTTCTCTGAACAGGATCAGCGTCTTGAACACCATCAGCTTCACTAGCTGCAATTCTCACACCTGAATGCCAACGGATTCTCTGCTCACATGGCTCTTTTCCTTCATCATCATCAAAACATGGCTGCAGTCTCTCTTCCTGTTCACTGAGCTCCCATGTGTAAAACCCCACCCCTTCCTGAATATAGAAATATCTATGCAGTCTGAGGCTGTGTTAGAAAAACAGTGACATCTTGTGGCTAAATCGCAGAATGTCAGTAAAACATTTCAAAACATGTAATTCACAATGAGAGCTGTTTCCGCATCTCACAGGCTTTAATGCCAAGAGGTTGCATAAATCTTGCCCAATATAAACACTTCTGTACTGAGAGCTTGCTCCCTGCTCTCTCCCAGCACACTTACCAGCAGGGATCAGAAAGCTCCTGATGCACACTTGCGACTGGGAGCTTTCCGATCATGTGACCGCTATGACAGACAATCACAGCGGTCACATGACTGGAATGCCACGAATGCCCACCTCCGCCTCCTGGCACTTGGAAGCTCTTAAAGAGTCGGGAGGCAGCACCAGAAAGGAGTCGTTTGAGATATGTGTTTTATATGGGCATTTGTTAACTCCTTTAAACCATTTTCTTTATAATTGTCACTTATGTTTTCCTCGAGAAATGATACAAGACTTGTATGATTACTGTTTTAATTGCTCATTTTATGTGAGTTTGGATGTTCCTTATTGAATATAAGAGAAACTGATGAACTTATACTTATATTAATACATTATGACTGATGTACCATTTTGTTAGCTGGAAATTTTTCTCAGTGTTTTACTGCTATCTTAGATATGTGCTTATTATACAATCTGATCTGTGTGCTAAAAATGGCCATAGTATTTGCTTGCATTTTTGTACTCTTACTTACCTTCAAAACTCAATAAAATGTAAATTATAAAAAAAGTGTACGGAAATCTACTCAATTGAGCAAAAAAAAACCAAAAAACAAACTATGAGTTTTAAACCTGCCCTACCCTATCCAAAACTAAGAAAAACATTGGCTATAAATAAACTTTAATTGTTTGCCCAAATCAGCAACTCCTAGTGGCACGGCTTCGTAAAGCAGCACCACTTAGGCTAGAACATGGCTTAAATGGTGAATACAGTGACAACACTTTTGTACTGTTCCCAGATTCTTTGCTTTTTCAAAAGCTTGGAAGAAGGCTTCATTTTCACTTGACCTATGATTTTTGCTGGCTTCTGCTTACATTAGGAAGCATGTCTGTCAAAAGACGTTCCCCTTTCCAGCAAGTGGTGAATCTCGGAGATGTAATCAGCTGTGTCTTATTGAGCATGACAGCGTTGGAACCATTTAAGTCACTGAGGCAAACCAAAATGCAGTTTTAATGCTCTTTTGAAATGGAAAACCATGTATATTATAAGAGAAAGAAAGGAAAACATGTTATCATAAAAACAATGAATCTCTGAAGTTACAGTGTTAGTAGAACATAACATGCATTAAACACAAGAAACTGGTATAATTTTACTTTGTCATTATGTTGATATGTGAGCAAAAGCTGAGTAAATGAAACAGGATAGAATGTCATAGTGGTGAGAGATTTTGATTGGCAGATATATGGAAGGTCAGAGATCTGATAAAAGAATTAGTAGTTATAACCCAGCCATTGAGATTCTTATAAATACATGTTTTGCACACTTGCAGTCAAGGCTGTAACTATATACTGTATGATGGGGTCCAACAGCATAAACATTGATGGTCCCTCGGACCTCTAATCTCCATCTCAAAGCCAAAATCCATAGATTTAAAGGATATTAACTGTTTTCAGTGGAATTATATTGAGGTTCACAAACTTTAAATACATTATTTTTATCCAAATGTATGTGCCAAATTCTATTGCTACATGTATAAATCACTGTATTGAAAAAAGTTGTGGGACTGTGTGCTTCCAGGTCTCATATTATTTGCAGGGTCTGCTATGGCTAGAAATATACCCTTGCTTCCAGTACAAAATAATTTACTGGTAATCCTACAAAATGATTAAGTGTAAATGTGAACTTGCAGTCGCGCTTCACTTTGTGCTTTAAATCATAATTGGTACTTAAGCAGATTAAATTGTTAAATTCCCCTTTCTATTTTCCCTTCTATTCTTTAAACTTTCAGTTAGGATGATTCTTTAAATTACAACTATAAAGTTGTCAATAATAAGTTGCCCCCACCGTCCTGATTTCATCAGCCATGATGCAGCAATCTTCATTGTTCTGCCCTGTTCAGAGCTGCAAAGTCTTTCTACTGAAACTGGATGATTCACACTGTGCATGCATGATTGTTTGAGGCTGCCTGAGTGAATTAATGGGACTATGGCATGAATGTGCAGTGCAAACCGGCCATTGTTTTTTAGAAATGCGATGTGGCTCCAAATAGGGCTACTCAGATTGTCGGATTAAAGCTGGAAATATGTATCTCACCTAATGGACAGCACTCATGAGAGGGTTGGTGGATTATAGGACAACTGTACAAAGGAGCTATTGTCTTTTGATGTTGTTGTAGTCAACAAACAATGTGGTTTCACAGGTCATGGTATAGAAAATAAAACAATAATTGAGATTGATGACTGTTGGCAACAGTTTTTGGTAAGTTTCTGTACTCCAATTTTAATTAATCAGCCCTCCTAGGGGTTTTTTTTGGTCAAAGAGTAGGCAAGCCATGACACCTAAAACAACTCTTTGTAGTTCAAGTGCTTTACTCAAAGCAATTGGACTTTAGACTTTATGGCGTTTAGGCACTTTACAAGGTCTGTGATCTAAAGCTAGTCTTACACCTGTAGAACTCCATATAAATTCATTTGATTATCTAAAAGTTAAAAGGGATAATTCGACAATCCGTTTTGACTTGAGGGAGCAAAAAATCAAAAGACGAGGATGACATTTTTTTTTTTGTTCATCCGATTTTTTTTAATCACTTAAATCGCTCCTGGCAAAAAATTGCAACTAGACTTATGCACATGCACTTGTCAAAGTTAATCCCGAAATAGAATGTTTGTTCTATGAAATTTGAGACATTGATATGATACTTGAATGAAAATGTAATTGATTTTTAGCATTTCTTGTCCAAAGGCTCTAACACAATTCTGCAAGAGGCTAGCCCAAGATTATGGTTACTCTGGTGATTAAATATCTTTGCGACTAAGGGATTCCAATACATGTTTCAATGCATTGTAAAATGAGGATGCTGCCCAAAAGTAGTTACATTTTTCAGTAGCAAAGATTCCCAGTGTAGTCCTATCCCCCAAAGAACACTTAACTGAGGCTTACTGGCTGCAGTAGATAGTTACAAATAAAAACATTCCTTCACACAATCTCAAAGGATAAACAGCAGCAACATTCCAGAGGGCACTGAAAAGCCCTTGTTTATATGCAAATACAAAAAATAAATACTTTTCATGCTAGTAACTAAACATTTTAAGAAAGACTGAAAATAGGCCAATTTCTGAAATTTGCATATTTTTTTCCAAAATGCATGTTATTCAGACAGTAAAACTATACACTTTTAAAAATACTGCAGAGCAATTAGTAAAGCTGTTAGTTTTCCCTATATTGTATTTTTTTTTGCGGTGGGGGGAATTATACATCTGGAGTACATATTCTTCAATCAGTCACTCAAATCATAAACGTGGATTGCATGAAGGAGCAGTAAATCACAAGCACTAAGCAGGACACAAATCTTGCACATATAATGTACAAATATGGCTGTTCCCATGTTGTTACTGTATATTAGTTATGGGCCGAACACCTCCCTGTTCGGTTTGTGGTTGACCATTTGAACCTACTGAAAGTTTGACCGCGAACTTCGAACAGGGACAATCCGAGTATGTGGTAAGATACCACTGAGTTACTAAAGTACCACATGAGTTATGTTATTAAGTCATGCGGTCAGGGGCGGACTGACTAATCGAGCACTAGGGCACTGCCCAAGGGCCCGGGGTCAGTAGGGGGCCCCATAAGATGTCCCTGGTACCTTTCATTGGCTTTTTCATAGGCTTTTTTGGGTGTGGGCAAGGACACAGGGGCCCCATGATCCCCTATTTCCTGGGAGCCCCATGAGTTGTCAGTCCACCCCTGCATGCGGTATTTTAGTAGTGAAATATTCTTTAATGTTTCAGCTGTCAGCGGGCTTCCCTGCTGACAGCTGAATGTCAAAAGAATTGTCGGCATTGCCCGACAATTAAAACTTTTTTTTAACAAGGGGGACCCCAGATCTCTGCCCCCCCTCCCCTTGTGAATGAGTATGCGGTACTCCTCTACCCATTCACAAAAAAAAGTGAAGTAAAAAATGACAGTAGACAGTCTTTGACAAGTCCTTTATTAAAAACAAAAATTTTAAAAAATGTCCTCCGAAGTAGATTCAAGGTCAATTATGATTCCATGCTGCCACCGTGACCCAAAAAAATACTGTGAAGATTAAATACTGTGATGACATCACAAGGGGTGGAGTTAACCCCGATCCTTTGTGACGTCATCATGCGCTGTGATTGGCCAAAGCATTGCACCTGACCTGTGGTCAGGTGCATTGCTTTGGCCAATCAAAATGCAGTGTCAAGGTGCAGTGCATTGTGGGGCGTGGCCCACTGTTCAGCAAATGCCCTTACCATTCATGTGTTCAGTGAACACACGAACGGCCCATGTTTGAGTCGAACTTGCGTTCGACTCAATCATGAACCCCATCACTACTGTATACAACAATGAACTATATATAGAAACTATGATTGGTAAACATTTACACACATTAATAACATTTTTTACACCAAGCCCATCTCTATTTCATATACATAAAAAAAAATGAAAATATTATATATTTCATTTAAGACACTTAGGGGTTGATTTACTAAAACTGGATCACTTAGAATCTGGTGCAGCTGTCCATGGTAGCCAATCAGCTTCTAACTTCAGCTTGTTCAATTAAGCTTTGAAAAAAAAATGGAAGCTGAATCAACCCCTAAGTAGCATGGAAATAAATCAGACCTTTAGCAAATAAGAGTAAATTTTTAAATAAATCTTCCTATTTTGTGTAACTCATTGGTGGGATTGCATCCACATAACACCCTATGTCCTATAGGTTGCCTTCTAGTATGGTCAACACATTGGTTTGATAACAGCATTTTCAAGTCCATCTTGAAGACCACCATACATGGCTCAACTTTTGGCAGAGTCAGCATGATGAATTGCCAGTGAAGTTCCAAGCTTTCCTCCTTCTAAGATCCTCCGTCTGTAGGTGAGCCCCTCTCCATCTGGGCCCCCTCACAGGCTCCTGCCTTCCAGCCTCACATTCTCTTCAACCTTCCCCCTCCAACTCTCCTTCAACTCTCCTCCAGCTGAGCATGCTCGTTTGCTTTTAAAGGTTGTCCTGGCCCTTTGCCGAGCCTCCTGTTGGGGATTGGCCAGGATCCTCTAAGAGCACAGACCAGCCACTCCTCCGAACTGCCCACTGCTACTGAATCTTTCTCTAAAGTTCTAGAGCAGTGGAAAATTCCAGAGGTCTGGCCTGCAGAGCCTCTCAGCTCTGACCACAATTTGACCCCTGCTAGTATCACACCCAGGTTGCTACTGAGCCCTAACTAACAATTGGAGTCTAGCTCCCCCTAGCTGACTAGGAGAATGTTACACCCTGAATATGGTGAAAGGTAATCTTATCCTTTAATTTGTCTGACTGGACAGTTGTTACCAATGAGTATGAATAAGCTACAATAACATCAAGAGATCTTATCTTAGCATTTAGAGAAGTCTGCATCTATCTATTTTTCTCTTTTTTGTGGACATTGGGTATCACTAAAACCCTGGATATGAAATACACTGCTCAAAATAATTAAAAGAACACTTTTTATTCAGAGTATAGCATCAAGTCAATTAAACTCCTGGGATATTGATTTGGTCAGTTAAGTAGCAGAGGGGGTTGTTAATCAGTTTCAGCTGCTTTGATGTTAATGAAATTAATAACAGGTGCACTAATGGGCAACAATGAGATGACCGCCAAAACAGGAATGGTTTTACAGGAGGAGGCCACTGGTATTTTTTTCCCTGCATCTATTCTGACTGTTTTTCACTAGTTTTGCATTTGGCTAGGGTCAGTGTCACTACTGGTAGCATGAGGCAATGCCTGGGCCCTACAGAGGTTGCACAGGCAGTCCAACTCCTCCAGGATGGCACATCAATACATGCCATTGCCAGAAGGTTTGCACAGTTTCAAGAGCATGGAGGAGATTCCAGGAGAAAGGAAGTTACTCTAGGAGAGCTGGACATGGCCGTAGAAGGTCCTTAACCCAGCAGCGGGACCGGTATCTGCTCTTTTGTGCAAGGAGGAACAAGATGAGCACTGCCAGAGCCCTACAAAATGACCTTCACTGGGCCACTGGTGTGAATGACTCAGAAACAGACATCATGAGGGTGATCTAAGGGCCCAACATCCTCTAGTGGGCCCTGTGCTCCCTGCTCTGCACCATAGAGCTCGATTGGCAATTGCCATTGAATGCCAGAATTGGCAGGTCTGACACTGGCACCCTGTGCTTTTCACAGACGAGAGCAGGTTCACCCTGAGCACAGGTGACATCCGTTTTAGTGGTGGGTCAGTGATGGTCTGGGGAGATATATCCATGGAGGGACACACAGACCTCTACAGGCTAGACAATGGCACCCTGACTGTCATTAAGTATCGGGATGAAATTCTTGGACCCACTGTCAGACCCTGGTGCAGTGTGTTCTGGGTTCCTCCTGGTGCACGACAATGCCCGGCCTCATGTGGTGAGAGTATGCAGGCAGTTCCTGGGGGATGAAGGAATTGATACCATTAAATGGCCCCCATGCTCACCTGACCTAAATCCAATTGAACACCTCTGGGATTTCATGTTTCAGTCCATCTGACGTCGCCAGGTTGCACCTCAGACTGTCCAGGAGCTCAGTGTTGCCCTGGTCCAGATCTGGGAGAAAATACCTCAGGACACCATCTGTTGTCTCATTAGGAGCATGACCCGACGTTGTCAGGCATGCATGCAAGCACGTGGGGGCCATACAAACTACTGAGGACCATTTTAAGTTGCTGCAATGAAATTTCATCAAAATGGACTGGCCTGTGGCATAATTTTTTCAGTTTGATTTTCGGAATGTCTTTGAATTCAGTCCTCTGTAGGTTGATAACTTTCATTTCCATCAAACGATGGGACATCCGTACGTTCCTAACACATTACCCAATCCATATCAGTACAGATATCCAGCATGATATTTTTTTCCCATTGAGATCTGATGTGTTTTCAAAGTGTTCCTGTCATTTTTTTGAGCAGTGTATATAAACTTTAACTCTTGGCTTTTAAAATCAAACTTTGAAATACCCTTGCACTTTAGGCCTCTTTATTCGATTTAGAGACCTAATAAACTGGGGACTATAGGACATTTAGAGCTAGAGTGGCTTTATACTGTATTTACTGCCTAGTTTCTGGGCTTCCAGGGTACTCAGGTATTGCTCTTTCCAGTACCTTTTGTAGATATTCTGTTGACCTTGAACTCCTGCTATTGAAGGAAATTAATTCTTATACATACTTGTAGACTCCTTGATGTCTTTCACATACAAAAAGCCTAATGAAAAAAGAAAACTTACCAGTCCTTAGAAGTTTTATAGACTCGTCAGTTCTAAATTTGACTTGAATGTTTGAATGTAATGGGCTATACTGAAAGTGGAGAAAAAAATTACACATTACAGGCTATAGGAAGTACACTTTCAGTGACTCTGTAAGGTGCTGCAAGAAAGTTGTTATTCATCTTTATTGCAGTGCCATTTTTTGCTTTACATGGGCTTGACTGTTATGCACTTCATTTAACTTCATAGGATTTCCCCTTTTAATATACTTTATCAACGCTACATGTTTTTTAAGTAAAACATATGTCTATATACTTCCCATACATAATCTCTTCAACAATGATTTTTAGCATTGTTTGGCAGGTCTGCTTGATATACTATTTTGCAATTCTGGATCACATACTGTAAAATAAATTATTTTAAAATTGTTTTATTGAACATTTACATTCTAACATAATGAAACCTGACAAGCATGTCCTAAAAAAAAAATATGTTATCATAGTTTTGTACAATGCCTAAAATTTGAAGAAGAACATGTTCATGAAAAAAATAAATGGTCCTTCAGGTTTAGAGAGGTTGTGTTTTTGTTCCTTAAGTAGGTCAAAATGTACTTAGCTTTTATGCTGTTGAATGCTGATTACAAAAGCCATTGAACAGGCAAATGCAATTTATGTGTTTAGTCTTCATCTTTATATCTTTACATATTCATTTTTAGCAATTGTTTCTTTTTTGTCTTTTTTCCTTTTTTTTCGGTCAACAGGTGTGGGTGGATGCAGGTACCCAGATCTTCTTTTCCTATGCCATCTGCCTGGGATGTTTGACTGCTCTGGGGAGTTATAATAACTACAACAATAACTGCTACAGGTACTATACTATATTCATAGATAAAATGGGAAAATCATTTTAATAATTGCGGGTAGTAGAGATTCAGTTGTTCAAATAGGTTATAATACTTCGTTTATATCTGGGTCTTATAATTATGGTGTTAGATAATGAGGCATAGAGTTATATACAGTTTTGTAACCATTATAGTCTAATAGAAATTATGTTCTGATATTTTGAAAAACTAGTGTTCCAATGAACTGATAAAGGGTAAGAGTTTACTGATAAACCTGCACTTTTTAAAAAAAGTTGGTGAAGTTAAAGTGGTCATTCAAGTATTTACAAATGCTTGACCAGCAGTAAACACGCTTTAAATCAAGCCATATCTGGCTTGTGTAGCTAAAGGAACTATAAAGAAATTTATCTTCAAATTCACAAACAGGGTCACTGATAAGGGGGTAACACCAGGCCTCTTGTAGGGGGATCGGGCACACAGGGGGGCTCAGACAGAAGGAGGAGTGTCTGTGTATCTCCCTTCAGCAACTGAAAGCCAGCCCCCCGGAGGGAGAGACACAGGACATCATTCTGTAATTGTCCCCGCATTGCACTGATCCCCCTCCCCATTCAGTTCTGGCAGTAAAGTCTTGCGTTTGAAGAGCAAGTGCACAGATCACCACCACTGCCTGGAACTGCACACTTGTTCAGCTGTAGTGGGTTGCCCAATTCACTCCTGCACCCAGCACTATTTCATTACATTCTCTGTCAGGCAGAGTGATCTCCATCCAACAGATGATTCCTAGTCCTGGCCTCTGATATAATGTTATTCAATCTCAGGATAGGAAGGGAGAGTGGTGCCAGTGTTGCAAGGGAGAGTTTTTGGACGATCTCATTCTGAAAAAAGTAATAACTTTAGCAACAGGTAGATCCTCCTAAATGTTACTTCAAACATTGACAGTGTGTAATGTTGTGTTACAGAGGCTCTGTGTTATGGCATTTCCTATGTACTGGTCTGGTTAACTCTTTGGATGGGGGGGGGGTGAAGGGATGAATTAATTAACAATGTCATTAGTCAGTAAAGTGCAGCAAGAAGGGGTTAATGTACTGCCTCTGGTCACTGATGCTTTAGTGACCAGTGACAGCTAATTAACCCCTTTGTGCTGCATTTGTGGCACCAGTGTCAGTGTAAAATTAATCCCTTTATGTTGCAGCATGAAGGGATTAAAAAAATACTGCCAGTGGCCGCTAATGTAGCACAAAGGGATTGATTAACTCTGCCAATGCCCACCAATGGGGAGGTATTAAAGTAGAATTCCAGTTTAAACCTAATTAGCCTTAATTCTCCCATTCTTTCCTCCTAACGCCTACACTGGCTAACCTGTGTAGAAAAAGATGTATACATCTATTTTCAGGCTTCTCAAGTCCAGTCATATGATTCCCTGTGTGAGCCAGTGGTGTATGCAGGAGTGAGCGCCAACAACAGATGGGACATGGGAACCTATGGGCGATGTCACCACTCCAGGCTTTACTAGCCATTGTCAAGTGCTCTCTACTTTCCCCTGCAGCCAGCGATGTCTGACACAGGGGATCATGTGACCAGACTAGAGCGGGCAGAGAATATCTACTTATATACATCTTTCTTACACTGGTTAGTAAACATATGTGTTGAAAACAGAAGGGGGGGGGGGGCATTTTAAAGGCTAGTTAGGTTTCAACTGGAACTCCACTTTAAGAGGTGACGTTGATGTCATAACACCACTGACCACCTCTGCTGGGGGTTATTATTGGGTAAATTGACGCTAATACTGGACATTTTTATTGCAGCAACTGGCAAAAATACTGGGGATCATTATTGCAGAAACTGACACTAATGCTGTGGATTATTATTGTCTAAACTGGCACCAATACTGGGAGTTATTATTGCAGAAACTGGAACTGGGGTTAATGTTTTGAAAACTACAATCTATGCTGAGGATTATTATTGCATAAACTGCCACCAATGCTAAACTGGCACAGATGTGAGCTTTACTATTGCTACTGGCAGCAATGCTGGGGAATATTATTGCATCCATGCTGGGAGTTACTATTGCTGCAGCAATACTGCAATGCTTCAGGCAAACAGGGGGAATGTGTCAAGATCAAGAGCGCTTGAAGGGGCCAATAAATATGTCATTTACCAGCCCCTTCTTTTTCTGAATGAACATGATGAGTAATCAGTACAGATCACTTACTGTGTTCGTTCATAACTGAAGCTAGTAAACTGTGTCTCTGAGCCTCTGTATCTTGGTCATTCATCTTCAGTGCAGCTGAGGCTACAGAGAAATGAATTGAAGAATCTGTGTCCTTAGCCTCTTTCTCTGTCTCAAAGGTGAGATGTCAGGGGTCTGTTTAGACACCTGATTTTTCACTTATGCCTCTCCCCTCCACACACAACGGCATTGTTAAAAAAAAAACACTGTAAACAAATTATTTAAAAAAATATAAACAAATAATTTTTGAAAGGTTGTAAAAACATATTTAAAAAAATAAAGGTTCATTCAGATAGGTTCTCTGGCCCTTACAGTGTCAATGAGCAGTTTGTTTGTGTGGCTGGATCTTCCTGTTTCTCTATTAGAATGCAGTGGCTGTATGAACACAGCCGCAGGTCCTAATTTGATGCAGGTGTGGGTGAGTGGCCCCGAATGCGCACTGTCTGCGTTTTTTATTGTGTGTATTTTATGTATCAGTGCCCATCAGTGATGCCTGTCAATGCCCATCAGTGCCACCTACCAGTGCCTCCTCATCAGTGCCCATCAGTCCACCTATCAGTGTCCATCAGTGCAGCCTATCAGTGCTCATCAGTGCAGCCTCATTAGCGCACATCATTGAAGGAGCAAAAATCACTTATTTACAAAATTGTATAACAAAAACTAAGAAAAAACATTTTTTTTCAAAATTTTCAGTGGTTTTTGGCTTGTTTAAGAAAAAGAAAAAAAACCCAGAGGTGATTAAATACCACCAAAATAAAGCTCTATCTGTCACAATAAAGGGATAAAAATTTCATATGGGTACAGTGTTGTTTGACCGCGCAATTGTCATTCAAAGTGTGACAGCGCTGAAAGCTGGAAATTGGCCTGGGCAGGAAGGGTATATAAGTGCCCTGTAGGCTAGCGGTTAAAGCACCTCCATGCAAATTGGCATAAGCTGCATATGTAATCGTTTGTCTTCCTTGTTTTATTTAAAGATACTCACTGGCCTCTCACAATCCTTTATTCTTCCATTTTCACTGTGGGCATCTGAAGCCCAGCTGCACTTTCTTCCGGGATACAGCCAGCATGCACCTCCCGATTTCATGCCTGCGCAGTGTGAAGAAAGTGTGGCACACTCGTTGCAGAGCGGAGGATACCCGTTGACTTCTGGGATTGATGGCACATTTATCCCAGGAACCAAAGTGCGGGAGAATATGACGTACCTCGCCGTGGCGAAGTACATCGGAAGTGCAGTGCTTAGGCAGCCTAAAGGTATGAAAACTTTGGGAGAAAAAAATTTGCCAAACATTGATGGGACTGCAAGAAGCAATACATGGGGACAAACTTTAAAAATCAGGTGGAACACCGCTTTAAGTACTGTTGATAGGTTGCATTTTACACAGATAGAGAGACCAGCCAGGTTTGTAATCAAGAAGTCAAAATTAAAGATACTGTGTGATTTCTCTCTATCTATTCTGAGTCTCCCAAACACACAATGACTGTATACAGTACATAACTGACTATATACAGCACTGTTCAGATGCACTGTATATGTTAATCTATGATCCCTCCCTATCTACTTTAAGTCTCCCCAACACACACTGACTTTATATGACTGACTATAAATATAACACTGTTCAGCTGTACTGTATAAGATGGCAGCAACTATCTATCCCTGTAAACGCTGTGTGATCTCTCCCTATCTCCCTATACACACTGGTTATATTGCTGACTGTAAATATAGCCCTGTTCAGCTTCACCATATAGGATGGCAGCAACTGATTTTACCTGCAAACACTGTGTGATCTCTTTATATATACTCCAAGTCTCCCCAACACCCACTGACAAAAGGCTGCTGTGAACCCTTACTTTTATAGAAAGAAGGAAATTATACTTCTGTGGCACTTTGTATACCAATTGTACAGAACACCTTCAGGTTGCCACATTAAATTTAATTCATTAGCTTTTCCAGAAAATTACAGTAGCTGCACATTGAAATAGAAAGGTAATGTACAGTATAATAATATTAAAATATTACACAATGGAAAATGGCATTGAAATTGAAATGTAATGTATAATAAGAGTACATTTCCAAATGGCAATGTCCAAGCTATATTAACTTTTTATTAAATATATGCTATATAAAAATTTTATATGACAGTATAGTTTAGATGGTCTTTCAGGTTTGTTTGCTGTCAGTGTTGCCTTTATGAAGATATTTTTGGAGTGAGGAGAAATCTTCCCAGTGAAGAAAGGAACATTATTGAAAACCTGACAAAGCTTCCAACCCCTGCCTCACCATCCAAAACTGAAATAATGAGTGCAGAATGACTGATCTGCCTGTCTGTCTGTCTCTGTCTCTTTGTATTCCTTTTGTTGTAATTTAGAATGCCAGATGCAAAAAGAACCAGGAATCTGTCTAGCTGATGAATGACTGTGACTAATTTGTCAAGCAACTGGTAATGTTTTTTCCACTGACTCTTGATATATAAAAATTCCAATTTAACACCTGAGTTATGTAGACCCAAAATTAAAAAGAAGAAAGGCCAATCTCTTCATCCATCTTACCTAAAGACTTGGTATTACCAAAATCCGAGTTGAAATACTGATGACACCGACAACTTAAAAAACAGTTTTCTATATTTGAAAAACAATTGCTCATGATTCAAAAAAATGATACTATTGAATTTTTAGTAATAGGAGGACAAATAGACAGACAGGAATAAAAATAAATTAGAACAATACAGTTACACTGTATGTTTTTCAAATCAACCAGTACCTGAGGTTGTTGGATATCATCCTCTGTAATCCCTTTATACAGCAGTAATTAGACCACGAGAGGGAGCAACAGCACTCTGAACCAACAAGGCTCTGAACATACTGACAGGAGTAGACAACAGGGTGCAGAGAAAAGATTATTGACAGGTGTAGTTCCCTTTTATCTGCAGCCCATCCTAAGATGATGTAGTGCGTGGAAATAGTGTCCCTTTATATGTCAGCTGTAGGCAGGCACAGTCTAAATGGGGTATGAGACACCCCTGACCATCATGGCGTATCCTGTGTACTGAAGGGAGAGAGAGCCCCCTGCAGATCTAAACCACTGGGTTATCCAGTGGAGGGCACATTGGGGATAGAGAGTCCTGTGGCTTGGTTTAGAACAGCCTTGAGGCCTATTTGAGGATCTTTCTTTGTGTGAGGGGAAGGTACACCCTGTATGTGAAGCATCTGTGAAAGTAGACTGCAACATCTGGGGAAGATGACCGAATTGGCACATTGAGATGATATTCAGGTGTTCTGCACTAAAGGAACTACTGTCAGAAAGACATGTAATGAACTATGGTGTACTACATAAGAGACTGCAATCAGAAAGTCATGTACTGTTTATTATCCTGTAGAAGAAGTGCCATTGTTCCAGTGTGAGTTAAAAAAATGTAGTAAAGCATTGAAAAGGCTTTTGGACTGGACATTCTTTTATTTTGGATAACAGACCTCAGGCTAAGAATATGTGAGTGAGTGGGTCTCAGGCCAGAAGTGTTACACAATATGTTGGAGTATCTTCTTCCACAGGTAGGTGACTATTCCATCCAAGGGGAAGCAGGGTGGTCCAAAGTCAGCATGGCATGAACGCCTACCCAATCTAGGACCATTACAAGATGACTTTTTTAGGTGCAGCTTCTCCTCTAACTACTTCCCTATAGAGCCACTGGATTACTTTTACAGAGGCAAAAGGGGGTCACCTTTACCAGGCTGGCCCATCCCACTGGGGAGCCTGGTAAGGATGCAACTGGCAGCATTGGCTTTCCCGGACACAGTGAGAAACACTGATGTTGTTCCTCCCACCAGAAAACCAGAAGCGACAAGTATTCCACCACTTCCGATTTTGGTTCGATGTAAACAAGCCGATTCCGGCTTCTGAAAGCATCTGGTCAAACCAATTTCAGTTTTATCAGATCCTTTGGAGGGCAGAGTAAAGATCTGGGGTCAAATATTTCCATAAAGAGGACCTGTCACAGTCTATGCTATCACATGCGATGTTGTTCACCCCTTGGGGTAGCAATAAAGTTGATCCAGAAAAACAGAAATTAAAGTACAGTGTAAACATAAATAAATAAATAATAAAAATTTGTAAACAATTTAAGTGCTCCCGTTTCCCCATGCTTATGTACAAATACACGCATATGTAAACAGTGATCACACTACATATTTGAGAAATGTCAGCGAGCAATAATTCTAGTGCCAGAACTCCTGTCGTTGGCTATTATGGCAAATATCTCATTGCGCATTTTACGTGTGATTTCACATGCATGTAACTGTACCAGAAATACACAAGCCCTATACTTATTCAGGCTCTGGAAGTATCTAATGCACCTGGGAAACATTGATGATTGTTATATACAATCTGTAAACGTATGCACACCAGTTTTAATATGAACATCTGAAGCTAAAGTGTGTATATTTTGCATTATGTCCAATAAATTCATCAAAAGCATGTAGTCTAACAATGAATAGTGTGATACATACTGTGCACTGAATGCTTGATACTTGGTCACAGCTGCTCATTTTCACGGTCAATTGTCAGCAGTTACTAGACCTCATTAGAGGAATGTTAGAAACCAAATTATATTTAGAGAAATGTTATTGCTTACTCCACTAATTTGATACTTTCTGGTTTGCGTTACAGAGACTGCCTCATGCTTTGCTGCCTTAACAGCGGCACCAGCTTTGTGGCTGGTTTTGCCATCTTTTCCGTCCTTGGATTCATGGCTTATGAACAAGGCGTTCCCATTGCTGAAGTTGCAGAATCAGGTATTTGCAGTTTGTAGCTTTTGTCTATGTATGAAAAAGATCTATAAACTAACACAATATATATATATATATATATATATATATATAGTTACTATTGTATATGTTTTAATTTTTACAAAATAAAGGAATCATTTCAATGAAAGTATATCAAAAGACATTTTTTATTTTTTCTCTATAGAGTAGGGAAGGCTTAAAACTCTTATAACGGATAAGTCCATTTTTAAAAATATAATAAATAAACATATTTTTGCAAGAATAAATGTGCAATTATTATTTTTTTTACAGTAGCTTGTATAATGCCAGGTGGTAGACTGTTCCTCCAGCTCTCTGTCCGTACTGTGGTATGGGTCTTCAGTTGGAGAACTGAGCTCTGCATGGGGGACATTTGCACCATGTTACACTCTAAATAAGGGTGTAATATGGTGCAAAAGATGGATATAGCATTTAACTTTTTTTGCAAACTGTGCTCAATTACGGAGAGTTCCCATTCCAAAAAAATTCCAAAATAAGGTAAATTTCCTTTCAGCCAGTTGTCACAGGAACAAGTCTCCACACTGAACAATTTACCATCTATTCCTATTCTGGTGTGAACACCACATTTTTTATTTTCCCCTATTTAAGTCTTGGGAAGAAAACAGAGTGAATCTCTCTAGTAGGGACACAAGCTGCAACGGAAAATTGATAGCAGCTCTATCCCCGCACCTCAAAAGTAAAAACAAAGTTGTGGCTAGAGATAACTGTAACTTAATTTCATGGGTCAGATGAATTTTCCACATGCATGTTACATTATTGATTTGTGTCAGGATGTTTTATCTGGGGGTCAAATCACAAAAATAAATTCTTAACCCTTAAAGCCCATCACAAGCCATTTTTCAGTTTTGGACAAAACGTGGAAGGTTTCAAATCTCAGTCAGGGTTCAATACTTTCTGTGTCATTTTGAGAAGATCCCACTTCATTTGTGACACCTGTCATTTATCAAAAAGTGGAATGAAAACTCGCAAACAAGAAACAAGTATGGCTCTAACCCTTCTCATTATCACTAACGTCTGACATAGAGGTATATTTATAGAGCAGTTAATCTAACAATTATCAAATATTACCTGTACGTTAACCTTCCTGGCACATGTGTTTTAAAGCAGAACATTTGAAAAGAATGATCTAAAAATAAAAAAACTATTAAAAAAGAACATTTCAAAACCAGCTTTTGTTTCAATATTCATCTTTAATGCAGAGATTTCCCCTACAGATCTTTTTTCTGCCACTAGATGTCCTCAGTCTCAATGCCAGTATCATCTAACCCACTTTTTCTAAGCCCGGGTCATACTGGACCTGTCTCAGGCTGTAAATGGACAGTAAAAGGAGAAGCAGCACAGTGATGAGCTCATCTCTCTGTCACTCAGCTTTCTCTACCTATCAGCATTCTTTTTTCAGCCCATGAAGTGAATAATACATTTATTGATTTATTAAAAGAGAAGTATGGCCAAAGCTCCTTTAGCTATGCCTCTCTTGTGAGTCACAGGAATGCCCTTACTTTTGCCCTCCTGGGACCCAGAATCAGCTGACAATTGGCTAAACCCTGCTGCTGGCTGACTTCACAGAGCCACTCCAAACTCTGGAGGGATCCTGACAATAATGCCATGATACACTGAGATGCCTTACAGGCAGCAGGCTCAGCCTCCTCTGCCCTCTCTCCTGCCTGGTGCTCCAGTGAGGTAAGTATGTATGTTTATTTTGTTTACCATTCCCACACTTTTCTTTTAATGATTATAGAGCTACATCAATATGTGTCTTTAATATCTGCTTAGAGTTCAGCTATAAATGACAAAAATAGATTCACCATAATTTTATATTTAGTGAAAGTGACATTCACTGCTTTATAAATTCTGCTCTGATTGTGATGTTCTATGAGGTGTCTCTTAAGTAGGGCAGCAAATAATATACTACCCTGCCACCCTGTGTTCCAAGTGAACAACATTAAATATTTTCATATATCCTTAAAAAAAATATATATATATTTTTTTTTTAAATTGTGGGTAAAGTAGGCAAGTGTTAAATGCCCCTTTCATTTTTTTATTCTTTTTTTTTTTTGTTTTTTTGCTGGTTGTGTCTACCTTTCACTTCCTGTCCTGGAGAAATAGCAGAAAGTGAGAGGAAAACCTCCACAAAGTAGAATTGCCTTCTTAAACAGGTGTCCTCTTTGGAAGATCCTTGCTTCTTGCTCTGGTGACAACTGTAAAGTCAGGGCCTGGACTGAGCAAAGCTAAAAGGGAGGGCCAGCATGACTGGGGCGTGCAGACGAGGTGGAGCGTGTATTTGGGTGGGAGCATATGCAGGCGGTAAGGGGGTGGTTACTCATCTGATTGGAGTACGCAACCTTGAGTGGTAGTCTTGCCAGGATTAGGAGGTGGGATGGGTCTTGTCGGAGGTCAGTCGGAGCTTGTGTCAGCACGGGGGTGGTTTCTTCCGCCCTCCCTCCCTGGAGCTTTTCGTGTTTTGTTTTTCTGCTTTGGTTATGGTTTGTTCTGTGTTTGTCCTGTGGTTTGTTTTTGTGTGGGTTCCTTGAGTTTGCTTCTTGTCTGGAAAGGCATTTGTGTCCTGAGGTGTTTGTTTTGTTTTGTCATGGCAGCCGGCAGGGGTCGATGGGTCTTTGAAGGCGGTGCTGGAGTGACAATTTGGTGGATTATGGGTTGGACCCATCCTAGGTATGGGTGTTCCTTCCCAATTATAAGGTCACGTTGGTAATGTGGGAGTTCATTGGCTGTGTCTGGGACTACGTAGCTGTAGTATTGTCCCCGAGGCGGTGTAGTAGTGGCTGGGGGCCTTTTCATTGGGTGTCAGATACAGCTGAGTTGTGGATGTGCGTAACGGTGCCTTCGAAGACCTTTGACTCGGTTGGGATTATTACTGTCAGTTATTATTTGAGTTGTAAAAAGTGTTATGTTAGAGTTATGTTAAATAAATGGCTGCTATGGCCGGTTTTACACCAAAAGAGAGTCGCGTGTTTATTTAGGTGGGGAAGGTTGAAGGGTGGTGGTGGTTTTATGGATTAGGGGTAAGTATTAGCCTCGATATTCTGCAAGTTCATCAGTCAAGTGTTGGATTCCCATCACTTTCTGCCTTGATGACAGCAGTGACCAGGAAAAATAGAGGGATGAATCGACCAAGCAAGGACAAAAGGGAAAAACTTGACGTGCTCTAAACCTTCCCTACTCTATCCAGAATAAAAAAATATAAAAAAGTTTTGGTTATTTATTCACTTTATTAATAAATAGAGATGAGCGAATCGAAGTAGGCGAAGTGGAATTCGTTTCGAATATTAGGAAAATTTCGATTCGCGTGGAATCCGAAAATAAGCAGACTTCGGATGCGCGAATCGAAATTTTTCCTAAAATGGCGGCGACATGTGCGGCGACGGAGCGGGGATGTCTGGGAAGGCGCGCAGACAAGGCGTGCTGACCCATAATGCATTCATTCATGATATGTGATCGCATTAGCCAATCAGCAGCCAGCCAGCCAGCACAGTGTAATGGTCGAGCTATAAATGGCGGCCATTTTAGAATTCTCCATTTGCCTCCAGTCATTCAACAGAGGCAGACCTGGCTGTATTCAGGGAGAGAGTTAGGGACAGAGAAACGTTACTTAGGGACACAGAAATGTTAGTTAGGGCCACAGAATCGTTACTTAGGGCCATAGAAACGATACATAGGGCCACAGAAACGTTACTTAGGGCCACAGAATCGTTAGTTAGGGCCACAGAAACGTTACTTAGGGACACAGAATTGTTACTCAGGGACAGACAGAATTGTTACTGAGGGATACAGAATTGTTACTGAGGGCCACAGAATCGTTACTTAGGGCCACAGAAACGTTACTTAGGGCCACAGAATTGTTACTTAGGGACAGACACAGAATTGTTACTGAGGGACACAGATTTGTTACTGAGGGCCACAGAATCATTACTTAGGGCCACAGAATTGTTACTTAGGGACAGACACAGAATTGTTACTGAGGGACACAGATTTGTTACTGAGGGCCACAGAATCGTTACTTAGGGCCACAGAAACGTTACTTAGGGCCACAGAAGTGTTACTTAGGGACAGACACAGAATTCTTATTGAGGGACACAGAATTGTTACTGAGGGCCACAGAACCGTTACTTAGGGCCACAGAAACGTTACTTAGGGCCACAGAATTGTTACTTAGGGACAGACACAGAATTGTTACTGAGGGACACAGATTTGTTACTGAGGGCCACAGAATCGTTACTTAGGGCCACAGAATTGTTACTTAGGGACAGACACAGAATTGTTACTGAGGGACACAGATTTGTTACTGAGGGCCACAGAATCGTTACTTAGGGCCACAGAAATGTTACTTAGGGCCACAGAAACGTTACTTAGGGCCACAGAATTGTTACTTAGGGACAGACACAGAATTGTTATTGAGGGACACAGAATTGTTACTGAGGGCCACAGAACCGTTACTTAGGGCCACAGAAACGTTACTTAGGGCCACAGAATTGTTACTTAGGGACAGACACAGAATTGTTACTGAGGGACACAGATTTGTTACTGAGGGCCACAGAAACGTTACTTAGGGCCACAGAAACGTTACTTAGGGCCACAGAATCGTTAGTTAGGGCCACAGAAACGTTACTTAGGGACACAGAATTGTTACTCAGGGACAGACACAGAATTGTTACTGAGGGATACAGAATTGTTACTGAAAGCCACAGAATCGTTACTTAGGGCCACAGAAACGTTACTTAGGGCCACAGAAAAGTTACTTAGGGCCACAGAATTGTTATTAAGGAACAGACACAGAATTGTTATTGAGGGACACAGAATTGTTACTGAGGGCCACAGAACCGTTACTTAGGGCCACAGAAACGTTACTTAGGGCCACAGAATTGTTATTTAGGGACAGACACAGAATTGTTACTGAGGGACACAGATTTGTTACTGAGGGCCACAGAAACGTTACTTAGGGCCACAGAAACGTTACTTAGGGCCACAGAATCGTTACTTAGGGCCACAGAAACGTTACTTAGGGCCACAGAAACGTTACTTAGGGACACAGAATTTTTACTTAGGGACAGACACAGAATTGTTACTGAGGGACACAGAATTGTTACTGAGGGCCACAGAACCGTTACTTACGGCCACAGAAACGTTACTTAGGGACACAGAATTGTTACTCAGGGACAGACACAGAATTGTTACTGAGGGATACAGAATTGTTACTGAGGGACACAGAAACGTTACTTAGGGCCACAGAAACGTTACTTAGGGCCACAGAATTGTTACTTAGGGACAGACACAGAATTGTTACTGAGGGACACAGAATTGTTACTGAGGGCCACAGAATCGTTACTTAGGGCCACAGAAACGTTACTTAGGGACACAGAAACGTTACTTAGGGCCACAGAATCGTTACTTAGGGCCACAGAAACGTTACTTAGGGCCACAGAAACTTTACTTAGGGCCACAGAATTGTTACTTAGGGACACAGAATTGTTACTCAGGGACAGACACAGAATTGTTACTGAGGGATACAGAATTGTTACTGAGGGACACAGAAACGTTACTTAGGGCCACAGAAACGTTACTTAGGGCCACAGAAACGTTACTTAGGGCCACAGAATTGTTACTTAGGGACAGACACAGAATTGTTACTGAGGGACACAGAATTTTTACTGAGGGCCACAGAACCGTTACTTAGGGCCACAGAAACGTTACTTAGGGACACAGAATTGTTACTCAGGGACAGACACAGAATTGTTACTGAGGGACACAGAATTGTTACTGAGGGCCACAGAACTGTTACTGAGGGCCACAGAACTGTTACTTAGAGCCACAGAAACGTTACTTAGGGCCACAGAAACGTTACTTAGGGCTACAGAAACGTTACTTAGGGCCACAAAATCGTTACTTAGGGCCACAGAATCGTTACTTAGGGCCACAGAAACGTTACTTAGGGACACAGAAACGTTACTTAGGGACACAGAATTGTTACTCAGGGACAGACACAGAATTGTTACTGAGGGACACAGAATTGTTACTGAGGGCCACAGAACTGTTACTGAGGGCCACAGAACTGTTACTTAGGGCCACAGAAATGTTACTTAGGGCCACAGAAACGTTACTTAGGGCTACAGAAACGTTACTTAGGGCCACAGAATCGTTACTTAGGGCCACAGAAACGTTACTTATGGCCACAGAAACGTTACTTAGGGACACAGAATTGTTACTCAGGGACAGACACAGAATTGTTACTCAGGGACACAGAATTGTTACTGAGGGACACAGAATTGTTACTGAGGGACACAGAATTGTTACTGAGGGCCACAGAACTGTTACTGAGGGCCACAGAACTGTTACTTAGGGCCACAAAAATGTTACTTAGGGCCACAGAAACGTTACTTAGGGCCACAGAAACGTTACTTAGGGCTACAGAAACGTTACTTAGGGCCACAGAATCGTTAATTAGGGCCACAGAATCGTTACTTAGGGACACAGAAACGTTACTTAGGGACACAGAATTGTTACTTAGGGACACAGAATTGTTACTCAGGAACAGACACAGAATTGTTACTGAGGGACACAGAATTGTTACTGAGGGCCACAGAAACGTTACTTAGGGCCACAGAAACGTTACTTAGGGACACAGAATTGTTACTCAGGGACAGACACAGAATTGTTCCTGAGGGATACAGAATTGTTACTGAGGGCCACAGAATCGTTACTTAGGGCCACAGAAACGTTACTTAGGGCCACAGAAAAGTTACTTAGGGACACAGAATTTTTACTTAGGGACAGACACAGAATTGTTATTGAGGGACACAGAATTGTTACTGAGGGCCACAGAACCGTTACTTAGGGCCACAGAAACGTTACTTAGGGCCACAGAATTGTTACTTAGGGACAGACACAGAATTGTTACTGAGGGACACAGATTTGTTACTGAGGGCCACAGAAACGTTACTTAGGGCCACAGAAACATTACTTAGGGCCACAGAATCGTTACTTAGAGCCACAGAAACGTTACTTAGGGCCACAGAATTGTTACTTAGGGACAGACACAGAATTGTTACTGAGGGACACAGAATTGTTACTGAGGGCCACAGAACCGTTACTTACGGCCACAGAAACGTTACTTAGGGACACAGAATTGTTACTCAGGGACAGACACAGAATTGTTACTGAGGGATACAGAATTGTTACTGAGGGACACAGAAACGTTACTTAGGGCCACAGAAACGTTACTTAGGGCCACAGAAACGTTACTTAGGGCCACAGAATTGTTACTTAGGGACAGACACAGAATTGTTACTGAGGGACACAGAATTGTTACTGAGGGCCACAGAATCGTTACTTAGGGCCACAGAAACGTTACTTAGGGACACAGAAACGTTACTTAGGGCCACCGAATCGTTACTTAGGGCCACAGAAATGTTACTTAGGGCCACAGAAACTTTACTTAGGGCCACAGAATTGTTACTTAGGGACAGACACAGAATTGTTACTGAGGTATACAGAATTGTTACTGAGGGACACAGAAACGTTACTTAGGGCCACAGAAACGTTACTTAGTGTTAGGAATTCCCCCTTTCCTGGAATCCTTATATTCTTATTTCTTATATTCTCTTTGTGCTGCGCAGCGTCTGGGTGTGGCATGGGCTCGATCGCGATCGGGCAATCAACATAACCAACACTCAAGTAGGATACAGGAAGATTGCCCAGTTTATTACGTACATTACAGCTTATAAAGGCAAAAACCACAAACCCAAATTATCCAATAGTAAGACAAACTCAAATTATCCAATAGTAAAGCGTACCTTTAACTTCTACCCAGATACTAGACAAGGTGCACCTTTTACTTAAACTGTTAAAATGTTAACCTCAGTCAGTACATCCTGCCATTTTTGGCTGTGTTCCCAGATCTCTTATCTGAACATCTATCTATGTTTTGTACGATGTTTTGCAGACACCTGCAGTCTAGGCGTCCACCCTGTAACTTTGTGTTACTTTGTGGTTGTACTTGTGACATACATATACCATTTAAAATTTTCCATATAAGCTCGAAAATAATGCTGGCATGTCTTATAACATTTACTTAAGACATAATAATTTCATCTATTTAAAGCATCACTCTAACTCTTGTCACAATGCAAGCATAATGAATACAGAAATGGTATACCTGAATCAATAGCCCTAGCTCATATTTCCCCACAACCACAAAGTAACACAAAGTTACAGGGTGGACGCCTAGACTGCAGGTGTCTGCAAAACATCGTACAAAACATAGATAGATGTTCAGGTAAGAGATCTGGGAACACAGCCAAAAATGGCAGGATGTACTGACTGAGGTTAACATTTTAACAGTTTAAGTAAAAGGTGCACCTTGTCTAGTATCTGGGTAGAAGTTAAAGGTATGCTTTACTATTGGATAATTTGAGTTTGTCTTACTATTGGATAATTTGGGTTTGTGGTTTTTGCCTTTATAAGCTGTAATGTACGTAATAAACTTTGCAATCTTCCTGTATCCTACTTGAGTGTTGGTTATGTTGATTGCCCGATCGCGATCGAGCCCATGCCACACCCAGACGCTGCGCAGCACAAAGAGAATATAAGAAATAAGAATATAAGGATTCCAGGAAAGGGGGAATTCCTAACAACTTAGGGCCACAGAAACGTTACTTAGGGCCACAGAATTGTTACTTAGGGACAGACACAGAATTGTTACTGAGGGACACAGAATTGTTACTGAGGGCCACAGAACCGTTACTTAGGGCCACAGAAACGTTACTTAGGGACACAGAATTGTTACTCAGGGACAGACACAGAATTGTTACTGAGGGACACAGAATTGTTACTGAGGGCCACAGAACTGTTACTGAGGGCCACAGAACTGTTACTTAGGGCCACAGAAACGTTACTTAGGGCCACAGAAACGTTACTTAGGGCCACAGAAACGTTACTTAGGGCTACAGAAACGTTACTTAGGGCCACAGAATCGTTACTTAGGGCCACAGAATCGTTACTTAGGGCCACAGAAACGTTACTTAGGGACACAGAAACATTACTTAGGGACACAGAATTGTTACTCAGGGAAAGACACAGAATTGTAACTGAGGGACACAGAATTGTTACTGAGGGCCACAGAACTGTTACTGAGGGCCACAGAACTGTTACTTAGGGCCACAGAAACGTTACTTAGGGCCACAGAAACGTTACTTAGGGCTACAGAAACGTTACTTAGGGCCACAGAATCGTTACTTAGGGCCACAGAAACGTTACTTAGGGCCACACAAACGTTACTTAGGGCCACAGAATTGTTACTTAGGGACAGACACAGAATTGTTACTGAGGGACACAGAATTGTTACTGAGGGCCACAGAATCGTTACTTAGGTCCACAGAAACGTTACTTAGGGACACAGAAACGTTACTTAGGGCCACAGAATCGTTACTTAGGGCCACAGAAACGTTACTTAGGGCCACAGAAACTTTACTTAGGGCCACAGAATTGTTACTTAGGGACAGACACAGAATTGTTACTGAGGGATACAGAATTGTTACTGAGGGACACAGAAACGTTACTTAGGGCCACAGAAACGTTACTTAGGGCCACAGAATTGTTACTTAGGGACAGACACAGAATTGTTACTGAGGGACACAGAATTGTTACTGAGGGCCACAGAACCGTTACTTAGGGCCAAAGAAACGTTACTTAGGGACACAGAATTGTTACTCAGGGACAGACACAGAATTGTTACTGAGGGACACAGAATTGTTACTGAGGGCCACAGAACTGTTACTGAGGGCCACAGAACTGTTACTTAGGGCCACAGAAACGTTACTTAGGGCCACAGAAACGTTACTTAGGGCTACAGAAACGTTACTTAGGGCCACAGAATCGTTACTTAGGGCCACAGAATCGTTACTTAGGGCCACAGAAACGTTACTTAGGGACACAGAAACATTACTTAGGGACACAGAATTGTTACTCAGGGACAGACACAGAATTGTAACTGAGGGACACAGAATTGTTACTGAGGGCCACAGAACTGTTACTGAGGGCCACAGAACTGTTACTTAGGGCCACAGAAACGTTACTTAGGGCCACAGAAACGTTACTTAGGGCTACAGAAACGTTACTTAGGGCCACAGAATCGTTACTTAGGGCCACAGAAACGTTACTTAGGGACACAGAAACGTTACTTAGGGACACAGAATTGTTACTCAGGGACAGACACAGAATTGTTACTGAGGGACACAGATTTGTTACTGAGGGCCACAGAACCGTTACTTAGGGACACAGAAACGTTACTTAGGGACACAGAATTGTTACTCAGGGACAGACACAGAATTGTTACTCAGGGACACAGAATTGTTACTGAGGGACACAGAATTGTTACTCAGGGACACAGAATTGTTACTGAGGGACACAGAATTGTTACTGAGGGACACAGAATTGTTACTGAGGGCCACAGAACTGTTACTGAGGGCCACAGAACTGTTACTTAGGGCCACAGAAACGTTACTTAGGGCCACAGAAACGTTACTTAGGGCTACAAAAACGTTACTTAGGGCCACAGAATCGTTAATTAGGGCCACAGAATCGTTACTTAGGGCCACAGAAACGTTACTTAGGGACACAGAAACATTACTTAGGGACACAGAATTGTTTCTCAGGAACAGACACAGAATTGTTACTGAAGGACACAGAATTGTTACTGAGGGCCACAGTACTGTTACTGAGGGCCACAGAACTGTTACTTAGGGCCACAGAAACGTTACTAAGGGCCACAGAAACGTTACTTAGGGCCACAGAAACGTTACTTAGGGCTACAGAAACGTTACTTAGGGCCACAGAATCGTTACTTAGGGCCACAGAAACGTTACTTAGGGACACAGAATTGTTACTCTTGGACAGACACAGAATTGTTACTGAGGGACACAGATTTGTTACTGAGGGCCACAGAACCGTTACTTAGGGACACAGAAACGTTACTTAGGGACACAGAATTGTTACTCAGGGACAGACACAGAATTGTTACTCAGGGACACAGAATTGTTACTGAGGGACACAGAATTGTTACTCAGGGACTCAGAATTGTTACTCAGGGACACAGAATTGTTACTCAGGGACACAGAATTGTTACTGAGGGACACAGAATTGTTACTCAGGGACACAGAATTGTTACTCAGGGACAGACACAGAATTGTTACTCAGGGACAGACACAGAATTGTTACTGAGGGACACAGAATTGTTACTGAGGGCCACAGAACTGTTACTTAGGGCCAGAGAAACGTTACTCAGGGACACAGAATTGTTACTCAGGGACAGACACAGAATTGTTACTCAGGGACAGACACAGAATTGTTACTGAGGGACACAGAATTGTTACTGAGGGACACAGAATTGTTACTGAGGGCCACAGAACTGTTACTTAGGGCCACAGAAACGTTACTCAGGGACACAGAATTGTTACTCAGGGACAGACACAGAATTGTTACTCAGGGACACAGAATCGTTTAATTAAAGAGTATGTAAGACAACATGCAGAGGAGTGGCAGAGGAGGCAATGTTTTAGGAGCGAGCAGACGTGGCAGCAGAGGAAGGGGTCGAGGCAGCACTATTCGCAGCCAGAGGCCAGTGCTCCCGGTGTCATCCAGCGGTCGTGTCTCCTCCGACAACCCTGCCGTCATCGATTGGTTGGCTCGGTCGTCTTCCTCTTCCCAGGTCACCTCTGACACCTACAGCCAACGGTCGGTGGGTACGTCAGACACAACCGTTAGTTGGCATGGCCCGGGAGCAAGCCCACTGAAATCACGTGTCCTCTACCTGCCCCTGTCCTTTGGTGTTCCCTCACCAAGCGAAGTATCGCATGCTGTGGGCTCAGCCCCACTGTACAGTGAGGAAGAGCTAACAGAGGGCGGTCAGGAACGGGGGGAGACATCCGCCTCTTCAGCAGCCAGGCGAAGAAGTAGTGGCGAGGAGAGTGGCTCGGTAGCCGGTCTAGAGACAGGTCTGTCTCCTGACCCACACGCAGCCGAGGGGGCTAGTAGTGAGGCGGAGACCCTAATTGATGATGATGAGGCTGATCGCACTTGGCAGCCTCGTCGTCATCAGGCTATTGCTTCCGCATCATCAGGAGAAGAGGGTGGCAGCTTGGCAGCGAGCAAAACAGTCGGTGGGTTACCCAGGAGGCAGCAGGGTCGCAGCAGTGTCAGTGGAGGCAAACGGCCACGGAGTACAGCACCAACTCCACTGCAGCCTACCACCACGGCCAGTAGTGGTGCCGGTGTGCACGGAGGAAGCAGCAGTCAGCCAGTGAGGAGTATCGGGGGCAAAGTTTCCTACTCGGCGGTGTGGCAATTTTTTGTCAAGCCGCCCGAGGAAGTAAACGTAGCCGTATGTCGACTATGTGGCCAGAAAGTCAAGCGTGGCCAGGGGGCCCATGTTGGGACTACAGCGTTGCGGCAGCATATGCAGCGTCGCCATTTGGTGGCCTGGGAAAACCGTGATAAAGATACGGCGGTTCTGCCCGCCCCAGCCCCCGCTCCATCACCCGCTCCGTTACTTGCTCCGTCACCCGACGTCAATCGCCCTCTATCAGCCAGTCAAGGCTCCAACACCTCTGCTGAGGGGAGTTTTCGCTCGTTGGCATCTTCCGCTCGTTCAGATGCTCCTTCTCCTGCTACTCCTCTTCACGGATTCCGTCAGCAGTCTTTCTTGGAATCCGTTTCCAAGAGACAACAGTTTGCGAGCACGCACCCGACGGTGCAAAAGCTGAACGTCCTCCTGTCCAAGTTGCTGGTGCTGCAGTCCCTCCCCTTCCAAGTGGTGGACTCAGCACCTTTCCGAGAAATGATGGCTTGTGCCGCGCCGCGGTGGAGAGTGCCAAGCCGTCATTTCTTCGCCAAAAAGGCAGTGCCAGCCCTGCATTCACATGTAGAAGAGATGGTGGGCCAGTCTTTGAGCATGTCGGTCTCTGCCAAAGTGCACGGCAGCGCCGACGTGTGGAGCTGTAACTACGGTCAGGGACAGTACATGTCATTTACGGCCCACTGGGTGAACGTGGTGCCGTCACAGCCGCACCAGCAACTTGGACAGGTCACGCCGCTTTTGCCTCCACGTTTGCACGTCCTTGGTCCACAAAAGATGTCCGCCTCTACCATCTCTTCTTCCTTCGTGTCCTCAGCCGCCACCCCCGTGCCAAGTCCCATTACCCGACCGGCATATCACATGTGCAGGGCGCAACGGTGTCACGCTGTGCTGCACCTGGTATGCCTTGGCGAACGTAGTCACACAGGGGAGGAACTTCTCAGTGTAATGAACAGAGAAATCGACAGATGGCTGTCTCCGCGCAAACTGAAAATCGGAACCATGTTGACCGACAACGGAAAGAACATGGTGTCTGCTCTGCGTCAAGGAAGGTTGTGCCATGCGCCATGCATGGCTCACGTGTTCAATCTGGTTGTCAAGCGGTTCCTAAAATCCACCATCCCACTGCAAGACATCCTTAAAATGTCACGTAAACTTTGCATGCATTTCAGCCATTCCTACACCGCAAAGCACACCCTCCTTGAGCTGCAGCGACAGAACAAAATTCCACAGCATCGCCTGATCTGCGACGTTGCAACAAGGTGGAATTCAACCCTACACATGTTAGACCGCCTTTACGAATAGCGAAAGGCCATCACCGATTTCCTGATGTTACAAGCGGATAAAGGTACTCCCCTGTGTAACTTCGATGTCAGCCATTGGCAGCTCATGCGTAACACCTGCCGCTTGCTCAGGCCCTTTGAGGAGGCCACGCTATTCGTGAGTCGGCAGGACTATGGGATGAACGACGTCATTCCTCTGTTGCACGTCCTGGAACAAATGCTGTTAACAATGGCTGGTCAGGGTGCGGTAGACGTGGCGCACAGATCTCAACGCCACATGACCCCTGTGGGGGCAGGACAGGAAGAAGAGGAGGAGGTAGAGGAGGACATTTGTGCTCAGGAATTATTGAGTGAAATGGGTGGTTTTTCCACTCAGCGGACAGGAGTGGAGGAGCAGGAGCATCTGGTAGAGGAGGAGGAGGAGGAGACAGAGGACCCAGACGCACCGTGGCAGTATGCTGTGGAGATGGAGGCAGGGAGTCCCTCGCATTCCTTGGCACAAATGGCCCATAGCATGCTCGCTTGCTTGCGTAGCGACAGCCGAATAATAACCATCAGACAGAGGGATGACTTTTGGCTGTCCACCTTGTTGGACCCTCGCTACCGTTCAAAAATGGTGGCCTTTTTCACACCTGCTGAGAGGGAGGCCAAAATAACGTACTATAAAAACCACCTATGTAGTCAGTTGGTCTCTGCCTTTGTGCGCCAACGTCCATCCTCAGACACTGTGGGCCCTGTGCGCTCGCGTTCCGCTGCCATGGCAGCAGGGGAGGGGTGGGGTGGTAGGAGCAGTGGTAGCTCCACCAGCAGCGGCTGCCTCAGTCTGCAGTCGATGATGAGTAGCTTTCTTCACCAGCGCAGTGAGGAAACTACTAACCAGCCGCAGCAGCAGCAGCATCAGGTGGACCTGGAGCAGGACCTCAAACAACAGGCTTGGGCCTACTTGGACAGCACCCTGCCAACCGAGGTAGACAATCCCCTTGACTACTGGGCAACGAAACTTGACCTTTGGCCCCAACTAGCTGAATTTGCCCTTGAAAGGCTGTCATGCCCGGCCAGTAGCGTGGCATCGGAGCGCGTGTTTAGTGCGGCAGGAGGTATTGTAACTCCGCGGAGGACATGACTGTCCACCCAAAGTGTGGAGAGACTCACGTTTGTGAAAATGAATCAGGCGTGGATTAGTCTGGATTTCAAACCACCAGTTCCTGACACAACTGACTAAATCCGCCATGAATCATGCCCCTGCCATGTGCCACTTTCACGTCTCCTCACACTGCTGGTGTGTTCCATTTTTTGTCATAGGGTGCTGGCAGATTACGGGCCTCCCATAGCTGCTGCCAGGACCATAATCTGCCATGGGCCCCTATACCGCCTCCTCATGCTGCTGCCAGGTCCACAGTGTCTCATGCCATGTGCCACTTTCAGGTCTCCTCACACTGCTGGTGTGTTCCATTTTTTGTCATAGGGTGCTGGCAGATTACGGGCCTCCTATAGTTGCTGCCAGGCCCCTAATCTGCCATGGGCCCCTATACCGCCTCCTCATGCTGCTGCCAAGTCCAGAGTCTCTCATGGGTCCCTGTACGGCGTCCCATTGCTGCTGTCTCCATCGCCACACTCTGCCATGTGCCACTTTCAGGTCTCCTCACACACTGCTGGTGTGTTCAATTTTTTGACATAGGGTGCTGGCAGATTACGGGCCTCCCATAGCTGCTGCTTGGCCCCTAATCTGCCATGGGCCCCTATACCGCCTCCTCATGCTGCTGCCAGGTCCACAGTGTCTCATGCCATGTGCCACTTTCAGGTCTCCTCACACTGCTGGTGTGTTCAATTTTTTGACATAGGGTGCTGGCAGATTACGGGCCTCCTATAGCTGCTGCCAGGCCCCTAATCTGCCATGGGCCCCTATACCGCCTCCTCATGCTGCTGCCAGGTCCAGAGTCTCTCATGGGTCCCTGTACGGCCTCCCATTGCTGCTGTCTCCATCGCCACACTCTGCCATGTGCCACTTTCAGGTCTCCTCACACACTGCTGGTGTGTTCAATTTTTTGACATAGGGTGCTGGCAGATTACGGGCCTCCCATAGCTGCTGCCAGGACCATAATCTGCCATGGGCCCCTGTACCGCCTCCTCATGCTGCTGCCAGGTCCACAGTGTCTCATGCCATGTGCCACTTTCAGGTCTCCTCACACTGCTGGTGTGTTCAATTTTTTGACATAGGGTGCTGGCAGATTACGGGCCTCCCATAGCTGCTGCCAGGCCCCTAATCTGCCATGGGCCCCTATACCGCCTCCTCATGCTGCTGCCAAGTCCAGAGTCTCTCATGGGTCCCTGTACGGCGTCCCATTGCTGCTGTCTCCATCGCCACACTCTGCCATGTGCCACTTTCAGGTCTCCTCACACACTGCTGGTGTGTTCAATTTTTTGACATAGGGTGCTGGCAGATTACGGGCCTCCCATAGCTGCTGCCAGGCCCCTAATCTGCCATGGGCCCCTGTACCGCCTCCTCATGCTGCTGCCAGGTCCACAGTGTCTCATGCCATGTGCCACTTTCAGGTCTCCTCACACTGCTGGTGTGTTCCATTTTTTGTCATAGGGTGCTGGCAGATTACGGGCCTCCTATAGCTGCTGCTAGGCCCCTAATCTGCCATGGGCCCCTATACCGCCTCCTCATGCTGCTGCCAGGTCCAGAGTCTCTCATGGGTCCCTGTACGGCCTCCCATTGCTGCTGTCTCCATCGCCACACTCTGCCATGTGCCACTTTCAGATCTCCTCACACTGCTGGTGTGTTACATTTTTTGTCATAGGGTGCTGGCAGATTACGGGCCTCCCATTGCTGCTGCCAGGCCCGTAATCTGCCATGGGCCCCCGTACCGACTCCTCATGCTGTGACGTTGCAACAAGGTGGAATTCAACCCTACATATGTTAGACCGCCTTTACGAACAGCGAAAGGCCATCACAGAATTCCTGATGTTAAAAGCGGATAAAGGTACTCCCTGTGTAACTTAGATATCAGCCATTGGCAGCTCATGCGTGACACCTGCGCTTGCTCAGGCCCTTTGAGGAGGCCACGCTATTCGTGAGTCGGCAGGACTATGGGATGAACTACGTCATTCCTCTGTTGCACGTCCTGGAACAAATGCTGTTAACAATGGCTGGTCAGGGTGCGGTAGACGTGGCGCACAGATCTCAACGCCACATGACCCCTGTGGGGGCAGGACAGGAAGAAGAGGAGGAGGTAGAGGAGGACATTGGTGCTCAGGAATTATTGAGTGAAATGGGTGGTTTTTCCACTCAGCGGACAGGAGTGGAGGAGCAGGAGCATCTGGTAGAGGAGGAGGAAGAGGAGACAGAGGACCCAGACGCACCGTGGCAGTATGCTGTGGAGATGGAGGCAGGGAGTCCCTCGCATTCCTTGGCACAAATGACCCATAGCATGCTCGCTTGCTTGCGTAGCGACAGCCGAATAATAACCATCAGACAGAGGGATGACTTTTGGCTGTCCACCTTGTTGGACCCTCGCTACCGTTCAAAAATGGTGGCCTTTTTCACACCTGCTGAGAGGGAGGCCAAAATAACGTACTATAAAAACCACCTATGTAGTCAGCTGGTCTCTGCCTTTCTGCGCCAACGTCCATCCTCAGACACTGTGGGCCCTGTGCGCTCGCGTTCCGCTGCCATGGCAGCAGGGGAGGGATGGGGTGGTAGGAGCAGTGGCAGCTCCACCAGCAGCAGCTGCCTCAGTCTGCAGTCGATGATGAGTAGCTTTCTTCACCAGCGCAGTGAGGAAACTACTAACCAGCCGCAGCAGCAGCAGCATCAGGTGGACCTGGAGCAGGACCTCAAACAACAGGCTTAGGCCTACTTGGACAGCACCCTGCCAACCGAGGTAGACAATCCCCTTGACTACTGGGCCACGAAACTTGACCTTTGGCCCCAACTAGCTGAATTTGCCCTTGAAAGGCTGTCATGCCCGGCCAGTAGCGTGGCATCGGAGCGCGTGTTTAGTGCGGCAGGAGGTATTGTAACTCCGCGGAGGACACGACTATCCACCCAAAGTGTGGAGAGACTCACGTTTGTGAAAATGAATCAGGCGTGGATTAGTCTGGATTTCAAACCACCAGTTCCTGACACAACTGACTAAATCCGCCATGAATCATGCCCCAAACATGTGCCACTTTCAGGTCTCCTCACACTGCTGGTGGGTTCCATTTTTTGTCATAGGGTGCTGGCAGATTACGGGCCTCCCATAGCTGCTGCCAGGCCCCTAATCTGCCATGGGCCCCTATACCGCCTCCTCATGCTGCTGCCAAGTCCAGAGTCTCTCATGGGTCCCTGTACGGCCTCCCATTGCTGCTGTCTCCATCGCCACACTCTGCCATGTGCCACTTTCAGGTCTCCTCACACTGCTGGTGTGTTCCATTTTTTGTCATAGGGTGCTGGCAGATTACGGGCCTCCCATAGCTGCTGCCAGGCCCCTAATCTGCCATGGGCCCCTATACCGCCTCCTCATGCTGCTGCCAGGTCCAGAGTCTCTCATGGGTCCCTGTACGGCCTCCCATTGCTGCTGTCTCCATTGCCACACTCTGCCATGTGCCACTTTCAGGTCTCCTCACACTGCTGGTGTGTTCCATTTTTTGTCAAAGGGTGCTGGCAGATTACGGGCCTCCCATAGCTGCTGCCAGGCCCCTAATCTGCCATGGGCCCCTATACCGACTCCTCATGCTGCTGCCAGGCCCGTAATCTGTCATGGGCCCCTGTACTGCCTCCTCATGCTGCTGCCAGGTCCAGAGTGTGTCATGGGTCCCTGTACGGCCTCCCATTGCTGCTGTCTCCATCGCCACACTCTGCCATGTGCCACTTTCAGGTCTCCTCACACTGCTGGTGGTTTCCATTTTTGTCATAGGGTGCTGTATGGCCTCCCATTGCTGCTGCCTCCACCGCCACACTGTGGCTCCACACTCTGGTTTTGGCCCCGTGACTGCCCAAATGAGTGAAGTGTGCGGTGATTCTAAGATCGACGGCACTCATCTGCATGTCATACTGACTGTCAGTATTATTTCTCTTCCCCAGCAGACTCCAAGGGCATTTAAATTAAAGGTACAGTGTTCTGCACTAATATAAAGGCTCTCTGAAGCCTAGAAACACCCTTTTATAAGTTAAATTCGCAGCGAATATATTCGACTCGAATCAAAATTTTTCCACGAATTCGCCGAATCAGTCGAATCGAATTTTTGAATACTTCGCTCATCTCTATTAATAAACTTAAAAATGATCTTTATTTGATAGTATTAAGTACAAGCGGTGAACTGCAGGTACATAAAATAATCAATCCAATTTACATTTCATAAGTTAGTCTAATCAAGGAAAGGTAGTATTTGACAGGTTGTTAAAGTTTCCTATTAATTGCAGTTCTTACTCTTGATATTTGTTTCTATAATAATCTGGAATCCTCCTTCATTTGCTAAGGAATGTGAATTTTTGTGCTTGTAGTCCTCACTGATCATTTATTCCTCTCTCAAACCCATTGTTTTCATGGTGACACTGTAAAACCCTTTAAATAAGCCCTTAAAAGTGCTGTGCCATCACCTACTAATTTATCAGAGTTTTAACATTATTTCACTATGGTACATATCTATTTATAGGTTGTTTTCTTGGAAAGTAATTCAGTGACCTGCTAAATAAAAACTGCAAGAAAAGAAAGAAGTTCAAAGCAGAAAGCATCTATCTCTGAACTTATTTCATGCCTTGGATGGTCATCAGTTGTCTTGTTGACCCAAAACTGTGAAACATCCAATTTGTCAATAAGAAGGAAAAGTAGAAAACCAGTTTTGTTCAATTTTTCAGTCTGTTCTATTTTTTAAGCAACCAAGATGCATTGGAGTGGATTTATTAAAGACAAATAGACTATGGACTTTGCAAGTGCAGTTGCCCCAGAGCTTAGTACATGAGTGTAAGCTCTGCTGACATTCATCATTCAATCATGTGCAAGAAAAAATACCCTTTTCTTTTTCTTACATGTGATTGGGTATTCTTTCCTAAGCTTTTGAACAAATACAATTGCAAAATGCACAGTTTATTTGCCTTTAGGGAATTAACCCCAGGCGGCACAGTGGCTTAGTAGTTAGCACATCTGCCTTGCAGTAAATGGGTCATTGATTTGATTCCCGGCCATGGCGCCTCCTGTATGGAGTTTGCATGTTCTCCCTGTGCGTGTGTGGGTTTCCTCCGGGTGCTCCAGTTTCCTCCCACACTCCAGACATGCTAGTAGGTTAATTGGCTCCTGTCTAAATTGTCCTAGTTTCATCCCTGGCCATGCTGGATTTCCTGCATGGTAGGGGTTGGGGAAAGACCTGGCAACCTACCCTGTAAAAATAATTGCTATGAGAATTCATAGAAAAAGTTGCTTACGAGTGACGGTCCATGCAATCGCCAAGGGTCGGATACGACTGAATGGATAGATAGATAGATAGATAGAAATTAACCCCATTGTCTCCAAGCTCCAGCACTCACCATTGGTGTCCCAAATAAAAAAAGAACTATCTTTAATAAAAATCCAAGAACATACATTAAAAACAATTTCAAACTTTGTTGCCGTGTTTCAGCTGTACCTAACCTTAGTAATAAAGATTTTGACTAGTACTAGATACATCTGAAATGCGTTTGCACTCCGTGTTCTTGGATATTTATTAAAAATACAGTCTTTTTTTTATTTTGGACAACAATGATAAGTAAATGGAACTTGGAGGTTGATAATGCACAAGGTAAGTTTTAGCTTACGCCCCCAACCATGCTTGCCTGGACAAAGAAGTGGAATGTTTGAGCAGCACTAACTTTCAGCTGTATGAGCAAATGTATTTATCTTAGATTTATATATCTTTATTAAATAAGTTAATTGTGATATTATTAAAAATGTATTGATATTAGAAAAAATATTTATTGATAGAGATATTTGTTAAAGGCTAAATATATGGGACTTTACTCACATTATTGTTAGGGCCATGAATACACAGCACAAAGGCCTTGGTATTCAAGGTTTGAGTGGTTGCCAAATGATTATTCTGTATTTTTCTAGCATTTTTTTAATAATGCATTTTATTCAGGAGAGGTTTCCATCACAGTTACTCAAATTTTAATGAGCTATTTTTGTTTACATAAAACATTCTGATTTAAACAGCATATATGTATTAATAACCAAATCTTAGCTATTTGCATGGTATGTAATCTAGTAAAGGGGTTCTTGCTCCTCTATTGGATTACTGTAGGAGGGCCCCATTCTCCTCATTACTGTGGGCTTCCTGTCCCTGACTACTTGCCTCTGGGACCCATACATTTTTGAGTGATTGGGAACCAATGAGGATCCTGCTATTATCTACTGGTAAAGGCAACATGGTATTCCTTGCCCCTGTTCTAATGTGAAAGTGCTATACGTCTACATTAGGTCAGGCCTTGATAAACATATATAGCACAACCTTATTAGAAATAGTGATGTCACGAGGGTGGGTGTGGTTTCTGCTAAAACAATTCCCTGCACCGTCTGCAAGTAAATAGAAGCCCTATTGGGTCTGACTGTTTCTCATAATTGATAACAGAAAGGAAACTGTTGAGGGGTCCAAGGCATCTCTTTACCAGTACACAGATGAGTGGCTTAGTTAGCCTTGATGAATCATCGATCCAGGCCATTTATTGCAATGTGCTGGTGCATATCTCAATTTGTGAAAAGCCTCTCATCCATATTAAAAAGTCAAATGATGGTGTGACAGTCCCCCGGAAGATGTTTCCTAGTGTAGAATTAATGTAATTTCTAAATCTAGCCACATATGTGACACCTTCATTACGGCCTTGTGAAAGAGGACACACAAGGGACATAAAACGCTATCTGAGAAACTAGCAGATTATTCCATCCTTCATTATCCATCCAATTGAAATCAACAACTCTTGTCATGTTACTTGATGCTTTCCTTGCAAATACTGCCATGAATGATTTATTTTTCAGGACCTGGTCTTGCTTTTATTGCCTACCCAAAAGCTGTCACCATGATGCCTTTGGCCCCATTATGGGCAGCCTTGTTTTTCATGATGCTCATTTTCCTGGGACTTGACAGCCAGGTAAGAAAGTTCTAAATGTTTTTTTAAATTGTTTATATTTTAATTTGTGATGTAATTGTACTACCAATACAGTAGTATTTTATCCGACAAAAGCGGCTAAATTGCAAAATTCTATAGCTTTACTGATGATAGTTTTTTTTTATATGCTGCACTACTGCTGATACTATACATATGGACTTGGGTCTCAGTATAGGGGAGATCCATCACTAGGGTCACTATTTCTGTTATAATAGCTACAGTATTTTAGCATGGTAAGTAGAGATGAGCGAAGAAATGAAAAATTCGATTCGGCTGATTCGGCGAATTCCAGTGTGAAATTCGATTCGATGCGAATTTCTCCGCTACGAAGATGACTTATTTAAAGGGTTTCTAGGCTTCAGAGAGCCTTTAAATTAGTGCAGAACACTGTACCTTTAATTTAAATGCCCTTGGAGATGAGGAAGGAGAAGGAGAAGGAGAAGGATGAGAAGAAGGAGAAGGAGAAGGATGAGAAGAAGGAGAAGGAGAAGGGTGAGAAGAAGGAGAAGGATGAGAAGAAGGAGAAGGATGAGAAGAAGGAGAAGGAGAAGGATGAGAAGAAGGAGAAGGAGAAGGATGAGAAGAAGGAGAAGGAGAAGGATGAGAAGAAGGAGAAGGATGAGAAGAAGGAGAAGGATGAGAAGGAGAAGGATGAGAAGGAGAAGGATGAGAAGAAGAAGGCTGAGAATAAGGAGAAGGATGAGAAGAAGGAGAAGGAGAAGGATGAGAAGAAGGAGAAGGATGAGAAGAAGGAGAAGGAGAAGGATGAGAAGAAAGAGAAGGATGAGAAGGAGAAGGATGAGAAGAAGAAGGATGAGAAGAAGAAGGATGAGAAGAAGGAAAAGGATGAGAAGAAGAAGGATGAGAAGAAGGAGAAGGATGAGAAGAAGGAGAATGATGAGAAGAAGGAGAAGGATGATAAGAAGGAGAAGGAAGAGAAGAAGGAGAAGGAGAAGGATGAGAAGAAGGAGAAGGATGAGAAGAAGGAGAAGGATGAGAAGAAGGAGAAGGATGAGAAGAAGGAGAAGGATGAGAAGAAGGAGAAGGAGAAGGATGAGAAGAAGGAGAAGGATGAGAAGAAGAAGGATGAGAAGAAGGATGAGAAGAAGGAGGAGAAGGATGAGAAGAAGAAGGATGAGAAGAAGGAGAAGGATGAGAAGAAGGAGAAGGAAGAGAAGAAGGAGAAGGAGAAGGATGAGAAGGAGAAGGATGAGAAGAAGGAGAAGGATGAGAAGAAGGAGAAGGATGAGAAGAAGGAGAAGGAGAAGGATGAGAAGAAGAAGGATGAGAAGAAGGATGAGAAGGATGAGAAGAAGGAGAAGGATGAGAAGAAGGAGAATGATGAGAAGAAGGAGAAGAAGGAGAAGGATGAGAAGAAGGAGAAGGATGAGAAGAAGGAGAAGGATGAGAAGAAGGAGAAGGATGAGAAGAAGGAGAAGGAGAAGGATGAGAAGAAAAAGGATGAGGAGAAGGAGAAGGATGAGAAGAAGGAGAAGGAGAAGGATGAGAAGAAGGAGAAGGATGAGAAGAAGGAGAAGGATGAGAAGAAGGAGAAGGAGAAGGATGAGAAGAAGGAGAAGGAGAAGGATGAGAAGAAGGAGAAGGAGAAGGATGAGAAGAAGGAGAAGGATGAGAAGAAGGAGAAGGATGAGAAGGAGAAGGATGAGAAGGAGAAGGATGAGAAGAAGAAGGCTGAGAATAAGGAGAAGGATGAGAAGAAGGAGAAGGATGAGAAGAAGGAGAAGGATGAGAAGAAGGAGAAGGAGAAGGATGAGAAGAAAGAGAAGGATGAGAAGGAGAAGGATGAGAAGAAGAAGGATGAGAAGAAGAAGGATGAGAAGAAGGAAAAGGATGAGAAGAAGAAGGATGAGAAGAAGGAGAAGGATGAGAAGAAGGAGAATGATGAGAAGAAGGAGAAGGATGATAAGAAGGAGAAGGAAGAGAAGAAGGAGAAGGAGAAGGATGAGAAGAAGGAGAAGGATGAGAAGAAGGAGAAGGATGAGAAGAAGGAGAAGGATGAGAAGAAGGAGAAGGATGAGAAGAAGGAGAAGGAGAAGGATGAGAAGAAAAAGGATGAGGAGAAGGAGAAGGATGAGAAGAAGGAGAAGGAGAAGGATGAGAAGAAGGAGAAGGATGAGAAGAAGGAGAAGGATGAGAAGAAGGAGAAGGAGAAGGATGAGAAGAAGGAGAAGGAGAAGGATGAGAAGAAGGAGAAGGAGAAGGATGAGAAGAAGGAGAAGGATGAGAAGAAGGAGAAGGATGAGAAGGAGAAGGATGAGAAGGAGAAGGATGAGAAGAAGAAGGCTGAGAATAAGGAGAAGGATGAGAAGAAGGAGAAGGATGAGAAGAAGGAGAAGGATGAGAAGAAGGAGAAGGAGAAGGATGAGAAGAAAGAGAAGGATGAGAAGGAGAAGGATGAGAAGAAGAAGGATGAGAAGAAGAAGGATGAGAAGAAGGAAAAGGATGAGAAGAAGAAGGATGAGAAGAAGGAGAAGGATGAGAAGAAGGAGAATGATGAGAAGAAGGAGAAGGATGATAAGAAGGAGAAGGAAGAGAAGAAGGAGAAGGAGAAGGATGAGAAGAAGGAGAAGGATGAGAAGAAGGAGAAGGATGAGAAGAAGGAGAAGGATGAGAAGAAGGAGAAGGATGAGAAGAAGGAGAAGGAGAAGGATGAGAAGAAGGAGAAGGATGAGAAGAAGAAGGATGAGAAGAAGGATGAGAAGAAGGAGGAGAAGGATGAGAAGAAGAAGGATGAGAAGAAGGAGAAGGATGAGAAGAAGGAGAAGGAAGAGAAGAAGGAGAAGGAGAAGGATGAGAAGGAGAAGGATGAGAAGAAGGAGAAGGATGAGAAGAAGGAGAAGGATGAGAAGAAGGAGAAGGAGAAGGATGAGAAGAAGGAGAAGGATGAGAAGAAGAAGGATGAGAAGAAGGATGAGAAGGATGAGAAGAAGGAGAAGGATGAGAAGAAGGAGAATGATGAGAAGAAGGAGAAGAAGGAGAAGGATGAGAAGAAGGAGAAGGATGAGAAGAAGGAGAAGGATGAGAAGAAGGAGAAGGATGAGAAGAAAGAGAAGGAGAAGGATGAGAAGAAAAAGGATGAGGAGAAGGAGAAGGATGAGAAGAAGGAGAAGGATGAGAAGGAGAAGGAGAAGGATGAGAAGAAGGAGAAGGAGAAGGATGAGAAGAAGGAGAAGGATGAGAAGAAGGAGAAGGATGAGAAGGAGAAGGAGAAGGATGAGAAGGAGAAGGATGAGAAGAAGGAGAAGGAGAAGGATGAGAAGAAGGAGAAGGAGAAGGATGAGAAGAAGGAGAAGGATGAGAAGAAGGATGAGCAGAAGGAGAAGGATGAGAAGAAGGAGAAGGATGAGAAGAAGGAGAAGGATGAGAAGAAGGATGAGAAGAAGGATGAGAAGAAGGAGAAGGATGAGAAGAAGGACAGTTCTGTGACAGTTTCTGTCTATTTCTGACAGTTCTGGGACATTCACTCCATACAGCGGTTTCAACCGCTGTATGGAGGGAATGTCATAGAACTGTCAGAAATAGACTATTAATGACAGTTCTGGGACTGTCCTTCCATGCAGCGGTTGAAACATTGTATGTATTTGTTTCCATAAATGGATCCATTTATGGAAACAAATACATACAATGTTTCAACCGCTGCATGGAAGGACAGTCCCAGAACTGTCATTAATAGTCTATTTCTGACAGTTCCATGACATTCCCTCCATACAGCGGTTAAAACAGCTGTATGCAGTGAATGTCCCAGAACTGTCATAAATAGTCTATTTCTGATAGATCTGGGACATTCACTCCATACAGCTGTTTTAACCGCTGTATGGAGGGAATGTCATGGAACTGTCAGAAATAGACTATTAATGACAGTTCTGGGACTGTCCTTCCATGCAGCGGTTGAAACATTGTATGTATTTGTTTCCATAAATGGATCCATTTATGGAAACAAATACATACAATGTTTCAACCGCTGCATTGAAGGACAGTCCCAGAACTGTCATTAATAGTCTATTTCTGACAGTTCCATGACATTCCCTCCATACAGCGGTTAAAACAGCTGTATGCAGTGAATGTCCCAGAACTGTCATAAATAGTCTATTTCTGATAGATCTGGGACATTCACTCCATACAGCTGTTTTAACCGCTGTATGGAGGGAATGTCATGGAACTGTCAGAAATAGACTATTAATGACAGTTCTGGGACTGTCCTTCCATGCAGCGGTTGAAACATTGTATGTATTTGTTTCCATAAATGGATCCATTTATGGAAACAAATACATACAATGTTTCAACCGCTGCATTGAAGGACAGTCCCAGAACTGTCATTAATAGTCTATTTCTGACAGTTCCATGACATTCCCTCCATACAGCGGTTAAAACAGCTGTATGCAGTGAATGTCCCAGAACTGTCATAAATAGTCTATTTCTGATAGATCTGGGACATTCACTCCATACAGCTGTTTTAACCGCTGTATGGAGGGAATGTCATGGAACTGTCAGAAATAGACTATTAATGACAGTTCTGGGACTGTCCTTCCATACAGCGGTTGAAACATTGTATGTATTTGTTTCCATAAATGGATCCATTTATGGAAACAAATACATACAATGTTTCAACCGCTGCATTGAAGGACAGTCCCAGAACTGTCATTAATAGTCTATTTCTGACAGTTCCATGACATTCCCTCCATACAGCGGTTAAAACAGCTGTATGCAGTGAATGTCCCAGAACTGTCATAAATAGTCTATTTCTGATAGATCTGGGACATTCACTCCATACAGCTGTTTTAACCGCTGTATGGAGGGAATGTCATGGAACTGTCAGAAATAGACTATTAATGACAGTTCTGGGACTGTCCTTCCATGCAGCGGTTGAAACATTGTATGTATTTGTTTCCATAAATGGATCCATTTATGGAAACAAATACATACAATGTTTCAACCGCTGCATTGAAGGACAGTCCCAGAACTGTCATTAATAGTCTATTTCTGACAGTTCCATGACATTCCCTCCATACAGCGGTTAAAACAGCTGTATGCAGTGAATGTCCCAGAACTGTCATAAATAGTCTATTTCTGATAGATCTGGGACATTCACTCCATACAGCTGTTTTAACCGCTGTATGGAGGGAATGTCATGGAACTGTCAGAAATAGACTATTAATGACAGTTCTGGGACTGTCCTTCCATGCAGCGGTTGAAACATTGTATGTATTTGTTTCCATAAATGGATCCATTTATGGAAACAAATACATACAATGTTTCAACCGCTGCATTGAAGGACAGTCCCAGAACTGTCATTAATAGTCTATTTCTGACAGTTCCATGACATTCCCTCCATACAGCGGTTAAAACAGCTGTATGCAGTGAATGTCCCAGAACTGTCATAAATAGTCTATTTCTGATAGATCTGGGACATTCACTCCATACAGCTGTTTTAACCGCTGTATGGAGGGAATGTCATGGAACTGTCAGAAATAGACTATTAATGACAGTTCTGGGACTGTCCTTCCATGCAGCGGTTGAAACATTGTATGTATTTGTTTCCATAAATGGATCCATTTATGGAAACAAATACATACAATGTTTCAACCGCTGCATTGAAGGACAGTCCCAGAACTGTCATTAATAGTCTATTTCTGACAGTTCCATGACATTCCCTCCATACAGCGGTTAAAACAGCTGTATGGAGTGAATGTCCCAGAACTGTCATAAATAGTCTATTTCTGATAGATCTGGGACATTCACTCCATACAGCTGTTTTAACCGCTGTATGGAGGGAATGTCATGGAACTGTCAGAAATAGACTATTAATGACAGTTGTGGGACTGTCCTTCCATACAGCGGTTGAAACATTGTATGTATTTGTTTCCATAAATGGATCCATTTATGGAAACAAATACATACAATGTTTCAACCGCTGCATGGAAGGACAGTCCCAGAACTGTCATTAATAGTCTATTTCTGACAGTTCCATGACATTCCCTCCATACAGCGGTTAAAACAGCTGTATGCAGTGAATGTCCCAGAACTGTCATAAATAGTCTATTTCTGATAGATCTGGGACATTCACTCCATACAGCTGTTTTAACCGCTGTATGGAGGGAATGTCATGGAACTGTCAGAAATAGACTATTAATGACAGTTGTGGGACTGTCCTTCCATACAGCGGTTGAAACATTGTATGTATTTGTTTCCATAAATGGATCCATTTATGGAAACAAATACATACAATGTTTCAACCGCTGCATTGAAGGACAGTCCCAGAACTGTCATTAATAGTCTATTTCTGACAGTTCCATGACATTCCCTCCATACAGCGGTTAAAACAGCTGTATGCAGTGAATGTCCCAGAACTGTCATAAATAGTCTATTTCTGACAGTTCTGGGACATTCACTCCATACAGCGGTTTCCGGCAAAAAGTGTATGTGCAGAGTTCCTCTATTCTGCAGATACACTTAGAGGAGCTCTGCAGATACACTTAGAGGAGCTCTGCACATACACTTTTTTCCGGTTTGGAATTATTCTTATTTTCATCCTACTTCTTCTTCTTCTTCTTCATCCTCATCCTCATCCTCTTCTTCTTCTGAGGATGAGGATGAAGAAGAAGAAGAAGAAGAAGAAGAAGTAGGATGAAAATAAGATTAATTCCAAGCCGGCAAAAAGTGTATGTGCAGAGCTCCTCTAAGTGTATCTGCAGAGCTCCTCTAAGTGTATCTGCAGAATAGAGGAACTCTGCACATACACTTTTTGCCGGCTTGGAATTATTCTTCTTTTCATCCTACTTCTTCTTCTTCTTCTTCTTCATCCTCATCCTCAGAAGAAGAGGATGAGGATGAGGATGAGGAAGAAGAAGAAGAATGAAAAGAAGAATAATTCCAAGCCGGCAAAAAGTGTATGTGCAGAGTTCCTCTATTTCTGACAGTTCTCTCACAGCTTCTTCACATGTACAGCGGTTGAAATATCTGTATCCTAAATGGAAACTAATAGATACAAATTGTATCTATTAGTTTCCATTTAGGATACAGATGTTTCAACCGCTGTACATGTGAAGAAGCTGTGAGAGAACTGTCAGAAATAGAGGAACTCTGCACATACACTTTTTGCCGGCTTGGAATTATTCTTCTTTTCATCCTACTTCTTCTTCTTCTTCTTCTTCTTCTTCTTCTTCTTCATCCTCATCCTCATCCTCTTCTTCTGAGGATGAAGAAGAAGAAGAAGTAGGATGAAAAGAAGAATAATTCCAAGCCGGCAAAAAGTGTATGTGCAGAGTTCCTCTATTTCTGACAGTTCTCTCACAACTTCTTCACATGTACAGTGGTTGAAACATCTGTATCCTAAATGTAAACTAATAGATACAATGTTTCAACCGCTAAACATGTGTTCCTTCTGTCAGAGAACTGTCAGAAATAGCGGAGCTCACTGCAGGGACACTTTTGCCGGCTGATCGGGAAATGTTCGATTCGCGCACCCGAAGTAGGCAAAATTTCGGTTTCGACACGAATCGAATATTTCCTGAAATTCGACTCGAATTCCGGTTCGCCTAGTTCGATTCGCTCATCTCTAATGGTAAGCATGGCACTATTGTTATATTTTACATTTTACACATAGGACCTGATATTATTCTTATGTTGGGTTGGGCTGGGTTTAAATTTTTCTTGGCATTGTAGCACATATCTTCCAGGTGGTGCTCTGCTATAAGTCATGTGTTATTTATCATTTAACATTAAATTGTTCCATTTTTTTCTACCATTGTATTGTGGCTTGTTTCTATTAAGATCCTTCTGTTTTCTTGTTCTGGACTAGAGTCACTTTAGTTTGAAGGATGGTACTGACAATTATTCCGAAGTATCCCTTCTGCTGTCTCAGCTGTCATGGTTGAAATCTTCTGTCCTCTGCTCCTCTTTCATACTCCACAAGTGTAATCTTCTGGTGCTACAGGGGTTATTAGTGCTGAGTGACCTGTCACAGGCACTCATCAAGAGTATTGAGTATGCCCTCTCTTTTCTCCATTCATAGAAGCTGTACTATAGCTTCTATTAATGAAAAGCATTCTATGGACGGAGGAGGAGAATCTTTCATTCATCTGTCCACCCTCTATTCAGGTGAGCTCAGCCTGCTGCTTCTCTTTTTAATGTTCAATCACAGGCTGGAAAGAGTCCAAGACCTGTAAATATTATTTAACTGGAGCAGAAAAACAATCAGGTCCTTGCAGAAAGGGCTGTGCTGTGTGGTAGAGCTATGTAAATCTCACAACTGGATGCATATAAATATAGTGCTACTCCCATAGGAGCCGCAGAAATACGTCCAGGTCCTCACTAAATACCTTGCCCTGCAGTCAGGCACATAGGCTCATTCACATGTTTCTCCAATAAGCAGTCTAGGGGTGTTGTTTTCATTGTTTTTTATTTTTATGAAGAATTGGGATAGAGATGAGGAAGATAAGTGGGATCATCTATCTAGGGGTGTTGTTTTCATTGTTTTTTATTTTTATGAAGAATTGGGATAGAGATGAGGAAGATAAGTGGGATCCTCCAAATTGGAAACTATCAAGGACTTTGACTAATCTTCAAAACAAGCTATGTCAGAGTCCTTGCTTGAATCAAAAAGTGGACTTTAACTTTAAGCAGTAGCAACAAGTAGTAGCAGTAACAGCAGTAATTTCTTTAGAGCCCCAGAGTAATGTCCCTTTATCTAGTAGTGGAGAGATGGACAAAGCTCTTCGGAATGCTATCTGATATTCCCTTTACTAGACCCACAGGTGCCTTTCGAGTGTCATAGGGGTTTAAACAGCACACAGTCTCTCAGATCCTTAGGGATGTCTGTAGTCATAAGGCCTAAGAACAACTGGATGCCTTCCTCCATCATACCAGACCAGATCTTCAGGAGACAGCCCCTTAGTCAGCATAACAGAACCCAGATCTCAGCAATTCAGGCTCTCAGGTAACCAACCTATGGAAGCAGCTGCCTGGGAGGGCAACGTGCCCTCTCCTAGGTTTGGGCAATCCTAAACAGGAAAGACCCAGAGCCCTATGTGCTCACTCAATATATACAGTTGCCCAGCATGCCTTGGAGCATCTCTCCCTGGGAAAGGCTGAGGCTTTATCCCTATTCATGCTGACATTTGCATAGCTCCACACCAATCGTCCAGAAACATATGAAGTTTCCTGGATACAGAGGAAGCTAGGCAGACTAGCAGCACCTGAGCACACAGAGCAAACCTAACTAAATGACCACAGCTCACTCACAGTGAGCTAGCTATACTTTTACCCAACCACTCTGCCTTCTTTGTCAGGTAAATCAGATCCCATACATGTATTTCAAATATATGTTTAGCTGTTTGTCTGGAGTTAGTGTTAAAGAAGATTTTAGAGGTCAGGTTGGGTGAATGTGTTGGAGTAGATGGAGAGTCAGGGGTAGGTAGGAGATTTGATACATTTAGGGGGTTTTACTTTTACCCTGAGTTTGGTGCCAAGAGCCTTTTTCCAAATATTTATGTGCCAAAAATGAACATATCGATCCATTATACTTGAACATGTTATACTAAACTAAATTGGTGCATATTAAAAAACATTCCCCAAGCACTTACATTTAACTGTGATATTCTACCAACTTTTTTATTTAAGAATTATGAATATGGTTGGATATTAATCATGCAATCTTTATGCTTGCAGTTTGTGTGTGTAGAGAGCTTGGTAACTGCTGTGGTGGACATGTATCCAAAGATTTTCCGAAGAGGTTACAGACGAGAATTGTTAATCTTAGCGCTTTCCATTGTATCCTACCTTATTGGCCTCATAATGTTAACCGAGGTAAGATTATTTCAAAGGATATATTTTACACTATTGCTCCAGTTTCTTTCAATTAACGTTGCAGTAGAATATTCTCTAACATTTATTTGGTTATTCTCTTTAACAAACATTCAGTGGAATGTAAGATCAGTTAACTATAGTTGACAATACATATTACAACCTGAATGTACTGTACAATCTTTCTACTACAATTTTTTCATTGACCAGTGTGAGGGCCTGTGTAAATAATGCATTCATTTTGTTCACAATCAAATATGATTTTACACATAACAGTCAGTTTATCAATATCTTCACCCAAGGTGCACACAACTTGCACCCAAGAGTCACATATTTTTCAATTGAATTCAGTTTGAGAAATGTGTGACTCTTGGGTTAAAGTTGTTTAAGCCTTGTTCAAAAAGTTTGATAACAGACCCCATAATTTGTGATAGATCTCTAGAAGATTGTGCAAATTGTAGTATGATCAGTTTTGGATACACAAAGAGAAAGCAGCGAATTATAAATTTGCAGCTCATTCATTGCTTTTTCAGCTAGGGTAAAAGTTTCTGCAGATGCAATGAAGCCAAATGTCTTCCTTTTTTATATATATGAAAATTGCAAACATTGTTGGGGGTGATTTTGGGTGAGTAATAGGATGAAATCATAGGACATGTATCAACTGATACCACTATACTGGCATTTAAGAATTCATGGCCTTGAAGAGATATGTAGTAACACCAATTTGATTACGTAATAGTTTTTTTCTTTGTTTTTAGGGAGGAATGTACGTTTTTCAGCTTTTTGACTCATATGCAGCCAGTGGAATGTGTCTTTTGTTTGTTGCAGTGTTTGAATGTATCTGCATAGGGTGGATTTATGGTAAGTAAATATGGCATTTTCATCAAATTGCTAGAATACACTGTATTAATCAGTTATCCTACTTGTACTACCTATCATAGGGAAAATAAATATAGAACAAAGGATACTTTTAAAAGAAATGTATAGTGGTTTTCTACATATGTTTTAATCTATTATAGTCAGGAATATAAAAAAATGTTTTCAGTTAAATATGAAATATTGCATATTATTATGTAGTTTTCTATTCAACCAGCAAGTGGCCCCCTATTCTCCTTTTCATATGTAAAGTATAATACTCTTGGTTATGCTGAAATAAGCTGTTGCATACACAGTGATTCATCACAGCGAGGTCTCATCCCTTACCACAGGTCTTAGGCTGGCCAGGGACGGCTCAAATTTCGAAACAATTCCTGAACTTGCTGAAATTCAAGCCATTGGTGGTCCTGCAAGCACCATCTGGCTCAGCGAACTTGATTTAAAAATCAACTGAACCAGGTGAAAAAGTATCATACGGTGACTGCTGTGCCATTGTACTCAGGCAGCAGGTATTGCTTACCATTAAGGAGGTCAGATCATACGGATCAAAATTTGTTTGGTTCAGCAGAAATGGATGAATTTCGATCTACGGGCAGACTGGTTGTACTGAAGTCCATTGGGCCCGGCAGTGAGTGCTGTATGGAGGTGCTACTGGATGCCGGAGAGCCAGAGAGGTTTTTTCCATCTGGACATTGGTTGGATGCAGCCAAGCTGGGATTTTACCATAGCTGTTAGACAGCCAAGCATGTGTACCTACTGTACACATCTCTTTTTATTGCGATCCTCCATTCTGGTAAGCAGTAGAAAACATTGGGGTGTGCACTATCTCTTTGATTGCAGTGGTGCACTGAAGGTGTTGCTTACAACCAAACAGTGGATGAATTGAAAGTTATTTTGCATGATTTATATTGAATTGAACTTTATTTTTCACATTTTGGATTATTTACTTTCACATTTTGGATTAAAAATATTTTTATATATTTTTTTAAACTCATATGAGTTCACCTATTTATTATATACTATATATATATATTGCCAAAAGTATTGGGACGCTCAATATTGAGTTGGCCCACCCTTTGCAGCTATAACTGCTTCAACTCTTCTTGGAAGGCTGTCCACAATATTTAAGAGTGTGTCTATGAGAATGCTTGACCATTCTTGCAGAAGCGCATTTTTGAACTCAGGCACTGATGTCGGGCGAGAAGGCCTGGCTCGCATGTCTCTGCTCTAATTTATCCCAAAGGTGTTCTATTGGGTTGAGCCAAGTCAAGTTCCTCCACCCAATTCTCACTCATCCATGTATTTATGGACCTTGCTTTGTGCACTGGTATGCAGTCATGTTGGAACAGGGAGGGGCCATCCCCAAACTGTTCCCACAAAGTTGGGAGCATGAAATTGTCGAAAATGTCTTCGTATGCTGACGCCTTAAGAGTTCCCTTTACTGGAGCTAAGGGGCCAAGCCCAACCCCTGAAAAACAACCCCACACCTTAATCTCCCCTCCACCAAACTTTACACTTGGCCCAATGCAGTCAGGTAAGTATCGTTCTCCTGGCAATTGCCAAACCCAGACATGGCCATTGGATTGCTAGATAGAAGTGTGATTCATCACTTCAGAGAACATAATTCCACCGCTCTAGAGTCCAGTGGTGGCGTGCTTTACACGACTGCATCTGATGCTTTGCATTGCACTTGGTGATGTAACGCTTGGATGCAGCTGCTCAGCCATGGAAGCCCATTCCATGAAACTCTCTACGCACTGTTGTTGTGCTAATCTGAAGGCCACATGAAGTTTGGAGGTCTTTAGCTATTGACTCTGCAGACAGTTGGCGACTTCTGCGCACTATGTGCTTCAGCATGCGCTGACCCTGTTCTGTCATTTTACGTGGCCTACCACTTCATGGCTGAGTTGCTGTTGTTCACAGTTGCTTCTACTCTGTTATAATTCCACTAACAGTTGACCGTGAAATAGAAGCAAAGTAATTTCACGGATAAACAGATATTTACCAAAACATATTCAAGCTTTAGTTATATAATGGATATGGGTTGAAATTGCACACTCTCAGGTTTAATTTAAGGGTATGTACATCCAAATAGGTGGAAGGGTTTAGGAATAACACCTCTCAAGAGTAGCCCCCTGCCTCCTTTTTCAAGGGACCAAAAGTAATTGGACAATTGAATATAATCATAAATACAATGTTCATTTTAATATCTTGTTGATAATCCTTTACTGGCAATGACTGCCTGAAGTCTAGAACCCATGGACATTACCAAAGACTGGGTTTCCTCCTTTCTGATGCTTTGCCAGGCTCTAACTGCAGGTGTCTTCAGTTGTTCTTTGTGTGTGGGTCTTTCTGCCTTTAGTTTTGCCTTCAGCAAGTGAAATGCATGGGTTGAGATCAGGTGATTGACTCAGCCATTGCAGAATTTTCCACTTCTTTTCCTTCAAAAGCTCCTGGGTTGCTTTTGCAGTGTGTTTGATCATTGTCCATCTGTACTGTGAAGCACCGTCCAATCAACTTTGCTGCATTTGGCTAAATCTGGGATTACAGTATATCTCTAAACACTGTAGAATTCATCCGGCTGCTTCTGTCTTCTGTCACATTATCAATAAACACCAATGACCCAGTTCCACTGGAAGCCATGCATGCTCATGCCATCACACTGCCTACACCATGTTTTACAGATAATGTTGTGTGCTTTGGATCATGAGCTATTCCAAGCCTTCTCCACAATTTTTTCTTCCCATCATTCTGGTACAAATTAATCTTAATGTAATCCATCCAAAAAATGCTTTTCCATAACTGGTCTGGCTTTTTTAGATTTTTTTTTGACAGTCTAATCTGGCTTTTCTATTCTTCAGGCTTATGAATGGTTTGCACCTTGTGGTGAACCCTCTGTATTTGCTCTCGTGAAGTCTTCTCTTGATTATAGACTTTGACAATGATACACCCACCTCCTGGAGAGTGTCCTTCACTTGTCTGGATGTTGTAAATGGGTTTTTCTTTACCATAGAGAGGATCCTGCGATCATCCACAACTGTTGTCTTCCATGGACGTCCATGCCTTTTTATGTTGCTGAGCTAAGAATTTACCAAACTGTTGATATGGCCACTCCTAATGTTGCTACTATTTCTCTGATGGATTTGTTTAGTTTTTGAAGCCTTGCAATGGCCTGGTTCACTTACATGGACATCTCCTTTGAACGCATGATGTAGGTTCACAGCAATAGATCCCAAATGTAAATACCATGCTTAGAATCAACTCCAGACCTTTTACCGGCTTAACTGATGAAGAAATAACAAAGGGGTAGCCCTCACCTGGCCATGAAACAGCTTTTGATTCAATTGTCCAATTACTTTTGGTCCCTTGAAAAAGGGGGAGTGGCTCCTGTAATTTCTAAACCCTTCCTCCAATGTGAATGTACCTGATGTACCAAATTAAACCTGAGTGTACACTTTCAGCCCATATCCATTATATAACTATAGCTTGAATATGTTATGGTAAATACCTGAAAAAAACTAAAATAGTGCATATCCAACATGGACCTAACTATATATAAATATATATATATATATATATACCAGGGGCGGACTGACAACTCATGGGGCCCCTGGGCAATAGGGGATCATGGGGCCCCTGTGTCCTTGCCCAAAGTCAAAAAAGCCTATGAAAAAGGTACCAGGGTCATCTCATGGGGCTCCCTACTGCCCTCGGCAGTGCCCAAGTTTTCAAATTGTCAGTCCACCCCTGATATATACAGTATGTGGATCCATCTGAGTATTTAGATATTATAGTGTGAAGCTTTATGATTTTTTCTTTTATCACTAAGGGCATGGAATATTTGGTTGCACATAGTCAGAACAGTTGATGAGTGCATATACCAGGTTTCTCGTGTCTATTACCATCGCTGCACCAAAAAAGTTTGGGGTGGGATCAGAGGAGGATAAATTTTAATGAAAGCAGGAGCCAGCAGCCCAAGAGACACTCAACATTCACAGTACCTTGTGTTTATTATTAAACTTTTTTTTTGTACTAAAGTTAGGCTTTAAAATAAAAACAGTTTAAAAGTATATAAACTTAAAGTGTAATTCCAAATTGAGCAATCACCTACTTTATATCTGTTACATGTTCCCATTCACATAGCACAACTTACAAAAATAAAAATTGATGCTTACCTTTTAAATGCTCTTTTCTAAAATCTCCAGGGCTGAAAATCCTGCTTAGCTTTAATTTGTTTGTAATGTTTTTGAGGGGGACTGAGAAGATTACCATAGTTATCCCTGTCTGTAATGTGCTGGAAGATCTTATTATTAGTTGTAAACTAGTTTTGGACAATGTCTGCCCTAACAAAGGGTTAAAAATCTAGAAGCTGGCCCTGTTAGACAATGGGAATAGTATCAATGTAAAATTGTCCAGGGTAGCTTGCAGTGGGCTCCAAACAAACATCCAGACCAAATGTCTGCTCCAAATAAACACCCAAAAGGAAATCACTATGATGACACTAAACTACACTGACGAGAGTATGTAAAACAAAACAGTAAATGTGAAAAAAAAAAGTTTTACAAAAATTATTTAACCTTTTTTAATGTACTGTCACCAGTCAGAATCCCTGTGAAAAAAAAATATTTTCAAAAAAAGTGTGACAAAAAATACAACTTCAAAAAGCTTGCCATGCCTCTAACTAAACCCCCTGGACAGTCTACTTTCCAAAAAGGGGTCATTTGATGGGTATTTGTACTGTCCTGGCATTTTAAGGGCCTCAGGAACTGAGAAAAGCCATTAGTATATCAGACTTGATCAATTTTCAAACATATATACCATAGTTTATAGACTCTATAACTTTCACACAGACTAAATAATATACATTGACTATTTTTACCAAAGAAATGTAGTAAAATACCTTTTTCCTAAATTTATGAAGAAAGATTATTTATTTGCAAAATGTTAAAACAGAAACTTAGAAAAACATATTTTTTTAAACTTTTTGGTATTTTTTCATTTATATAGCAAAAAATAAAAAATACCACCAAAAAAAGCTCTATTTGTGTGAAAACAATTACAAAGTTGCATGACGGAGAAATTGACAGTTAAAGTAGCACAGTGCTGAATAGCAAAAAAAATGCCCTGGTCATTAAGGGGATAAAACCTTCTGGAGATCAAGTGGTTATATTGACATTTTCTCAAATTTAATGGCCAAAATGAAAAAAAAAAAAAAAAAACTAAAATAGATTTGACAGATATCTTTTAGAGTATTTGATAGAGTATGGGTTGAGAAAAAGGTACCCAAATCTGTTTACAGGCTTCATAACTATTGCTGCCAATGCTAATGACATAAACTCACATTTCCACAATTATTCCTTATAATGTTTGAAGTTACTTTTTCTCACCAGCTATGACTTTCAAAGAATTGGGCAAACATCTTGCGTTTTGATAGGATAAAGAGAAGGAATACAAAGGGGTATCCTAATTTAAAGTTCGATAAACTATATTGCTAAAATGCCACTAAAATGCCCCAGCAGAGATGTAGGTGAAACTACCATGAGTCAGACGCATTAATATATCACATGCATTGTCCTTTTACAACTTTGAACTCAAACAAAGCACTCAATAGACAAAGTCAGGAACTTGCCAGGAATGAATCGGCCTTTTGGTACTTTGTGACAAATTGGCACTTGCTGTTTATATATGCTTGTTGTTGGTTGTGCTATCTTCGCCACTTTTATTGAGGGTGGAGGCATCACTGGAATGTAGTCCCTTTGACTACCCCAATGCTTTTAAGATGAAAATGACATTATTTGGAAATGGGTGGCTGCTTCCTAAAAAAATTACAGCAATGATGTGTGTACAACTTTTTTTGTTATTTTACTTGACAGCTGAGCAGGAGAATAAGGGTCTGATTGACTGAGACACTGAAGCTTGCTGCACGACTTAACTGCAACAAATATCATTGTTGTCACTGCATCCTAAAACGTGAAAGATATATTTGTGCATGCAGTAGGTCTCTTATTTAAAACCCTTGGAAATCCATGTCAGCAGGGCAAGTGCCAGACTATTTTGCAGTCTAGGCAAGACCAGCTACTTGTACCCCCTGTCAATCTTTCTTTTTTTTAATAAAGGCACTTTTTTATGTTTTCACTGGGTACCCTTATAAAAATATATATTATCATGATGATACCATTGTATTAAAAAAGTATATGATTTGCATTCAAAGTCCAGCTACTAATAGATTTCTCAACATATCGACAACATATCATACAACCAAGAATCAGCAGGAAGCCCCCTTTAAACGGACCAGGCAGACAGCATGGGAAAGGATCCCTCCTCTGGACATGAGACTCCTCTGCAACCGAAAATCCACTGGGGTCCTAAGTTATGGGGCTCCTTTTCCCATTTCTCCCATGTACTGTCACTGGCATAGGCTGAAGAAAGAATAAATATTTTCCCGGTCACCGCTGTCTGGTCCATTTAAAGGGGGCTTCCTGCTGATTCTTGGTTGTAATATACCATTCAACATATTGCACTTTAATTATGCGCATCTGGTGAATGCACATTTTTATTAATTTCCTGCATGGATAAAGTCACATGGAATAATTTGACACCATCTATGCAACAGGACCCATTTGCAACACTGTATGCTGGCCCGATTGTGTCACGCCTTCACCACCTTATGAACACTCTTTGCTTTAAGACTTTCACAGTTGCACATATTCTCTTTTCATTGCGCCAATCATAGCGCTTCATCCACTTATATTTTATATCACCAATAATGATCTATTTATTATAACTTATTATTATCAATAATTATTATCTATCATTTATTATTTTTATTCCAATTGTGTGTTATTTTTCAGCGCTGCACTGTTTTCTATTATTACAAAAGAAGTGCAGTCACCTTTTTTTTAAAATTGCATCACACTACAATGCAGGGTAATACGTTATCGTGTATTGTTTTGCGATTCAACACACATGTGCGTTTGCAGATGCATTTGAAAATCCATTGAGAATGAATGCCAGTACATTTGCCAGAACATGGCACATTTTCATGTGTTGCATAAGTGTGAACACAGCCATATAGAGCTATAGCCATTTTCACTTTGGGAAATTTTTTCAAACTTCCCATAGTGAAGAGAAATTTTCCCAACGGGACATCAAAAGATATAATAACGGGAGTTTAACCCATCCCTAGTCTAATCAATAACTAAAAAAAAATACAAAAAAACCTTTAAGTTATACAAACACTTTAACTGTACAGGTTTGCAGTATCATAGTTTGCTTTGGGCATTTGACTCTGATGAATGACGATTACCATTTTTTCAATAACTGAGTGAGATCAACAGGATCTGCTGCACTGGGATTGAGTTTTGAGGATGCTGCTAAGTAACATTTTAATGAAATATTGAGCATCAATGCACAATGATAAAATTGTTCCCCTACATAAACATGTTATGTTTGGTGACAGCACTTTCCGCTGTTGAATTGACTGTGGAAAATGTTTCAGGTAAAATATCGTTGCAGTCCAGGTACATATAATTATATCCGACTTGGGAAGCACCAACCACTTCTTATAAAACAGAGTGGGCAGAACATACCACTGGGATAGTGATAAAAATTGGAACAATACTATAAAAACCTGACAACAATGAAGTACTGTACATGTTAATGTTTGTTTGTGCGCTTAAAATCATTTAAAGTGACTGCAATAAAATTTTAATAGAGGGGTGTATTGTAGATAAAATAACTTTTGCGTAATTTCTATAATTTGGCTGAAATTCATACATGTATTCTACATTTACAGGAAGCAATCGATTCTACGACAACATTGAAGATATGATTGGTCACCGTCCTTTTGTTTTAATTAAATGGTGTTGGATGGTCTTCACTCCTGGAATTTGTGCTGTAAGATTTCAAAATTTTTTAAACACTAAACCAACCTATATTAACCTTTTTTATTTTGGTACTTTTTATTGTGAATTGTGACATTACATGACAACGGTCAACAAGAAAAGTAACAACATAACATTGTAAACAAATGGTTATTACTCAGAAAAATATTATTACTCAAAAAAAATATATATATAGACAGGAGCATTTGCATTTATTTTAAATACTTATAGAAAGCTAGCCAATGTACCATGTGTTAAGATGGTAGATCTTATATCATTTAAAGTGTGTTCACATAATATTTGCTATCTACCCATATTTTCCAACATTTACATAACTTCAGAGGGATTAGGAGCTAAGTTGAAAGTCCAATGCCTGGCAATGATCGTTTTGGCTGCCACTAGAATGTGTAATGAAATTGTTCTCAGATCATGGTGGAATATACCAATACCTGGCTGTAGGATAGCTAGGGCCAGGTCAGGTCTCGTCAGAATTTCTATTGTCTCTGAAATAATTGAAAAGAAGCTGGTAAGGTTTTTACAAGACCAGAAGATATGAACTAGTTTTCCCACCCATCTTCTCCAGCAGAGGGGAGAGCAGGATTCTGAGAATTTTGCTAGATGGTAGGGCGTCAAGTACCAACGGGTGAGCAGTTTTTGAAATTGTTTCCAGTGAGATATGTGATGTAATAAGGTATAGGTAGATCTAATTGCTGCACTCCATTGTAGCTCGGAATAGGAGTTTTGGAGGTTTGTTTTCCACTTATGGATAGGGTATTTTCATGAAAATCAGCTCATTTTGTAGGGCATTATACAAAAGAGAGATACCATTGGATTTGGGTGTCGGGTTGGATAGAAATTGACATATATATTTTCTGGTATCATTATACATGGAGGGGGATTTTTATGAAAAAAGCTGAGAAGCCTCGTATGTATGCATATTGTAGATTTGGCACATCATATTCAGTTACCAATAAGTCCATGGGTTTTATATGGTTGTTATGACAAATGTTATCAACCCATTTCTCTCCATCTCTTGAGGGAACAATAAGGTATGAGAATTTCTAAGGTTTCTATTGGATAGCAAATGTGGTGGTTGCGGTTATCCTCAACTTTTAATAAATTAGCTGGTGACATAACGCTTTAGAGTGTCTTTTTTTCACAGTACCAAACTGCATGTCTATACATTAACAGAACAGCACTTAAAATTGTGAAAACATTTACTAAATGTTCAAATAAAGTATAATAACACTCAGTCCATAAATGTGACTTTAAACATAATAAGCCTTCTTCAAGAATATATTCCGGGCTATTCAGTAAATGTGATGAAAAAACATGACAGTATTAATCCAGATCCAGTCCATGCTAATTACCACATGATCCCCTACCAATCAAAACCGTACTCACTAGCAGTTGTGACCCTCCCAAATTATAGGTAGGTCAAATCAGAATAATAAAGTATTTTATATCTGAGGTCAAGAAGGCACACCATTTCCAGTAACTCATGGTCATCATGGAAATATCTGAAATTAAAAAGTCTCAGATACTGTGATATCATTTATTTATATAAAAGTATAAAAATATCCAATAGTATGCTCGCAAGGTAAAATTGTATAAACAGCTTATCATATCCATGGTTATCGCAGTATGGCTGCTGCCAGTACCTAGCACAGCTTCAAGCCACCTGGGAAATAATGTTCTCCTCAGCCTGTGCAATGGCCTGCAGAGCTCCAGTGGGGACCTGCGTGTGCCACATGTAGCCTGCATGAGGATGTCCCTTCCACTCTATGTATTTCAACATTGCATCTTTGTCAAGAGTGTCTGATGTCATACATATGCTATCTTAAATACCTGAATGTTAACCATCAATACTGTGGGCACTGTTAAGAAACAAACCAGACCAAAAAATTGAATAGCAACACATGGTGCACCTCTCAAATACAACTTTTTAAAATATAATGCACAAACGGGTAAACTCCACAAAGAAGCCACCCAAGGGCTCTAGAAAGGAGCCACCCATAAGATAGTATTTAAATTATACAGTGCTGTCAAAGTATTTATGGTGTCAAAAATGTGCTGCACTATTTCAAACAACAATATGAACATAAATACTATAAATGCAAAATGAAATAATCACAAATAAAAAGTCCCAACGTGAAAAAAATTCCAATGTGAAAAAATATAAGTATCCAGAAACCAAAAGTGAGAAAATGTAGCCACATCCAAAGGTAAAACTGTCTCAAGAAAAGATATCCTAAGGTAATTAGAAAGGGCCTCCACCGAATAACATTATGCATGCTTACCAGATAACCATGACCTTCTGATAAAGAAAGATCATGGAGTGCTTTGGTATAATAATCCCGTAGAGTATTCCTTAGAAATTGTGATTGAATTGGTGGGTACCTCTGCACTGGAAATCTCTCAAATGCTCATCCATCCATCAGATTTATACAAACAAAAGAAGTAGAGAATCCGACATAGTGTAAAACTCTCCACAGAGACTTTATTAAAAATGGTAAAACACTCACATATTCAAAGATTGCAATGGGGTGTATATACAAACAATCCAGCCAGTAAGGAAGATAGCCTCTAGCAGACTTCTGGTTATGTGATGACCTTACAGCAGGCTCTACGCATTTCGTCGCACCTGACATCTTTCAGGGCATGGACGCCATGTTGAAATATTGCAGTTTACATACTGTAGATGGTAAGAGAACCAAGCCTCAATATGATCCCATTGGACACAATAAAACCAAGCCTCATAATGTATCCACATATGGTTATATGGCCAAGTGTAAAAAATCCAAACATGCTGACACGGCTAACCAACTTTCTGTTAAAAGGAATGGCAAAAATAAACAGTAAAAATGGATATTACTAAAAATTACAATAGAGATGTAAAAAAGAGATAGCAAAATCAAAAGGTTGTGCTGACTGACAACCAGTATGGCATCCACCATCTAGTGGTGACAAATGAAATTGGCACACTGAAAACATATAATAAAATTGCAATTAAAAATAGGAAAAATATAATAAAAATAAAAGATGAAGTTGAGAAAAAAAGTGTTCCTTTAATTGATATAAAATAGAAGCTAAATAAGGAATAAAGGTCCAAGGGGATGAAATATATTCCGGTCAATAAAAATAAACCAATGCAGACTAACAAACTGACATAAATATATAATAAAATATAGAAAATGTATATTCTAAAGTAAAACCAAAAGAGGGTGGAGGAGATAGATCTGTTTATGCATTGTTGATAAATGCGTTAACATCCCAGTCAACATTAAGGCCACGGAGTGTATAATATTTGAGGTCAAAGATCCTTTTTGTTTATAATCTAGATGTGCCAATGTGCCATGAATCTATTAATAGCCCAAAAAATTGTGCCAGAGGGAACATATCATGTACTGTAGCATAATGTTTTGAGACACTATGGTTACAAAACCTCTCATTTTGTTATCCAAATGTTCTCCCAGTCTAGTGCTTATTGCGTGTGTGGTCCTACCAACATATTGCAGACCACACTTTCACTGAAGCATATAGACTACATTGACTGAAATATTTAATAGAATAACTTCTCTATGTAACTGAGAAGGTAAAAATATCTATTCTCCTTTCTTTACATCCATTGATTTGGCAAGGCACAAGGGAAAACATCTTTTAGATCTTGAAAGAAGGAAAAGGATTTGGGGGGGTCTAAAATATTGGGGGCAATACAATCTTTTAATGTGTTTAGATCACAGCATGATGTGCTGCTTTTTGAGATCTTTTAGCATGCTTAACTTTGTCAGATTCTATATAAGTGATTTCTTGATTCAATGGTTCTGGCAGTAATCAGGCCTGGGTATGGCAAGTGAAATTTAATTCAGTTTTCCAAAAAATGGTTTTAGACAGCTCTTTTCCCTTTAATAAATGAAATTATCATTTAAAGCCTGCATTTTGTATTTACTCTGATTATAATTGTGTAATATTAAAATTTGATGACATGAATCATTTTAGTGACAAATATGCAAAAAAATCAGGAAGGGGGCACATACATTTTCACAGCATATATATATATATATATATATATATATATATATATATATAAAATTATATTATACCTATTATGATATCCATGTTACAGAATCATTAAATATTACCCCAACACATATAACAAATATCATGCTAAAATAACTATAAAAAAACATACAAAATAAATAAACAGCAAATTAAAGAATGACCTTGATTATTTCTTTTGTTTAATAAATCCATAAACCTGACAGTATATAATAACAACCTTTTACTGATTGTTAATAAAACAGTTAATGTCCACCCTAATATTCAATCCATTGGGCTAAGGGTTTCCAACTGGTCAATTCAAAATGTTTCATTTCTAGAGATTTCTCTAGTTAAATTGGAACGTGGCAGTGTGAAACCTCCCTGACATCTTTTCTTCTCCACTTTTTTTATATCAGCCAGAACCAAACCATTAAACACATAATTATTTGATAAATTAGGAATTATTGCATAAACCACTTTGTACTACCTGCTTTTGTGCACTTATATTACAATATAAAACTTCTACAGGTTGTTTGGAAGGAGAATACTTATCAATGTTTAGCTTGCGTATATATTTATGGACATCAAAATATGCCTGAAATTTATTAAAACCCTTCTTGGGAGCAAACATCAATCCCTGATCCTAGGATTTGAACTCATCTTTAACCAAAACAGTAATACTTAAATGATATATCCCCTGATCTAAAGTCTTCATCTTTTTGAGAATTATGGTTTCTACCCTACAGCTCCTCCTCTTGTATCCCTACCTTGTTGAGGCTCCCTTTCTGACTGAAATCTTCTTCTCTCCATCATATCCTTGTTTCTGTCTAAAAAAAAAAAATGAGGGGATGAATTATGGGCTGGTAAATAGGGTTCCTCATATTGTCATGCTGGGGGAAGGGGGGAAGCTTTTTTTTTTCAGTGGCATTCTTTTTATGGCCACAATTTGGTCTATTATAAAAAAAAAAATCTGCCCTTTCTCATGTCCAGCTTCTTACCAACCATGGGCATGATTTTCATCTGTGAAATCAAATGCCCTAAGTTTAGGAGAATCATATTGATCTTTCATATTAATATTTTCCTTTCTCTTGATCTGCTGTCACTATATTGCTTATATAATCATTACAATATCCTACATATATTTTAATCTTTATGTCTTATTCCTTATCTTTGCTATCTGTTTACAAGTCTACCTATTTCATCTGATTTAGAAAATAGAAAAAGATTTTCCTTAGTACTTTTAATTTCTGTTTCATAAAGAACTTGTTTCGTCTTCCTCCTCCTGATCAGAAGATTAAAAAATTCACAACCAAAAAAATTTAAAAATGAGACCCATTCTTCATATGATTCTTCATCTACTAACCCTTCATTGGGGGTGAGCTCCCATCTTAAACTATGTGGGATGTATCCCTCACTCATATACAGTATTTCTCTAGAACATTATCTAAAATATGACTAAGGTGTTTAAACACACCTTCCAGGTCACCAACCTGACAATTGGTCTAAGGTACCTGAAATATATCATCCATGTTGACCCTCCTGTTAATAACAAAATCGAAAAAATCCATGGTGCAGCAAAGTAACATTGGATTTGTCTATAAAGTTTAATACAATTCCCAGAGGCAACCGTCTTGCCTCTATAAAAAAATAACAAAGGCTGCCTGCCCTTCCACAAAGCTGAGAGGAGGGCAGGTAGCAGGAAATGGATGGTAAAATTAAATGGCCAGGGGGAAGGGCAAGCAGCAGCAAAATTATAAGCATAGAGTCCTACTACAACAGTCTGCTTGCCCTTCCTCTTAATTTTCTTCACAAGGGCAAACAAATCAAAAAGGCAGTCTGGAGGAGGACATCGCCTCTCATCATCAGTATTCACAATTTCTTACACGTTTTATTACCTACATTTTTTAAATTTCTATTTACATTTCTATTGTTTTTCATTGTAAGGACATCCCTGCCCTGGTAAAGCAACAACGGGCAGGGACAGCAATGCAATCTGGGTACTAACTTTAACAAAAGAAGTCCTAGACCCCAACACCACCTTGTTCCTATGCAAAAAACTGGTTCCTTCCATGATAACGCCACCAACTCAGTCACTGGCCTTGCAAAGGCTACAAGGAATCTTATCTTTCAGGTGCAGGTAATAGAAGAGAGAGAGAGTTATGTCTCTAATATTAAAAAAAGGCCACTTCTGAAGCACAGAAAAACTTCGACAGGTTGTTTGGAAGGAGAATACTTCTCAATGTTTAGCTTGCGTACAAACATTAGATCTTTTTAACCAGGTAGAGGCCAATGGTCTCTGTGTAATAAAAGCAGCTCTTTATTTAAAACAAATACACTTACATGCCGTGAAAATGGCATTGGCTTATCAGATAAAGTCTCTACCGGGAAGTCATTATAAATTCAGCCACACTCTGGCAAGTGCTCACATGCTAATCAACAGTCCAAACAGCCCTTCCCACTATGTGGTCTCCTTGCTTTGGGAAAACAAGCAGGAAACTAGGATTGGAACTTTGCCTGTAAGTTTTGTTTTGAAATTAAAGTAGTGTAGCGTGTGAGAGGTAGACAAGGGAGTAGGAGGGGAGGGGAATGGCTGCCAAATGTAAGCACTACTGAGCGGGCACATGAAAAACATACTCAGTGTAATTACCTGAATGTGAGGATTAAACAGCTGATAGTCTAAACAGCCCTGTAATCTAAATGGCTATAAGTGATTCAAAAGTGGGCAGTATTCCCTAGAGAAAGTAAAATCTAACCAATAAAACTATGTTCGTAGAGCTGTTTTGTATGTTTCAGTAGCCATCAGTTCATCCATAGATCCTATCTTGTTAATCTAAAAATACAGACACCTGTTGGAGCAGGGCAGTTTGTTTGCAATACACGTTTTGGCTGAATTCAGCAAATATAGCAATAGGGATAATTTGTAACATGTATTAGTCAGGTGGAGAAGGGACTTTGTTGTGTTGCCGCTTATTTGGTTGTCTGTCAGTTGAAAAATTATGATTTTGTTCTGGTTTCGGTTACCCCTAAATATTTGGACGGTATCAGAAATCAGGAAGATGGAAGCCCTTGTAGTTTTCACATCTCCAGCAAAAGGGGAAACACTTTGGAAAGAGTTTATGTAGAGTTTAGAGGACATGGTGCCAACACAAAAGGATTTTAAACCCTGTTTCCACTGGAGATGGAGGCACTGTGGGAATTGATGTTTGTTTGTGCAGTAATTTTGTGCCTCTTCACTTTGAGATAGCTTGAAAAAGCATGGGTAGAATAGAAGGCGTATCAGGAATGGAGGGGCCCAATGTACAGTGAGGAACAGAAGTATTTGAACACCCTGCAATTTTGCAAGTTCTCCCACTTAGAAATCATGGAGGGGTCTGAAATTCACATTGTAGGTGCATTCCCACTCTGAGAGACAGAATTAAAAAAAAAATTCAGGAAATCACATTGTATGATTTTTAAAGAATTTATTTGTCTTGCACTGCTGAACATAAGTATTTGAACACCTAAGAAACAGCAAAAATTCTGGCTCTCAAAGACCTGTTACTGTGCCTTTAAAAACTCCACCTCTACTCCACTCATTAATCTAACTTAGTAGCACCTGTCTGAGCTCTTTAAAGACACCTGTCCACCCCATAGTCAGTCAGACACCAACTACTACCATGGGCAAGACCAAAGAGCTGTCAAAAGACACCAGAGACAAAATTGTGGACCTCCACAAGGCTGGAAAGGTCTACGGGGCAATTGCCAAGCAGCTTCGTGAAAATAGATCAACTGTTGGAGCAATTGTTAGAAAATGGAAGAGGCTAAAGACGACTGTCAGTCTCCTTCGGACTGGGGCTCCATGCAAGATCTCAGCTCGTGGGATATCACTGATGATAAGAAAGGTGAGGAATCAGCCCAGAACTACAAGGGAGGAGCTGGTCAATGACATGAAGAGAGCTGGGACCACAGTTTCAAAGGTCACAGTCAGTAGAACACTACGCCGTCATGGTTTCAAATCATGCATTGCACGGAAGGTTCCCCTGCTCAAGTCATCACATGTCCAGGCACGTCTGAAGTTTGCCAATGACCATCTGGATGATCCAGAGGAGGCATGGGAGAAATTCATGTGGTCAGATGAAACCAAAGTAGAACTTTTTGGTCTAAACTTCACTCGTCGTGTAGGAAAAAGAAGGATGAGTTGCATCCCGAGAACACCATCCCTACTTTGAAGCATGGGGGTGGTAACATCATGCTTTGGGGGTGCTTTTCTGCGAAGGGGACAGGACGACTGCACTGTATTAAGGAGGGGATGAATGGGGCCATTTATTGTGAGATTTTGAGCAACAACCTCCTTCCCTTAGTCAGAGCGTTGAAGATGGGTCGTGGCAGGGTCTTCCAACATGACAATGACTCGAAGCACACAGCCAGGATAACCAAGGAGTGGCTCCGTAAGAAGCATATCAAGGTTCTGGAGTGGCCTAGCCAGTCTCCAGATCTAAATCCAATAGAACATCTTTGGAGGGAGCTGAAACTCAGTGTTGCTCAGCGACAGCCCCGAAACCTGACAGATCTAGAGGAGATCTGTGTGGAAGAGTGGGCCAAAATCCCTGTTGCAGTGTGTGCAAACCTGGTCAAGAACTACAGGAAACGTTTGACCTCTGTAATTGCAAACAAAGGCTTCTGTACCAAATATTAACACTGATTTACTTAGGTGTTCAAATACTTATGTTCAGCAGTGCAAGACAAATAAATTCTTTAAAAATCATACAATGTGATTTCCTGATTTTTTTTTTAATTCTGTCTCTCAGAGTGGGAATGCACCTACAATGTGAATTTCAGACCCCTCCATGATTTCTAAGTGGGAGAACTTGCAAAATCGCAGGGTGTTCAAATACTTCTGTTCCTCGCTATATATTAGCAGAATATGGCACAAAAATGTTTGGAGCAATCAACCAGAAGCTAGCCAGTATCCCCATTAAGCACATCAGCCCAATCCCAGTTGAAATTTGAATGTGTAGAATTGAATTACTCACCACTAGTTAAAAACATATACAGATCATTATTATTGTTCTTTATGAACAACAGAAAATACTCTTTAAGTATTCAATGACAGTTCTGTATTTATTGGTTGTGATATGATGTAATTGGCATAACAGACCTTTGTTTTCCCCCCATAACAGCCAATCACAGTTTATTTTAATTTTATTTTAGAGCATATTCATATTCTTCTTGGTGAAGTACAAGCCTCTGAAGTACAATAATGTATATACATATCCACCATGGGGTTATGGAATAGGCTGGATGATGGCTCTTTCATCAATGGTGTGCATTCCATTGTGGATAATCGTAAAGGTGTGGAAGACTGAAGGAACTTTATCTGAGGTAAGATGATAATACCAATTATAGAGCATCTGCATTCTTCCTTGCATACATTGATATAAATAATCTTGCAATGTAAATTAAACAAAAAGTGATATTTTTATTTTCTTTTTTAATCAATTACCCTCTAGAGCAGCGGTTCTCAACCTGGGGGTCGCGACCCCTTTGGGGGTCGAACGACCATTTCCCAGGGGTCGCCTAAGACTATCGGAGAACACATATTTCCGATGGTCTTAGGAACCGAGACACCGCTCCTCTGACTCAGTCGATGTGTGGGCGGGATGACACGCTGCCCTGTCACCTGGCCACACCTCCGGGATCCCTCAACAACTCCGCCTCCTCGCCGCTGATTGGCCACCGGAACTGTAGCTCAGGAGAGGCACACAGGCGGCCAATCACCGGCGAGGAGGTGGAGCTTGGAGAGGAGGAGCCGAGCACAGCGCGCGTAGATCTAAGAAGATCGAGGGAACTGCCGGAGTAAGTGAAGAGGAGAGCGGCCAGAGAAGGAAGACAGCTGACAGGTAAGTGAGAGAGCGAGCCCAGGCTGGAGCAGGGGTCAGCAAGGTAAGTATCATTGGTGTCAGTGGGAGGAATAGTGCCCCATCATTTGTGTGACTAATACCAACAATGGGGCACTATTTCTCCCACTGACACCAATAATGGGGCACTATTTCCTCCCCCCCGCACTGACACCAATGATGGGGCACTATTCCTCCCCCCCACTGACACCAACGATGGGGTACTATTCCTCCCCCCCACTGACACCAACGATGGGGCACTATTCCTCCCCCCCACTGACACCAACGATGGGGCACTATTCCTCCCCCCACTGACAATAAGAATGGGGCACTATTCCTCCCCCCACCGACACCAACGATGGGGCACTATTCCCCCCCCTGACCCCAAAGATGGGGCACTATTTCCCCCTCCACCACACTGACATCAATGATGGGGCACTATTCCTCCCACTGACACCAATGATGGGGCACTATTCCCCCCACTGACACCAATGATGGGGCACTATTCCCCCCACTGACACCAATGATGGGGCACTATTCCCCCCACTGACACCAATGATGGGGCACTATTCCCCCCACTGACACCAATGATGGGGCACTATTCCCCCCACCGACACCAATGATGGGGCACTATTCCCCCCACCGACACCAATGATGGGGCACTATTCCCCCCACCGACACCAACGATGGGGCACTATTCCTCCCCCCACCGACACCAACGATGGGGCACTATTCCCCCCCTGACCCCAAAGATGGGGCACTATTTCCCCCTCCACCACACTGACATCAATGATGGGGCACTATTCCTCCCACTGACGCCAATGATGGGGCACTATTCCCCCCATTGACGCCAATGATGGGGCACTATTCCCCCCACTGACGCCAATGATGGGGCACTATTCCCCCCACTGACGCCAATGATGGGGCACTATTCCCCCCACTGACGCCAATGATGGGGCACTATTCCCCCCACTGACGCCAATGATGGGGCACTATTCCCCCCACTGATGCCAATGATGGGGCACTATTCCCCCCACTGACGCCAATGATGGGGCACTATTTCCCCCACTGACGCCAATGATGGGGCACTATTCCCCCCACTGACGCCAATGATGGGGCTCTATTCCCCCCACTGATGCCAATGATGGGGCACTATTCCCCCCACTGACGCCAATGATGGGGCACTATTCCCCCCACTGACGCCAATGATGGGGCACTATTCCTCCCACTGACGCCAATGATGGGGCACTATTCCTCCCACTGACGCCAATGATGGGGCACTATTCCCCCCACTGACACCAATGATGGGGCACTATTCCTCCCACTGACACCAATGAAGGGGCACTATTCCTCCCACTGACACCAATGATGGGGCACTATTCCTCCCACTGACACCAATGATGGGGCACTATTCCTCCCACTGACACCAATGATGGGGCACTATTTCTCCCACTGACACCAATGATGGGGCACTATTCCTCCCCCCCACTGACACCAACGATGGGGCACTATTCCTCCCCCCCACTGACACCAACGATGGGGCACTATTCCTCCCCCCCACTGACACCAATGATGGGGCACTATTCCTCCCCCCCACTGACACCAACGATGGGGCACTATTCCTCCCCCCACTGACACCAAGAATGGGGCACTATTCCTCCCCCCACCGACACCAACGATGGGGCACTATTCCCCCCCCTGACCCCAAAGATGGGGCACTATTTCCCCCTCCACCACACTGACATCAATGATGGGGCACTATTCCTCCCACTGACACCAATGATGGGGCACTATTCCTCCCACTGACACCAATGATGGGGCACTATTCCCCCCACTGACAACAATGATGGGGCACTATTCCCCCCACTGACACCAATGATGGGGCACTATTCCCCCCACCGACACCAATGATGGGGCACTATTCCCCCCACCGACACCAATGATGGGGCACTATTCCTCCCCCCACCGACACCAACGATGGGGCACTATTCCCCCCCCGAGCCCAAAGATGGGGCACTATTTCCCCCTCCACCACACTGACATCAATGATGGGGCACTATTCCTCCCACTGACGCCAATGATGGGGCACTATTCCCCCCACTGACGCCAATGATGGGGCACTATTCCCCCCACTGACGCCAATGATGGGGCACTATTCTCCCCACTGACGCCAATGATGGGGCACTATTCCCCCCACTGACGCCAATGATGGGGCACTATTCCCCCCACTGACGCCAATGATGGGGCACTATTCCCCCCACTGACGCCAATGATGGGGCTCTATTCCCCCCACTGACGCCAATGATGGGGCACTATTCCCCCCACTGACGCCAATGATGGGGCACTATTCCCCCCACTGACGCCAATGATGGGGCACTATTCCCCCCACTGACGCCAATGATGGGGCACTATTCCCCCCACTGACACCAATGATGGGGCACTATTCCCCCCACTGACACCAATGATGGGGCACTATTCCTCCCACTGACACCAATGATGGGGCACTATTCCTCCCACTGACACCAATGATGGGGCACTATTCCTCCCACTGACACCAATGATGGGGCACTATTCCTCCCACTGACACCAATGATGGGGCACTATTCCTCCCACTGACACCAATGATGGGGCACTATTCCTCCCACTGACACCAATGATGGGGCACTATTCCTCCCACTGACACCAATGATGGGGCACTATTCCTCCCACTGACACCAATGATGGGGCACTATTCCTCCCACTGACACCAATGATGGGGCACTATTCCTCCCACTGACACCAATGATGGGGCACTATTCCCCCCACTGACACCAATGATGGGGCACTATTCCCCCACTGACACCAATGATGGGGCACTATTCCCCCCACTGACACCAACGTTGGGGCACTATTCCCCCCCACTGACACCAACGTTGGGGCTCTATTCCCCCCACTGACACCAACGATGGGGCACTATTCCCCCCACTGACACCAACGATGGGGCACTATTCCCCCCACTGACACCAACAATGGGGCACTATTCCCCCCACTGACACCAACGATGGGGCACTATTCCCCCCACTGACACCAACGATGGGGCACTATTCCCCCCACTGACACCAACGATGGGGCACTATTCCCCCCAATGACACCAACGATGGGGCACTATTCCCCCCAATGACACCAACGATGGGGCACTATTCCCCCCAATGACACCAACGATGGGGCACTATTCCCCCCAATGACACCAACGATGGGGCACTATTCCCCCCACTGACACCAACGATGGGGCACTATTCCCCCCACTGACACCAACGATGGGGCACTATTCCCCCCACTGACACCAACGATGGGGCACTATTCCCCCCACTGACACCAACGATGGGGCACTATTCCCCCCACTGACACCAACGATGGGGCACTATTCCCCCCACTGACACCAACGATGGGGCACTATTCCCCCCACTGACACCAACGATGGGGCACTATTCCCCCCACTGACACCAACGATGGGGCACTATTCCCCCCACTGACACCAACGATGGGGCACTATTCATCCCACTGACACCAACGATGGGGCACTATTCATCCCACTGACATCAGTGATGGGGCACTACTCCTTCCACTGACACCAATGATGTGGCACTAGTTCTCCCACTGCAAAATTACAGTTATGAAGTAGCAACGAAAATAATTTTATGGTTGGGGGTCACCACAACATGAGGAACTGTATTAAGGGGTCGCGGCATTAGAAAGGTTGAGAACCACTGCTCTAGAGGATTTACCCCCTTCCTGACCAGACCATTTTTTGCGATACGGCGCTGCATTACTTTAACTGACAATTGCGAGGTCATGCAACGCTGTGTATAAATGAAATGTATGTCCTTTTTCCCACAAACAGAGATTTCTTTCGGTGGTATTTGATCACCTCTGCAGTTTTTAATTTTTTGCGTTATAAATGAAAAAGACAATTTTGAAATAAAAAACAATATTTTTGCCTTTTTGCTATAAAACATATCCAATAACAAAATGTAAGAAATCAAATGCCTTCATATATTTAGGACAAAATGTATTTTGCTCCATGTCTTTGCTAAAAAAATCCCAATAATTGCATATTAATCGGTTTATGTGAACGTTATAGCTAGAGATGAGCGAAGTATTCAAAAATTCGATTCGGCTGATTCGGCGAATTCGAGGAATAAATTTGATTCGAGGCGAATATATTCGCTGCGGATTTAACTTATAAAAAGGGTGTTTCTAGGCTTCAGAGAGCCTTTATATTAGTGCAGAACACTGTACCTTTAATTTAAATGCCCTTGGAGTCTGCTGGGGAAGAGAAATAATACTGTCAGTCAGTATGACATGCAGATGAGTGCCGTCGATCTTAGAATCACCGCACACTTCACTCATTTGGGCAGTCATGGGGCCAAAACCAGAGTGTGGAGCCACAGTGTGGCGGTGGAGGCAGCAGCAATGGGAGGCCATACAGCACCCTATGACAAAATGGAACCCACCAGCAGTGTGAGGAGACCTGAAAGTGGCACATGGCAGAGTGTGGCGATGGAGACAGCAGCAATGGGAGGCCGTACAGGGACCCATGAGACACTCTGGACCTGGCAGCAGCATGAGGAGGCGGTACAGGGGCCCATGACAGATTACGGGCCTGGCAGCAGCATGAGGAGTCGGTACGGGGGCCCATGGCAGATTACGGGCCTGGCAGCAGCAATGGGAGGCCCGTAATCTGCCAGCACCCTATGACAAAATGGAACCCACCAGCAGTGTGAGGAGACCTGAAAGTGGCACATGGCAGAGTGTGGCGATGGAGACAGCAGCAATGGGAGGCCGTACAGGGACCCATGAGACACTCTGGACCTGGCAGCAGCATGAGGAGGTGGTACAGGGGCCCATGACAGATTACGAGCCTGGCAGCAGCATGAGGAGTCGGTACGGGGGCCCATGGCAGATTACGGGCCTGGCAGCAGCAATGGGAGGCCCGTAATCTGCCAGCACCCTATGACAAAATGGAACCCACCAGCAGTGTGAGGAGACCTGAAAGTGGCACATGGCAGAGTGTGGCGATGGAGACAGCAGCAATGGGAGGCCGTACAGGGACCCATGAGACACTCTAGACCTGGCAGCAGCATGAGGAGGCGGTACAGGGGCCCATGACAGATTACGGGCCTGGCAGCAGCATGAGGAGTCGGTACGGGGGCCCATGGCAGATTACGGGCCTGGCAGCAGCAATGGGAGGCCCGTAATCTGCCAGCACCCTATGACAAAATGGAACCCACCAGCAGTGTGAGGAGACCTGAAAGTGGCACATGGCAGAGTGTGGCGATGGAGACAGCAGCAATGGGAGGCCGTACAGGGACCCATGAGACACTCTGGACCTGGCAGCAGCATGAGGAGGCGGTACAGGGGCCCATGACAGATTACGGGCCTGGCAGCAGCATGAGGAGTCGGTACGGGGGCCCATGGCAGATTACGGGCCTGGCAGCAGCAATGGGAGGCCCGTAATCTGCCAGCACCCTATGACAAAATGGAACCCACCAGCAGTGTGAGGAGACCTGAAAGTGGCACATGGCAGAGTGTGGCGATGGAGACAGCAGCAATGGGAGGCCGTACAGGGACCCATGAGACACTCTGGACCTGGCAGCAGCATGAGGAGGCGGTACAGGGGCCCATGACAGATTACGGGCCTGGCAGCAGCATGAGGAGTCGGTACGGGGGCCCATGGCAGATTACGGGCCTGGCAGCAGCAATGGGAGGCCCGTAATCTGCCAGCACCCTATGACAAAATGGAACCCACCAGCAGTGTGAGGAGACCTGAAAGTGGCACATGGCAGAGTGTGGCGATGGAGACAGCAGCAATGGGAGGCCGTACAGGGACCCATGAGACACTCTGGACCTGGCAGCAGCATGAGGAGGCGGTACAGGGGCCCATGACAGATTACAGGCCTGGCAGCAGCATGAGGAGTCGGTACGGGGGCCCATGGCAGATTACGGGCCTGGCAGCAGCAATGGGAGGCCCGTAATCTGCCAGCACCCTATGACAAAATGGAACCCACCAGCAGTGTGAGGAGACCTGAAAGTGGCACATGGCAGAGTGTGGCGATGGAGACAGCAGCAATGGGAGGCCGTACAGGGACCCATGAGACACTCTGGACCTGGCAGCAGCATGAGGAGGCGGTACGGGGCCCATGGCAGATTACGGGCCTGGCAGCAGCAATGGGAGGCCCGTAATCTGCCAGCACCCTATGACAAAATGGAACCCACCAGCAGTGTGAGGAGACCTGAAAGTGGCACATGGCAGAGTGTGGCGATGGAGACAGCAGCAATGGGAGGCCGTACAGGGACCCATGAGACACTCTAGACCTGGCAGCAGCATGAGGAGGCGGTACAGGGGCCCATGACAGATTACGGGCCTGGCAGCAGCATGAGGAGTCGGTACGGGGGCCCATGGCAGATTACGGGCCTGGCAGCAGCAATGGGAGGCCCGTAATCTGCCAGCACCCTATGACAAAATGGAACCCACCAGCAGTGTGAGGAGACCTGAAAGTGGCACATGGCAGAGTGTGGCGATGGAGACAGCAGCAATGGGAGGCCGTACAGGGACCCATGAGACACTCTGGACCTGGCAGCAGCATGAGGAGGCGGTACAGGGGCCCATGACAGATTACGGGCCTGGCAGCAGCATGAGGAGTCGGTACGGGGGCCCATGGCAGATTACGGGCCTGGCAGCAGCAATGGGAGGCCCGTAATCTGCCAGCACCCTATGACAAAATGGAACCCACCAGCAGTGTGAGGAGACCTGAAAGTGGCACATGGCAGAGTGTGGCGATGGAGACAGCAGCAATGGGAGGCCGTACAGGGACCCATGAGACACTCTGGACCTGGCAGCAGCATGAGGAGGCGGTACAGGGGCCCATGACAGATTACGGGCCTGGCAGCAGCATGAGGAGTCGGTACGGGGGCCCATGGCAGATTACGGGCCTGGCAGCAGCAATGGGAGGCCCGTAATCTGCCAGCACCCTATGACAAAATGGAACCCACCAGCAGTGTGAGGAGACCTGAAAGTGGCACATGGCAGAGTGTGGCGATGGAGACAGCAGCAATGGGAGGCCGTACAGGGACCCATGAGACACTCTGGACCTGGCAGCAGCATGAGGAGGCGGTACAGGGGCCCATGACAGATTACAGGCCTGGCAGCAGCATGAGGAGTCGGTACGGGGGCCCATGGCAGATTACGGGCCTGGCAGCAGCAATGGGAGGCCCGTAATCTGCCAGCACCCTATGACAAAATGGAACCCACCAGCAGTGTGAGGAGACCTGAAAGTGGCACATGGCAGAGTGTGGCGATGGAGACAGCAGCAATGGGAGGCCGTACAGGGACCCATGAGACACTCTGGACCTGGCAGCAGCATGAGGAGGCGGTACGGGGCCCATGGCAGATTACGGGCCTGGCAGCAGCAATGGGAGGCCCGTAATCTGCCAGCACCCTATGACAAAATGGAACCCACCAGCAGTGTGAGGAGACCTGAAAGTGGCACATGGCAGAGTGTGGCGATGGAGACAGCAGCAATGGGAGGCCGTACAGGGACCCATGAGACACTCTGGACCTGGCAGCAGCATGAGGAGTCGGTACGGGGGCCCATGGCAGATTACGGGCCTGGCAGCAGCAATGGTAGGCCCGTAATCTGCCAGCACCCTATGACAAAATGGAACCCACCAGCAGTGTGAGGAGACCTGAAAGTGGCACATGGCAGAGTGTGGCGATGGAGACAGCAGCAATGGGAGGCCGTACAGGGACCCATGAGACACTCTGGACCTGGCAGCAGCATGAGGAGGCGGTACGGGGGCCCATGGCAGATTACGGGCCTGGCAGCAGCAATGGGAGGCCCGTAATCTGCCAGCACCCTATGACAAAATGGAACCCACCAGCAGTGTGAGGAGACCTGAAAGTGGCACATGGCAGAGTGTGGCGATGGAGACAGCAGCAATGGGAGGCCGTACAGGGACCCATGAGACACTCTGGACCTGGCAGCAGCATGAGGAGGCGGTACGGGGGCCCATGGCAGATTACGGGCCTGGCAGCAGCAATGGGAGGCCCGTAATCTGCCAGCACCCTATGACAAAATGGAACCCACCAGCAGTGTGAGGAGACCTGAAAGTGGCACATGGCAGAGTGTGGCGATGGAGACAGCAGCAATGGGAGGCCGTACAGGGACCCATGAGACACTCTGGACCTGGCAGCAGCATGAGGAGGCGGTACGGGGGCCCATGGCAGATTATGGGCCTGGCAGCAGCAATGGGAGGCCCGTAATCTGCCAGCACCCTATGACAAAATGGAACCCACCAGCAGTGTGAGGAGACCTGAAAGTGGCACATGGCAGAGTGTGGCGATGGAGACAGCAGCAATGGGAGGCCGTACAGGGACCCATGAGACACTCTGGACCTGGCAGCAGCATGAGGAGTCGGTACGGGGGCCCATGGCAGATTACGGGCCTGGCAGCAGCAATGGGAGGCCCGTAATCTGCCAGCACCCTATGACAAAATGGAACCCACCAGCAGTGTGAGGAGACCTGAAAGTGGCACATGGCAGAGTGTGGCGATGGAGACAGCAGCAATGGGAGGCCGTACAGGGACCCATGACACACTCTGGACCTGGCAGCAGCATGAGGAGGCGGTACGGGGGCCCATGACAGATTACGGGCCTGGCAGCAGCAATGGAAGGCCCGTAATCTGCCAGCACCCTATGACAAAATGGAACCCACCAGCAGTGTGAGGAGACCTGAAAGTGGCACATGGCAGAGTGTGGCGATGGAGACAGCAGCAATGGGAGGCCGTACAGGGACCCATGACAGATTACGGGCCTGGCAGCAGCATGAGGAGGCGGTACAGGGGCCCATGACAGATTACGGGCCTGGCAGCAGCAATGGGAGGCCCTTAATCTGCCAGCACCCTATGACAAAATGGAACCCACCAGCAGTGTGAGGAGACCTGAAAGTGGCACATGGCAGAGTGTGGCGATGGAGACATGGGCCCCCTGGCCACGCTTGACTTTCTGGCCACATAGTCGACATACGGCTACGTTTACTTCCTCGGGCGGCTTGACGAAAAATTGCCACACCGCCGAGTAGGAAACTTTGCCCCCGATCCTCCTCACTGGCTGACTGCTACTTCCTCCGTGCACACCGGCACCACTACTGGCCGTGGTGGTAGGCTGCAGTGGAGCTGGTGCTCTACTCCGTGGCCGTTTGCCTCCACTGACACTGCTGCGACCCTGCTGCCTCCTGGGCAACCCACCGACTGTTTTGCTCGCTGCCAAGCTGCCACCCTCTTCTCCTGATGATGCGGAAGCAATAGCCTGATGACGACGAGGCTGCCAAGTGCGATCAGCCTCATCATCATCAATTAGGGTCTCCGCCTCACTACTAGCCCCCTCGGCTGCGTGTGGGTCAGGAGACAGACCTGTCTCTAGACCGGCTACCGAGCCACTCTCCTCGCCAGTACTTCTTCGCCTGGCTGCTGAAGAGGCGGATGTCTCCCCCCGTTCCTGACCGCCCTCTGTTAGCTCTTCCTCACTGTACAGTGAGGCTGAGCCCACAGCATGTGATACTTCGCTTGGTGAGGGAACACCAAAGGACAGGGGCAGGTAGAGGACACGTGATTTCAGTGGGCTTGCTCCCGGGCCATGCCAACTAATGGTTGTGTCTGACGTACCCACCGACCGTTGGCTGTAGGTGTCAGAGGTGACCTGGGAAGAGGAAGACGACCGAGCCAACCAATCGATGACGGCAGGGTTGTCGGTGGAGACACGACCGCAGGATGACACCGGGAGCACTGGCCTCTGGCTGCGACTAGTGCTGCCTCGACCCCTTCCTCTGCTGCCACGTCTGCTCGCTCCTGAAACATTGCCTCCTCTGCCACTCCTCTGCGTGTTGTCTGACATACTCTTTAATTCAACGATTCTGTGTCCCTGAGTAACGATTCTGTGTCCCTGAGTAACAATTCTGTGTCTGTCCCTGAGTAACAATTCTGTGTCTCTCAGTAACAATTCTGTGTCCCTCAGTAACAATTCTGTGTCTGTCCCTGAGTAACAATTCTGTGTCCCTCAGTAACAATTCTGTGTCCCTCAGTAACAATTCTGTGTCTGTCCCTGAGTAACAATTCTGTGTCCCTGAGTAACAGTTCTGTGTCCCTGAGTAACAATTCTGTGTCCCTGAGTAACAGTTCTGTGTCCCTGAGTAACAATTCTGTGTCCCTGAGTAACAATTCTGTGTCCCTGAGTAACGATTCTGTGTCCCTCAGTAACAATTCTGTGTCCCTCAGTAACAATTCTGTGTCTGTCCCTGAGTAACAATTCTGTGTCCCTCAGTAACAATTCTGTGTCCCTCAGTAACAATTCTGTGTCTGTCTCTGAGTAACAATTCTGTGTCCCTGAGTAACAGTTCTGTGTCCCTGAGTAACAATTCTGTGTCCCTGAGTAACAGTTCTGTGTCCCTGAGTAACAATTCTGTGTCCCTCAGTAACAATTCTGTGTCCCTCAGTAACAATTCTGTGTCCCTCAGTAACAATTCTGTGTCTGTCCCTGAGTAACAATTCTGTGTCCCTCAGTAACAATTCTGTGTCCCTCAGTAACAATTCTGTGTCTGTCCCTGAGTAACAATTCTGTGTCCCTGAGTAACAGTTCTGTGTCCCTGAGTAACAATTCTGTGTCCCTGAGTAACAGTTCTGTGTCCCTGAGTAACAATTCTGTGTCCCTGAGTAACAATTCTGTGTCCCTCAGTAACAATTCTGTGTCCCTCAGTAACAATTCTGTGTCCCTCAGTAACAATTCTGTGTCTGTCCCTGAGTAACAATTCTGTGTCCCTGAGTAACAGTTCTGTGTCCCTGAGTAAGAATTCTGTGTCCCTGAGTAACAATTCTGTGTGCCTAAGTAATGATTCTGTGGCCCTAAAGTCTCTTTGGCCCTAACTCTGTCCCTAATACAGAGAGGTCTGTCTCTCTTGAATGACCGGAGGCTAATGGAGAATTCTAAGATGGCCGCAATTTATAGCTCGACCATTACACAGTGCTGGCTGGCTGGCTGCTGATTGGCTAATGCGATCACATGTCATGAATGAATGCATTATGGGTCAGCGCGCCTTGTCTGCGCGCCTTCCCAGAGATCCCCGCTTCGTCGCCACACATGTCGCTGCCATTTTTGGAAAATTTTGATTCGCGCATCCAAAGTCTGCTAATTTTCGGATTCGAATTTTTCCTAATCTTCGAAACTAATTCCACTTCGCCAAGTTCGATTCGCTCATCTCTAGTTATAGCATCTACAAATGGCGGTATATATACTGGAATTTTTTTTTTATACTAGTAATGGGGGCGATCAGTGATTTATAGCGGGACTGCGGAACTGTGGCAGGCATTCTGACACTGGGTGGGAACTGAATAACTTCCACTGACATCCCCAGTGACAATAATACAATAAAATAAAAAGCAATGACACTGGGCAGGAAGGGGTTAACATCAGGGGCGATCAAAGGGTTAACTGTGTGCTGTGTGTTTTACATTGTGTGCTGTGTTCTGTTTTACTTGTGGGACTTGCTACTTTGTATCTCTCTGCTGTGCATGTCCATGTCCATGTTGACAGCAGAAAAATCTGTGTTGTTTGCACACAGGTTTCTCCCCAATCAGCGAGTGCTGGCCAGGAATCACCAGTCAGGACACGGTGATTGACATCCCCAGCTGCCAATAGCGGTGTGGGTATTGTGACGCATGCACACCCCCTACCCGGAAATGCAAATCACGTATATATATACGTGATTTTGCACAGCTGTGCCGCCCTATAGCAGAAGTACTGCTATACTTGGCAAGTGGCTAATGCTAGGCAAATAATATTTTTGCTAAGTCTATGATTTAGTGCTGAAGTTGCTGACAAGTTGTTCCATCAATTCACAGCAGTTGTACTTATTGGAGTTCTTCCATGATACTCTCTAGCTCTGGCTTTCTGGTACTGTTGCCAGTTTTACTCTTATCTTATTGAGGGTGAAACTTAAAACCAGCTTTTCCAATTAACTTATCCATTGTTCTCCTAGTAAGATGTAATAAGCTTTTTTTAAAGCCTATTAGGTGGAGGTTGTACCTTTGCTATACAGGTTGAATATATTTATGAAGAAGGTAACATGCCCTTGGAACATGTTGACTTTTAAAAGCTGTATGCCTAACAAAATAGTTAAATGTAATGAGTTACATGACACCTCCTGAATCTCTGGCTGTCCTTTACAATTTGCACTTTTGTTCATGCTAGGAAGTAAAGCTCTTGCTATACTTCCAGTGCTCCGATATAAGAACAACATCTCTCTTACACACAACCCCACTGTCTACCCATACGTTCCCTGTATATTCACAGAACTGTTTGTATTTTGTGAATGGGTTCACAAAATACAAGATTTTCAGTAAATAGAGAAAAAGATAGGATGAACAGAAAAAAAATAGTGTGTTTTTTGTTTAACGGAGCTGCATGTGTCCTGCTGGAGCTCTGGAGGTATAGTGAAAACTTTAATTTTATTTCCCAGCATGAATAAAAGTGTAAATTGTAAAGAACAGCCAGTGATCAAGGAGGTGTCATACAATTCATTACAGGTAACTATTTGCTACCGTGTAGATTTCAAATACGCATCTTTTTCTCAGGCTTCTTATTTAAAACAAGCATTCACACCACACATGCACAACAAGAGACCTCTTCACTCTGTGTATTATTATTAGTGGTCCACACCCTTCTAGGACTAAACTCACCAAATGGTGTTGACCACCTAAATTCATACTGAGGTAGGTCAAAAAGTCCTGGATCACAGCTCCACTGTGAGTGCCAATATCTCAGGATCACTATATCTTGAATATCTCATGCTCCTACAGGAGAGGAATCTAACAGAAAAAAATCCTCGAAGCTTATTACCATTTATTTAAAATCTCAATACATAGTTAGTTAGTCTGGCTGAAAAAAGACAAAAGTCAACCATTAAAAAAAAAAAAAAGGTATAATCCTACACCCACAGTTGATCCAGTAGAAGGCAAAAAACCCCAACAAAGCATGATCCAATTTGCTACTGCAGGGGAAACAAATTCTTCCTGAGGAAGGCATAGAAAAAAAACTGTGCTTCTCTTTCTGAGTTTGCTCTTTGGCCTTTTATTTGCTTCATAACCAGAGAAGTACATTTATTAGCTTGACTTGTCTTGTTTGGCATTTGTGTACAACTAACTCGAAAAAACACATTTTTGCAGAGATTCAAAAAGTTGATATTACCCAGCCCAGACTTGAAAATGAGGGGGAAACTTGGTGCTGCTGCCTGTACGAATGCCATAAACGACTGTGACGCCAAGCTTAAAGGTGATGGAACCATATCGGCCATTACAGAAAAAGAAACTCACTTCTAAAAGGATATTTTATTTTCTGGCTGTTGTTTTGTAAAATAAGAATATGAAAAGGATGAAATATTATTACACGGAGATTAATAGAGGCTCACTTGTTTCGCACAGATTTTAACATGTTTAATTTCAAAGTGCACAGTGTATACTGTTTAAAGTGATTTTTAATTATTATATAAGTGACTGACTACAAAAAAAACAGTATTGTATGGTCTTTTAGTGCCAAGTTTATGTAATATTGTGATACTGGTCAATGTTTTATATAGAGCTTTAGACACATGTATAGTGTGTTGTAAAATTTTTATACTTGGATTTTATGAAGCATGGTGTTTGTATAGAAACTTCTTCTAATCTACTGTACACAAAGTTGACCATTCCAGCTTTTAATGTATGCCTGTAGAAAAGCCTCTTTTCATATTTTCCTAGTTCTATGCCAATATCCTTTTTCAGCACCATTCCTCTGAATGCCAGTGTTCGTCACAAACCATCACTGTGCTTTTGGTTTGTCCAAGATAAAATTAAAAAAAAATGTGATACTTATTGCTAATTGATAACTAATTATGTACCCTTAATATCTTACACTCTGATATTGCTGGTTCTGCAAGTTCTCTACAGTGCCATGCAAATCTGACAATTAAAACAATGCTGAAATACTCCATTTTGATAGAATTCCATACTTTAAGATAGCAGAGCCAAAAAATGATCAATGACATAACCAATATGTTCTGTATTTTTTGCACTTTGAAGCATCATTTTGTACCTATGGATTGATTTAGATTTTGTATATTGCCATAGCTAAAATACAGACTGAGACCTTGGAATGCAGCTGTGCAAAATGAATGCTTCTTTAGAGCCTCTCCACTGAATTCTGTAAGCACAGCTATTCATGTAGGTCTTTTCCAGCAAAACATAATCTTTGAATTTTTATTTTTGGGCTCATTGGTTTGCATTAAAAGCCTACACAAGAATAAGGGAAGGAGATAGAAATTGAACTGTATTTACAGAGAAGATTACATCAACAAAGTAAAGGTGTGGTTGTTGTAATGAAAGTTATTTTGTAATATTAATTATAATATGAATTTTTATTGAATTACTTGAAACTTTTATATCTTTTACTAGAAAATATATGAGTAATATAGTCATTTTTAGGTTCTAGTTTAATAGAAGAATATTAATCTTGAATAATGTAAGGGATAAGTAAGGGCTCATGCACACGGGATGTTTGGAAAACACTTTTGAACAATGGAAACTGACTGCTGGAAAACGTAGGTTAAAAAAAGTCTGTTTAGCCATGTTTGCATACCGCGTTTTGTGCATTTGCATTCAAAAGCGGTTTTTAAAGATAACATAAGGAGACCTTCCAAAATGCTCAGAATGCACTGAAATACAGTAAAAAAATTAACTATTTCAGACATTTTGAGAGAAATAGAGAGAGCAGAAGCAGAGAGAGCAGTATGTGTTGAGATTACCTGTCTTTTCTGGTTGTATTCACTATGGATCCCATCATGAGCATAATGCAGCACATTCTACCATTTTGTCCTTCACGCAAAACCTGGAACTGACTGCGCTGGTGTACCGGATCCATTTGAATACATCAAAAACGCTTTGCATGCATTTTCGATGATGAAAAAAGGCTCTGGACATCATCTAGATATGGAACAGTTAAAAAACACTTCTAAACGCAAACGCTTATAAATGTGGTTAGCCACGTTTACACGTGTTTGGCGTTTGAAACGTTGATAAAATCTACTCCTGAACGCAAGTTTGGTGCGTTCAGAAAAACGACTGTAAACTCAACTGCCTGTAAACGACTGTAAACAACATACTGTATATGGACACATAGGAAAACATTAGGGAGAGTTCAGGGGCTGCTGAAAAAAATGCAGAAAAGCTCCTGAACGTGAGTTTATCAGCTGCAGTGTACATGAGCCCTAAGCTGCAGTGCTTTCCGACATGACATAAATGGGTTTGCTGGATAAGATATCCTTCAACCAGTCATGTTCACACAGAAGTTTGTAATAGATCAGCAAACTCTAACATGACTGTTCAGTAGCCCACTGATTAACCCTAGCTGCTATGGTCATTGGGGGTGAACACTATTGAATATATTACATTATAATAGATACTTTCAGCAATATTGCAGCAAATGAGTATCAGTAGTGAAGGTTTGTTTTAAAAAGCTATATTCATCTTCATATAATTTAAAAGTAGTATACCATGAGATACGTGAGGCAGTTCCTATCCCTTGAGTAAAAAATACATTTTTTAATACAACTTCATTTTTAGTGAAGTTGTCTTTGAATAAATCTCCATCTCCCAGTTGCAACTCACCTGGGATAATACTTGGCTTCCTCTCCGATCCAGCAATTTTTCCTCTGACAAGAACCCAGATGACTCCTCTTTACATTGCAAATGTGCCCTGCAGCTTAATTCGGTCCAATGGGAAAACCATACTTATGGTAACCCCCAGTGGTCCCTCAGAGAACAAATTCGTAGTAATGAATGGGGTAGCACTGTGTATACACAAAATGAAGAGGAAGTGGCCTGGATCTTGTCAGAGGAGAGATTGATGGATCAGTGAGAAAGGTAGGTATTCAGGGAGGTGGCAGCTTCACTAAAGGTGTATTAGGTCTTTGGTTTCAATATGAAAAAACATCATTGCCCTGAAATGTTTGTTTTCCAAGAATCAGAGGACAGCTACTGTTGTTGAAGGGCAGGATTACTTCTCAAACTGGTGTCCTCTGTGATACTTTTAAAGCTTTTGCTCCATCACTCTCTTATCTGGTTGAGAATATTCTAACCTCAGCAGCACTATCTGACTACAGGTGACATTCCTGTTCAAGGGTGGTGACGTCATTCACAGTGAAACTGAATAGTTGCAGTTCATTTATTAATATTACACAGGATTTATTTAGCGCCAACAGTTTGCTCTGCGCTTTACAATATAATACAATACAGCAACAATACAGTTCAATACAAGAGGGATAAGAGGCCCTGTTCCTTGGAGCTTACAATCTAATATACTTCCTAGTCAGATAGGTATCACAAGGTCAGATTCCCTGTAATATGTTTTCTTGTGTAAACTGTAGCACTAAATAACTTTTAAGTCTGTCTCCTGTCTGTGCTCTTCTGTGTTGACCTTTTTATAGTATAAAGCTGAAAAAGACAACACAAGAAAGTCATCTGTCAAGACAATGGAAGCAAACAACTGCACATACATATAAACACATAAAACACAAATATGAAATACTAAAACTGAAGCACTCAGAATCTGGTGCAGTTGTACATGGTAGCCAATCAGCTTCTAACTTCATAAATATCTAAAAGAAAGGGAGCGCTCTCAAATACAGAAGCTATAACAACAAAGGTAACCAGATAAAACCTTCAAATGATAAAACAAATACAAAGGTACAGCGCTAAAATAAATAAAACGTCCATATAGATATATAAAGTGCTAATATGCACAATGATAGGTGACTGATATAATCCGACTAATGGTGCTCCAAAGAAATAGCTGAATTCCGCACTCACCAGATGCATGACATAAATACGCATTAAGTATATATGCATGTAGTAGAGGTCCCCTTAAGGTACTGGAAACTGTCCCCCTCTGGGAATGCTCCTCCCTCTAGGTAGGGTGGGATGAGCAGGAGTAGTCAATCCAGCTGGTCAGAGATCCCTTGAAGGGATGGGTGGGTGTTGATGTCAGCTTAGGAACTCCCTCTCTGGATACTGGTAAAGCCTGGATCAAGGTGGGCTCTAAAAACAAATGGCTCCAAATCAGAAGCCATTTCTTTGGAGCACCATCAGTCGGAATTATATCAGTCACCTATCGTTTTGCATATCGGCACTTTATATATCTATATGGACATTTTATTTATTTTAGCGCTGCACCTTTGTATTTGTTTTAGCTTCTAACTTCAGCTTGTCAAATTAAGCTATGACAATAAAACCCGGAAGCTGATTTCTGGTTTCTGTGTACAGCTGCACCAGATTTTGACTGCTCCACTTTCAGTAAATCTCCCCCTATATGTCTGTGTGCAGCTATTTTTTTTTTATTTGCCTTTTTTTAGACGTAGACTAAAAAAGGCAGATTATCAAGTAGAAGTTGCAGAACAATATGTGCACATTTATGCATTGATCATTTAAAGGTAGAAAATCTGTACAACAGATAATTAAATAATGTTATCTTATTGTATGTGACTAAATCATATGGCCTTAAAGCGTATTTCCATTTTTAAAGCCAAATTTTTAAATGTTCTTTTCTGCAAACTACAGCACTGAAAAATCCTACTTCTCTGTGTTTACGAGGGGACTGAGGAGCTGTTTTTTTTCAACCATGTCTGTACTGTGCTGACAGATCTCATTATTAGTTGTAAACTAGATTTGAACATTGTCTGTCCTAAAAAAGAGTTAAAGATTTAGAAGCTCATCAAGTTGAAAGACTCTCTATTGTGATAGATTTACAAGGAAATTGTACAGAAATACTTGCAGTCAGCCATGATTCCTTCTAAGAAATATCTAAAAGGTAAGATCAATAGATCAATTTTTTGTTTTATTATTTTATTTTTAGGTATGTTGTGTGAACGGGAACACATAACATACATGGTGTTTTCCCAAATTTGACTACAAAAGTTGAAATACACTTTAAGTGAACCTGAACTGCCCTATGAAGTGTCTAAGGCAGCAACAGTCCCTTGGATCCTAGACACAAATTGCACACAGGCTATTTATTTTCTTTCAAATTAAAAATAAGGCCAGCCATCTTTTGGTCCTATATTGTTTAACTGTCAAAGCTAGAGCCTCAGTGATGAATAAAGGCATTTTTATTTGACAGAGTCAGAGGTATTTGGGCTTAATCTTAACTTAAGGCCATTTGTACATTCTGGGTCTAGAATCTAAAGGACACTGCTAAGACACAAATACCTATTTAAACTCTAATACAAGTAAATTGTCTGCCCAAGCACAGTAGGGCAGTGGCAGTATCAGAAGTCACTGATGTAACAACAACAAAATTAAACCTTATTGGCTACTGTGTATTAATACACTTAGAACATTACCACAATATTTTCAGCCTTAACAAAATAAAATACGTAGTTAACTCAAATACATCTATATTTTCATTAATACTATTTAATTATGCAGACAACATTGACAATTAGATTAATTGCAACTTATTTTACATTTTAGGTTGCAATACGGTAAAACCTCCATGCATAAGTTAAGTTGTCCATCAGAAATCTTTTATACATAACTTTACTTATATACTGTATATTTAATAGGTAATGTATCGATTAAGTGCAATACATTTACTTTATAATGAAGTTTATTGTATATAGAGGTATCCTTTTAATCATTATTTATGGCAAATCTGTTTCAAAAACCACCAGCTGAAGATTTCCAATACAACACATCATTTTTATACATTTTTTTGCTTTAATCAAATCAATATCAATTAATAAATCACTAAAATGCTACTTTTTAAACTAACATTACATTTTAAAATGATAAAAACTACATTTAAATTCTGTGCACAGTTTTTTTTACATATAATTGCCTAAACATTGTTTAGTATCTTAAATTTTAAGGTTTTCAAATATAATGCTAACCATACACAAATTGTGTGCTTAAAACTCAGAGCAATATATTTCAGTTAATGTGTAATACATGATATAGGATATATAATTCAGTCATGGTGTTATATGAAATATTTTAAACAAAAGGGACAAATGTTTATTGGAAGATATTGTTGTATTTGTCCTTGTTGATACTGTAGAACACAAAATGACTGTATAGTATAGTGATGGTGTTTTGTGTTACACAAAAAAAGTTGATGCTGCCAAACACAGTGTGCATTTATTTTCACATAAATTCACTAAGAAATCAAAGAACATTTTAGAGACATATAATATATTAATAATATATTCAGATATTCAATAATATATTGTAAATATATAGGATTGTGGACTAAGTTATCTGTACCATTATATTTTTAAGCATTATATTTTTATTTAAAAATAATTTTACAACAAAAGCTTTAGTAACATAGTTAACATAATTCAGTCTTAAATCATAAATTGTTCATTCAATTCTAAGAGATAATGCATTTCTATATTTTTGTTACACTTACCATGAGCACAATGTAAAATGTAATGACTTGTTAGCTGCTACATGTAAATCGGTAAAAGCAAATTCAAAGTTGAATTTTGGGTGTAATTGTTCGAAATATAGCAAGCTTTTTACCTCTGTACAACTGAATTCAATATCTTGTAGTGTCAAATTTATATACAAACTGGAACCTTTTCTAATATGTATAACACCTAATTTTTGCTAGAATGGTCATTCCAAGCTTACCATACTTCCACAGTGAGAAAACGAAGATCAAGAAAAAAAACTGATAAAAGATAAAAAAAATAGAAAACTAAGACTAATACGTAAAAGTGTTTCTCTGATTAAAACTGCAGCAAACATTATTTAAAAGGCCAATGTTACATGTAATGCCCCATTATATTTTATTTTATAAAAGTGATTTCACAATCATAAGTTAATCAAAGTGCATATAATAAATTTTTTTTTAACTTTTGGATAGAGTGGGGGAGACATAGCTGTCCTGTTACGTTTGTTATCCCCGTTTGTTTTCCTATTGCAAAAACAGAAAGTGAGGGGAAGTCCAACATGTATCCTTTCATCTGCTATTGGATTCCCAGAACAAGAAGTAAAGGGAAATCTCCAGAGTAGGAAAGACAACAAAAAATAACCTATTAGGGTTAAATGAAATAAAAAGGTTTGCCTAAACATATACTTCAAGCATGATATTTAACGTTTCACATGATACCAGATAGGTGATTAGAATTAATGTATTCCAGACATGTTTATCGGGTTATTATTACCCAACATGTGTTTTTATTCAAGTCAACAATAAAAAAAAACAAATTTTGAGACCAACTACAAAGAGACTCATGTCAACGAATACGACCAAGTACCTATGTACAAATTTCCAAACTATAGAGGCCTATATTAAAACATGACTGCCTACAATTGGCAAGCTGTGCATTAATTTTTAATGAGTTCATTATATACAGAAATTATAAAAAGCAATTTTAGTTCTGGCAAGCAAAATTTTATGTAGCTGTAGCTGTAATTGGATGAGCAATGAATTGCGATATCAGCATGATTTAATACGGTACTTCCTAATGGCCAGATGCTATATTAGTTCAAGTGTAATGCCTAAATAAAGATGTCCCTCCTCAACCAAGTAACTTTACCAAACTGAATTTAAAATACCACGGGTGCCTACATATTCTACTGAAGGAAAAAGGGCGTCAATTTGTGGACACATCAAATAAGCTAGAAAATGTGACTACTCAAAAAAAGGACTATCAAATAGTGAAATGTTTCAAGCATTCTGTAATATTTCCGAGGAATAGACAATCAAAACATATTTCTGACAGATGAAAAGTAATAGGGTCATTTAATACTTAAGTTCATTTTGCAACAGTCGTGTGTCAGGGCAGTAATCTATGATAACCAGTCATCTCCTAATTTAGGTGTCCTTTTATCATGCAGCAGTAAATGACCGCTGCCCAGTTCTCCAGCATTCTCAGAGGAGAGAGTTCTCCTCTGAATGCCTTCTTATGAAGCGGTGTAGATCACTTCTCCGAATGAGGAGAGAAGCGATCTACAAAGGCTTTGAAGGCTGGAAAGCGGCTGCTGTTACTATAATCTCGCGAGATTACAGTAAGAGATCAGTCAAACACTGTTTACTAAGCAGCGGTAAATTACAGCTGCTTCGTTTGCGGTTCCTCCGATTCTCCAGCTCTGAGCTGGAGAATCTGGAGGGAGAACACAGATCGCCAATGAAGGGCTGACGTCGCTCCTTCATACACTGGCCATCTGTGTGCTGAGATGATCAGCGGAGAACATGTTCTCCGCTGATGATCTCTTTTTCCTAAACCACTAATGATCTGAGATCAGCAAAAATCCTCAGGACACATAAACTAGTTTCTGTAAACTGAAAGGTGATTGGTCACTATAAGTGCATTCTGTGAACAGGGGCGGACTGACAACTCATGGGGCCCTCGGGCAATAGCGGATCATGGGGACCCTGTGTCCTCGCCCACACTCAAATGACACCCAAAAAAGCCTATGAAAGGTACCAGGGGCATCTCATGGGGCCTCCTACTGACCACGGGCGCTCGGGCACTGCCCAAGTGCCTGACTGGTTAGTCCTCCCATCTGTGAATCAATACAATTGCTTGCACTGCCTTTTTGAATGTAAATCTTTATTTTTAGAAGATGCCCACTAAAATGAAAAATGATCTCACTTGGAAGCCCTCTGAGTTATGTAACCTTCTCTCTTCACCAATGGAGGGACCAAAACATCAGTTAAAGCGTACCTAATGTCCACAGTTCTTAAAAGAGTGATTTGAGTGGCATCACATGTGCTTTCACACTTACTTAATGTTGTCCCAGGTTCATTGTCTTTCGCCATCTCGATTGGCCAGTCAGGAATGATGTAGCTCCCACGCACGCACATGTGAATTAATGAACTTTGGCACCAAAGCATGCCACCATTGTGCTCCTCACTGCGCATACCATGTGTTCAATTTAAAGCAGTTGGTTATCAAGCAAGTAAGAAGCATTAGTTGCAATGAGACATAGTATGTATTTTCTACAATCTTAGCTTTCATGGTAACAATTTTTTGTTAAAGTGAAGTTCAACATTTGGACAACTAAACAGCATTTGAAAGAAGAGAGCGTAGGGCATTTTCCAGTTAAAGTATAAACCCACATAAGAGCTCATTTACACAACAAGAAAGTATCATAGTTCCCCTTGAACTATGCTTGATGGAAAACAAGTGGACTGAATGTCCAAGAGGCGGCTTCTAGTGTACAGTTAAAAGTATTCACTGATTATATAGAATCATGGACAAAATGATGGACAGTCCCAAGGCACCCTTTAAAACTATGGACAGTCCCGAGGCACCCTTTAAAATTATGGACAGTTCCGAGGCACCCTTTAAAATTATGGACAGTCCCGAGGCACCCTTTAAAATTATAGACAGTCCCGAGGCACCCTTTAAAATTATGGACAGTCCCGAGGCACCCTGTAAAATTATGGACAGTCCCGAGGCACCCTTTGAAATTATAGACAGTCCCGAGGCACCCTTTAAAATTATGGACAGCCTTGCGGCACTCCATTCTAAAATGTGAAAAACTATTCTAACAGTTTTATATAACACAGCAACATCCACACATGTAGGACACCCAAAATTAGAGGTGATTTATTCTTCCAAAGCAAATACACTTTTGCACACTGGTGCTGAGTGTTACTCTTCCCCCTCAGTTTTCTCCATCACTGAGCTAATATGACCCCATCACTGATAAAGAGGGGCAGGGGAGGGTCAAACGAGGAAGTGGTGCAGGCTGCTGACATCCTCCTTATCAGCTGATGATGTCATTGTTTGTTAGGACTCTGGTGGCTCTAAGGTCGTAATGGTGCACAATGAAAACCTGTGACTTTGTGTAACTAAAAGGTGGGCTTGTTCCACCCGCTGGCTTGTATACAAGTTTTGGGCAATTTTTAGAAATTTTGCCAAGGCGCCCCTGAAGAAACTTCAAAGCACCCCAGGGTGCCTGGTTGAGAAAGGCTGCACTAGCATGTTTGTAGAGCTCAACAAAGCCTAGAAGTCTGTTCCATTGGCTTGAAATGAAGTGTAAATCTGGCTTAGGAATGGCAATGTACCTGACCCTGAAAATAGAAGCATTAAAAAGTCTTTTATTCGTACTGCAGAATTGTTAGCTATTATATACCTTTATATGCTATGTCTACACTGACAGACTCAGGTAGAAATATATTTAATACTGTGAATTTTACAATGGCATTACAGAAATGTCTCAAATTTTTCATCTACACTGGTAATTATTTGATATTTTGCAAATAAACATATAACTGTGTTGTATATTATACATGAACAAGTATAATTCATAGTTTTGATCTTTTATAGTACACTCAAGCAATAAAATGATATTTAAAATTTTGTGTAATAAAAATATATTTAGAAAATTCTAAGAAAAAGTGATACAAGGGCTGCAAAACTCCATATAACCTCTATAAAAGTAAATACTACGATTTTATGTACCTTTAGACCAAATAAAATCAGTTGCACCTCTAACAGTATATAGGTAGCTTATAAATGAAATGAACTATATTTTAGGACTTGACCAGGGCCAGATTTCTATTTTAGCCTTCATAAAGCACTTACAGGCACATAATCCTGGTGTCATACATATACATGCAATGTGAGTCAGTGGGGTTGCTAAAGAAGTAGACACTCTTCACTTTGGAAATTTAATGTTTGCTTAAATTAGTAAATAAGGTTAAAGCAGCCTTTTTGCTCTAAAAAAAGTGTTTAAACTAAGGCCTACCTGCAAAGGAAACTGGCATATACTCACCCTTCCTGCTGCCGGAGCCACCTTACTCTGGTGCTGAAAAATGCATGGATGCTGAAATTCCACACTTCACACGAAGACTTCATACACACAGACAATCTGAGGCATAAAATATGCTACAGTTTAAAATCCCGTACCCAGGGAGTCACAGACATGAAGTGCTTTCGGGAATTGGCGCAAACATGTATTCTCTGAACACAGAATTTTCGTTTGGGGAATACATCACCTCCAGGAGTGCTGATCTCCCACTGGTATCTTCTGTGTTCTATGCATGCACCCCTATAACTAAGAACTCTTAGGGAAGGTTCATTTGGATGGGTTACATTTTATGGATTAGTTCCTATTGTTTCCCCAAGATTAGGAGTGAGGTTTGGGTTTGCTGCTACCAAGGGCAAATTATAAGCTTTTTGGCAAAAAAAAAGGTTTTCAGGCAGAAATAAGGAACAACCTGCAATTCATTTCATGGCCTTTGGTTCTGTTTACCCATGAGGTAATAATAAGAAGAAATGGATAACTCATCTCACTTTCTATAAAAGAGTGCACTAAGAGCAACTATATTCCCACATAGAAGAAAAATGTATTTGAAATACATTTTTAAAATATTCCTCTCTAATATAGGGCCATATATTTGAAATACCACAATTTTGGCCATATGCAATATATTTCAAAATATATTTTAATAAGGAAAAAAAATAAAATAAAATTATATATATATATATATATATATATATATATATATATATATATATATATATATATATATATACACACATATATATACACACACATATATACACTGCATGTTGAAATGCATTTTTATTAAAACATATAAATATACAAATCTACATTGTTGGAATACATTTACAAATATTATTTCAAAATATATTTAAATTAAAAATAAATATATATATTGCATGTTGAAATGTGTTTTTACTAGAAAATATATGAAAAATATTTTTAAAAAAACATTTCAAATATACTGTGTCTTTAAAAATACAAATTTACATTTTTGGAATGCATTTACAAATGTATATAAAAATAGTCTGGACAATATATTTAAAATATATATATTTTTAACATATTTTAAAAATATATTTACAAATATATGTAAAAATATATGTTAAAATTGCTTTTTTATATGTAAAAAAATCTGAAGAATATATTTAAAAATGTATATATATTTTTAAAAATATTTTTTTTAAATATATTCTTCAGAATTTTTTTAACATATAAAAAAGTCATTTTAACATATATTTTTACATATATTTGTAAATGCATTCCAAAAATATAAATTTGTATTTTTAAAGACACACTATATTTGAAATGTGTTTTAAAAAATATTTTTCATATATTTTATAAAAAAAACGCATTTCAACATGCAGTGTATGTATATATATATATATATATATATATATATATATATATATATATATATAAATATATATTGAATATGGCCAAAATTGTAGTATTTCAAATATATGGCAATATATTTAGGAAGAATATTTTAAAAATATATTTCAAATATATTTTTCTTCTATATGGATTGTCAGTGTGTTTCTTTAAGCTGTTAGGGGGAACTGAGAATTCTACAGAGGCAAAGATACCACTTTTTTTTTCATTTTATAATTAGGTATTCGTCATCTACGGCACTGCCCAGCTTCCTATGCCTTTTATTTGACAATAGCCTTACAATGAGCCAAAATCGATTTTTAGGAATCACTCCATATATACTTCAATGGGGTTCACTTCAAAGCTTTGAACAAGATTCACAAACCTTTTTACAAACTGAACCCAAGCAGATTCACAGCTTCTTACCCAAGATAGGCTAGGGACTGGGAGAGCCAAACATTATATAAATATTCACGATGAGCAGGTTTTAAATGATTTTTAGGTATGACAAACATTTCCTGACCTCCAACATCTTTATAGGTCAAATATGTAAAATGTGTGGTCAGATGGTCACCACTCCTATTGGAGAATATATTTAATAGGTAAGTCTTAACATAATAGATTATATATCTTTTGCAAAAAGGTTATGGATGTCCTAAAGCATTTCTGGTTGTTAATCATCTTTTCCTGTTAAAGGAAAAAACATGGATCAGTAGCCTTAGGCCAGCCATACATGGATCGAAATTCAACCGATTTTTTGTCCAAAAATCGGACCTAAGAATAATTGGCCAATTTCTCTCTGTTAGTGGGTCAATGGCACCGGCCGATTTTTGTGGTTCCTCCCCTTTTCGGTGATTGGGCATGTTTGAAAATTCATGAAAAAGGATCGATTTTTGACTCAATGATGGTCAAATCATACGATCGTTTTTCCAAAAAGAATATGCGCATGAGCCATGACCTGGAACAGAAGTTTCACCTGTTATATGGGGTGAACTTTATGACTTGTTCAGCCGATTTTCAAAGTCATGGATGGCACCATCGGATTACCGAGCGAACAACGTTTTCGATTTTCGGACGCAAAATCATTCGGAATTCGAACCATGTATGACCTGCATTATGCTATATATCAGGGTTTTCATTAGTAGGAGATTCATTTTCATTTATATTGCACAAGTGGACATGATGGTATCCTGGAACTATTATACACAGAAATATGTTATTGACAACAGCAACATCATGTGGCTATGACCCACCCTAGACCATGGCTTGTGGTTGTTATACAGAAATTCTGCCTTGATTAAAAACAAATGACAATTAATATATTTTACAATCATCTAGTACAGCTGTTAGTTATGTAGTTTCTTTTCCTGATTGGTTGCTATGGTCAACACCTACACAAATGTAACACTTTCTAGAGCAGTGGTTCTCAACCTGTGGGTCGCTACCCCTTTGGGGGTCGAATTACCCTTTCACAGGGGTCACCTAAGACCATCGGGAAAACACATATTTCTGATGTGTAATGAGCAGCTACTGTGTAGAAAGCAACTACTGTGTTGAAAGCAGCAGTATTGGAGGTAAAATGACACTTCATGAATTATAATTACTGGGCAAATAATTTTATGGCTGGGGGTCAAAACAATATGAGGAACTGTATTAAAGGGTCGCGGCATTAGGAAGGTTGAGAACCACTGTTCTAGAGCCTTGTTCTCCTCAATTCCATAAATCAATTTTGACACACACACACATATATATATATATATATATATATATATATATATATTTATATTTATGTCATTAATTTTATTGTGTCTACCACGTTCCAGCCACAGCTTTCTTTCTGCAAATACATTCCAAAATACACTTCTGCCGTTTACCCAGTTTGTGCATTAGTGTTGTATGCGCGATGTTGTTTGACAGTTATCTGTTTGTAATAACAATATGACTTTTTAACCAACTTCTTGCAGGTCATGTATGTTATGCTGTTTTTTTTCCCATACATGAGGTTTGGTATGGTCTAAGTATTATACATACTAACTGTGATATGTGCTGTTCTTGTACATGTGCCAATTTTATGACTTACTTGTTTAACACTTCACTGATTTTTTAAGAACTTTCTTTTTTTTTTTTTGCAAAATTCCTACTAGAATTTCTTTTTTTATGCAAAATGTGAAAATATCTTGTCATTGTGATGACTTTTTTGATATGTGGTAGAAAGAAATATGCCCTTTATGATGTATTTGAACAAAATTAAAGAAAACAAGATTGTAAATGTGTGTTAATTTTTCTATTGGGTATGCAGAATTTGTGAATAAACTACTAAAGAATTACAAAACAATCAGACATTTCATAAGGCAGTACATGTTACAATAAGGATGAACAGTGTACAGTAACCTATGGCACCCACTGATATTTCTTGTTATTTCTTTTATTCAACATGAGATTCAGAACAAACTAACAAGTATCAAGGTATGAAAGTCATTACAGCCTTGCCCAGGCAAGGTGCAAAGTGCCATTCAGTTTACATAACCTGGGACTATGATAAAAATGTAAGTGCCAGCTTAGTTTGGGTATCTTGTCATTTGTCTGCTTAGGTTTGTTAAAACGGCAGTAAATTCTACATTTTTATTTTTATCTAAAGGTAAACTTATAATAAAGCTTACTTGTAGGTAAAGTGAATATCTCCTAAACATACACTGTTTAATTGATATTCTAGTGAGCGGCAGCCAGTGGCATGACTGTCACATGTGCTCTGAAGGAAAAGCTCTGGACACCCTGGCCTGAGAGTAAGAAAGGGCTTGTTTTGTAAAGTAAGTGATGTAGAAAGGTAAGGGGTATAAGATGCAGAGAAGTGGACAAATAAAGGAAAGAAGATGGGAGAGTTAGCCCACATGGAAGAAAAATATATTTTAAATATATTTAAAAAATATTCTTCCCAAATATATTGACATATATTTGAAATAATACAACTATGGCCATATTCAAAGCTCCAAGGAGCAGGGCCCACCTAACTCTCTTGTATTGAACTGTATTGTTGCTGTATTGTCTCCCGTTATATTGTAAAACGCTGAGCAAACTGTTGGCGCTATATAAATCCTGTATAATAATAATAATTTAAAATATATTTCAATTAAAAAAAAAAGAATATATATATATATATATACACACACACACATATACATACATATATATATATATATATATATATATATATATATATATATATATATATACTGTATGTTGAAATTCGTTTTTATTACAAAATATATGAAAAATATTTTTAAAAATACATTTTCAAATATACTGTATATATTTAAAAATACAAATCTACATTTTTGGAATGCATTTACAAATATATTTAAGAAAATATATTTTTAAAGATATTTTTTATATATTTTGTAATATATAAAAACACATTTCAGCATGCATACATATACAAACACATATATATACATATACATATATATATATATATATATATATATATATATATATATATATATATATATATATATATATAAAAATACTGCATGTTGAAGTGTGTTTGTTTTTAATAATGAATATTTAAAAAAAAAATTTTTTAAATATGTTCCTCATTTTTTTAACATATAAAAAAGGCATATTAACTTATAGTTTTACATAAATTTGTAAATGCATTTAAGAAATGTAGATTTGTATTTTTAGAGACATACAGTATATTTGAAATGTACTTTTAAAAATATTATTCATATATTTTGTAATAGAAGCGCATTTCAACATACAGTGTGTGTATATATATATATATATATATATATATATATATATATATATATATGTTGAAATATATTGAATATGGCCAAAATGGTAGTATTGCAAATATATATCAATATATTTGGGGAGAATGGTATTAAAATATATTTCAAATATATTTTTCTTCCATATGGAAGGGAATGTTGGTTTAGGGGGACAGGGAGAGGGAAGCATGGGGGATGCTGTAAGGAAAGGGTGGCACATAAAAGGTGAAGAGTTTCAGAGGGGCAGCATTCTCTCTAATGGGTTCAGTTGTATGGTACATTGCATTATGAACCTCTACGAAAAGGGGCTTTATTATTTGCCGAGAACTTGAAATGTAGGGTATGTGCCACTTGTAAAACTCATATACATTGTAGTTGGTACCTAGCATAGCTCAGGATTTCTGTGTGGAACAAATGTTGGGAATGCATTCTTAATTTATTCTTGATTGAAAGGAGTGTGAGTAAACCACAAAAAGTATGAAAGACATATAAATCACTAACCAAGACTGTGCAGAATTACAGATAAAACATTATTGTACCAGTAGTGGTTCGTGTAGTATTGCCAGATTAGCATAATTATCAACCCTGTGATAGATTAAAAGCAAAGCAAAAAAGTAATAGAGATTAGGCCTTGAGTTTAGGAAGGCAGGATTTTACCCAACTCCTCTACTACCTCTCACTTTTCAAGCCATTCATAATGACATTTATGCTGTTGCCTGTATGCCTATCTTTGCATGTCTGATGTCAGCAGCTGTCTTGGGTACTGTGCCATAACCATCATGAAACTCCTAGCAAGAATTGCTGACATCACAGTACTATAGTAACAGTTGAACAATAAAAGGCAACAAAAGTCTTGGATAAATGCCCAAGTCTTTCATCTCCCACTTTTGTTTACTCATTGCCATGGTAGCAGGAAGTCCGTTTAGGAAATTTCCCCATTCAAACATTGAGTATTTCACAGTTCCCAAACAATGGCTGTACACCAACACAATGTCACCCTTTGAACAACTTTATTGAGCTGACAAGCCATTCTCATTCTGCCAAGCTCCTCCCTCCCATTTCAATCCAAACCAAGCTTACTTGTAAAGTTGGGGGAAGGGGGCGATTTTTTTTATATATTAGCATTTTAAAGAGATATATACCTATATTACACAATTCACTCAAGTAAACATCATTTCAAATTATCTGTACAGCAACCCCTGCCCCGCCATATAAATTCTTGTCATTAAAGGCACCGATTTATTGCATTCCAGAAAGAAGATCAAAATGTTATATTACAAAATACACTATACTAACCCAAATATTAAGTGGTACAACAATGAATGTGGTGTAATAGTGTTTAAATATCAATTAAATTAAAACACAGTCTTTAAAGGAATGGTGATTAGTTATCTGCCACACACTCCAAATCCACAACTATTATCTTTGATGCTGTAGTAGAATTTTAAATGTTCTATTTCATTTTGTCATATTAACATGATATAGTATGTACAGTATTGTGCCCTCTGATTCTAGTTTACCCACCCTGTTAGACCTAAAGTAACTGTCACCTATGGAGTATGTAATGGCTGATTTTGTGGTCAATCCTATTCCTGAAAGGTAATTAATAATATATCAATTTCAGTATTATTTCTGTGCAGCTAAATGCTTTGGCATTGCCCATTAAGTAATAAATTGTAGCATATAAACATCAGCCTGAGCACTGGATAATTTTTCCCAATACATATGCATGCTTATTTTACCATGGTGTGTTTCTTGCAAAACAAGCGCAGGTTTAGCTAAGCAAAAGGTTTTTAATATTTCATTGTAGAATAATAATTTTAATTTTGATAAAAATAGAGAAGGATTTGGTTTGCATAGTTTTAATATATATATATATATATATATATATATATATATATATATATACACACCATGTACATACAGTGAAGGAAATGAGTATTTGCTCCCCTGCTGATTTTGAATGTTTGCCCACCTTGTTGGCGTAGTGTGTTACCAATTGTTTTCTTGGTGACTGTGGTCCCAGCTGCCTGGAGATCATTGACAAGATCCTCACGTGTAGTTCTAGGATGATTCCTCACTGTTCTCATGATCATTGACACTCCATGAGGTGAGATCTTGCATGGTGCACCAGACCTAGGGAGACTGACAGTTGTTTTGTCTTTCTTCCATTTGCGAATGTTTGCACCAACTGTTGTCACCTTCTCACCAAGCTGCTTGGCGATAGTGTGTTTTGGTTAATTGTCATGCTGGAACGACATATCATCCACGACCCATTTTCAATGCCCTGGCTGAGGGTAGAAAGTTCTCACCCAAGAGTTGACGGTACGTTGACACGTCCATCGTTCCTTTGATGTGGTGCAGTTGTCCTGTCCCCTTAGCAGAAAAACACCCCCAAAGCAGAATGTTTCGACCACCATGTTTGACAGTTGGGATGGTGTTCTTGGGGTCATAGGGAGCATTCCTCCTCCTCCAAACACGGCAAGTTGATGTCACGTAACTGATGGGAGACTGAAATAACGAGGTCGGCCTCACTTGTGTCACTAGCCCTGACCCCACTGGAGTTGGAACAGAGGGAGTCTAGGACCCAGGGGAACAAGGGCGCCAGTAGTTGTTGTTTGCAGCTCTTGTAGATGATGACCTTGGAAGACTGATGATCCTCTGATTCAGACACAGTGGTAACATGCGGAGCTGGTTTTGTACATCACCAGGTGTGCGCCAGAGCAAGGCAGGAAGCGAGAGGAAGAGACAGGAGCAATGTCATAGGAATAGCCAGGGTCATCAACATGCGGACAGCAAGGTACAGAATCAGAAGCAAAGCTGAAGTCAGGAGCAGAGCCGAAGTCAGGAACCAGTATCAGGAGAGCAATCAGAGTCAGGTGAGGAACAAGCTGGGTCAGCAACAAGGGAATCACACAGGAACAAACAGGACACGGGGGAGCTGAAGACCAATGAGCACTCAGCACAGGCAAAGGCACCTTTTAAATAGTCCGTCTGGCACCAATCTTCATCGTGCGTGTGCGTGATCGTGCATTTCTATGCACATGTGCATGTCTATTCACCAGCCGTCTCACGGGAATTCCCTTACAGTTGAGTTGATGCCAAAGAGCTCGATTTTGGTCTCATCTGACCACAACACTTTCAACCAGTCCTCCTCTGCATCATTCAGATGTTCAGTGGCAAACTTCAGACAGGCCTGGACATGTGCTTTCTTGAGCAGAGGGACCTTGCAGGCACTGCAGGATTTCAATCCTTGTCGGCGTAGTGTGTTACCAATTGTTTTCTTGGTGACTGTGGTCCCAGCAGCCTGGAGATCATTGACAAGATTCTCGTGTGTAGTTCTAGGATGATTCCTCACTGTTCTCATGATCATTGACACTCCATGAGGTAAGGTTTGCGAATGTTTGCACCAACTGTTGTCACCTTCTCACCAAGCTGCTTGGCGATAGTTTGGTAGCCCAGTCCAGCCTTGTGTAGGTCTACAATCTTGTCCCTGACATCCTTGGACAGCTCTTTGGTCTTTGCCATGGTAAAGAATTTGGAATCTGATTTTTTGATTGCTCCTGCGAGGGAAATAAGTATTTGATCCCCTATCATTCAGCAGGATTTCTGGCTAACAGGTGTCTTTTATACAGGTAATAAAATGAGATTAGCAGCACTCCCTTTAAGAGACTGCTTCTAATCTCAGCTTGTTACCTGTATGAAAGACACCTGTTAGTCAGAAATCCTGCTGAATGATAGGGGATCAAATACTTATTTCCCTCATGAACATGCAAATCAGTGCATAATTTGTTAGACATGCATTTCTTTTGAATGTTGTGTTGCTATTCTGTCTCTTAGTGTTACAATACACCTACCATTCGATTTTTAGAATGATCATTTCTTTGTGAGTGGGCAAACATTCAAAATCAGCAGGGGATCAAATACTTATTTCCTTCACTGTATACACTCACCGGCCACTTTATTAGGTACAGCTTGCTAGTGCCAAGAAAATATCCCCCTCACCATTACACCACCACCACCAGCCTGAACCACTGATACAAGGCAGGATGGATCCACTATATATTTAGTTTCTCCACTTATAGTTCATGTTTTCCTGCATCAATATATGCCATGAAAACCTTCCCATTTTAAAAGTGCGGTCACCAAAATGCACCCATAATAGTTTTGGCATTCCAGGGGTTAGCAACCTTCTTAAAATATTCTCTACCAACATTTACACCTCATTCATACGGGGCAATTACATAAGTGCCTTTAGCAGAACCATGTTTTGTTGGCACAAGGATGTACAGTGTTGCCTGCATCCCCATTCTGGCATTCCATTGATGTCTATTGGAAAAAGTGGCTGCAAGAAAACAGCTGCTGTGTTTCAATATGACATCCATGTGGGCATATGGTGACACATCTGCTCCCACACGGATGTCATATTGGAACACAACTGCTGTGTCTATGCAACTGTGTGTCCCAATAGACATCAATGGGATGCCAGCATCCCCATACTAGTTAAAAAAAGGCCCTGCAAAGACAGGCATGTGATCTCCCTGTGTGAAGGAGACCTTTGCCATATTTGATTAAAAAAATGTGTTGCTAAATTCCTATTTCTATGACCAATTACTTTATGTTGTACTGGAAACATCACAAATTTAAATATAAGGTGTAATAGGATAAAAAAAATTCCAAAATTTGCTATCATTCAAGCACCATATTTTGTCGGCCCTCTTTAAATTCACAGTTTTTCAGACCAGCGCCAACACTCAAAAAACTAATAATAAAAACATTTTTATACACAATATTGTAAAGTATACTGTTATTTTTAAACTTAACAAGCACAAATGATTGGTCTATTTCTGTCATATAGGGACAGGGAGAGTCCTCAGTCTCTAAGTTCTGATTTCCAGTGACTCTGAACTTATGAAATATTGTTTTTCTTCACTACCAATAGTGGAATGAAGTAACAGATAAATTAAGGAGAGGTGGGTATCTGCAACTAGGGAGCAGAGCATTAAGGTGAGCCTGTTGCTTTGCCCTGCATGTGCAAAACACAGGTTTGCTTTAAGGGTAATGTACAGTGTTCGTATTTTATATCTTAAATGTTCACCACATGCATTTTTTATATGTATTTGTTATCAGGTATGTTTGTAATATGGCACATGTCGACTTAATATTTACCACTTTTATGTAACAGTGCAAATGCAGTGCAGTGGCTCAGTCTCCTGGCACACTGGTGTGGGTGCAGACACCCTAGGGACAGGCCTGCACTCTCCAGCCTCTTTTCTGCTAAGACCCTGATCCCTCTCATCAAGCCCAGAAAAAGTTCTCTCCTTCGTCCCAACAATTGCAGGTTATCCTGGGTGATCCAGTCAACAGCCCATTAGCTTGCCTTGTATAGTGATCCTTGGCGACTACATGTCTCATGACTCCCTATGGCTGCATCAAGTGTCCCCCACTTCAGAGCTGCTGCTGTAAGGAGGAAGGGAGGCCGATCAGGGTATTACACCCAGGGGTGGGAGATCGTACAACTGGCAAGGCACTCAGCTACACCTAGTTTCACAATAGCTCTGAAACTATCAAAGCCAAAGCAATGGCATAACAGCCAGGCAACTAGCACTTTCTCAGTCTGCATATCTTTTGCATGAGTTTTTTTAAATCCTTCAATATTGAATTGCGCGCAGTAAACTTGGCATGTTGTAGAAAATGACACTGAATAAACAATTATGTTTAGACACTTATCCGCATCGGAAGAATGACAGGTGACATTGCAAGTAGTTAATTGCTCATGGAGCTTGTTATTATTAGACACATTTATCCAAGCTATTATGTTTTTCCTGGTTGACTACAATGAGCACACAGAGACAAGCAGTAACTAGATTTAAAAAATGTGGATGATTTGTGAGATTCTTAGAAATCTAGGAATCTCTTACCTCTGGTATAGCTCTACATCTTTCATAAAGACATTTTAGGAGTCTGAAAGCTCAGTGCATTTTATTAACAGTAATACCGATGCACTTAAAAGGGTCATAAAACAAGTCAGTGTGGTATTCAGGGTACCAAAATGCTAAACATCCTTCAAAAGGAAATGGGCTTACTGTATAGGACAATCTGATATACTGGTATCTTAATAATTAATAAATAATACTCCTTATCTAAATCATCTTATCTAGATTTGGTTCATCTACTTTCACTGTTCAGAAGTGAGAGTGCAGTTCCATTCAATTACCGTAGCTCCTAGCTATATGTCACACACATACTGGTACAATATGTCAATATATCAGATCAGCGCTCATAGACCTATATGCCTCTTAATTTAGTCCATGAAGTGTTCCCTCAGAATGTTCTTCAATAACATTTATATCCAGTAAAGTGCCAATCCCAATAAAAGAAGTCTTCAGCTCCCTTGAAACTTTGATGGAAAACCAAGCGAAAGGATGACCACTCTCTGAAACAATACCAACACTCTTGGTACACTCTTTGTACAATTCCAAAGCTCTATTTATCTAAAGGTGATCAAAGAACTAATTCTTATCCATAGAGAAACCTATGCAATAGCAGCCTGATGGAAAATAACGCCACCAGACTTGAGAATAGTCCTCCCCACTAATCCACAACAGTAGATGAAAGTGTATAGGTTAAAACAAATTAGAAGACAACCCATGATTCTAGAGAGTCTATTGGCTGGGGATCCCTCACTTTGCTCAGCCGCAGCTGCCAGTTTTTGTTTTATAAATCAATCGTGTATTGGTGGACTCACCTCATAACATATATATAGAAATAAATGACAAAAAATCAAATACGCAGAACATTTAAATTCCCTTTAGGTGTCCTGCTTTTGATATAATACAGAATAACATAATGGTATAAAACACTATAACACACAATAAGGGCTTTTGGCTTTGGCAAGGTTTATTCAGTAAAAGAGAAATTGTACTGTATAATTTACACAAAAGCCTGGTACTAATAATAAAATGTAGACAATTCTACAAAAATGTTGTCCTAGTTATGCATGAAATCTCAAAAATATCCCTAGGAGCAAAGTGAATTTGTTTTCCATATTTTCAATTGCAAAATTTGCAAAAGTGCCTGTATTTTAGTGTAAACCATCATATGAGAAAGAATATTTCTACAGGCAAGACAAAGGGGTTGATTTACTAAAACCGGAGAGTGCTTGTTCAGATTTTGCACTCTCTAGTTTTAGTAAATCAACCCAAGTATCTTTTTTATCATAGGTGTATTTTAAATGATAGAGACAGAATATCGACCAAAAATCCAGAAAAAACACGATACAAATATAAAATGAATTGCAGTTCAGTGAGTAAAATAAACATTTAATCCCCTACCAACCAACAATAATTCTGGCTCCCACAGACTGGCTATGTGCTCATGAAGGTGCTCCTAATGACAACTCATTATGAGTATAAAAGACACCTGTCCACAGAATCTCTTTCCTGGGCACCATCATGGGCAAGACCAAAGAGCTGTCATAGGACATCACGGACAAGATTGTAGACCTGCACAAGGCTGGAATGGGCTACAAGACCATCAACAAGAAGCTTGGTGAGAAGGACACAACTGTTGGAGTGATTATTTGCAAATGGAAGAAATACAAAATAACCATCAATCGCCCTCGGTCTGGAGCTCCATGCAAGATTTCGCTTCATGGGGTAAGGATGATCATGAGAAATGTGAGGGATCAGCTCAGAACTACACAGGAGGAACTTGTGAATGATCTCAAGGCAGTTGGGACCACAGTCACCAAACAAACCATTGGTAACACAATACGCTGCCATGGATTGAAATCCTGCAGCACCCGCAAGGTCCCTCTCCCCAAGAAGGCACATGTACAGGCCCTTCTGAAGTTTGCCAATGAACATCTAAATGATTCAGAGAAGGATTGGGAGAAAGTGCTGTGGTAAGATAAGACCAAAATTGAGCTCTTTGGCATAAACTCGACTCGCTGTGTTTAGAGGAAGAAAAATGCTGACTATGACCCTAAGAACACATCTCTACAGTCAAGCATGGAGGTGGAAACATTATGCTTTGGGGCTGTTTCTCTGCTAAAGGTACAGGCCGACTTTGCCGCAATGAGGGGCCAATGGATGGGGCCATGTATTGTAAAGTCTTGGATGAGAAACTTCTTCCCTTAGCCAGAACACTGAAGATGGATTGTGGATGGGTCTTCCAGCATGACATTGACCCAAAACATGTCGCCAAGGCAACAAAGGAGTGGCTCAAGAAAAAGCACATTAAAGTCATGGAGTGGCCTGGCCAGTCTCCAGACCTTAATCCTATAGAAAATTTATAGGGAGCTGAAACTTCAAGATGTCAAACCTGGTAACCAACTACAAGAAACGTCTTACCTCTATGCTTGCCAACAATGGTTTCTCCACCAAGTCTTAAGTCATGTTTTGCTTGGGGATCAAATACTTATTTTACTCACCGAACTGCAACCCAATTTTTAACTTTGGTATCATGTGTCTTTTCTTTATTTGTTGTTGATATTCTTTCTCTATCATTTAAAATACACCTATGATAAAAATTGTAGACCCTTCATTTCTTTGTAAGTGGGCAAACTTACAAAATCTGCAGGGGATCATATAATTATTTTCCCCACTGTATGTTCTGTTAATGAATTATTTCCAGACACTATCAGTTTAGATTTCTCTACAAACCTAACAGTTCTAATTGAAAGCTTATGTTTAGAGAATTTGCTAACACTTCTTATTAGATAGGCTTCTTTTGCACATTCACTCATATTTATCACAGCCAATTACCACTGTATTGCATCCAAACATTGTGCACACTGGCAAATTTTGTTTTGTTTTCATATTCATTCTTTAATTCAAGAATTTGTTTTCAGATGTATTCGTTAATGGACCTATTCATGTTTGAAATTAATTTCATATCTTGGGCATTTGTTTAATTTAATTCAGAAAAGCGTTGGTTGTTAAGGAATGGGTGGCCACCATGTCCTTAAAGGATATGTTCACCTTTTGCACAAAAATAATAAATGCACATTTTTTTGCAGGTAAAAAAATGTGCATTTAATATTTTTGGTTGCAGGAGCCTATAAACCATTGCTCCAGCAATCAGCAGATCGCTGGTGCCATGCAGGTCTCCTGCAGATCTGTTGGTATATCTTTTTGCCCGTATGGGATGTACGGGTAAGCAGATATATTGACAGGAAGGCACTCCCAGTGCTGTGGAACTACAAGCTGACAACCACTAAGGTTGTCAGGACTTATAGTTTCTCATTCACAGAGCACTTTTTAAAAATTTGACCGCTAGAAGGGGAAGAGAAGATCCCCCGCTAGCTGTTAAATCGGGGTAGTGGGGGAAGCTGGGGCCAGTGTATTCATAACATGTTACATGTTACACGCTGAAAATGGGTGTAACATGTTATGAAAGGTAAACTTATCCTTTAACAACCATGAGTCAACCAGGATTCCCCTCTGTCAGCAGAATGTAAAGAAAACAGGTCTGATATGGATTCTAAGGGAATTCCATGCAAAACTTTAAACAAAAATGGTGTGGGGTCCTCCCCAAAATACATACCAGACCCCCTCCCCTCCTGAGCTATACCAGGCCACGTGTATTCCACGTGGGTGGAGGGGGGGGGTTGGAGACTCCTCCCAAAGCACCTTTTCCCAATGTTGATGGGGTAAGAAATATTGTTTGCACTCATGACTGAGTGTTCATTATTTGAAAAAGAGTTAGAACCATTTTTCGACCAGTGTATGGCCAGCATAACTCCTGGTCTGTTCCCAAGCCAAAATCACCATGGCCAGTGCATCTAGTGTTCTGGTAGACCAGTCATTTCTCCCTGACATCTTCACACCACTGCAGCTCATTTTTATGCTCAGAGGTCCAGCTCACAGGACAGCTAGTAGGAGGTGTCCATGTCAGCCTGGCAGAATATGGACACCTGAACACAGAAACTTCTCCTTTGCAGGTCAGAAGATAGAATTCTCAGGACATACCATCTCACATGGCCATGTGGATTAAGGTAAGTATTTTGAGTTTTAGCCCAGAAATTCATTAGGGAAGGTTGAGGCAAAGAAGGACTAGCATCCACATTAAAATGAAGAGTAATACAGGTACTTGCTCCTAAACACTGCTATAACCTTAACCACTTCAATAATGGGCACTTTCATCCCCTTCCTGCCCAGGCCAATTTTCAGCTTTCAGTGCTGTTGCACTTTGAATGACAATTGCGCAGTCGTGCAACACTGTACCTGAATTAAATTGTTATAATTTTTTGGAGACAGATAGAGCTTTCTTTTGGGTGGTACTTAATCACCACTGGGTTTTTATTTTTGTTAAACAAATGAAAAACAACAGACTGAAAATGTTGAAAAAAAAATGTTTCTTCCTTTCAGTTATAACATTTTGCAAATAAGTAAGTTTTCATCTTCATTGATGTGTGCTGATGAGGCTGCACTGATGGGTACTGATAGGCTGCACTGATGAGGCTACACTGATGGGAACTAATGAGGCTCCACTGGTGGGCACTTGATGAGGCGGCACTGATGGCTACTGATGAGGCGGTAATGATAAGCTGCACTGATGGGCACTGATGAAGAGGCACTTATGAGGCTGCACTGATGGGCACTGATAGGAAGCACTGCTGGGCACTGATAGGCTGCATTGATGGGCACTTATATGCTGCGCTGATGGGGCTGTACTAATGGGCACTGACATGCTGCACTGAAGGTTCTGCACTGATGGGCAAAGATATGCTGCACTGATGGGGCTGCACTGATCATCAGGGCACTGATGATCAGTGCGCTGATTATCAGTGTAAATGTCCCTGTCACAGGAAAGCCAGTTATCGGTTTTCCTTTCCTCAGATGGTGCCAGCACTGAAGAAAGGATAACCGATAACCAACATTTGTTTACATGTGAGCAGCTGTGATTGGACATAATTGATCACATGGTAAAGATCTAACATCATTGGCTCTGTACCCTGATCGGTTATGCACTGTGTCCTAGGGGTGCACATCTGCTGCAAGAATGGGAGGATGACACATGGAGTCTTCCCAGAACGAGAGCGGTCCTGCACAGCCGTCATTGTGCAATAGGCCGGGCAGGAACCAGTTAAAGCGTAACTAAATCCTCCTATTCTTTAAAGCCAACTACATTGCCATCTTAGCCTCTACTTGACTTGCAGTGGCCATGGAGCCCCACAGGTGATTACCAATAAAGGTTGATGAATTGACAGTTCTGCTGAGATTAACATAGGCACACTAGTAACTGTAGCAGTTACTCAAGTCATGGCCTGGACTGAGCGAGGCTAAGGGGAGGGCCAGCATGACCGGGGCTTGCAGACGAGGTGGAGATTGGATTTGGGTGGAAGGATATTCAGTAGGTAGGGGTGGTTACTCACCTGATTGGAGTATGCGAGCTTAAGGGTGGTCTTTCCAGGATGAGGAGAGGGTTGGGACTTGTTAAGTGTCAGTTGGAGCTTGTGCCAGCACGGGTGAGGTTTCTCCCGCCCTCTCTCCCTGGACCTGTTTCGTTGTTTTGCTTTACTGTTTTGTTTTTGTTTTTTTGTTATTGGTCTTGTCCTTTGTGTTTGTCCTGTTGTTTGGTTTTGTCTGGGTTCCTTGATTTTGTTTTCTTTCCTTGATCAATATTTTGTGTCCTGGGGTGTTTGGCGTTTTTTGTTTTGTCATGGCAGCTGGCAGGGGTCGTTGGGTCTTTGAAGGCGGTGCTGGAGTGACATTTGGTGGATTATGGGTTGGGCCCATCGTAGGTATGGGTGTCCTTTTCCAATTATAAGGTTATATTGGTAAGGTGGTAGTTAATGGGCTGTATCTGGGACTACGTAGCTGTAGTATTGTCCCCGAGGTGGTATAGTAGCAGCTGGTGGCTTTTTCATTGGGTATCAGATACAGCCAAATTATTGATGTGAGTAACAGTGCCTTCGAAGACCTTGGTTGGGATCATTACTGTCAGTTATTATTTGATTGTACTGTATGAAGTGTTGTGTAAGAGTTATGTTAAATAAATGGGCTGCTATGGCTGGTTTTACACCAAAAGGAGAGTTGCGTGGTTGTTTCAGGTGGGAGAAGGTTGAGGGGGTGGTTATTTTATTGGTTAGGTGGTAAGTATTAGCCTCAATATTCTGCATGTACCTCAGTCAAGACATGCCTTGAATGTAACTGTCTAGGGACACAGTTAAATTAATGGATTTAGTTCCACTTTAAAAATATTTCAAGCTAAACTGAGTAGATGACCTGCTTGTACTACAGCTAATTTCCTCTATAGCAGCTTCAAGTGCCTAATTGCTTTTGTGCATTGCCTAAAGTAACTTGTTGGAAAAAATAAGCTGTATAGCATCATTATTGTGAATGTTAATTTCAAATTAGGTTATGCCTAAGGAGCTAACAGATCAAGTATTGTCAGACTAATCCTATACCATTACTGTAAACATGCAGTTCATAGGGGGTCGATTCAACTGTAAGTATTCTTCTCTGCAAACATGAAGCCTGCTTGTTAAGAAAATGTATCTTTAATCTATAGATGTAAGCAGTATGTTCATGCTCTGTACATGATGGCTTCAAGATCCATTATACATAATGGTAAATTAATTCAGATTTTGAGTATCTAGTGGTTGTATCCCGCAGTGAGTAAAAATGTCTACATCACAAGGAAAGCACCAATAACTTAATAAAGGCTTTTACTGTTTTCTTTTGTTATACAAGACTTGTTATAATGCAGTTAGAATGCTTGTATAATAAAAATAATTGCTTGTAAATATGATTATATGTTAGAATCCTACCCTTGAGTGATTTTTTGCATTGAAGTACTGAAAAGTAACCTTAACTAGTATACATTAGCTGCTGATTTTTTAAAAGACGCATTTTCCTTTTTGATCTGAACTTATATAAAGAACAGAAGTGAACTGAGAAACACATTATAGTTCCTATGAATATATTAATGTATGTGTGTATTTGTCAAAACTTAAAGTAGGAACATTTAAATTGATTGTAAATTCTCCAATTTTTTAAATAAAAATATGTTATCCTGACCTGTTCTGTGCAATTGTTTTGCACAGAGCAGTCCTGATGCTCCTCCTTATGTCCCCCCGCTTGTGCTCCAGGCTCCTCCCCCCACCACTTGCTATGTGGGCACTTGTATGTGCCCACTCCCAAACCTCGCTCTGTGTGTCCTACGACACACAGAATGGGGCTTGGCCCAAATTGTGGTTTGCACTAAAGTGGATGTATATAGCTGCCAATAAATCTGCATACACTTACTACGGCACCAGGGGCGGACTGACAGCTAATGGGACCCCCGGGCAATAGGGGATCATGGGGCCCCTGTGTCCTCACCCATATCCAAAAAAGCCTATGAAAAAGCTAATGAAAGGTACCAGGGGCATCTCATGGGGCCCCCCACTGAACCCGGGCCCTCGGGCAGTGCCCGAGTGCTAGAATGGTCAGTCTGCCCCTGTACGGCACCCTTTAATTGGATTCTTATTCATATGAATTTTATATTTTAAGTTATTTATTGCAAGGGTACTTTATAATGTATATTATTTATTATTAATATTTATTATTATGCATTTTGTTGTGGTTTGCATTTTGGTGATTTTTTTAATGAATTTTTCAGTTTGTTTTTTATTATATTTTGCACAATTAAGAAGCAATTTGACATTTAGGGTAACCACTTAAACGGACAGCACACCTAATTTTCTTAATTTTAGAGATTTTGATGTTAATGTATCCACACACCTTTAAGAGTGCTGCTTTCCTATTAATAATGTAGTATCACAATATTTATTTTTAGGGTGGTAGTATTGTCTGATTATAAAAGTGTAGAGGAACATACATATATCTAGTGGGCAGGGAATAGCAATACAATTAATACAGTGTAGCACCCTCCTAGGTAGGTGCTCGGATTTGTATAGTTAGGTTAAGCATAGATGTGTTTCTCTACTTAACAGAAAGGCTGTTAGAAAACTTTAGTTGGGCTCTCTGCTTAACAGCGTGCTGTGATGGATTAGTCAGGTCTGCTCATGATGCTTAGGTGCTGCTGAGTTTGCTTGAGTTCTGCCTGCCTTCAGGAAGCTATGAGAGCCTTTCAATACATGGGAGGGATCTAGGCAAATGAGCAGGATAAATATGGATACAGCCCTGGCCAACTGCATCGGAGGCCATGCTGGGAGAGGTATGCAGGCCTCAGGTGGTCAACCTGAGGGCTTGAAGAGAGACAGAGTGACCCTGGTTCTACGGTATGCTGATTGAGGGGGGCTGTCTATCAAAGCTCTGTCTGGTATCACTGGAGGGTTTCGCTTGGAAGATTGAAAGGAGGCTACCATTCTGTCCTTGGGCCTCATGAGCACAAACATTGAGGAATTTGGGGACTGTATGTGCTTGCTACCCCCGGGTGCTTGATAGTCAGCGTGGGTCTGAAAAGAAAAGGGAACACTAGCTAGTGTTCTGAAGAGCTTGTCCAATTGTTGCAACTGCAAATGACTTTGCTCAGCTAAATTATGTTTGGGCTGCCGCAGTCTGTCATAACTGGCTTGTACCTGAGGAACTCAGCCCTGTAACTACTACTACTGCCAAAAGGGACTTTGCTGACTCCTAAACTATTGCTGCTACAATTTAAAGAGTAGTCTGCTACCTACTTTCATCCAGAATTTCAAAAGTGCTCAACTAAGAGATCAGCTAGATGTCCTCAGTGTGAATAGTTCTGATTTGGAGCATCCTACTGAATTCCCTATCCCTATCCCCAGTTCTACAATAAAACACCAAAAACAAACATTCCCTAGACCAGTCATTGAAGACAATGAACGAAAAAGTGTGTGTACTTGGCTGTGGAAAATACTTTGCGCCTGGCTGCATGGCCAAGCAAGAGGAGACCTGGGCAAAAATCCAAGTGGCCCTAGCGAGGGTGGCGCTACAACAGTTTTATTGAAGCATTTAAAAACTAAAATACTGTAGTGTGCATTCATAAATCAAAGAACTAATATACAAATAGCATACAATTACTCTCCATGTTCTCTACATCTAGTCAAATGTAGTAAGTTCAATATTGATATTTAAAGTGGTTGTAAACCCTTGCATATATCCAATGCAGTGACTAGCCTCAGGTGATATGCAGAGATGAAACAAATCCTCCTATATAAGTTGTAACTGTTTATCTGTTCCATTTTTTAGCTTTAGCAGCAGGGTGTGGGGAACTGAAGCATCAGTGAGGGGGGCGCTGAGCCCTGATTGGAAAAAAGGATGCGCCCCTCTTTACACAGTGCGCAGAGAACATGCAGAGCTGTGGATATTAGTCACAAGCTGTGTGTTGGAGCTCTCTCCCCATCACCTTTTTGTCTGTGTTGGGAAAATCTGCCATAAGTCCTGATAACAGAGGAACAAGGCAGCAAAGAAAAATCACATTTATTGCTTTGGATACAAGTACACAGTATAAATGTGCTCTGTTCATATATCCTGTCTGAAGTTTACAACTACTTTAATCCAACCGGAGCTATGGTATTTAGCTCAAAAATTCATCTGGATTCACTTCTGGACATCTTCCTAATAAAATCACTACCTCTCAATTTTCTTTTTTAGCTGATTGGCAGACACCGATCATTGTGAGTGATATGGATCTGCACCTTTGGACAATATTTTTGATGATGGATTTACATTGTGGGGTTTTTTTTGTTTGTTTTTTTTTTATTAATAGAATTTTCAAAATGTGTCAGTGTGTTTGGGTATTGTTTCCTTTTTTAATGAATGAATAGGGTACCCCTTACTCCTTCACATGGGAGCATAGTATCTGGGAGCCCCCTTACTGTTAAAGAGGGCTTCCAAATTCTGAGAAGCTCCTGCCCACAGAGTGACAGTGAGATAAGTTTATTGCTGTGCTGCTTCTCCTTTGATATCAAGTCACAGACTGGGGCAGGTCCAACACCACCGGGGCCCAGAGGAAGGTTGTAAATGATACTAGACTGAGGACATCTAGTGGCACAATCAATGTTTTTTGTAGGAAGGCACTGATGACACTGCTATGTGAGTGCTACTTCAACTTAGCTCCACAAAGCTACAGTCAGAGGTTGGTCCTGATGCAAAAGTTGGAATCGGTGGGCTTATTTTTAAAAGAGGAAACTCAGAGTGCCCAGCCCTCTGATTTCCATATTCACATCAAGCCCACTTCTTTCACATGGAGTGTGGCCTGCCTGCCTCCACCTTGTGTGCATGTTTGTATAGGGCTGAGCAGGGTGTGAACAGGCTGTACTGGCCTTGGCAGGGAATGGAGCAGAGAGTGTGCCATTGGGGGAAAGAGCTTGCCCCATCACCCGTGTAGGTGAAACTGGAAACTCAGAGGGTCCGGGACTTACACAGGGTGACACGGCAAGTGCTTTTCCCTAGCGACACAGTGTAAAGCTAAACTGACATGGCGGCCACACAGGCACCCTGGAGCATGGGTGGAGCTGTCATTGTGACTCTTACAACCCCTCAGGCTCTACCCATGATGGACAGTGTCAGTGTTTTTTTTTCTCTTTTTATTTTTTTATTATTATTATTTACTATTTTATTTTTTATTACTTTTCACAATTTTATTTTTTATAATTTTTAAAAAAAAATTTAACAGCCCTGTTGGTGGTTTTGGTCAAATATTAGGGGTCCAAACAGACTTCAATGCTTCATTTTTTAAACAGTGAGGACAGAAATTCTTTTATTCCTTTCTCTGCAGCCTCAACTACACAGAAGGTGAATAAACAAAGTTCCTCTGCAGTCACAAACTAACGCAGTTTACTATGCTTCAGTTCAGAATGAGCACAGTGAGTGATGGTAATCTACATTTACTGGTCCTTTTCCCGCTCTCCATTCTGAAGAAAGAGGCACACAGAGGGGCTGGACAGTGGGGGAGAATCAGATAGAGGTTGGGAGGGGGTGATTGGGATGGTGGGGAGCAATTCCAAGAACCGATGCCCTGAATGGCTCTCCCTGCAGCAGCTAAAAGCCTCTGGAAAGGGAGAGGAAGAAAGCAGCTTTTAGCTGCTGCATGGAGAGCCATTCAGGTCATTGGCTCTTGTAACTGCTACCTACTGTGCAAATCACCCTCACCCTTCCACGGTTTACCCCTGCTGCAGGTGGCCGCACGGGCCCCCTGGAGCATGGGCCAGGTCACAGTTGTGACCCCTGATGCTATGCCAGTGGCTACAGTAAATCTCACTGGTGCTGTACAATCAACCAAAGTCTATAACAATTATGACTACGTGAAGCAGTACTTTTCCCCATTGAAGTATGTATACACCAGAGTGTGAACTTCTGTCTGCATCATCCAATGTTACACAGCAAAATGCAGTACCCACAGTATGGTCCACAGATATCTGAGCAGAAAATAAAAATGATAAAGGAGACACATTATTTGATTTACTGTGAATTAAATAGTTATATCATTTGTTTACAGTACACTCACCATGTTATAAATATGTACTGTACAATGACACAGTATATGCAGAGCAAAAGCTAGAAATTCCAAACCGGCAACTATAATGAATATTTCCCACCATGATATGTTTGCAATATACATAATATGGACACAGAATGTAGGATTCATTGTGTAATAACACAGTAAAACCACTGAGGGGAGCTGTGACATAGTTTTTGAGGCTCCTGAAAAAAAAACTAATTACATGAAAATACAATAGCTTTTTCTTTTACCACTACTGAAAAGCAATTTGCTGAAGTCAAGAAATTCTAAAACGGTGCAAGCAGTCAAAGGTACTCATTTACTAAATTGTGATGTAGTGGATCACTAGTATATCGCAGTAAAAGGCAGCTGTTGATTTTTCTAACTAGTAATGATAGTCCAATTTCACAGAAAAGGAATAGCTGTGCAGCAATGTGCTGAAATACAATTCAGAGTTCTCTTCCAGAAGATTCACAGCATAGCTACTAGGTGAGCTTAACTTGTAAGAACTTTTAGGACCCATTCACACCATGTACTTTGCATAGCGTTACCCAACGCAGTCCCAACACATAGACAGGGCAATTTGCCTTATGTCCTATTGTTTTCATTTACACCAATGCATTTCATTGGTGTGTTCTGAATAAAAGTAGGACATGATGTATATTTGCACAGTGCACAGTGTAGCATGCTGTATTGCTCTGCACAAAAACGCAATGTGTTGCGGTGTATAAAGTTGAATGAAATGTAATTCTGTGACATTTCAGTAAAGTATTTAAAAAAGTAAACAGTGTGATGCAAAAATACATTGCACTACCACAACACACACCAGGGGACACGTGATATATATAAATCATTTATCTGCTGGTGAGATTGGGCCCTTAAAGTGGTTGTAAAGGCTCAAGGTTTTTTTTACCTTCATGAATTATATGCATAAAGGTAAAAAGCCTTCTGTGTGCAGCACCCCCCCCCCCCAAGCAGGGGCGGACTGACAACTCATGGGGCCCCCCGGGCAATAGGGGATCATGGGGCCCCTATGTCCTTGCCCACACTCAAAAAAGCCTATAAAAAAGGTACCAGGGGCATTTCATGGGGCCCCCTACTGACCCTGGGCCCTCGGGCAGTTCCCGAGTGCTCGAATGGTCAGTCCGCCCCTGCCCCCAAGCCCCCCTAATACTCACCCAAGCCCTCTTTTGGTCCAGCGCTGTGCACGAGAGCAGATCCTCTCCCGGGTCTCTTGTTTCTCATCAGCTGAGACAGAAGCAGGAGCCATTGGCTCAATGACACCAGGGAGTCAGTGAGGAGAGATTGAGGGGACAGGGCTAAACTGCTGCTCTATGTGTCTTATGGATGCATAGAACAGCAGCTCAGGAGCGAGCACACACCAGTGCCCCAGAGAAAGCAGCTTGCTGTGGGGGCACTGACTGAGGAAGAGGAGCCAGGAGCACTGGGGGGACACGAGAAGAGAAGGATCGAGACTGTTCAGTGCAAAACCACTGCACACAGGTAAGTATAGACATGTTTGTTATTTTTAAAAGAAAAAAACATGAACCTTTAGGCTGCGTTCACACCTATGCAGGTTGCGTTTTAGCTGTTTCTGCATTGCACTTTGCGTTGCATTTTTGCACTTGCGTTTTTGACGTGGTTTTGATGCATTTTGCAGTTAAGTGAAAGTATAAAATATTTTCATTGAGCACATATGTTGAGTTAATATTGCAGTGTTTTCCTTAAAGCGGAACTTCACATTAAAAGAGAAGTTTCACTTTATGCACTCCTCTCACCCTCCTTTCGTATTTTTAACATTTTTAAATTTGGGGGGAGCAGGTTTTCGGTACATACCCGCTCGCACTTCTGGTTTGATCGCTTAAGCAAATCCACCAAATGTTTGCCACCCCCCTCTGCTGCCAACAGATGCGGGGGGGTCACAACACTGGGGGACCATTCACACAATGTAGCACAGCCCCTCCATGCGCAGAGGGAATCCAGCTGTGAATCCGTAAGGACTTGCAGCTGGCTTCCCAAACTAAACATGCCGGAGCTGGGGACCCGAAGACCGGTGAAGAACTGGCCCGGGTGAGGATGCCGCTGGATCCCTGGACAGGTAAGTGTCCTTTTATTAAAAATCAGCAGCTACAGTATTTGTAGCTTCTGACTTTTAATTATTTTTTCAATAAGGCTGAATGTCTGTAATATTTTACAAGACTATCACAATATTTACATATCTGCATCCTATTATTCTGTTATATTAATAAAGATGAGCTCCAGGATAAGCGAATACAAGTGAAATGAGTAATCGTACCTGAATCTTGGTGTGCTTTGGGCATTTCTTTCAGCTATGAGCTTCCTGTATTAAAACTGGGTCACTGTTGTTCTTTCTCTGTGTGCAGGGTGACTGGTCTTGTGTCCGCCCCCTCTTGTAGTTTTCTACAGGCAGTCTGTAATGGGTGGGTTTGCTTGGATCCTCCTTCAGCTCTGCTCTGCACACAGGATGCATGAACTTCAATGATTATGTCACCATTACTTTTACAAGGTAATAACTAAGCTTGCAAGGGCATTTTATGCACACAAAGTGGATTTATTTCCATTATGGATATTAAGCAATATTTGTAAATGAAAGTTTTTGTCCCTTAAGTTCAGCTTAAAATAAAATAATTAGCAGATTAGCCACTAGAGGGAACAAATGCTCAATTTGCTACCATTCTGCGGGTGGTGCCGCTGTGGGACTTGCACAAATACCTGCAGCCACACCACCCATACAGAGGAATGTGGGTCCCGTAAGTGGGTGCCATTCTAATGGCATGCCGCCCGCATTGGAAATCACAACTGTACTGGGAACCTCAGTTCCCATGCGGACTGCGATTTCCCAAATAGTGCAGTGACTTCTTCCCTGCATGTCCCAGGGCACGGGAGTCTATTCAAATGAATGGGCTCTTGTGCCCGTGCAAATCACGGCCCGCATGACCGCACATATGTGAACCAGGGGTAAAGCAGGAATTCTCAACCCTGGGGGTTCCACAGCTGGCAACTGTTGTAGCAGTAGTGGCTGCCATGGGGTGTCTTTATTATCAGCTTGATTATTCTCTTAGGGGTGTATTTATTTAAAAGAAAAACTGTATGGCTGTTTGGCTATTAAAACTGCATCTAAATTTTTTCTATGCAAATGGGGCTAAAATCGAATGTTCTCTGGTTATATTCTCTACAATTTCAACGTGCGAATACAGAAAATACAGCATTATAGCCACTAGATGGCACTGAATATCATAAGAAATAAGTATGCTTCTCAGTGCCATCTAAGGGTCATATTTTCACACATTCAGAAAGCAGAGAATATAGGCAGGAAACATTTGATTTTGCCTTATTGCCATTTGCATTCATTTTCAATGAACGAACAGCTATACAATTTTCTTTATAACTACACCCCTCAGAGTTCCATCCCTGGACATTATTAATTAGCATGGGACAAGAGGGGTGGTCACTGAGCCAGCAGCAGAAGGGATGGAGAGATCTACTAGATAGGTACCACTAGACACTGGCCTATAAACTTCATTGAGTAGTATCTTTTTATGTATGAATGAATATGGAATTAAATAGCAAAAATGGAAAAAAGTTGCGTAGCATTCCCCCAATATACATACCAGACAGCCTGAGTAAGGATTTTAAGGGTGATCTCCATGCAAAAAAAGAAAAATGCATGAGGTCCCCCTAAAAATCCTTACTAGACCCTTAATCTGAGCATGCAGTCTGCCTGATCAGAAAGGGGGGGATTAGAGCCCCTGATTTCTAAACCATACCAGGCCACATGGGGGGGCGGCCTGCCAGGAGGTGCCCCTTCCACCATGGCAAAACACCTTGTCCCTATGTTGATAAGGTCAAGGGCCTCTTTCCCATGTCCTTGGCCAGTGGTTATTGGGATCTTTGGGTGATGGGCTTTTCAGAATACATTTATTAAAAATAAGGGGGCCCCAGATACCACCCCCCCCACATGGATGAAAATGGGGTAGCACCCCTACCTGCCATCCATCGACTCGCTGAAGAGTAAAGACCTGGTAACCAGCCGCACATGACCAATCCTGGTGCTACACATAGGACCATGATATCACAATCTTCATAAAAGAGAAGGGAATAGTGGTGACTTCACAGCCCAAATATAGCCATATGGCCATATTTAGGCAATTATGTAACCCCCCTCTAATCCCTACCTATTTATTATAGGCCATTTAAGTGAAGGGGCTGGGTGACATCAGTAATTGGTATATACACAGCTGGTGTAAGCACCCACTCCTCCCTTTGCACCCACTGACAGCCGGAAGCTGTCACATTCATCCACACCGAAAGCATTGCACTTCTTTGTTTGTTTTTTTGTCATTTAAAGCTTTATTGAAATTTTACAATGACATTTCGTTCAACTGTGCTTTTAAACACCACACTAAACTGCTAATAAAAAGCACTGACACTATACTAATGACACTGGGCAGGAAGGTTAACATCTGTGGCGATCAAAGGGTTAACTGTGTAATGTTTTACATATTGTGCTGTGTGTGTTTTACTAGGGAGACATGCTGCTGTGTATTTATCTTCTGTGCATAGAAATACACAGCAGTATGTCCTTGCTGGCAGGAGAGAGAACTGTGTTGTTTACACACAGGTCTCTCCCCTGTCAGTTCTACATAGCGATCGCTGGGTGTCAGCGGGGAATTCTCCGGCCGGGACCTGGTGATTGACATGCCTAGCCGCAATTGGTGACGCACGTGCGCCCCCTACCCAGCAATGCAGATCATGTATATACACATGATTTTGCACAGCCCTGACACCCTATAGCAGTAGTTCTACTATAGGGTGGCGGGAAAACAGTTAAAATGCAACCTCTTCTACTTTTTCAGTACACACCAATGCAGCACTGAAACAAAGTAAAGCAATTCCTCCATGGTTGTATATTTACAAATTATGTATAGAAATGTTGGTAAATATCAAGGCATCTTGGCAATATTACTTACCTTAAGCTGAAATATTTTACATCAATAAATATATTAAAAAATCACATTCCCTGTTTCATTTTAGAAAAGTTCTTGTTTGTCATTTTTAATCTAGGCTTTTTTGTATTCTTTTTAGTCCTGCAGAAGCAAAATAGCTGAAGTCCGGTGAACTTGTCATGAGGAGATCTGTATTTTGGTCTAGTGGTAGTGACTAATATTTAAAGCTGAAGTTTATGTATGGATATTATTACATAGTTACGCTGTCCCAGCTTGGACTATGTGCCATACCTGTGGGGTTATTATGGAGGCTGGAAAATGATTGAAGTAAGCACTGCGTCCAGCTTTTGTGTCGAGTGGTTGTCCTGCTGCATGGTGAACATTTCTTTATGAAGATAAAGATTTATCACTATGATTTTATTGGTGCTCAGTTGAGAGACAGACTGGCACCAGGACAAAATGAGAGTTTTTCACTCACCCAAGTTATTAATATATTTATTATTATGGAGAATTCAACACTAGGGTGGGAACTTTCAGTTGGTGTACCAAAGATATAAGAAAACCCCAAGCTATGATCACTGTGGTGTATGCAGCTGTACATGATGTAGGCAAATGGGGCAGGTGGTCAGCAGCAGGCTTTGGTAAGCTAACGCATTTCACTGCCGCTAAGTTGAGGTTGTGGTGCTAGGAAGTGATACAGTAATTGTATAATTGCTAAATCACTATCTCCTTTCAGTAGTAAAGAAAGAAGTCATAGGACCTCTATATACTACTGGCACAAAGCATAGGTCTAAAGTCTTCTCTTCCATGAGTTTCAGGCACCATCTTGGGAGAGCCTGTGTCTAGTTTTGAGTTTCCAGTGGCCATTTTGGATACAGTTAAACTATATATAGCACAATCTGCATCACAAAGGGGTCCATCGATTGGGAAAGTGTAGATAGAGAGAGGTCCCATCTAGAAAGGACAGACAGACATTATAGTTAAAGTATTACTACACCCAGGGCCCTGCATTCACTATATCCGGTCTCCCACAGTACACACAACATGGAAATGCAATTATTTTAGCAAATATAAACTGCTAAATACCTTTTCTCATCAGCAGTTAGAACAGTCATGTGACTTCAGCAGAGCACTGGTTAAAGCTTGTAGGAGGAGTTTTCTTTCTGCTCTAGGAGGATGTGAAAGTCCTGACCCTCTGTCTGGATTCTGTGCTGATCACATGCACTCTCCCAAGAAAAAAATAACCTCTCTAGCAATACACACCAAATTGAGCATGTGCATGTGACTATGGGTGCAGTCTGTATCAGGTGGTCATTTCAACAAGAGGAGAGGCATAGAAGACAGGCTCAAACAGCCTTTTACACAATGCAGAGGATTAACCCCTTAGGTTCCACAGTGAGTATAACAAGCATGCTTTACTGTGTATACAGACTGATTTTACTGTTGAGGGTTTAGTAACACTTTATGGAAAGTTACTTGTTTGTTGCACCTCTATAGCGGGAACCAAGCTGGAGGTCAGGTAATACTCTGGGGAGCCTAGGGGCAAGGTACCTTTGGGAAAGGCTGGTCGGCCAGTTTGGCTACCTGTAGCACAGTACAGAAGTCAGGAAGGTATTTCCTTGGGGAAACCCAAACATTAAAGAACATAAAGAAGGGAACCCTTGTTTAGTCTTCTTTAGTGATAAGAAAGGACTTCATGCTGAATTTGTATTTGCTGTAAAAGTGTTTTACTATTTTGGAAGTGGAACAGTATAACTTGAGTGTAATACTGCACTTGCCTATTTATTGGATAATAGCATTTGCTTTAAAATGAACAGTTGTATTGCTTTGCACTTCCATTACTGAGTACAGAGGGCCTCATGCATCAAAAACACAGCTAGGTATGATCACAATACTAGCCAACACACTTCCACTCTACTTTCTGCTTCAACTCACTTCAAAAACATTTGCCAAAATATCGGAATTTGAGAAAACCAACAGCATAACCAAAAAGCCACCATGGCTGGGTGAGATTCAGTAAGTTTCCAGTGATTTGAGGTGTTACAATAAATATTAGGGGTCCAGGGGTGGACTGACAACTCATGGGGCCCCCGGGCAATAGGGGTTCATGGGGCCCCTTGTCCTTGCCCAAATTCAAAAAAAGCCTATGAAAAAGGTACCAGGGGCATCTCATGGGGCCCCCTACTGACCCCGGGCCCTCGGGAAGTGCCCGAGTTTCCAAATGGTCAGTCCGCCCCTGGAGGGGTCTTACCTATCTCATCATGATAATGAAACATAAACTAGTTTCTTACATATCTATTTAGTGCTGCTGTCTGGGCTATGGGATGTCATCTCTTTTCAGTAGATCATCGTGGACAAGCCAAGCCTGCTCTTAACCCCATTCTCTCCCCCCAATTCTCTTATTATGGCTCTGATTATTTACTGTCCTTCCTCTTGTTGTCTTTTATGTCCTAGATGTGTGATTGAGCTGAAAAAAGAAGATTTTTCTTGTGGTGGAATAATCTCAGAATAATCTCCCTCAAGGCATATCTACCCTTAATTTATCGAATGCTATATAGGCTCCAAGTTGGAGACGCCTAAATATGAGTTAGAACTGCACATTACAAAGGAGCCTTGGTGAGGCAATGTGACTTTCACGTATATTTTCAAATATGTGCAACTAAAACCTCTGTTAAACGCTTTCTGACCGCCTTATAGCAGAAATACTGCTACAGAGCGGAATGGGTGCGAAGAATCATGTATATATACGTGATTCTGCATTTCCAGGTAGGGGGCGCGCACCTCCATTCGCGGCCGCCAATCACCGGGTCCCAGCTATTGATTATTCGCCGGAACCCCATTACCGAGGAACTCCAACAGGGAGGAGGACTGTTTTGTTTACTAACAGTTCTCCTCTCTGTCAGCTCGGGTACACTGCTTTGGATGGCTGTGCACAGCACAGCCATCCAGAGCAGTATACTTGCAGTGAAGCACACTGGCACGGCCCCCTAGTAAAACGCTCCCTGCACACAGTTAACCCTTTGATCGCCCCTCATGATAACCCCTTACTCCCCAGTGATCCCCTATTGCCCGGGGGCCCCATGAGTTGTCAGTCACCCCCTGCTCTGATACTTTGAATTGCAAAACAGAGTGAGTGCATAACATATTCATTAAATTCAATCTTAAAACAAAGTGCAATGCTAATTAACCCACTAATTTTAAACAAAAAGTGCATTAACCATGTCCAAATGTCAATAAAAGGTTGAAAAATGTTCATTGAATAATGTCTTTTTAAAAGATCAGCATCATAAATTCAAATCAACCATGCCAAAATCCTTCAGTGCAGAAACTCACTCACTAAATACAATCTAATCTATGTGAACAGAAGGTCTTTGATTAGAAGAAAAAAAAAAGTATTTCAATATATAATCAATAGAATATATATTACACCAATATGATTTTAAAGTGGATTTTTTTAGAACATTATTTTATTTCACTTTTTGCAAGTAAAAAAATTACAGATATAATAATCACATCATAAAAATATGCACTACAATACACGCACAAAAGCAAACCATACAATACAGAATATACTGGCCACTTGTGGACTGCCTGCCCGTAATACACTGCGGACACAGTGACGTACAGGTATGTCGCTGACCTCTTCCAGGCAAAGGGTAAGTGCGAGGCACTGGCTGCCGGCTACCGCTTTGATTGTACACAGCGGGAATTTGTCAGCAGGTCCCGACAAGTGATTCATAGCCGGGGCTTGCTGATCAACTGTGTCCAATACCAGCCCACAGCCCTGTGTTCACAATCCACCAACCCAATCAAATATACCATCACTGTCATCAGGATTGGCGTAACTAGGACCTCTGTGATACATTTGTTCACCTCAAGCCAGAAACTTTGGACCAGTGGATAGTGCCAAAATATATAGTCAAAATTATCAGGGGAATAAACACACCACCAGCATTCAGCAGAACATGAGAACACGAGGGATGAATATCAGCTAATCTGGCAGGGGTGTGATAAATTCTATGTAGAAATTTAAGATGGCTCAGGGGATCCCTAGCAGAAACTACAGTAAAAGCTTGAACAGCTAATCTCGCATATCTTCCCAGTCTTCTCACTAAAAATCTGGGACTTCATTCCTCCATTTGGTTTTACATTGAAACAAATCCGTATAGACCACAGATAAGGTCTTCACTAGAGAGTCGTCAAGGAGTAAAGATTCAATGGCTGAAGAGAGTCTCAATTGCCAATCAACCAAATTGTGACAAGATGGAATGGCGTAATTGAAGGTAGTGGAAAAAGTGATTCGGGAGATCAAATTTGGTTTTCAAGTGGTAAAAGGTCATCAGTCTGTCCCCCTGGACTATATACTCACCCGTTTGATACCTCATGTAGCTCACAACATTGGTTTTGGGAGTGGAAAGAATTGCACGAAAAGGGGATTCATCCACATCAGGAAGATGGGGAGACACACAACACCTACTGTTGCATTAACTTTTGTGTAAGCTCCCAGTCTTTGATAAAGTGAGAGGCAAAGTGGAAGGTGTCCCTCTATAAAAGGAAAATTTTAGGCTCTTAAATGATCCTAGAACAGCAGCCTCTAACACTGTGGCGGAATCTCCCTGGTCCGCTTGTAACCACCTGAGTAGGCTGCAGGACAGTATTTTGGACAATCAGGCAAAGGGAGGCCCCCTTGTCTTGCAAGGCCTTAAAGCTTATACTGGAGGACCAGAAAACAGGAACAGAACAAACTATGAATTTCTTCAAAGTAACCTTTGAGTACCCATAGTAGGCATAGCAAAGAAAATAAAGGAAAATAGGGAGTATTTTCATTTTAAGGAAATTGATACCTATCAGAGATAAAGGAAGGCTTTTCCAGGCCTGTATTTTTAGTTTAAGAAAAGTGAGAAGGGGAGTAAAATTCAATGCTATGTAGTTCTCTACATTAGCTGTTATCTGGACACACAGGTATGTTAGTTGGGACACACAGAGAGGCAAAAGAGCGGGTCCTCTGCCACTCTGGTATCCCGGTCCAATGATAAAATAGAGGACTTAGACATATTAACTCCTAAACCTGAATAGGAGGCAAAGTAGTTAAGATTATTGTGGACTGCTTGCAGGGAGAGGCCTGGATCTCTGATAATATGGATCAAATCATCTGCATACAGTGAGCATTATCTTATAGCACACACCTGCAGAGCTATCACTTCAGGAGAAGACCTAAGGGTGACCACCAGGGACTCCATTGTCAAGGCAAAGAAGAAGGGTGATAGGAGACAACCCTGCCTGGTCCCCGAACCAATAGGAAAAAGGGAAATAGGGAGTACCCAAGTTTGAGTGCCACCTGAGAGTAGTGACATCCACTGCCTAAAGTTGGGGCCAAACTCCATCACCTGCAGCACTTTGTAGATACAGTATATCCCCAATCCAGAGTCATAAGCCTCTTCCATGTCTATCAGCACTAAGGATCTGATGTTCAAATCATCATGTGCAAATTGTAGATGAGTAAAGACCCTATGAAGGTTAGTTTCAGTTGAATTTCCAGGCATAAATATTCATTAGGGCTTACTTTGGCTGATCAGAACTTTAGTCAGAATTTTAAGACTGGTATTCAGTAACACTGTGGGGTTGATTTACTAAAGGAAAATAGACTGTGCAGTTTGCAAATGGCATTTGCACTCTGAGAAGTAGTAGTTTCTTTGGAGCTTATCAAAAGAACAGAAGTTCTTCTGACTTCTATCATATAGTTATGTACTTTTCAAAGTGAATCTGTACCTCATTTACTGAACTTCACTTTGCAAACTGCACACTCTATTTGCCTTTAGCAAATCAACTCCTATGGCTCTTAAGGAGGAGCAGTCAACAGGACCCTTTCCAAGTTTGGGGCAAAAGGACCAAATGTGCTTTGACCAGGAAAAATTCTTTTGGTCAAGACAATGCTTAAAAAAAGGAGCATGGAGTTGGAGGACCAGCATTTCAGCGTAAGTGTTTTACCATTCGATCGGGAACCCATCAGGGCCAAGTGATTTATGCGGTGAGAAGGAGTGAATGGCTGCTTCAATTTACAAGGGAGTAAGGTCTGCATCTAGGAGGGTCCTTTCTGAATCAGAAAGTAATGGAAGGAACAGGCCTTTGAGAAGTGCCCACAAGGCCTCATCATTGTAGGCAGGGATGGGGGAATGAAAGGGATGTATATTATTGAACAAAGGTGATTAGAATAAGTACTGGTTTGGTAACCAGCATGCCAAAAAGCAGGGATATTAATGTGTGTTTTCTATCAGCCAACAGCATGACCAAAAGTGTAATGTTATTGTCACCTTGAGTGAAGAGAGACTAAGCCTTGTGTAATCATGCAGTGTGGACTAAGTTGAAGATCTGCACAGAAGGAAGACATCTAGCCTCCAGCAAGGATGAGTAAGTATCATCAGTGGGGAAAGAGGCATGTTCCTCTACACATCTCCTCTCCTTCTCCTGCAACATGTGGATTTCAGAATTATGGTCCTTGTGGGATGCTTTAATGGCAGATAGACAGTCTTTTCTCATCACTGCCTCCAATGCATCCTAAACCATGGGTATCAGAGCCAAGTTGGCATTGGTGGACCAGTATGATGTCAGTGATGGTTCTTACTGCATGGTTACCTGCTCAGCCTCTAACCAATCCAAGGCAAGTGTCCAGGCACCCTGGCTAGACAGGCTAGATAGGAGATGTCCTGGACTAATGGAAAGAAATGGGAATTGGCAAAAGCCAAATCAATTCTGGACTAGGACCTGTGAGTTTCTAGAGAGATAAGAATAGCTGTTGCCTAAGCGGTGTTTCCAATGCCAAATGGGCATACAGTAATTCTGCCAGCAGCTCAGAGATCACCTGGTGGATCATGCAAAGGACCTCTAGCATATGAGGTGTAGGTGACGTGCAAGGCTCTCTGTATCCAAGGTCTACGTTGTGCCAATACCCTGTTCCCATCCAGATGGATCTCCTGCAGGAGAGTTCGATACTTGAGGTAATGGAACACTAAGGCCCTTTTAAACTTGACGTTAAGACCTCTAACATTCCATGAGATTTTTTTAATATCCATAGTCATGGAGCATACCAATACACAGTTTGCACAGGAGTAATAGAAATGGAAGTTAATTATGCAGCTGTAGTGGGAGAGTTCACTGCTAGAACACTACTGGCAGTGGGGGGGAGCAGCTGACTTCACCAGTGAGGGAAACCCACAGAACCATTGTAAAAAATGACTCTGATGTTATACTAGACAACTCAAAAAACACCCCAAAGGAGGAAAAACTATGCTAGTATACAGCTTATACCCAAACTTGTGACAAACTTTGAGAGAGTGCAACTGCTGTGCGATTGTCTGATTGTCCTCCCTGACATCCAGATCTTCTTCCAGAGACTCCACACCATTGAAAGAAGTGTAGCTGGACACCTACACCCCACCATTTCGTAAAGTGGTGGGAGCTGCTTTGGCCAGCTAAGGCAAAATTTAAGCAAGGTAGAAAGGGTAGATGACAGTTCAAAACCAGGACTCTCAGCAGGATATTTTCCCTACCATAAAAATGCAGAGCATGTGATAGGAGATGTTCACACTAAGCTCCAACAGCGCAGCAGATGTAGCATGACACCTTATTATAGGGTGTCCTGCCATGTACTAGCTTCCTGTCCTGCCCTGATGTTGTAGTCTGAGCCTGCTGGGGTAAAGCATGCTGTATTGGAGGCCTTTATCTCTCAATCTTTTACTGTCCTTGGTAAAGGAACTTCATTTTCTCTGGGTTCCTAAAAAATAAGGAAACAACAAAAGTTTATCAATTTCATATTGCAGCTCAGGGTGGTTATGTGCCTCTACTAGGATCATGTCCCTACCCTGATTTAGCTCAAGAATTGCACTGGGAAGGGCCTAGGTGGGGAACTAGAGGGTCTCTTGCCTGTGAGTACCCTATGGGCGCGTTCCACTACATACAGTTGTGACCAAAATTATTCAACCCCCACTGAAATTGAGTGTTTTGGCCAGTTTGACATTGCTTTTGATCATTCAGTCATCTTGCTTACATTTACATTAAAGAGGCACTTGTAGGTCAGACAAATATAACATAACAGTTATAATGAAATAACCACAAATGTCTTTTCTGTGCTCACAGCATTATCAGTTTTATTCAACCCCCAAGTGACATTCAATCTTAGTACTTAGTACAGCATCCTTTTACAGTTATAACAGCTTTTAAACGTGAAGCATAGCTTGACACAAGTGTCTTGCAGCGATCTACGGGTATCTTCGCCCATTCTTCATGGGCAAAGGCCTCCAGTTCAGTCACATTCTTAGGCTTGCGCACTGCAACTGCTTTCTTTAAGTCCCACCAGAGGTTCTCAATCGGATTTAAGTCTGGTGACTGCGATGGCCACTCCAAAATGTTCCAGCCTTTCCTCTGCAACCATGCTCTAGTGGACTTGGAGGTATGCTTGGGATCATTGTCCTGTTGAAAGGTCCAACGTCTCCCAAGCCTCAGGTGTGTGACGGACTGCATCACGTTTCCATCCAATATCTCCTGGTACTGAAGAGAATTCATGGTACCTTGCACACGCTGAAGCTTCCCTGTACCTGCAGAAGCAAAACAGCCCCAAAGCATGATTGACCCTCCACCATGCTTCACAGTAGGCAAGGTGTTCTTTTCATCATAGGCCTTGTTCTTCCTCCTCCAAACATAGCGTTGATCCATGGGCCCAAACAGTTCTAATTTTGTTTCATCAGTCCACAGAACACTATCCCACAACTTTTGTGGTTTGTCCACATGGCTTTTGGCATACTGCAGTCGACTCTTCTTATTCTTTGGAGACAGCAAGGGGGTACGCCTGGGAGTTCTGGCACGGAGGCCTTCATTACGCAGTGTGCGTCTTATTGTCTGGGCTGAAACTTCTGTACCCACATCTGACAAATCTTTTCTCAGTTCCTCAGCAGTCACACGGGGACTTCTCTCCACTCTACGCTTCAGGTAGCGCACAGCAGTCGAAGTCAGCATCTTCTTTCTGCCACGACCAGGTAGCGTTTCAACAGTGCCCTTTGCCTTGAATTTGCGAATGATGCTTCCTAAGGTGTCTCTTGGTATGTTTAACATCTTTGCAATCTTCTTATAGCCATTGCCCTTCCTGTGAAGAGAAATCACCTCTTCTCTTGTCTTCCTGGACCATTCTCTTGCCTTCACCATGTTTGTAACCACACCAGTAAATGTCTAGAAGGAGCTGAGTATCACAGTCATTTTAAAGCTGCCTAATTGGTGCTTATTATGCTTGATTGCTGCTCGGTGACATCCACAGGTGTTTTCAATACCTGATGGAAAGCACCTGTATGAACCTCTGTTCTTCAGAGTGGTAGTCTTTAAGGGGTTGAATAATTGTGGCAATGAAGAAACCACATAAGAACCATTTACTACTGTATTACATAAACAATTGATGTCATTTTAGTTGCATTTGGGTAGTTACAACGTCCTTGTAGGATTTGATTCTGAATACAATTCCAAATGTACACTATAGTCCCTAAACCCCTTTACAGCATTGGGGGTTGAATAATTTTGGTCACAACTGTAGGTACGGGGCAGATTATCCATAGCCAGCAACTTTTTTAAGAACTGCTCTGCAAACGTGGCTGGACATGATACTTCTGTCCTCTCTGGCAACCCCACCACCTGTACATTGTTGCAGCATTACCTATTCTCTGCATCATCCAGCTGATTAATTAATGAATATACCAGCTCTAGGAGATCCAATATGAGAGATGATAGTATCTTTCACAGTATCTTTCACAGTATCTTCCACATCAGAGATTCACTCCTACGCCATAGTTAGCCGGCTCCTGATTTTAATTAATGTGCATTCAGAGGTGAAATGGTCGATGAATAGCATTAGAGCAGTTTTACAGCCATCAGTGGCATCCAGGATCCGTTTTTTGATTGCCTCTGTGTCTGCACCTGAGGCCGGAGGGAGTGGAGAGGTGCCAAGACCAGGTGAAAGCCCCAGTGCTTCTAATCCCACCTACACGGTAGACTGACTAGCGTGAGGAGTAGAGGAGGAAGACAGCAAGATGGTGGAGATTCCAATAAGGACGTGACTGCTCTGGGCTTCAACAAAATGGTGGCCTCCATCAAGAAGAAACAGGAACACACACTAAATTTGGTAACGTACCTGTGTAGCCAAGTGCATCCAGCTCTGTCACCCTCTAGCCCTTACTCACCACAGTGCTGCCATGCCTGCAGAGCTGAGACTTCTGTGTAGGTGATCCTTCTCATGCATTTGCTTGCCCCCCCCACCCCCACGGTGTGCTCAGTTCCCCTCCATAAACACCCCCCCACCGTTGAGATTCTAGAAAGAGCTGCTCTATGTGAAATTCCCACTTGCTCTTCCCTTCCCACTTTCTCATGGCAGTATGGAGAGGATGCCACAAAAGACATTGGGACTTGTAGTTTCTTGGAGGGCTGAGCTCAATACAAATGAATGGGGGACAGATGAACTCTAAACTACAAGACCCAGGATTGCTGCACACAGAGGAGTAGAGACAGGGTCTTTCTCCTAGGCCAAAAGGGAGATACTGGGGTCTTTTGTGAGAGGAAGCAGCTCTAAGGTCTTGTTCACACTTGACTGTTTTACCAACGCTTGCTAAACGCCCCTATAGCGTTTGGCAAGCTTTGGTCCGGCGTTTACGGAGCGTTTTTTAGTGCTCCGCAAACGCCACATGTGCGGTTTAGCGGTGGTTGCTATGCATTTGCTGAGCATTAAAAACGCCCCACAAATGCCTATAATGAAGTTTGAATGGTGTTACCACTCCGCAAACTAATACAATTAGGCCTCTTTCACATACATGTACATGTATTGTAATAGGTGATTTGTAAAGCAAAACAATGCATGTGTCATAGGAAGCAATGTTATTCAATGAAGCTGTTGAGATCTCGATGGTGCATTGCACTGTAGTTTAAAAAATAAAGCATGTCCACGATGCTCCCCAACCTCTCCTCCCCCCCCCCAAAAAATAATAACAAAAGTGCCAAACACCTTGATGATTTGGAAGGATGACAAACAAATGTTTTTTCTCTGCTGGATGCAGGCAGAGCACAGACTTACCTACTCCAACTAAAGCAGCTTTCTAAAACAAACTCTAAAGCTGGCCATACACGTGTACAGAGTATTCGTACAAAAAGTCTCCCGAAAATTCTTTGAACATTCGGCGAATGGAAGAATGTCGTTCAAAAATTGTCTTTTGCTTTTAACATTTGATTTTAAAATGAATGTCATTTCTGAACGATAACCACATACACTGGACAAAAATCCATTCGATTGAGAAAAGTTTTCCTTCCTGCCCCTTCGAATTTTCACGTCACTGCTGTTGAACACAAACATCAATTTGACGCCACTAACGATTAGAAAATCAAAAGAATAATCTTGAAACAAACATTCTTGAACGAAAATCTATACGTGTATGGCCAGCTTAGCCTAGGTTCACACTACAGTGGTGCGGTAAATCCCATGTGATTCGCACAGGAACCGCACCACATTCCTGTACAAATCACATGCGATTTGAGACATTCATTTTCTATGGCTCTGTTCGCACCGCACCTGCACCAAAAATGTGCAGGACCCTTGTTTGGTCTGCACTAGAATCGTATCGAATAGGTATTCACACCTATGTGATCCGCTTCTGCACATCACACCTCATTTTGCGGACCGATGTCGGGGTGTTGTTAACTTAACATACACACCCGCATCGGTTCGTATGAACGGGGTGCGATTGTGATGCGGTGCGAAATTCGCACTGAAAACGCTGCGAATTTCGTACCGCATCAGTGTGAACCAGGGCTTAAGGCTGGCCATACATTATACAATTTTCTTGAGATTTTTGGTTTAGATTTACCAAAAACCATATAATAGGAGGTCAAACCTAACAACACTTTGTATCCAAATAGGCAGGCTCTTACACTACATAGTTGAACGTAAATCTAAAGGAAATTGGGCAGAAATTGGACAGAAAATTGTATAGTGTATGGCCAGCTTAATGCACATAGACGGGTCAAAAACCGACCGTTTAAAAGAACAAAAATGAAAAATCGGTCTTTCAATAGGCCGACGTTACCACCAACGGTAAAAAAAATTGGCCAATTTTTGTCCTTGCTCTACCTCAGAAGAAGTGCGTGCGCACAAAACGCGTCAGAGGGAGCCTGTGGACGTCGTTGACACTACGCCGCCGGTGCCATGTGGAGGCCCAGCAGCCACTTATAATTTTAAGAGGGTCAGTGGGTCACTTTCACTTGCCACCTGATTATATGTTTTACTTGTTTTTTTTAAATAAATTGAAGTAATATACTACACTATGAGTATCTCTCTGTGTTTTCTGTGAGGGGTCTTTCTCCCAATTTCACAGCCACAGAGTGATTTCAATCCCAGCCCTGGTTCCATTGAAGAGGAATATCCTATCCTGGGAGCTTCCTGACCTGCAGGATTTCGTTTTCCCACTAGAGGGCGTTATCGTCATCCATTTCAGCACATATCCATTTTCTGACCAGAGGGAGAGAGGGGAATCTCCAGGATTTCTTACACACATGCGTATTTTAAATGCGCTTCTGGTTAGTTTGCATTCTTTCCATTGGCACTGGGAATTAATGAGCACCTTTTCAGGACTATTATTGTGTTGATTTGCATGATTTGATCATTTTACAGCGCTGCATTTTTATATGTATATGTTTTACTGAGGATTTTTACATGCGTTTATCCTGGATGTTCAGCTGCTGTTTCTTTGAGAGCGCTCACTGTGTGTCCTTTACCTATACAATTTTTGTCCCGTCTACGGCCAATTGGCCAATTTTTATCCCGTCTACGGCCGGCATTTAGTTACTTCTGTCCCTGCAGAGAGCTCCGCTATTATATTTGACATTAAAAAGTATTGTGGTTGCAACAATGTATCCATTTGTATCCATTTTGGATACAGATGGTTTTATTAGGATACAAATAGATACATTGTGTCAACCGCAATACTTTTTCATGTCAACTATAATAGCGGACTGGAATTCTACTTTTTCTTCCTCTTCTTCTTTTTCTTCTTCTTCTTCTTTTTCTTCTTCTTCTTCTTTTTTTTCTTCTTCTTTTTCTTCTTTTTCTTCTTCTTCTTTTTCTTGCAGGTCACGGCTAATGCGCAGATTTTTTAGTAAAACGATCGGCCGATTTGCCCATCATTGCTGGGAAAATCGGCCGGTTGACAAAATCGGCTGATTTTTTTCCAACTTTACCAATAAAAAAAGTGCCAAAACCCCAAAAAACGTCCGACCAATTAACCCATTAACGGTGCGAAAATCGGCCGATTTTTTTTCGGCCGAAAATTCGGCCGATTTTCGACCCGTCTATGACCTGCATAAGACTTTGAACACCTTTTGTTTTGATGCACCTGAAATTTATTTAGCTGATTCAAACTGTTCAGTTCAATTGATCTTTAATAATTAAAAATCGATGTATACATATAATTACAAGCTATACATGCAAAAGCTTTAAATATTAACACACTGATGAGATCATTTACATCATATATATCTAAAACACTGTAAAGACTATAGATTATTTTTAATTAGTGTAAACATAATTATTTTCATATGATTACTACATTATTTTGACCGTTAAAGTCATTTAAAAATTCTCGAAGGAGTTACCCTTAAAAATGACTACTGAACTTTCATCATTAATTTCCACTCCATGTAATCGTCCCCAGAAAAACACTGTATGTATTTCCATCCATCCACTGGGAATAAAAACTCTATTATTCATGCAGTGGGATTTTCTGTTAAAACATCATATATTTTTTACTCTCCTGTTATCGTCATATTTCTATAGTCAGCAGAAAAACATATTTCCTTTAGGGGACGAAATCCAAAGCTAGATTAATATAGTCAGTCAATGCAGATCCTTGGGGAGCATTTAGCTTGTGTGAATTCACATAGACAGGGTTTGACTCCAATAAAACCTTAGCGTGTAACAAAAATGCCACTATTTTTAATGAGATCCCACTCTAGGAGCCCTGTAGATATATAAATACTCACAGATATGAAACACAATATAAATACCTATAATAAATAAGTAGGTAGTCTGACGATTTTTTAAAAATTACAATAGAAATAAAATACTTCCATCAATTGCAATATTTTAGATATATTTTTTCAGCTAGGAAGTCTGAGCTTCACCCTGTCTCTCCCATACCCTCAGGGGTGTATTTACCACAAGACAAACAAGACATTTGCCTAGGGCGGCATTTTTTCAGGGGGGCAGCGGCATTTTTGTGTAGGAAGAAAGGACACATGCAGCATGGGAACCAGGTGGGATCTGAGAGAGGCTGCAGGCTGCTTGATGGTGTATATAGAGTCTGACTCTTGTTCCCGGGGATGTCCAGAGCTGTGAAGGTGAGTGTCTGCTCTCTCACCGGGGCAGGGAGAGGTGTATGGGGGGCGGTGGTAGTGGAAGGCTCTCTTGGATGGGGTGCTGTTGGTCAATGTCAGGTTCTTTTCATGAGGGAGGGGGGTGTTTGTCAGTGCCTGGGTCTCTCCGCGGGGAGGGAGCACATTTTTGTGTTGCCTAGGGTAGCAGGAAACCTAAATACACCACTGCATACCCTTTACTGGTCCACCCATGTGGTGAGCAGCCTCACTAATGAATAGATAGTCATAGGAATTTGGAAGGGGCAGTGCTATGTACTCACCTAATAGCTGAAGTCAGGGTTTGTGTTAGAGAACCAGGGGTTACTCTGCGGCAGGGGTAGGCAACCTTAAAGAGGTGGAGATCTACCTGAACAACATGGGAGAAGTCAGGGATCACCAGACACAGTGTTGCCTCCTCACACCTGATTTAACCACTTGCCGTCCGCCTGCTGTTTATAAACGGCAGGACGGTGGCACTCCAGGGGCGGGTTGCCGTTCATAAACGGCACCCGCCATTTCTAGCTGTGCACGCTCCCTGGGAGCGCGATCCGGTGCCCGCTGTGTCCTCCGGACACAGTGAAACACCGATCGTCAGACGGGACCTCTGTACGAGGTCCCGATCATGTTATCACTGATTGGCCAATCAGTGATCACATGCAAAGTAGTAAGCAAGATGTCACTTCTGACATCATTGCTTACTAGGTGTGAAATCTGTGAATGAACACAGAGGTCACATGGTACAAGGCTATTCACAACAGCCTTGTACCATGTGACAAGGTGTGACCAATCACAGCTCACTCAGTATTTCTCAATGGCTGCAAGAATGCAGACAGAGAGAAAGAGAACTGATTGCTTTTTCATCCTATATGGATGTAAAAGCAATCACTGTAAAAAAAAAATAAAAATCTTCATCACCCCCCACAAGTAGTACAGTGTCACATGGTGACACTGTGCTGCTAGGGTGACAGTATGTAAAAAAAAACCAAAAAAACCCATAAATAATAATATAAAAAAATAAAATAAAAATGTAAACAAAATGTTTAAAAATTATAATTTTTGGTTATAAACTAATTTGGCTTATTTTTTTTTTACAAAAAATATAACGGAATACATTTTGGCCAAGATTTATGATGAAAGATTATTTATTTGCAATATTTTATAAGAAAAACACTTTTTTTCAAAATGTTTGGACTTTTTCATTTACATAGCAAAAAAAAATAAAAATCCCAGCGGTGAATAAATACCACCAAAATAAAGCACCTTTATCTGTCTAAAAAAATTGGTAAAAAATTCATATGGGTACAGTATTGCATGACCGCGCAATTGTCATTCAAAGTGTGATAGCGCTGAAAGTTGAAAATGCCCTGGACAGGAAGGGGGTAAAAGTGTCCGGACAGGAAGTGGTTAAACCTCTAAGTGCCGCACTACCGTGCTGCATCACATGCATTGCATGGCAATCAGGGTTTAAATCAGGTGGTCAGACGGCAACATACTTGTGAATGAGCCCTAAGTTGCATTTGGCAGCAGCACCCTTGGGGCTTGTTCACACGTAAAGTTTGGGGTGGTTGAGTCACGGTTTTACCTCCCCCAATCCCTACCCAATTTAGCTGCTGAGGAAGCAGCCAAAGCTGTACACATGCTGCAGCAGGAATTAACCCCCGGTTGCTTTTAGTGGGTGATATCGCCTGCTAATCGTGACCCATTCAAGTAAATGGGGCTACTCTGCAAGTGCCCTGCAACTGCCTTCTTCTACGGTGTCCAGGGGGTTAAAGCAGGAGGTGCGAAAGCAACACAATGCTGCCTGCTTGTACCCCTTATTTGCTGTACTGCACAAGGTTGCAGGGCACTTGCAGAGCGGCCTCATTCACTTGAATGGGTCATGCTAGGCAGGTGCTACACCCACCAACCATGACAGGGCATATAGCTCCTGCTGCTACTGCGACATGTGTACACCCCTGGCCACTGCAGCTAAAGAAGGTGTGGTTGGGGCAGGAGTGGTAAAAACACATCTTAACTATAGGGTTTTACTACCCTTCCCAATCTGCAAATGTAATGAATCCTTTCTTTTCTGAGCCCCCTATAAGGCTGCTTTCGCACTGATGTGATGTGGTTTACCTGCACCATGGATGTAGCGTAGTGCATCTGCAACTTTCTTGGGTTAGCTGCGCTTTGCCGTAGACTTCTACTATATCCTGCAGGTGTGGTACACTTTCTGAAAGCACACCACAACTCCTGGAGAGATAGGGATTGTCCAAAAACTCATGCTGCCACTGTGCACCATGGCACACACAACAAAGGGATTCATCTATCAACTTTTCCATTAAGCCTATTTTTACTAAATAAAAAAATAAATAGATATAAATATTAGTAAAAAATGGAAATAAATCTGGGCACCCAATGTGAACACACACATATTTATACAGTATATACACTATATTGCCAAAAGTATTGGGACGCTTGCCTTTACATGCACATGAACTTTAATGGCATTCCAGTCTTAGTCCATAGGGTTCAGTGTTGAATTGAAGCGCCTCTAAGTGAAATAAGTCTTTTAATTCAAGTCTAAATGTAGAAACACTCACATGTGTGAAGTAATCATAAGCATAAAAACCGTGCTTGAAAAAGGAGTGCACTTCCACCTTCCACGGCCAGTGCATGCTCCGAAACGCGTTGCAGTGCACCCTGGGATCTGACGTCATCACGGCCACACCGCCGCTACATTCCAGCGTGCGTTCCATCCGGCTCTGAGGGAGGACATGCACGCCGGCCGGCCTCATCGCTGTTCCCCTCCAGCCACCACGCTGTTCCAGCCGAGAGCTGACCTCCCCACATCGCAGAGAGATGACGGCTCTTCACCCGGGTTACCACCCCACCGTTAACTATTGTTAACCATGGTTTTTAAGCTTATGATTACTTCTTACATGTGAGTGTTTCTACATTTAGACTTGAATTAAAAGACTTATTGCACTTAGAGGCGCTTCTCTCCTTTTTCTCATCTACAGAAGTTGCTACAGCTTATTTGGAAGCCTTGTCCTCAGTGCCACACGGAATCCTACGCTCTTCATACAGTAGCCGCTAATACCACCATCACCCCATACTACCATTTCCCAGGACTTTGCAGTGTTTGCGCTGTTACAACCCTTCCTCATTTTTTCTGATTCAATGTTGAATTGGCCCACTCTTTGCAGCTATAACAGCTTCAGCTCTCCTGGGAAGGCTGTCCACAAGGTTTAGGAGGGTGTCTATGGGAATGTTTGACCATTCTTCCAGAGGCGCATTTGTGAGGTCAGGCACTGATGTCAGACAAAAGACCTGGGTCACTGTCTCCGATCTAATTCATCCCAAAGGTGTTCTATTGGGTTGAGGTCAGGACTCTGTGCAGGCCAGTCAAGTTCCTCCACCCCAAACTCACTCATCCATGTCTTTATACACGTCTCCACTGCTCTAGAGTCCAGTGGTGGCGTGCTTTACACCACTGGATCTGATGCTTTGCATTGCACTTGGTGATGTAAGGCTTGGATGCAGCTGCTTGGCCATGGAAACCCATTCCATGAAGCTCTCTATACACTGTTGTGCTAATCTGAAGGCCACACCAAGTTTGGAGATCTTTAGCTATTGACTCTGCAGACAGTTGGCGACTTCTGTGCACTGCGCGCTTCATCATGTGCTGACCCTCCTTTGTGGCTGAGTTGCTTTTGTTCTCAGTTGCTTCAACTTTGTTATAATACGACTAACAGCTGACTGTGGAATATTTAGTAGCAGGGAAATATCACAGATGGACTTATTGCACAGGTGGCAACCTGTCACGGTACTACACTTGAATTCACAGAGATCCTGAGAGCGACCCATTCTTTCACAAATGTTTGTAGAAGCAGTCTGCATGCCTAGGTGCTTGACTTTATACACCTGTGGCCATTGAAGTGATTGGAACACCTGAATCCAATGATTTGGAGGGGGGTCCCAATACTTTTGGCAATATAATGTATATATATATATATATATATATATTCAAAAAAGGAGACTTTCTGAATTAAAATAAAAACTGAATGTCATGTTGTAAATGCAAAACTGACAATCGTTGCTCTGTTACATATTAGGCATATTTCTCATCATAAGGAATTTCTTATCTATTACTCATTCCTAATGATTTTTTTATATTAATTATAAGCATAGACATCAATGATACTTTACGGTGTATTAACAGTCTTGATGAAAGGAATGTCTTTTTGGCTGCACCTGTGACATTACGATAATGGGGAATCAATATTTCTCTCAGTATCGTAAAGGGTTATTGTTCTGTTTGACTTTTTCTGAGCTTGGCACCATGAAAAGGCCACAAACGAGTTCTCCGATTGCTGCTCCGGTTGCTGAGCAACTGATGCTTGGAGCATAATTGATTGAAGCAGCTTGATTGCAGTGCAGAAATAAGTTGTGCTATACATAAAATTTCCTGCCATTAGCGTGTTTTGGAAAGACTAAAAAAAAAAAAAAAAAAAAGAACGATGCACTTTTCAACACTGTTCTTGTGTTTTAGGGTTCTTGTAAAGCAGAAATCAATGCTGAGACAGGGCACTTTAAAACAGCATTGATGTGCAGACTTTAACCATTCTGGATTTACACACACAACTACAAGTGCTAAATTAACCTTGCTGGTTCTACCACTGCAGACTTTAGCTTTATTTCTAGCCTTCAATTGAGAAGAAATTTATTATAAAGTATGTTTGAGAGGAAGTATCCAAAGGCACCAGCAACCAACACAGAGCCTGCAGAAAGTCCTGAGCAACAAAACAGCTTGGTAGCCATAGCCCTTCTATTGTCTCTTGTAGCCTAATCCAGAGCTGCCAAAGTTACCCCACTTTCTGCAGGACACTCTTCTCCTTTTTCAGTTAAAGATTACCCAGTGATTACTTGGGTCCATAACTTTAGATTCCATCTTCGATAGGAACCTGTGCCTATTTATCCTCTATAGTCAATGATCAGCAGTCCATGCAACACGACCACCCCATGAAGAAAATTAAAATAGTGTCTAGTTCCTACATGGAAGAAAAATATATTTTAAATATATTTTAAAAATATTCTTCCCAAATATATTGACATATATTTGAAATACTACAATTTTGGCCATATTATATATATATATATATATATATATATATATATAAATATATATACACTATATATTGAAATACTTTTTTAATTATTACAAAATATATGAAAATTATTTTTTTAAATATATTTTTTATATACTGTATATATTCTTCAGATTTTTTTTTAACATATGAAAAAGTAATTTTTACATTTATTTGTAAATGCATTCCAAAACTGTAGATTAAATGTATCTTTAAAGACATACAGTATATTTGGAAATGTATTTCTAAATATATTTTTCATTTATTTAGTAATATCTAAAAAAGCATTTCAACATACAGTGTATATATATATATATATATATATATATATAAATATACTTGTGTTTGTATATATATATATATATATATATATATATATATATATATAAAAATATATATATATATATATATAAATATATATATACACATATATTGAATACGGCCAAAATTGTAGTATTTCAAATATATGTCAATATATTTGGGAAGAATATTTTTTAAATATATTTAAAATATATTTTTCTTCCATGTGGGGACACTGTGAGGCTGCTTCAAACTTTTCCCATGTAGGGAGAAGCTTATTACTTATATGTGTTCTCTTTGGAGAGATTTTCCATCACTTCCAGGTGTATCTGACATCCATCATATTCTCTTACAAAGAAGGTGAGGGTGAATCTCTTTAAGAGGGATGCTAACAGTAGTTAAAACTCTAAACAATGACTAGCCGCACAGCACAGTATTATTGTGTAGAAATATTTTCTATCCTATCATCATTCTTTGACAGGCACATCCCACCTAATTCTCGGTAGCTCTCCTAAATTACTCACCTTCAGAGCTGACCTGGAATTAATGTTGTCTCTTCTTTTAGATTATGACATTAGCCAGAGCTTGGAAGACACCCCCTCTGCAGTACCCTTCACGAAAAGTCTCCCAGGCAATAATATACGTATGTCAAAATTGAGGCAAATTTTCAAGACAAGCTGTGCAAGTATGCCAAAATTTGTTAACCCTAGGTTGAAAAATACTTACTCCAGGATTTTGACATCACCCTATTGGAGCCTTGACAGAATCCATTATTTTGTCACTGTTTGGGCTCTTGAGACTTGAGACATCACCGAATCTGGAATCATTACCTCTCCTTCTCTCTCCTTCTTCATTTTTCCTCTCTTCTTCCCATTTACATTACTGGACATTTACTGTATACCTCCCCGACTACTATTGTTCCTTGATGCCCCTGGGTCACAGTTGGCGTGGACAAACCTATTGTGGGCTCTTTTCTCTCCCTTTAATCTTAATATGCTTAAAATGTTTCAGATGATGTTCACAGCCACTGCCTACCGGATCCTTCTGGTTAGTGTTTTGATTCAAGCTATTAACACTGTATTCCCTTGTTTGTCTACTTCCGTAGAGAACTTTACTATTTTCATTAGATATTGACTTGCTTGTGATGGTCATTATATCAATTAATAAAATGTTTGAATACTAAAAAACTCTAAACAGTGTCTACCTCTTCCCCACTATACTGTTGACAAAAAAAGTTTTTCATGAAATCAGGATGCTAGTCATAAGAAGAGTGTTACAAGCAATGCTGACCAGAGTTACTTGGTGGCAGGGGAATGTTGAAACTCCATTCTCTAAAATCAACCATCAGCACCTACCTATTGAGCTTTACCTTTGCAGTTTGGCAATGCTGAGGCTGTCTCAAACAAAAGTGAACCTCATGCTATGTGAATTTCTTGTTGCTATTGCTTAGACTTCCTTGGGATTCTGCTTTTGTCTGCTGCCTGCTGTGACCTTCCTTGACTTGTTCCTTGATCACCTAGTTACATAGCTAATTGTGTTCAAAAAAGTTCATCTAGTTCAACAAATACAAAAAATAGTAATAAATAGAAAACCTCCATATGCAGAACCCTATACCCACAACTGATCCAGAGGAAGGCAAAAAAAACCCCTGTATAATGTGGTCCAATTTGTTCCAGATGGGGAAAACATTCCTTCCCAATCCAATGAAGGCAATCAGCTATTCCCTGGATCAACAATCTCTGGTGTTATTCCCTATAAATGTTACCCACAACTGATCCAGAGGAAGGCAAAAAAAAACCCTGTATAATGTGGTCCAATTTGTTCCAGATGGGGAAAACATTCCTTCCCAATCCAATGAAGGCAATCAGCTATTTCCTAAATCAACAATCTCTGGTGTTATTCCCTATAAATGTTAGTATTTAGTTATATTTTGTACATTTAGGAATGCCTCCAGATCTTTATTTTTAAAGCAGTCTTAAAGGAATCTATTCGTGCTTGCCGTCCACCTATCCTGACCTTGAGCTAATTTGACGTTATCATTTTGCGATTCTATATTGCATTTGGTTTTCAGCTGTCAATATTCAATGTCACAAAGGATCCACGGCTTCCCATGGGAACCAAGGCAGATGTACAAATCCTGTAAAACAACATGGCTTATAATGGCAAATGTATACATAAATTCTGCTTGTAATTCATTTTAAGGACTTTTCCTTTCTCTAGCCTGAGGTTTATCTCTGAACTAAAATTAGTGCTCATTAGATGTTTCAAGAAGCATGAGAGGAGATGGGTACTTAACCATGAGAGGCTAGGTGTACTTGGCAGGCCACTCATTCAGAGATGGTGGGGTTATAATGCAGGAAATTAGTGGTAGAAAATTAGTTGCACATTTTTAAACTAATAGCAGCTACAATATTTAGCATACATTTGTCTGAGAGAGCCTTTGCAGAAAAAGATAAAAAAAAAGAATAAAAAGGGCAATGACCATTATTTAAAGTGATATTAAAATCAAAACCAAAGATGTAATATAATGTCATTAGATGTGGTGGCTGCATCAGTTTTAATTTCTTAGGCTTTCCCTCCTGTTTTCACCTGGTTAACAGACAAGTAACAAACCTCCTGTATGAGGCTAGGTTCACATCTGTACAGGTGGTGCTGCTGTGGATCCGCACGAAAATCCGTGCAGTCGCACCACCGAACAGAGAAGTGCGGACCTCTAGTTCTAATGGCACGCCACCCGCACTGGAAAACGCAACCGTATTGGGAACCGATGTTCCCGTGCGGGCTGCGTTTTTGGAAGAAGTGCAGGGACTTCTTCCCTGCGTGTTACGGGGCACGAGAGTCCATTCAAATGAATGGGTTCTCGTGCCAGTGCAAAACGCGGCCCGCATGGGTGCATATATGTGAACAGGGGCTAAGAGTGCACCCACTCTGGATAAATGAGCACGGAAGGCACAGCAGCATTGCCAGTCTGGGGGGGGGGGGAGGGAGTGGAGTGCAGGGGCGGACTGACCATTTGGGAACTTGGGCACTGCCCGAGGGCCCTAGGTCAGTAGGGGGCCCCATGAGATGCACCTGGTACCTTTTTCATAGGCTTTGTTGCGTTTGGGCAAGGACACAGGGGCCCCATGATCCCCTATTGCCCGGGGGCCCCATGAGTTGTCAATCCACCCTTGGTGGAGTGTTAGATGTACTAACAGATTTAAATAAACTAACAAGCAAATGTGATTATTTATGACATCAGCCATTGGTTGGTTTGATAGTTTGATTAACAGCACAAGCAAATGTGACAGTGACATTGCATGTGCTGGAAATGTAACTGTTTTTTGAAACTGTGAAATCGATGGGTTCATTTCTGCTTTAAGAAAATTTGCTTTTGTTTTTAACCCTTGTAAAATTTTACTAAAACCACCTGATTAAAAAAAAAGAAGAAGAATGGACTTGCGGATCAGGAATATTTTTTTTATTTTAATGACGCTCCTTTTCAACAGCCTGGTGATAACTTATTATATGAATACATTTGTAAAATAAAAGTAAGGTGACAGCAATCCAGGAATGTGTCCCTGCTCATTATCCTCCTTTGACCCTCTTTTCTTTGTGTGAGGAGAGATTGTACAGTGTGGAGCTATCTCTGCCTTCACAGAGAGGGATATGTGTGCTCTTGGCTGCACTCTTTGCATGGTGGCATTAGCAGTGAGGCAGTAACACCACTCCTCCCAATCTGACAGTTTAGCCTCTGGGTTATATTTTTCTGACTATAGCCTATAAATCATATGACAAGCTTCTGGAAAAATAACTGTTCTTGCAGTAAATTGGAACATAGAATCGGAAGGCGGCAGCATAGATGTACATAGTTGCAGATTTTGATAAGAAAAGTAATAGCATTCATTAAAGAGAAATTATAGTGTAGCAATCATTCTATTATGGTAATGTAAGTTTTGATACGACCTTCATATTTTTTGCTTGATTGACACTCTATTTCCTTTACTAATGGTCATGTTTTATACATGTATTTGTTGGTTCTCCCTCTAGTGGTCACCTGTATATTGGATAATGCTATCAGCATTCCCTGCCGGCAATGGCCATGCTGGCCAAGAGCCCTTCCCACTGTGCTCCTGGACAGAAACAAGACAGGGTATGCAAACACCTGTAACAAGAAGAGACTCCGCCATTTTTGGTAATTTACATTCTCCTGGCCTGAGACCCCCTCCAGAAATAAGCAATGTCCACACATACAGCCTTTTACCATTCCATGCTGCGATAGAAGCATAATGTACAGTCCTTACATACATACACTCATCGGCTACTTTATTAGGTACACCTGTTCAATAGCTTGGTAATGCAAATTGCTAATCAGCCAATCACATGGCAGCAACTCAATGCATTAAAGCATCTAGACATGGTGAAGACAATTTGCTGGAGTTCAAACCGAGCATCAGAATGGGGAAGATAGGGGATTTAAGTGATTTTGAATGTGGTGTGGTAGTTGGTGCCAGATGGGCTGGTCTGAGTATTTCAAAAACTGCTGATCTACTGGGATTTTCACTCACAACAATCTCTAGGGTTTACAGAGAATGGTCCAAAAAAGAGAAAATATCCAGTGAGCTGCAGTTGTTTGGACAAAAAGCCTTGTTGATGTCAGAGGTCAGAGGAGAATGGGGAGACTGGTTGTTGTAACATTCAGATGGTAGTGTCAGATTTTGGCGTAAACAACATGAAAGCGTGGATCCATCATGCCTTGTATTAATGGTTCAGGCTGGTGGTGGTGCAATGGCGTGGGGGATATTTTCTTGGCACTAGCAATGTGTACCTAATAAAGTGACCGGAGAGTGTGTTCTTAAAGTAGAACTACAGGCAAAACATTTTTTTTGCTTTTTGGATAGAGTAAGGGAGGGTTATAACCCCAGTCACATTTTTTTTACCATCTGTGGCTCATTATGGAAATTTCCCTTCACTTCCTGTGCCAAAGCCAAACATGGAGTGAGAGAAAATCCCTGTAAATTAAAGAAAATTCCTTGGGGACCCCCAGGTCACCAGAACTAGTGTCCTCATTGGAAGATTTCCCCTCTATTGCTTTTCTGAGGAGAATCCAAAACTTAGGATTTTCTTTTACTTTCATTGATTATATTAAACAGGACTAATAGAGAGGGTAGATCTCCTTAATGGGGACAAATACAGCAACCAAAACTGACAAGCATTCTAATCCTCCTAAATTTAAGTTATACTTTAATATTCTGCACAGTGCATCTCCAACACAAACTTAGAATGGCCACCCTACTCTTCCAATTTCCTCACTGCAGGTTTTTCATAAGTACGCTCTCCAAATGAGGGCCTACCTCAAAGGGTTTTCTTCCTCAGGCTTCAGGTTTATATATTAATATACCAGGGGTAGCCTATTCCTATCACCATCTGCCCCAGGCTCTTCTAGCTCCAGCTTATAGGAAATACCAACTTCACCCACTATACCCACCCAGGAGAGGGAACTCACTAAAGGGATACTAACCCCTACTTACAAGCATCCATGCTGAAAGACTGCTGCAAGAAATCTTATTTCAGTTACTGGAGGTTATATTGTAATCAGTTCTCTGTCAAAGCTTTTCAACAGACTAAGGGCTGGTTCACACTAGAACGCACATGATCTAACACACACATTCCCATGCAGTGCCACACATTCTGATTTTGACAGTCCATTTCAATGGGCTTCCAAATATACCAGAATGCTCAGAAAGTAGTGTGAGCAAGGGCAGACTGACAACTCATGGGGCCCCCGGGCCATAGAGGATCATGGGGCCCCTGTGTCCTTGCCCAAACTCAAAAAAGCCTATGAAAAAGGTACCAGGGGCATCTCATGGGGCCCCCTACTGACCCTGAGCCCTCGGGCAGTGCCCGAGTTTCCAAATGTGTGAGTGTGAGTACTACTTTGTCAGATTGCACTGCACCAAACTGCACGGATTGCAAAGCAATATCAAATATGACCCCCATGGAGATATACTTGAAACCCAGAGCAAACAGAGCAAGACCAGTATACAACCCTTAAGCCGGCCATGCACGGGTCAAATTCCGAAATAATTTTCTTTCAAAAATCTTTTCTAAGAATTTTTGTTTGAGTTTTTCACCATTAGTGGGCCACAGCAATGTCCAAGCGACTATCAAATCTGAGTGATAGGACATGTTGGATAATTTTTTGAAAAACTAATGAATTTCTAATCACTGATGTAAGAAAAAAAAGAGAATTCTTGGCCACGAAAATTCTTTTCTGCAGGAACATGAGGTGAAATTAAAGGCTTTGTTGGTCGAATTTCAAAATCAATGGTGGCACCATCAGATTACAAAATGCACAAAATTTCCAATATTCTAAAGAAAATGTGTTCAGAATTCAACCCATGTACTGTATGGTCTGCACTAGAGGTATAGGGACAAGGGGTGATTGGCAATGAAGCTTAACCTCCCTGGTATTATTCCTGAGTGTAGTTCGGGGTTAACTTTCAGTACCAGAAGCGGTAACCCCGAACTACACTCGGGGTTACACTGCAGCGTTGCTCTGGGATCCTTGGATCACTTACCTTGTCCCGTGGTCCCACACTGTCCTACTGCTGTGTCCCCAGTCATGTCCTCCGGCTGATGCCGGCATCCGTCATCCGGATACTGTTCCCTATGAGAGTCAGTACGTATGGGGGGGGAAAGTGTAACCGGCGGGAATTTCAAAAATGTAAAAATTTTACATTCACTAAGTACACTAAAAACTGATAGTATTACATTACTGTATCAAACCATTTCACATACATTTTGTCCCGAGTGCTTTGTTTAGTGCCCTGCCTGCATTTTTACTGTTCTTTCTGTCTGGAAACTGAGAAACGTCCTTGGCGTCCAAAAAGCGTCCCTTTAGGTCAAAAGCGGTTTTAGACCAGCTAGAGAACAGCGATAGTAAATCAGAACCACTTGCAGAATTGAGTGATAATGATTTGTGGGGAAATTCGTCATCAGACACTAAAAAGGATTTTGTGACTGAGCTCAGTGATGTGCGAACTTGGCGCTATATTTAAAATGTCAGTGTATTTGGTTTTATTACATTATTGAATTAAATTTATTATTATTATATTATTATTTTTTATGATTATTTATTATATTATAATTTATGATTTTGTGTTTCAAATTTTATCATACCCGGGATGTTTATTAGACTCTTGTTCGGACAGATTTCAGTGAGTTATTCCTAAAAATTACAGGCCTACAATAAAAAAACAACATATTTCCATTGAAAACAACGTATTGCTTTGAGCACAGAAATACTGACATAATCATACCACCAGGGAGGTTAAGGCAATGCTCACAGAAATAAAGTATCTAATATAATGAAGTCAATCGAGGAAATATACTGTTACAGTGTTATCAGTCACTCCTGGATGTTCTGGAGGTTTCCTGACAATGGTTATGTAAAAACAGAAAACAAGGAAAGGGAAAGAGATCACCACTGTCTAAGTGTAGTAATGATAGGAAATTCAATACAAAAAAAATTGGATGATAAGTATTGCACTCACATACACATGGATAAAACACAGCGTATCAGACACTTTACATCATTTTATATCCATTGGAGTATTCTTAAGAAGCTGCCTCTGTTGATGTCTCCACTGAACATATTGATACGCTGTGTTTTATCCATGTGTACAGTATGTGAGTGCAATACTTATTTCGTTTTTGATTGATTTTCCTATCATTACTACACTTAGACAGTCGCGCTCTTTCTCCCCCTCCCTGTTTTCACATGACCAAACTGCACAGTACTGCGGTACAATGTAATTTGGTGGCTGAAAATATTTTATATTTGTCAGATGCATTTGGGGCAGGGATGGACTGACCATTTGGAAACTCGGGCACTGCCCGAGGGCCCGGGGTCAGTAGGGAGCCCCATGAGATGCCCCTGATACCTTTTTCGTAGGCTTTTTTGAGTTTGGGCAAAGACACAGGGGCCCCATGATCCCCTATTGCCTGGGGGCCCCATGAGTTGTCAGTCCCAGGGACAGACTGACCATTTGGAAACTCGGGCATTGCCCGAGGGCCCGGGGTCAGTAGGGGGCCCCATGAGATGCCTCTGGTACCTTTTTCATAGGCTTTATTGAGTTTGGGCAAGGACACAGGGGCCCCATGATCCCCTATTGCCTGGGGGCCCCATGAGTTGTCAGTCCCGGGGCGGACTGACCATTTGGAAACCCGGGCACTGCCCGAGGGCCCGGGGTCAGTAGGGGGCCCCATGAGATGCCCCTGGTACCTTTTTCATAGGCTTTTTTGTGTTTGGGCAAGGACATAGGGGCCCCATGATCCCCTATTGACTGGGGGCCCCATGAGTTGACAGTCCCAGGGGCGGACTGACCATTTGGAAACTCGGGCACTGCCCGAGGGCCCGGGGTCAGTAGGGGGCCCCATGAGATGCCCCTGGTACCTTTTTCATAGGCTTTTTTGAGTTTGGGCAAAGACACAGTGGCCCCATGATCCCCTATTGCTTGGGGGCCCCATGAGTTGTCAGTCCCAGGGGCGGACTGACCATTTGGAAACTCGGACACCGCCCGAGGGCCCAGGGTCAGTAGGGGGCCCCATGAGATGCCCCTGGTACCTTTTTCAAAGGCTTTTTTGAGTTTGGGCAAGGACATAGGGGCCCCATGATCCCCTATTGCCTGGGGGCCCCATGGGTTGTCAGTCCGCCCCTGGTCAGTCCGCCCCTGATTTGGGGTACTATTAACAATTTGTGGCACTCAAGCACATCTTGCCAGGGCACTGCATTTCCTTGTAGTGCAGGAAACGCGCACGCAAAATGCCTTTCCCACACCTTGTTCCAGTGTGAACTGTCCCTAGTACTACAACAAGAACAATAAAATACAATAATTATGCATCAATACTAAGCAGACTGTAGATAAAAAAAAACAAAGCCCTGAGTACAAATGCTGTATAATTAAAATATACATATATTATACATAATTAAAGCCATAACTAGAGGCAAAGTTTGCAAAGAATGTTAACACATGATTATTTACATGAGCTAATATCACACACTAACGTACTTAAATGATTGTATGTTACCTCTAAATATTCAGCTGAGTCTTTATTGTGCATGAAAATTAATGGTAATTATTGCATGTGTTCCTAATAATTTTCTCTATGTTACATAATCTTGCAGCTGGAAGGTACGGATTAAATCTATAAAAGTGTCCCTAGTCACCATAAATGAGGACAGAAAGAAAAATCATTTATCTCTTCACCACACAGCTCTTGAACTTATTTCTTCTTTACAACTCATCACCTCCCTTTCTTCCAATAAATAATTAACTGAAAACAAAAGAAGCATTGAGGATAGATTGGGCACCGAAAGGACATAACTTTTTGGAGATCTTTTGGTTTATTGTCATGAATTAAAGATTACAATAAAATGCTAGATGGACATTTATTTTCCAAGAGCACCATATTGATGTTGAGCCTTGCACTTATATACAGTGCATTCATAAAGTATTCAGACCCTGTTCACTTTTTTAAATTTTGTTATGTTGCAGCCTGATACTACAGTTGTTTAAATTACTTTTTCCCCATTAATCTACAATGAATACCCCATAATGACAGAATGAAAAAATAATTTTAGAAATGTTTGCAAATGTATTAAAAAAAGGAAAAACTGAAATTGACATAAGTATTTAAACCCTTTGCAACAACACTTGAAATGTTGCTCAGGTGCCTCCCATTTCTCTTGGTCGTCTATAGAAACAAAAATGCAACTTTTTGTGTTAAAAAAAGTTCCTGAGCCTTTCTAAAAAATGCACCGGGTGAAAACGCACAGGTGTGAACATGTCCCATAGGAAATCATGTTAAATGGACTGTACTGCGTTTCTGCAAAAAGAAAAACACTGGAGAAAACGCTTAGCTGTGAACCTGGGGTAAGAAAAGCAGACACCAGAGGAGTAACTAGAACCTTCAGGGCCCCGTTGCAAGAAACCATGAAGGATCACCCTAACCCTCCCTCTCCATCCCTCTGAGCCCAGGTCCCTTTACTCCAATCTTGATCCATTTATTACAGCCCCACAGCAGAACCATTTCACATGTTCTTCATTGGGCTTCTTTCCTGCCGCTTGGGTAGGGTTGCCACCTTCTTCAAGCCAAACCCGAATACTTTAGTGGCACATGGCAAATTCTTTGTAGTATAAACTATACATATATTTTGTGAATAAATAACATTTCTAATCATATGGATTTAATCACAAGAGTCCCTCCTTACATCAAAGTCCACAGAGTTCCCCCTTTACATCTGGATCTGCAGAGTTCCCCTTTACATTTGAACTCGCAGAGTTCCCTTACACTGTGAGGGGTGACTCTGCAGAGCAGGGAGAACTTTGATGACTCTAATTTAAGGAGGAACACTGAGAACTCTGATGTAAGAAGGAGCCCTGTGAACTTTGGTGTAAGGGAAACTCTGATATAAGGGGGTATCTGGTAACCAGAGACCCCACTTACATCAAACTTTCCTAGAATTTCCCTTTAATCAGGGTTCCTAGAGTTCGCAGAGACCCCAACCATCAGAGTTCACAGAGCCCCCCTACATCAAAGTCTGCAGAGCCCCCCTACATCAGAGTCTGAACAGCCCCCCTACATCAGAGTCCACAGAGCCCCCTCACATCAGAGTCCACAGAGCCCCCTCACATCAGAGTCTGCAGAGCCCCCCACCTTCAGAGTCCACAGAACCCCCTACATCAAAGTCTGCAGTCCCCCCTACATCAGAGTCCACAGAGCCCCCCTACATCATAATCCACAGAGTCCCCCACTATCAGAGTCCACAGAGACCCCCCACCATCAGAATCTGCAGAGCAGCCCACCATTAGAGTTTGCAGAGCCCCCCTACATCAGAGTCCACAAAGCCCACCACTATCAGAGTCCACAGAGTCCCCCTAGATCAAAGTCCACAGAGCCAGACATAATCAAGATCCGCAGAGCCCCCATCATCAAAGTCCGCAGAGCTTCCCCCACCATCAGAGTCCGTAGAACCCCTCACTATCAGAGTCCACAGAGCCCTTCCACCATCAGAGTCTGCAGAACCACCCACCATCAGAGTCTGCAGAGCCCCCACCATCAGAGTCTGCAGAGTCCCCCCCCCTTCAGAGTCCACAGAGCTCTCCTACAAAGAATTTCCATTTACACTGTAAGAAAGATCTATGTTGACTCTAAAATATAAAGGGGAACTCTGATGTAAGGGGGTCTCTGCTCACCAAAGCCCCCCTTACATCAGTGTCCACAGAGCCTGCCGTACATCAGAGCCCCTCTTACATTATTGTACTAAGAGGCACGAGAGGGGAGGAAACTTTACTCACTGGATGCATGGATGGGCTGTTGGCACCGTTCCTCTTCCTACTGTGTGGCTGCAGTCAAACTCCCCTAGTGCTGCTCCTCCTCCTCCCGTCCTCTCCTCCTGTGTGTGCCACGCCCACTAACCCACCCACACATTGCCGAGACACTGCCAGGTAGTGTTGATAGATACCCAAAAAAAGTGGATATGGGGACAAATTTAATTGTATGTAGGTTCCAACTTTAGACAGGATTTTAAAATGATCAAATTTTTGCTGAGAGCATTTAGGGTCAATTTACAATAAATGAATAAATCATACTCCTTGACTTCTCGGTTAATTGTTTGTCCGAATCCGGTTTCATTTCCTGAAGTGGAATTTCTGTAACTCAAGTCTGTCCAAATAAATTCCTGACATGTCACAATATACCGTAACAGTATAGTTAAAAAAAAATCTCTACATTGTATGGGTATTAAGAAAAAAAACATTTATACTCACCTAGAAGAATGCAGTAGCAGCCCGCAGCTCCATCTGTCCCCTGCCGCTTCTAAGACCAAGAACAGAGTGAACACGTGACTGCTGATCGCTGAAGTCTCGGTCTTCAATGACCAGAAAATGGTGACTGTCAACCACCAGCTTTCTGCTTTGACCCTCCAGCTCACTAGAGCACAGGACTGTGAAGGGGGTGGGAGCAGCTTGCTCAGGCTTTCCGCAGGATATTGATAGCCTGAGCCATCTGAATCTGAAAAATATATTAAAAAAAAACATATATTTTTTAAATATATTCTTCAGATTTTTTTTAACATATAACAAAGTCATTTTAACATATATTTTTACATATATTTGTAAATGCATTCCAAAATTGTAGATTTGTATTTTTAAAGACATACAGTACAATATATTTGAAATGTAGTTTTAAAAATATTTTTCATATATTTTGTAATAAAAATGCATTGCAAAATGCAGTATATATAGTAAATATATATATATATATATATATTATTATACAGTATTTATATAGCGCTAAAAGGTTTGCTGAACGCTGTACATTATAGTGGGGGACAGAACATGAAACAATCCAGTAACAAAACAAAACACGAGGGATTCAAGGGCCCTGCTCTTTCGAGCTTACAATCTAGGAGGGAGGGGATAGTGGTACAGGAGGAAGTGGCTGTGGGGGAAGAAGTTGTAGGAGGGGTGGAGGATGGGTTTTCAGGGTGTGCTTAAAGGTGAGGAGGGTAGGTGACAGTCTGATGGATTGGGGTAGTGAGTTCCAGAGGATGGGGGAAGTCCTAGAGAAGTTCTGCAGTCGGGCGTTGGAGGAGGAGACCAGGGAGCTAGAAAGTAGGAGGTCTTGTGAGGAGCGAAGATTACGGGTAGGGTGGTATTTGGGTATCAGGCCGGTGAGGTAGTTTGGGGCAGCATTATGAATGGCTTTGTATGTCTGTGTTATTAGTTATATATATATATATATATATATATATATATATATATATACTGAAATACATTTTGAAAAATCTTGAATATGGCCAACATTATAGCATTTCAAATATATGGCAATATATTTGGGAATAATATTTTTAAAATTTCAAATATATTTTTCTTCCATATGGAGGTGTAGACTCTATTCCTGCACTTCTCTTCTAAATTAGAGAAATAGAGTATATCCTGCTTTTAATTAACACAAGGGCTCAAGACCCTTTTTAAATTTGGATTTGTCTGCTTTTTGTTCTATGCTGTGTCTTTGACAGACACAGCACAGAAGTGTACAGCTGGATCTGCCTGCTCTATCCCTCTGCCCATCCCCTTCTCAACCCAGATTGGGAGGGAGGAGGAGGGTTGAGCAGTCTCTGCTCGCGCAGTGTAGTCCCTGCACCAGAAAAGAGAGGGATGTGATCTGT